>NW_024496525.1:26306044-26906044 GCF_017590055.1 Onychostruthus taczanowskii
AGGGTAGGTGGTGGCTGGGGAGGGGGGGGGGCAGAGGCTGGAAGGACACGAAACCGAAACTTTTCGGATAAATTTTAAAAAGGGATCGGAGCGAAAAGAAAAGAGCCTTTTCCGAGGGCAGCTTGCGGGCAGAGTGTGCGTGTGTGTCTGTGCGCGCGTGTGCGGTGTGTGTGCGTGTGCGCAGGATCCACCCCTGGAACTTTCCCCCCTCAACTCTCGCCTGTTTACTGATCTCAACCCAGAGGGCTGCTCGGAGTATAATCCATCTGAACCTCTTCCCTTTTTTATACCCAGGCGACGTCATCCTGGATTTAGTTCCTGGTAATATGCAGATGACAAACAAAACCAGATTTGATTTTTTTTTTTCTCCCCTTTTTTGGTGGGGAAGAGGTGGGGGTTGCACAAAGGAGTGAAAGCAGCCCCAGTCTGTGTATTGAGAATTAATGAAATTAACGTAATCCTTTCCATTAGTGGGCTTTTTAGAAAGGCCCCAGATTTAGGCTTGATCTCTGCTGCACCGGCTAATTGCCCAGGTTAATCTTATTAATGCCATTGTGTAGAAGTGGTTAGCAGCTCCTAGTCTTGTCTATTATGCGCCTACTTTGGTCGTGTTAGTTCACATTAGTGGGTGCGATTTCCTCTGTCTAAGGCTCAGATTCATTATTTATGCTTCGAACTGCTTAAGAAGCACTTAAAAAAAAAAATAAACTGCCACATAAACATGCAACGCCCCCCCACTCCAAGTGTTTCTGTAGCAGGATTCGAATCTTGCGTCCCCGGCTCGGAGGACTGAACGGGCATTGAAGAGTATGTGTTTCTCTGATTTAAGGTTTATGCAGTGAAGCAACAACGTCTTCACTGAGTAACTGAACTATTTTTTTTTTTAATTATTATTTTTCTAGGTGACCTGGCGGAACAACGACACGTGAATATTGTACACTTCAATCTATCCGTTTTCTTTCCTTTTTTGTTTTCTTTCCTTTTTTAACAGATTCAGACAGGTATCACCTTTTATTTTTAAAACAAGCCAAGAGACGCAAACGTTGAAGACCAGTGCCATCTCAAATCCCCGGGTGTGGTAGGTATTCCAATTTGCTTCCGATCTGAGTTGAGCCTATTTCTTTTCTTTTTTTAATCTTTAATTATCTAGCTTAGAAAACAAAGCCCACAAAGTTGCAATGATGCAGAGAACTTCATATTTTGCATGTTCCGTGAATTTTTAAATGGAGAAATTTTAAATCCTCCCTAAAACTCTTCCTATTAAGAGGTTTGGCTCTCCTGGTAGCTGGCTCTTGTGATTTGCAGAATACTTCGTCTGTCACGACTGTCCCTGGGAATCCACAGGAGGTGAACTGAATAAGATTAGACTATTTACCCCATCAACTCTCCATCAAAGAAGGTAGGAAATTGTACGCATGAAATGAAAACAAGCCATTAGAGTCCGTTTACGAGGAACACATTATTTTTCCTCAACAAAGAATATCCTCGTTAGCGCTTACTCGCACTTTATCTTTAGCCTTCCTTTCTTCGATATTCCAGGATTTAAAATCGCACCTGAGAATGATCTGAAACGTATTTGTACAGAAAGATTTGTATAAGCGTTAAAAAAAAAGAATGCCAACACTAAATTCTCGCTTTATTGATACAGCGCAATGTGATTAATTAGCTGCATCGGTTTTTACTTCAATTTATCTGCCTAACCATTTCTTTAAGCCTTTGGCTTTTAGACCTGAACTTCGTGCAAGTTTTTCAAATTTGATGGAAAGTGAAACTATTTGACAGAGGATTCGGCGGGTTTTTGGTTAGATTTGGGATTTTTTTTTTTTCTGTTGATGTTTTGAGAGTTTTCTTTATTTTTTGTTTGTTTGTGGGTAGGCTCGTAGAGGGAGTTTCGGTTTGTTGGAGTTTTTTGGTCACTAATTCCCTGAGTGCAGCCGGTCGCGCTGCATGCCGAGCAGCGCCTGCTTAATGCCGCCATCGGGATGCTCCTTCACGTCCTCAGCGGCTCTGCAGCAATGCGCGACAGCATCCCTCCGGTGCCCTGCGCAGCCCCGGCGGGGAGCGGGGCTCCGGGCGAGCCGGGCTCGGGGTCCCCGGGAGAGCCAGGCCTGAGGGGAGGCCGGCAGCCGGGCCACGGCCCGCTCGGGCTCCGGCCCGGAGGGGAGAGGAGCGGAGCATCCCGCGGCTGCCCCGGGGGCTCGGGGCGGGCGCTGCGCGGCGGCGGGGACAGCGCTCAGCCCGGGACTGCCGCCCCTCGGGGAGCAAAGCGGGGACCCCCGGAGCCCCGCTCCTGCGGGGGCTCGCAGGTGGGGACACCCTCGGTGGGGACAGCCGCCGCCGGGGCCGACTTCTCGGGTGTTTAGCATCACTTGCCTCAGGGCTTCATGTCCGCGCCTGTCCGGCTTCTCCCAGGTGAAAGCAGCACCGCGGGACACGAGTGGGCAGCGGAGGAGCCGCGGCACTGGCGGAGCGCGCACCGCCCGGGCCGGCCGGGAGCTCGGCTGCCCGAAGAGATTTTTGCTCCCCTGACGGATGATCCACCATGCTACAACGCTTGCCTTTATTCCTAATTTAGAGATTATATTTTCCAAATAATTTGTCCCCCCAGTGGGGAAGGTTTCTTTTTTTTTTGTTTTATTTTGTTTTAGTCTGAGTAGTTTTGCCATGAAACCCCAGGTTTGATACCCGCTTCGCAAAACCTGCTCTCGGAGTTTCTCATTTCCCATGCGCTCTTCGCTAACCTGGCAAACGGAAAATTGTGTTAAACAAACAATCAGTTGTCACACATTGTCGGGGTGAAATTGTAATAACAAATGAAGCACAAGCAAATTGTGCTGCATAGTGTTGCTAAGCAATTGTTTGTTACGGGAGGGTGGTCACAGCATGGGTTGAAAGAGGGATCTAAAGAGGAACATAGCGCTGGGCAGAGCAAGCTGTTAGGTATGAAATACGATAAACACGGCCCTGATTTTCAATATTATTACCCAAACACGATTTCGTACAAAGCAATCACCATACACAAGTCTATGAAAATGCGCTTGTTGAGAAATCGGAGGGGTTTTTTTATTATTATTTTAATATATTAAAGAATAATTCCGAGGATGCAAAACGCACCCACAGCCTTCCCGGCGGACTCTTTGACCGGCCTGGCGGCCGGAGCGGCCCCGGGAGTGCCGGCCGGGGGGGCCCGGGGCCCGCAGCCCAGCCCGGCCGGCCGGGGCTGGCCGCGGGCAGGTCCCGGCTGCGGCTCCCGCCCCACGCGAGCGGGGAACCAGGGGTGAACCAGGGGTTCGGGGCATCAGCGGCGGCGAAACGGCGCTTCGCGGCGCATCTCTCACTTATAAATGCCATCACCCTGCGGCGTTCCTCACGTTTGTTTCAAACTGATTGCATCATTGCTTCACCAGGAAAAAAAAAAAAGTATAAAAGTCATACAATGCGAAATTACCGTAATTTGTTCCCAGAATAAACTTATCTTGAACTGATTAGGAGAGTCAGTCATTTGAAAACGAGGCAGAAAAGCGGTTGGGTATTTTTCTGAAAGCTTCCCTCTAACAATATCAGCTTCTAAAGTTTTCATTCATATAAACTTTATTAATGAAGATCTTTTATTTAAATGTCAAGAGGATTTGAAATTTAGAGTAAATTATGAAGCATGCATGTCTTGCCAAGTCATGGGTCAAATGCATTTGTGAAAAACTGCTAAAGGAGCATATGGTTTTGAATTTTTCTACAATGACTAGTGTTTAAATAAATTGCTTGTACTGCTTAACTTCATGTATAATTTTGACAGAAATTGGCCTATAGCCTTTTGATATGTAAACATTTCAGGCTTTTATGCGGTATAAAAAGACACTTGCTTTTTGGGATCAGCTAAAGCAGTCACCCTGTAATTCAGAAAACTGGCACCTAACGTTACATTCTTGCTGCATTTCAACTTTCAAGTGGCAGCATAAAGGGGGGAAGGAAAAGGGACATTTCAAAAGCAATTGGAATTAAAAACTGCGAATGAGGTGGGAATGTGCCACTCACTGTCTGATTGAAATGGATAAACCTTAGCACTAAGAGAATTCTCAGTCTTGTTTTCCAAAAAACAACAGAGGAATCAGTGAAAACAGTCTTCAACGTAGCACAGACCTGACTCGCATGTCAAATTAATGCCTTAAAACAAAGTCTGTCTAAAGTACAAATAGGTGTGATGAAGAAAACCCAGATATCCCTTCTGAATTCTGTCAGCTGTTTCTCTTCTACAAACTATCTTGGGCTTTAAAAATTGAAACAGACTTTTATACATGGAATATTGCATACAATGTATATAAATATACCACTACCCTTTGAAATGCCATTTAGCTAGCTTCATGTTCACTTGCATTTCACCAGTTCTTAAGTCTTTTGCAGTTTTTCCTCCAGTAAACATTCCATTGACTTCAATTAGTGCTTTGTTTTAGTGATGTGTTTTGGTTTTTTGTTTTGGGGTTTTTTGGGGTTTGGGTTGTACTTTTTTTTTCTTGTGAAGAAGAGACTAGAATGTGCTAAGGGCTTCAGGATACAGCCCGTAAAACTAGTGGCGTCACTCAGTTTTAAGTCTGCTTAAACTAAAATGACTTTGTACATGTATAAATCCACCAAGCTACTGAATAAATTCATTTATTACTAATATATCTGTCTCACATAAATAAACCTCCTAATGTTGATTAGATGGATAAGCCTAGCACAGTGCTAGACAGAACAGGACCTGGATAGTTGCCTGGTGCCAGACAGCTCAATATGTTTATTTCCTGTGTGCTTTAGCGGGGACTAAGCTGAAGTTGGAAAAAGGTTTAAATGAACTATATAATTTCAATCTGTTACTGTAGTAACATTTGTATTTATTGTATATGTCAGTTAGTCATACACAGAGTTCTCAAGATACACTACCCCCTTTGTTAGTGGTCAGAGGTGATTTTTTTCAGAATTGTAATGAGTCAACATAGACAAATCAGATGCTGTAGCAATTTAAAAGCTGGTACGGCTTCAGTCTGATTTGATATAAGCTAGTGAAGAAAGTAAAATCTCTTGTAGGTTTCCATGAATTTGAACAAAGGCCAATGAGATTTTTTTTGCAGGTTTCATATGTATTCCAGCTAACAGCACACTTGGCAAATGAGGATATATGACATTAATGACTCAGCAAGAAAAGATTTTTCATCTTAACAGAGAAATCTGCATCTAAACTGAGGAGATTGTTGCGAAGAAGAATATTTTGACATAGTGCATCTTTTCAAGAGGACAGTGGGAATACACTTAGGGTCCCTGGCTCCAATAGCAGGAGTCAACAGGAGGATGCCTTGTTACTTGGAAGTTTTGTTTTCCATCAAAAGCAGTTTGAGTGAGATTCCTTACTCAAAGATACTGTGATCAAACCCATTTAAGCTCAGGAAAGTGGGATGATCTGGACCTCTACATTAAGGAAAATTTCATTCCAAGGGATGTGCTGGAGAGGCTGACATAGTGGGTCTGTTGCACACACATGACTGACCCAGGTTTACAAAGTGGTTCTACAGTACAGCCAGCAGCCAAAATTTCTTCCAGAAACTGAACATACTGTAGCAGTGTGCTTACCAGCTTCCAGACAAGATGGCTTCACTGTAACCTATTAGTACTTTAATTTTTCTCTGTAAGGATGAACTAACCCTAATTCCCCATGTTATACATAGAGTCACACATAATGGTGGAGCGGGAGATGTGTGTATCTGTTCCCTACAAACACTGTGCATAAGCTGTGCTCATTATGCTATTAGATCACTTTCTATGCCAGGGTTTGTACTATTATAAATTGAGTAATTTTAAAAAAGCAAACCAAAAAAGCCAAAGGACCATTTTCCCAAATGATAAACCAAACTAAGACTTCTGTTGTTCATTTACCTTTTTCCAATAAATGAACTAAATTTTTGGATCATCGTGTACCACACTGGACTTTAAACCACAACAGCTCCTGAGCACACACAGCTGCAAATCAATGGGAATTGCATGTGGTCAGCATTTATCATTCCACCCAGGCATTATTACATTGGCTAGAGGTCTTCTCTGTAGTATAAACTGTACGTACATAATGTCACCAGAACCTCTCCTCTCTCTGAAAAGGCTCTGGAGGTTACACCCAAAGTAACTCTTCATTTGTAATGCAAAGAACCTCAAAAGTCTTTGCAAGGGAATTAGAGCAACAAAGTCAGCTTTAAAAATAAACGAGCCAGCTGTACAAAAGACAGCTACTGTGTTGTTTTCTGTACCATGCACGTGATGTATGTTCAGACTTCCATGGTTTTCAGGAGATTCAGAGCTTGTGAATATGACTGTAGTCTAATCTAACAGTGTTTACCATGGTGGAACTAGAACGGGAGCCCAGTCCCACACCTATGGAAGTCTGCTCGGTACTTGCCAGTGATTTTGAATCAGAAGTGAAATAGAGTATCTTCCAGCTAAAAGTGACGTTATCATTTCCAAACACTATATGACTGAAACCTAGTAGATTTTTTTTTAGTGAAGTGTGTCCGATACATATAATGAATACATATAATTTGCATTTTTTGTAAATCCAGGAAATAATATTAGTAATGAAGGTCAAAAGTACAAAAATAAAAGCAACAAATCTATAGTGGATAACTATATAATGAAGGGTAACAGATTTGAAGTAGGCAAGGCAAATATGCCAGGAAGAACTACAGAAATACTATTTTGGTTAAATGATGTTTTGATAATATCATTGAAATAAATATAATTATAATCTGTTTCAGTGATTAGTGCTTACATTAGGTGAAAAACATCATCCAATGGAATGGAAGAGTTATTGTATTTACCTACTAGTGTTCTCAACTTTAATCTATGTCTCTATCATGCTGTTTAAAACCACATCCTCATTAGTGTTCTAATTTAGGCAAAAATAGCCTGTTTCCTGCAAAGATCATTTGTAGAATTCAACACAACACTCAAACCACTAGATGACAGAACTAAAAAGTTGTGTTTATGTTATGTTTGGATTTGTTTCTTTTTAGTGTTTCTAAAGACAATTTTATTTACAATATTGATATACTTAAGAGTTTTGATATTTTTCTGAAAGCCTACAGAAAATGTTAAATTTAGATACAGTTAACTTGAGGTCAGAATTAATTTATGGTTATTTTCTTCCTAACTAACCATCTAATTCCAAACTAACCAGGACTAGATTTTTGAAGTCTTATTCACCTCCAGTTGAAAAATTGCAACATTACCTTTTATACTTTGAATCTCATCTAATGAGAAAGGGAATTTTTTACAATTTGGAATTATACCACATTTTGGAGCAACAAGTATGTCTTCTGCTCCTATGAATCAGGAATATTACACCAGTATTTATCCATTTGTAGCTGTCTCTAGACACTTTGCCTTTGGTTTTCTATTTTCTTTCTAATTCCTATGCACTGCTTTCTCACAGCCTATTCTTCAAATTTTTGTTTTTGAAGGGAACTCTGTTCTTTTATGAAAATGTAAATTCAGAGGTTTTTTGATGGGTGTGTTCCAAAGTTTTAGTAAGATATGCAAGATCATGGTCTGGGCCTGATGCCTGTTTCAAGAGGTCAGCATGCTGTGTAGTTAGATGAAATTCTGGACTAGGAACAGAGCAGACAACATGATGCAGGAGCCATAGGTCAGGGATATTTCCTTTTTCAGAAGTTTTATGATGGCACCCTCTTTATTTCTGTGCTGATGTGGCGCAAGATGCTTTTGGAAGTGAGGATGAATCCTTACATGACTTTTGCCATTGGTAGAGATTCTCAGGGAGAGGGAATAAGGCTCTTTCCCCATTCTGCCTCTTGCAGTGGATATATCAACATACAATAGCAACTGATTTAAGGATTAAATGAGATGGATGGATGGATGGATGGATGGATGGATGGATGGATGGATGGATATCTGCATTTCTTGGGCCAATTCTTCCCTGTGGTTTAATGTCAGGGTAGTAAACATGCATTTGCTACCACATTGAGAAAATCCATTGGACATTAGGTGTTTTAGGAAAGATCTAACCAAGGAAAGTCAGTGCATAAAGAATGTGAATTTATAGAGCACTCTGATCTACTCTGAATTTTCTCATGGAAAAGGATTTTTACTGTGGGTATTTTGAGCTTTTCACCTATATTGTCAAGTGTACTGTTAGCATCTGCACAGTTTGAAGAAGACAGTGAGCTGCAGATTTTTTCCCTACCTTTCTGCATGCTCCTAGAGAGACACCACAGTTCACAGGGCAGGCTTTCTTTAAAGTGAGCTGTGGGCTTCTACCACTTCGTGTTCAGAAGTGAGGCAAAAATAAGAAAAAGAATCCCACTTAGGAGTAAAAGTCTCACTGAGACTCCAGATATTTTCAGAACACTGAATTTTAGCCCAAGAACAGCTCTCACAATAATTGTCTGTAGAAAGTTTTCCTTTCCAAACCTTTGAATTTCATGTTGGTTACAAAATTTGCTGTTTTGAACAGGGCACGGAGATGGATTTGAAACAGCAGTTAGTGACAGCAACATCTACCCATTTTCATCACTAATTTGGTGCTCTATCTGAAAGGTTATCTACTTGTGTATCTTTAAATAATGCAAAACCCATGACAGGTATCTTGTGAAGTTCCTGTGTATATTAATTTTGTAAAATACATAAGACAAAACTTTAAAAAATTTGGGGTAACTTTCAGAATCTTTGTAACTCAACCAGTTTTCCAATGACACACATATTCTGAGTCTGCCTAAAGCAGGTAGTGCACTGTTTTGGTTTCTTTTGATTGAAAAATATTTTCTTTACAAAGACATCTTAAGGCATCAGTCACCAGATGACTAATGCTTTAGTCTAGCCATTAGAGTTTAAATCCCACTAATTTTAGGTTTTCCTAACCTCAGCCTGCCCTATTTCAGCAAAAGGAGACTGGCCCATGTTGAAACATAAGCAGGATCCAGGGAAACCAGAGAATAACTTTAAATATTTTGTACAAATATTCCCTAGTCTATACTCTGGCCCAAACAACTGGATTCCTAATTCTAAAATGATTTAAACATGAGCATCAAGTTCTGGAAAGAGCTGTGTTGAAAGAAATCTGACTTTCTTTCAGAATGCCTTGACTTCAGAGCTGGCTGTGGTTAACAAAAGCATTAGCTTGACATGCCCTTTGCTTGCTCTGTCCTCAAAGAGGGAGTGATATACAAACAATCTTCAGTCAGTGTTTTGAATTTTCTGGACTATATTCCACACTTGGTTGTGTTGCATGTTGTGCAGTCTCAAACAAAGCTCAAGGAGGAAAATTGAAACATTCACTCTTAAGCAATCCAGGAGTTAGACTGTGCACATCAATTCCACCAGCACACTTATTCTGAAATCATTGAGCTGGTGCTGTCTCTCCATTAAAATCCAGATGAGAAAATCTAGCAATTGCAAATGTAACACCTTTAATTCTGAAAATGCATTTGAATTTTCTGCCTGCTTACTGCATGTAGAGCAATTCTGTGCTGAGAGTGACTGCAATAATATAGATACTGTTCTTAAAGAGGAAGAACCATGGGACATAAAATTGCGTAATTTTTGTAGTTCCTTTCCTGTGGGTTGCTTGACCTGTCCATCCTATACAACTTCCCTCTCACCCTCCCTGTGCTCAGTTAGCCTGGCTGCTGTCTGTCACTTGAAACTGAGGGCTGATTTCAAACACCCTCAAGCCTGACTGGTAAAACACATGCTTTTCTCTGATGTGTCATTCACAATATCCATTTAGAAGGATTTAAATGGAGCCTTGCTCTTACAGATTGAAGGAAAGTAAAAGTACAGGAAGAGTCTATTGTTTTGGCATTTGGCTGCATTTTGCAGAGAGATGCAGAGTGATGCATTGATAAGAAAAAATATATGCTACCAGAAACAACTCAGAGGTTTTTCTGTTAAAACGACTCATTGCTCTATGGCACTCTATAAACAGGACAGAATAAGGGACAGTAAAAGGCATTCAGAAAAGGAAAACACTTTTAGCATTCATGCCATCCTACACAGGACTTTAATATATAAATGCATATATATATAGCGATTACTACATTTCAGGCAAGAGGCAAGTGTCAGTGCATTCAAATTTATAACACTAGCAATCCACTCAAACAGCAACCACCTTGGATATGTCTGACTTCGTCTCAGACTCAGAGTGCCAGCTGCAGAAACTTGCAGATGCAGTAATCCTCAAGGGCTACACGGAGCAACGTGACCTCAGATACTATCACTTCTATAGCACTGGTCTATAAAATCTGCTTTTTTTTTTTTTTTTTTTGCAAGATTAAAATGTGATTCGGTGTTCCCAAAGGCAAGTGGGAAAGTTTGTGTCACTGCCTAGCCAAGGTGAGAGCTGAGCTGTCCTCCTTCCCCTCTCTTGTTGCTTTGTTTTCTAGGACTGCTCTGAAGCAGGGTAGGTGCCCCCTGAGTGACAGGGAAGCTGCAGCAGCTCAAGCCCCTGAACAAACTACACTGGCAACAAAAAGACAGAGAGAGAATTTCAGCAAATCTACATTACCTTTGGTTTTAACAGGAGTTGGATTAGGTTTTAATTCAGATTACATTGCAAATACCTTCCTGTGGGATAACTGGCTAATTGCAAGTCTGGATGAAAACCACAGGACCTCGAGGGTAATTAAAACTCTCAGGAAAGCAGTACTTACTCTTAGGGAAATTACCTTGCTGTTGACACTGGGTGTAAACCACAGGTCCTCCTATTCCTCCTTCAACAGGGCATTAAAATTGGTTGGCAAACATGAAAAGAGCTGAACACTTTAATACCTTTACAGAAAGCTCTGCTAGACATCCTCCTGTTCAGGGTCCAAAGTGTCACTTTTGTTACTGAATTCTTGTTCTGTACTGACCTTTTAGACCACAGCTACAGTTGTGGTGGTACAACACGTTCCCCAGTAATGTTTTCTGCCCCAAGCAAGTTGTAGATTATCAATATAATGTTAGTGTGATTTAATTTTAAATACTATTTTGAGATAGCCTTTGCACTAGCTAAGTGCTATGAACCACCGATTGCTGGTTTAACTATGTTGGTTTTAGCTGAACTCAACTGAATTAAGAAAGACTCAAATCAAATTTGAACCAGCCCTTCCAGAAAGGAGAGAAAAAATACTGGGCCCATACAGGGTTTTGGATCAGTTCAATTAATCAATCATAAAAACAACCCTAAAATAATTTAGTTGTCAAGCAAATTGGGGAAAAGTATTTTTTATACATTTTAGAGAAAAGCTTTTGGGGGTTAGTCTCTGCCAATGCACCAGTGGATTACTTCTAAATGCTGAAAGTATTTAGAGCTACCTTTTATGAGAAGTGGGCCAAAATTGAAAGAACAGATCTGAACTCTTGAGTTTGCAGGTTGGAATGTAATTCTCACACCTATTTATCCAGCCTTGCCAGACTTATTACCACTACTTGAGCCCTAGGAGTGAACCTACTTTTACAGCTTTGTTTCCTGATCAGATGCAAAATTGCAATCCATGTATTTTATGGTTTGGGACTAGGCAGAGCCAAAACCTTGTAGAGCACCATTCCACACAAGACCAAGTATTCTCATCAAGATCACCTAATATCTAATATCCCAGGTCTTATTTTTTTTTGAAGATGCTTGTGGGATTTTAACATGATGTAAGTGAAGCACAGCTTAATGCAGAGCTGACACCAGAATCTTCAAACTCCGTCTTTGTTCCTCCCAGTAGCTGCAACTAGTCTGGAAAACCAGTTGATCTAGTGCCAATTGCTCAGGAAAACAAGCAGAGTTAGCAGTATTTGATTTCTGAGCTTTTTTCTTTAACTTTTTTAAGCAAGCTATTCATCACACACACCTTCCAGAAGTTAATTTTTAAGCCACCAATTTATTTCTTTTTTTTGTTAAATATATGCACAGACACAAAAGTAATTCTTACACTCTTAAGAAACACAGACATTAGAGTATGTAGGACTTTAAACTGCTTGAAAGACATTTGGGAAAAGAGAATACACACTCACTGTGGATAAAAATCAGTTGCTTACCAATACAAACAAATGTAACCTAATCTATCTACAGCAGTACCCTACTGAACACCTTTGCCTCCTATTATACAATTCTGCCACAGCAATAAAATCAACTGTCTGCAACAGTTTTAGTTCGTTGTATGGTTAATACCAATAATGTACTCAAAATTGATGTTTAACAGAGTGAACTGATTTGTTAGAGTGTTAACAGCCACAGACTTTAACTAATAAACAGATCATTAACTGCTGGTAATAAACAACTTGCCAGGATCATTTATTATTTAAGAACATACTTTGTCTTAAGAAAAGATGGCCCACTTAATTCTATCTATGACACCTTTCTGGCCCCCAGTCAAAGTGGGAGGCACAGAGAAGCTACAGAGAAGCTATGCTGCACACACTAGACCAAAATTTATGAAAAAATGCCGGTTTTCATGAGAAAGTACTCACAAGAAATATATTAATTCTTTACAGTGTTTAATAATAGAGTCAGCCTTTTTTACCAAGCTGTTGTTTTTAATACTGACTCTAAAGGAATCTACTTTCTTGTTCTGATAAAAAATGTCTTCATCCTTCTTTTACCATATGGGATGCCGCTGCAGCAAACATTTCCTTCTGGTAGTAGCTCTGAAATGGGAGATTTAAGTATATAAAGAGTTTTCATAATGGAAGAAGGAAGTTAAAGGAAAAAAACTTGTAAATTTTGTTACGGATGAGGAACAAGAAAGGCAGCTTGCAATTATTCATTCTCAAAAAACCTTTTAAAAAGCTGAAAAGTTGTAAATACACTACTTAATTACTCTAGAGGATGACTGGAGATTTGGAAGGAACAAAAGGAAGTCCTTGTCTCCCCATGGCTTCTAAGACATTCCACGAGTAATAAAAGGAAGTCACGCAATAAGATACACTTTGCATATTGGAGTGTTCTAATTTTGTCAATATTTGAAGTTCAACAGGGTGGTACCACTACAGTTTCCTTTTGGTTCTCACTTCTCAAAGAGGTGATGTGGCACAATGCCAATCTGATTGAAAAGCAGACACCTTCTAAGACTCATGATTACAATAAATTTAATTTACCACAGCAGCCAGATGAAGACTTCCTTACCTCCTCCCTGCATTGTTTCAATAACCTGGTAAGTCAAGCCCACAAAACTACAGCCGTATGTTCTGAGTAAGAGTGAGAGATGAGGAGCTCAGTGACAGTTTGCTGACATCCAGATTCTAGATCAAGAATCACAAAATGCCAATTTATTTTCTAGTATCTTCTTAGAGACACCAATACAAATTATGAGATTATTTTTCCTAGGCACTGTGTAAATAAACTGAAAAATACCCCAAAGAAGCTACAGGCTGGATGCAAATGCAGTCTCAAGACTGCAGTGTCAACCTTTAACAGCCCTGCTGAAATGTAGATATAACACTTCAACTGCAGGCAGTTGAAGGATGGCTTCTTTATGCCAGATCCTTGCAAGTGAAGAAATGTAATTTAAAGAAAAAATTTCATTGCATTTTTTCACATCCCTGTGCAATGCAGAGGAAGGCATTTTTAATATAATTGTTAAAATAATTCTGACCTTAAACTAATGTAAATTGGCTATTATTTGCAGTAAGAAAAAAAAATTGTATTTGCATGCTGCTTGGAAAAATGCTTCTATTAATTGCTTGGGAAGAAGCAATTTATTTATAGACATACTGTGCAGGAGGAAATTTGGCTCTCCTACCACATAATAAGATGCATGGCACTCTGCCAGGATGCTGGCTATCCCCAGACATTTGGTGTTCCATATACCAAGAATGTGGAATTGCACTGCCTATAAACAGAGAAGGGTTTTTTCCAAGGATACTGTAAGGCATAATTTCTCTTAAATGAAAAAATGAAAAAATGAATGCAATGGTTATGAAGTTGCAAGATCGGAAACTTTCTTTTTTCTATTTATCACCAGTTGCATTAGCCAGCTAATGAGCAGTTAAAACAGATTAGTTGTTACTCTTCCTTATCCCATTTAGGGAAGATGCCAAAAAAACCTCCTGTTTTGTGGGTTTTGAATATAATTCTTCTAAATCAGGGTATTACACAGATATTTCCACACAGCAGGATGACTCACATAAATAAGTAATGCAAGACTGGGATTTACTAATCTGTCAGCGACAGTGTATCCAATTAATTCCTCTGTTTATTTAGGTAGGAGTTTTTTGCACTTTATTATCTTCAGGCTGTTTGACCACAGGGGAGAGAAGGCCTTGGGAGGGGGAGTGGAAATAGATTTTTGAAGGGGAGCCATAATTAGCTCAATTCTTGGATTGAGCTCAGGAACGTTGTTACTGCTAAATAGCTCCTTAAATGGAGTATTTATAAACTCCAGGCAAAGCTGTAATATTAGAAGAGAAGAAAACCCAAAATCAAATATATTTAGATGTACAAGCCATAGGTTAATGCTCTGGCATGATGACATAATCCAGCTCAAGGGATGGGGAATGAAGAAACTTATTCCTGATGGCAAATCAGCGCATTGCACACGGCCCTGTTGGAGCCCATGGAGGGCATCTGGAAACCTCAGAGTTTGGATCCGCCCTGAAGGTCCCTTAAATAGCACCTGGCTCTCATGGAGGGGCCATATAGGTCTTTCCCAATGACCCACATGCGCAGCCAGATGGAATCTGCTCTGCCCTGCTCTCCCAGCAATCCTCAGCTTTCATTTGCCCACCTCTTCCCCTCCCTCCTGCCCGCCCCAGCAGCCACCCCGTGCACAGCTTTCCTACAGAGATTTCTACCCAAAGGGGTGAAAATGAGAGGCATTTGCCCAGCAGTGGCCAGGCTGCTTTCTGCCTCATTTTCCAGTCCTCTGGCAGCAGGCAGTGGGGCTGAGTTCTCCCTCAGGATATCTCCTTGCTACCCTATCTGACCAGAAAAACCTATTTAACATCACGCCCACACAGCCATGCCCTATCTTGCCCTGGACCCAGCCCCATTTATTCAAAGCAGACTTATTTCTTTTATCACACGCAGACTACATGGTCCAAACCAACTCCCCTGGAAGACATTTGGACTTCAACAGGGACAAATTCAGGGCGAAGCAAAATAAATCATTAAGCTATGATGCAGAGGATTTGTGCCAGACCTCCACACAAGACTAAGTTTAATCATTGCAGATCAGGGTATTTGGGGACAACATCTATTTTGTAACTTCATAAAAAAAAAATCAAATAAGTGAGCTATGGCTTGTCCAAAATCTCAAATTATTTTCCACACTTAAGAATTTTTCACAGAAGAACTTTGCTTGCAATGTAATATCCCAATGAAGCTTGTTAAATGCTTTTCCAAGGCTATATGATATTTATTAAAAAAATTATAACTGGACACAGGGAGAAAAGAAATAAACTCTTTTTCAGATTAAGTTCTTGAAAGCTTTCAATAGTGGAAAATAAATCTTACAAATTCTCTCTCAATTTCCATATAACATATCCTGTCCAAATGCAGAGACAGTTGTCTCCTAGAGGTGCTGCAGTGCAATTATAAATTACAGCAATACTATTTCCTTGGCAAATCTATTTCAAATACAATAAAAAATTTATATGGGATTAATTTCTTGGAAATGTAGTTGGAAAGTTTCGTTCAATGGAGCAAAACCCAATGTGTTAAGGGTGCAAAACAAAATAAAGGGAAATGGAAAGCAAAGAAATAGATAAGCAGTAGACATAGAGACAAAATCAAAAGAGCAGAGAAATAGAGAATCAATGTTTGCACCTGGATGCAAGTGGCTGTGTAATGCTTTGATCTCAAAGTGTGCAAGCCATGCTCCACAGAGAGCCTGCAGGCAGGACTTCACAAGGACCCTGTGATGCTGGAGCCCCTGAGTCCCCACAAGGGAGAGCTGGGACAACCTGAGACTCTGTGGTCAAATCCCAGCATGGGAAAGAGCTTCCTCCTGGTCACACCAAACAGATAACTTTAAAAGCTTTTGTCTGTCATTGCTGCTGGTGTTGGCCTGACCAGCACAAAGAGGACTCTGGTGGCAGCCTGGCACACGGTGCATCTTCACTGCCCCCAGCCTTGCTGGGACCCCCTCACACCTTCCACACCTTTACCAGAGCCAGGGAGGGCACAGGAGTGTAATATTCCTTCTCTGCAATATATGTACGTGCAGGTGCATTTATGTATAGAGTCACAGAATACTCGCAGTTGGAATGGACCCACAAGGATCATCAAAGTCCAACTCCTAGCACAGCACCATCCCAGAAGCCACAACATGTACCCAAGAGCATTGTCCAAAAGCTTCATGAACTGTGTCAGGCTGATGCTGCCCTGAGGAGCCTGTTCAGTGCCCAGCCACCCTCTGAGTGTGTGCATACCTGTGTGCATGTGTGTATCTGTGGGTGTTTTTATGCACAGGCCTATGAATTTGGGTATATGTGTATATATAGATATACATATGAGGAAGTTTTCTCCTACAATATTCTCTTTAGCCATTTTATTTAAGACATAAAACTCATGGGGGAAAGAGGAAGAAGGATGGTGGGAATGGAAAGCCAGCTTCTTAACTGCTGCTTGTGAAACTTGATGAGTACATAGAACAGGGCATTTCTGTCTTCCTCTGAGGAGCTATTGTAATAAATACAGTAGGTAGACCTTTGTGTGTACCAGAGAAAATGATCAAAACCCTGTAGCCAACTCTGTTTGGTTTGGCATTGCCTATACTACAATTCCAATTTTAAAAACAAGCTATAATTATATTGGTATAAAAAAAAAAAACAGTAGAAAAGAAGAGATACTTTTTCTTTGAAACAGTTCTACTCAGATATATGAATTTCTTTATTTCTGACAAGAAATTACTCTTAAGCCTTTTTTTGAATTATTATTATTCCAGTACATCCCCTTCACTTGCTTAGTTCCTCAAGCAAATAAAAAAAAAAAATCAGAACTGCATGACTGGAATTCACCAAATAGTTGTAAAACCTTTATCTGATATAGATACATGAGTATAAATAGAATGTGGCAGGATCATGAGCTGAGTTAAATATTGATTGGTATAATATAAACATACACAGTTGAATAAATGTTGAAATAACACACTGTAGTAATTTATGGATTTTTCAATCAAAAGTTATTTCCGAACTGTTTTAGTATTTGAAGACAAGCACATTCCTGCATGTTTATCATTTCCAAGCATGTGCTTTTTTCTGCTTCTTGCTGGTTGTTATTCATCCTGGATGAAAAACCACCTTGAGTACATGGTATTGCTTTTATTCACTTATTGGAGAGCAGAAAACAAGTCCTGCAGGAACCAATAACAAGAGTTTTAAGATTGGTTTGTTGGGGTTTTTTTTGGGTGGTAAGGGGGCAAACCCTTTCATTAACACCAGTGGTTCTGATCACATTTTCCTGAACAGGAATTAAAACATTTCAAAGCATCCTTCAAGTAAATCTATTATATCCATCATCCCTCTCCACTTATTCCTTAGCCATTCCTATGCACTCTGTGCACACAGCCAAAATTAAAAGATTTTCCTATTATGGTGCATGACTGATGAATTTTTCTATTTAAAAAATAAAAAACTGCAAGCACAGATTAAGTATTAATTATCAAAATTATTTTATGCAAAATTCTGCTAGTATTTCTATATTTTATATTATTAGATATAGAAATATACCTGGGCTGTTTCTCTCTGGTTTTGTAGACACTTCTACTGCAGTCAGTAATATATGACTTAAATCTGAAGCAATAAAGATCTTAAAAATTGTGTTTTGTAGTTATAGCTGAAAGTGTGCACAAATATATAAATATGCATAAATATTTAATATATTTAAATTTATTAAACATTTTCTCTTATATCCAGAAATATCCAGAAACTTTATAGCAGGTCTACCGTCAGCATCAGAACTCAGAAGTTCTTCGTCAGAACCTAACACAGTTAAGTTTAACTTAAAAACTGAATTTAAAAGTATTTGGCCTTTACCTTTGCTTTAAGTCTTTAGGGATCCAACTTGCAAAACTTTCTCTGCAACTGCAAGACCTACAGGCATTGCTTTTGAATGAGAGCTGAGAATCACAGGTAATGAAATGTCTCCAGGAGTTGGAGCTTTATGGAAAAACACCAAACATCATGAGACTTGTAATAAAATGATGAATGTTGGAAGCACTGTTGTAGTCTTGCTTTCAGAATATGATTCTTGTAAAACACAAAATAGTTCATGCTAAACTAATTTTTTCTTATTAATATCTCTACATTTGGTACTTACACTGGTAGGCTCAGAGTTATCTGGCTGTTTTTTTCATAACAGAGCAATTTACATAGTCATAACAGCAAACCTCAGTTGCTAAAAATTAATTATATATTAAAGATTGAGGAAGGGAAATGGACTATTTTTCTGAAATATGATTCTTCTTCCATCTTGCTATGGCTTTGATCTGACATTTCATCCTGAGGTCTTACCTTATGTGACCCTTCTATGGTAGAAGCATAGCATTTCTTCTAAAAGGAGAAAAGTGCTTTGTGGGTGGCAATATTCTCCCAGAAAGGGAAAAAGTTGAAAGCATGAAGCCAGGAAGGAAGAAAAAGACAGCACATATTTGGAGCTCTACAGGCAGTAAATTTATTGTCAATAGTCAGGTTCAAATAGCATCATCTAGGGAAAAGTTCCCAACAGAACCACAGTGTGGATGAGAACATAATTTTGGTCAGTCATGTTCTGACATTTTTATGAATTTAATTTAAGGTGACAAGAAGAGACCTAGTAAAAATGGCTGAATGCCTACCAAAGGGAAAAAACAAATAACCTAAAAGAAAATGAAACACTTTTTTTCAGAAGGAAGTCTTTCATGGCTGTTAGTGTATTTCTATGTTCCAAGCTAAAAGTATTCAACTTTTCAGTAGTGGGACAATAAGAAAAAACAGTCACAGAAACATTTTTAATAGTCTGATCTGAATTACTTTTAGATTAAGAGTGACATTGAAGCCTGAATTGAAAACTGAACAAGGTAATTGGGGCTCTCAGTATGATAAAGTTCTTTTGTCATTTTGGACAAGTCAAGTGGTTTAGTATTTATTGTAATTATTGTATTTTTAAGCCCAAATTTGCAAACAGAGATAACATACTTCTGCATAGAGAAGAAATCTGATGCCTTCAGAAGGGCATCCAGCCTTCTTTGCTAGCATTGCCTTTGTGTTCCTAAAGGATGCTGTACTTTGAAAAGTTGTATATCCCTGTCCTTCCTTTTTCTCCCCTCTCCCATTGATACATATTTAATGGGATTTTCTAGGAAGGAAAAGATCCTCAGAGATGTATTTGAGATAAGAGGCACCCTTTGGGCAAGGAATGATAACCACAGGCTGGGCTGTGTTAGTGAGTGCAGTGTGCAGCTCAGTGGGTGTGATTGTTCTTCTCCCGTAGGCACAAGTATGCTCAAACAGAGGGTGCTGTGTCAGTTTGATGGACATCAGTATGAGAAATAATTGCAACTAGTCCAATGGAGGGCCAACAATATCATTAAGGAGATGAAGCACATGATGTACAAGGAGAGGTTAAAGAAATGGGTTTGTTTAACCTAGAGAAAAAGAAGCTTATATGAAATCTAATTGTTTCCTTTAGCTTCATAGTTATAAAGCAGATGGAGAAAGACCTTTCTCTCAGGTGCACAGAAGAGGTCAAAAGGCAACAAAGAAGTTGCAACAAGGGAAATTTCAGTTAGGTACAAGAAAAAAATTCCCCACAGAACTGTTGCCCAGAGAGATTGAGGCATCTGCATACCTGGAGATCTTGATAAAAACCTGAGCAACAAAATAAGCCCTACTTTGAGTGGGGATATAGATCAGATATGATTATGATTAATAAAATCTCCTTTTTGTCCTCAAGATAGAGGTTTGTTGTTTGCTGAGGGTTTTGTTTTTAATTCTATACCATTAGAACAAATTAATCTCCACATTCTTTTCTCCTTTGGAAGTTTCATGATGGTATTTCCCTTAAGTGCTAATACTGAATTTATTGTGCAGCCTTCACTGCAGTCCAGGGTGTGATTAAGGTTTTTACAGATATACATAAGCAAGCTTTAAATGACTGTGCTCAAGATCTACTACCTGACTGGTTCCATCAACAGAGCTACTAAACTTATTCTTCAAATATTTGGAGTAATTCATGATGCTGGGTTTTGCAAATGGATTGTATTGCATGTTACCAAGACTATGCATATGATCTAAGATATCTGGTTTATAACAAAATCTTTGACTGACAGGTATTAATAAATTTGTTCTGGCAATACCTTCAATCAAGATCTCCTATGAAGAGTGCCTAGAAAGTGGGTTTCTATCTATTTGTGGAGAAGCAGGCCCTTAGGTACCAGGAACAAATAGATATCTGGTCTTGTTATAAGGCACAGGCAGTGCTGCATCTTTGTGTGGAGTCTTTAGTTTTACTTGCTAATTCCAGAGGCAACACATGCTGGGTACTTACTCAACAATCCAGTTGCCATCATGACACTGCTGTTCTGCCTTCTCTGAGGTATCAAAAGGTATCAGAGGTACCTTCTCAGGACACTTGGAAAGCTGTGAGAGAAGGCTCAATATCCACTGAGCAACAAAGGATCTGACATTCCCCAAGTAAGTCCTGAATTATCCTTCAGGAATAATGTCCTTAAAAATTTGAGAAAAATGAATAAAGAAAAATAAATTAAAGCATCTGAAGAACTTGCACTCACTAAGAAGCAGAGATTTTTTCAGGAAAATGGTGGGGATTGCTCTGGACTACCCAGCCTACCAAACTGGTATTTTTATTGCTGAAGTTACATACAACATTTAGATATACCAGTCCTTTGGTTTCCACTGGATAAAGCACTGGATCTGCATCTGGATTTGCATCTTTGCAACTTCAGTGGGTGAGGTCTGAGGTGCTTTTGAGCTCCTAGGTAGGCAATCAAATGCATCACTTTTGTAGTAGGACACTGACCCGTGCCTTTTGCAGGGACTGCTCTTGAGGGGCCCCACATCCAAAGAGAGTCCAGCACAGCTCCCAGTGCAGCACGGTGAGATCAGAGGATCTGCAGCTCCCCATCTGGAACCAGGGCTCTTGTCAAACAGCTGACAACTCCCTGCTGGTGGGTCAGTCACCCACAGACCTGAATTCATTGCTGTGTATACCTGCACACAGGATTCTCCCCTAGTGATTTAGTCCGAGCAAGAAGCCATTAGAAATCTCAAGCCATGACAGAGACGGGTTCAAAAACTGTCAGATGAACCAATTGAATTTTCTGGTGGACAGGAATTATTGGTATCATGAGAAGTTGTTAAAGCCCCATGTGAGCACATGTTCGATCTAGGAGGAAAATCTGTCTCCGTGGAAGACCACAGATTGGCTAGCATCATTTCACACCAATCTTATCAAAAGTTACTGTGAATTCTTGATTTAGTTGGGGCCAATTTTAGGGCAAGAACTTGCAGTGCGTTGCAATTGTATGAGCCACACTGAACTCTGGTCAAGGTATTGAGTTTCTGAGAGCTGTAGACAAAACCTGAGTTACTGTTGATCAGACTGGATTTTCTTTTTTTTCCTGACTAGCTGTCCAGAATTTTCTGAGTGAATGAATAGCCAGCCATTTTCTCAAGTGAATAAGTCAAAGCAGATTCTAAGATGCTCCACGTTAGAAATTACTATGATCACTGGATATAAAAAACTCTTTTCTTAGTAAATAGTGGCTTTTCTTAGAGGAATAATTCTGAATATCATTTTACTCTTGGTGATGATTAAATTTTCAGATTTCGACACCTTAACAATTGACCTTGATCAAGGTTCTGAATTGCCCATCATGTGAAAAGAGCTTTAGACACCAAGCAATTATTTGGTGATAGCCATCAGGATAAATATTCACTGAAAAGAAAAATAAAATGAGTGCACATCTCAAATAGCAAGTGCAAAAAATATAATCAAAGTCAAAACTTAATTTGCATGTGTCCACAACTCTGCACTATAACTTTTCCCACCACAATTTCCCTGTATTGGAACATAGCAAAGGTAAAATTTAAGACTTCAAAATAAAATTACATCTTTTCAATAGCCATCATGAAAAGATGAGGAGATGAAATATAATGTCAAATCAAATTAAAGTATATTATAGTGCAAATTCCATTTGCATTTTGCACATTTTAATACCTTGACTATTTACAAGCTAAAGAGACAACACTTCACTTAGATACAGCTACTTCTGAAATCTGAGAAAAAGCACAATGCACTTGCTGCTTCTCAGAAGCAGCTGTGGTATATTCACCTAGAGCCAGGATACCTGTTAAATTTGTTACTCTGGAAGAAAGCTGATTACAGATTTCGTGTCCCTTTCTTTGTTAAAGGAAGGTTTATGAGGTCTCAAACTGAAACTCTTCAAGGTGAAACAGAAACTCTGAAACCACTTAGAAGAATTCATAGAAAGAGTAGCCTTGCCCATGTGTCAAAGAGGCTCTAAATATTCAGCCTAAGAGCAGAAAAAGAAGGAAATATCACTCATTGGACATTATAGATGATCACAATATCTCTCCATAGATCAGTAGAAAGTACCACACTCTTGCAAGCAACAGCATATGGAATTAGTAATATGCTTTCACATATAAATATGATACAGGCTTTTCTCATAATGTCTTCTTGCACTTTAATTGACATTTCAACATCTCTGCTTATCTGTTTCACTGTGCAGGAAGTTTAACAAGTCTGGTGCCACATCTGAACTGTCATTTGCTAAGAGAAAAGCTCAGCAGTATGTAATAAAACATACATACTTCTTGTGGCATTGAGGAAAGTCTCAAGTGCATGTCCCAAGTATTTGGTGTAGTGACACATAAAAATAGATGCAGTCTAAAGAGGGATGAACTCCTTGTGTCAGTGAGCTGCTGCTTGCACCCACTGACCTAACAGGACAGACTAACATCATGAAGTGAGGGGCTGGCCCACAGGCCCAACCAGCAAGGATGAGTTCATGTGCTTTGTGCTCAGGGGATGCTAGATTCCTTTAGTTCCACCCCATCTGCAAGACACCACAGAGCAAAAACTAGCAAGCCTCACTCCTGCAGGAGAAGAAAAGAGCAATTATATCATTTTATGCAATGGAGTTCTCTATATAGACATAACAGCACATAGCACCACTTGAAGTCCAGCACTGGAAGTCAGAAAAGTGAAGAACATGACAAGGTGTACATCCAAACCCACCAACATGTGTGCATGCCTACAGAGAGTCAGAAGGTTTCTGAGGACTCTGAATGCACCCACCACTGAATTCCCTACAGTGCTGAGGACAGCTCTCCCTACCTATCCTAGAAAGATGAGGACAAACATTTTAGCAGTGCCTTGGACAAGGGGTAATGTTTTAGACTCAAACAGTGCTTTAGATTAGATGTAAGGAAAAACGTTTTTTTTTACAATAAGAGTGATGAAACACTGCAACAGGTCACCCAGAAAGATGACAGATGCCCTGTCTCTGGGAACATTCAGTCAGGCTGGATGATCAACCTCATCTTATTGAAGATGCTCATTGCAGAAGGGTTAGACTAGATGTTTTTGAAGGTTCCTTCCAACTGACACTAGTCCATGATTATATGATTAGGTGAAGAGCAGGCTGTGTCTGAAGCCCCATGCCTGTTGAGGTCTTTGGTACCTCCCCCTAGGCTGCAAAGGAACACCTGTTTGGCACTGAGCTTCCTGTGCACATGCAATACATTCTCTGAAAATAACATAATTTCTACAATGCTCCACTTTCTTTCATCCCCCGTCAAAGACTGAAATACTTGTGTAGAATCAGGCCTACCTGCTTCTTTTAGGAGGCCATGTTGCATATCCTCAACCTAAAGTGCAACAGCATGGCCAGGAAAGTCCATCATTTTAGGTCTCATTTTCTTGATGAGGTCCTTATATTCTGCAATGACAAAAATGAGTGATTACAACTACCTGAATGGAGGTTGTAACAAGGTGGGGGTTGGTCTCTTCTCCCAAGCAGCAATCAACAGGGCAAGAGGAAATGGCCTCAAGTTATGCCAGAGGAGGTTTGGGTTGGATATTAGGAAAAAATTTGTCATTAAGAGGGTGGTCAAGCATTAAATGGGCTGCCCAGGGAAGTGTCGGATTCACCAGCCCTGAAAGTGTTCAAAGAACATGTGGATGTGGTGCTTAGGAACATGTTTTAGTGGTGGACCTGGCAGCACTGGGTTAAGGGTTGTACTTAGAGGTCTTTTTCAATCTTAATGATTCTATAATTCTGTGTCTGTTGATACCAGTAAATAATGTTTTCTCAAAGGCTCATCTTCAGTTCAGTTTTTTACTTTTCCCTTAGCAATGATTTCAGTTAATCTGAGGTGTTTTCACTATGATTCATAGACCTACCCTTTGCCTGGGACTCTGAAGATGTCTTTTCAAGGTGTTTTCTTTATTGTCTCCCTTAGTCTAAAGACCAGCTCTGGATGACTGCATCTCCTCCTGTGAAATTCCAGCATCATGGCTGTAGCCAGTCATCCTGGCATTCCTGTGCTCCAAAGGTGAGCTCCTTAGCAAATCTATTTTCTAGAGTGCTATGTGAGCTAGTGCTCTGCTGAGTTATTCTTCCCCTTCACAGCAGCAAGACATGGCTATTTTCCTTTTCTGCAGTAATTAAACCAATATTCAGTGGTTACCCTCTCTCCTTGTCACCCAAGGCACTCCCAACAGAGTAACTTCCCCTTCACTTCTCTGGGCAACTCATATTCTTTGAGTTCTCTCTTTTGGCTTGGATTCAATGAATCTGACCAAGAATGAAGACTTTTTTGAAAATGAAGGATGAGAATGCTTTGCATTAATGTATTTTTTTTCCCCCAAAACCTCATCATAATAGGCTTTCTAATTAACATAACTCATGGTTTTTAGATCCCACACAAGTTTTGCCTGCTGTCAGTGAATTGCCCTTTGCAACAAAGCATCTCACTTATCTGTCCCAATCAGTGAATAAAATTTTATTCAAACAAAGCAAAGTTTATCTGCAGGACCGTATACAGCCACACAACACACAAACTAATATTTATGCTTTGCATATGTTAAAGCTTATCATGCATCTGTATTTATTCTCACTTTTCCCTACTGATTCGTTGTACTAGTGGGTTTAATCCACTTAATGTCTGTCTCTCAGTGTCTGTAACTATAAAATAAGACAAGGACACAGGGACATCAATATTACCTACTGCATGTTCTTTAAGACTTATGGAGAATTCCTGAAAGTGGGAATTTTTATGCAGAAAAAATTGCAGGATCTGCTTATGATATTTAGCTGGATCTTCCACTATGTTAGCAATGTGCTCAGTTAAACTCTGTAAAGTTGCACCATTACAGGAAACATTCAAGTTCAAGAGTTTGTCCTTCTAAACTGATTTGTTAGAGTTTGTTTTCGTAAATTTTCACCAGGCACAAGAATTGTTTCTAAACATTTAAAAGTGTATAAATTAGCTTTTAATTTAAAACACTCCTGCAGAAAAACTGCCCAAGGAAAATAGCTGTTCCACGCACAATAGTGACACAGTGACTTACAATGACTAATTAATGAGAACACCTGGAGTATCTTTCAGAGCTAAACTGGAAACAAAATACTGGAGATTAGGTTTTCAAGCTACTGGTGGTCCCAACTAATCTCTTTCAGGTGTAAACCACAGTGTACGTGGAAAGCAAATTCTGACTCATTCCTGCGAGACAGGAGGTCTTCGGGCTAATAATTGCAGTATGTAGTTTCCATAAAATTTACGAGGTTGGCTTTAAATTTTAGTAGTGGCAGGCCTGCAATAAATGCCAATGAGGTCCATCAAAATGAGTATTTGTGTGTGTCCTCATAAAAATAGATCAACCTTTTTAACAGACTCCATGCAGAGGAATTTGTATAATTACAACACATATCTAGAGCTTTAGAGTCCTTTCCACACCAAAACCAACATGCTAAGTCATAAATGCAGAGGAAAAATAAACACAGGAACATAATAAAAGAGATTTGGTTGGGTTAAGTCGCTCTGTCCCACCTGCCATGTTGTAGCTAGCAGGATTTCCACAAGGGGTGGGCAAAGGGATTATTTTCCCTGTTTGTCAGCTCTCCCCTCACCTTTGCCTCTTGCACTCTTGGGGATGGCAAACAAGTCTGTTCACATAAAGGAAAGGAAAGGGACAACCAAAAAGAAGGAAGGGTCCCACCACACATACATACACACATTAATTTCCAGACCATGCATTAACTCTTATCGTGCTGGTCTTGGTGGAAATGCTCAACATGGAATGAGAGATGCTAGGCAGCCCAAACTAAAGGATAAATTAAATTTACAACTTGTGCATTGTGTCTATAACTTGCCAGTTCCATGGTCACAGCTGAATTGTCAACTCCAACTAATAAAATATGGTTTATGTCTGAGATTCCCCATCATGCCAAGTTTCCACAGAGTTCAGCTGAAGTGGAAAGGCAGTTATGATTCACTGATTCTCTCCCCAGCCCAGCCACAGCTCTCATTCTCATGAATTATCCACCAGCAGGGAAGAACTCTAGTGTTATGTGTCACACACAGTCCTCATCCAAGAGTACCTCTGCTGCCAGGGACAAGACCCAGAGAGCATGGAAGGTGCCTGGAGAGATGAGGGGTAGAAGCCAGGGAAAATTCTCTTGGAGGCCTGGATGCATTTTAGGATAGTGCTCTTCCTAATAAGAATGGGACAGGGGTTTATAAGTGTCTATACACCTAAAAGCACAGATGGACATTTAGTGAGATTTTCAAAAACTCCTATGACTTTTATAGGAGTTAGGAGATGTTAAAAGAACAAGAGGGACCTCTCTACACCTTTAGTTTTCAAGTATTTATGAAGGGTCTGGTCTAAAAATCAGCCAGTGCTTTCCAAATTGGCCTTGTTTTTAAGCAATTTCCATTGCCATAGCATTGCATTGTTTTAAATGGACTTAATGGATTCCACTTTTGTGTAACAGCCAGAAAACAGAGACTATGTGTGGGACTCAGTTTGATTTATTATAGGCATCTGAAAATGAAGGGTGAGAGTCTCAGTTAGTTGCTGATCTACCTACTGAGAGAGCAGACACTTTGGAAAGGGATGAGTGTACCCCTGGAGGTTCCTGTCTCTCTCCCTTGACCACAGAGGGAGCACAAGCTCAGATTAGACATCTAATTCATAACAGCTGAAGCCAGATGAGATGAATTCCTCCTCCTCCAGTGACTCAGCCAAAGGCACACAGCAAACAATGGAAGAGCAAAACACTGAATTCAGCCTCCCAAACCTCTAGACAGGGCTTAATCACTGTACTGAGCTTCCTCTTGAGAGGAGATGTTGGAAACTCTTGCCAAAACAAATCCAATTGGTACAGGACAGAAAGCAATGAAAGTTGTGCTGACCAATAAGTACAGAGTTGGGAGCTGGAGGGAACAAAAGGGTCATACCCAAGCTTAAAGGCTTTCCCCACAGATTAACCAGTTCACAGGAGCCGTGGCACCACAGATATGCAGAGGCTGCAGCCACCCAGGGAAGTGCAGAGGAGCAGGACTGCCTGGGCATGGGACCTGACAATGGGAACCCAAAAGCAAAGCTAGTTTCAGCCAACCAGCTAGTTTTCTCATGATATATCTATCTCACTACCCTGATCAAGATCAAAAAGCACACATTTTTCTCTTAAAAACGTAACTGTTAATAACAAGGAAGAATAACTGGCAATACTTCAAAATTCTAGTGAAAGCAGAAGATAGTCTGAAGTTTTGCAACACGGCACAATGCTAAATCTTAGTGAGGTACATGAAGGAATAGGTCTTAAAAACAGAGCAGAAAAATAGTATTTGTATTAAAACTTAGTTTCACTTGAAGTTTTCATCTTTCTTTCATTTAATCTATTTGCTATTCATTCTTATGAGGAAATTGTTCTCCCACTAATGAACTCTGTACCTTACAACAAAAAGGGTTTTAGATAAACATAAGAGGAGATGTTCTTTCTTGAAAGATTTCTTACACTGCCTTCCAGTTTTTAAATAATAAAAAATAACCAATAGCAAAACTTCTCATTATAAAACCAGATGACTCAAAAAGTAATTGCTTCAAAAGCCATAGTAGAAAGATATAAACTACTTCTAGTGGCTATAAAAGGCAAGTGAATTATGCACTCCTAATTATGCACTGTTTCTTGCTCTGCTTGTGCTGTAGATCTTGTCATTACACTCCACAGGCTCCTCCCCCCTCATGCCTTTTAAATTACATTTGAGAATAAAAAGCAGTAACAGACACAAACTTTTGCCTTAATGATAAAAGCCCTGGAAAAGTCCCATTTGGTGCCAGTCTGGCCAAGTCTCTACCCCAACCATGGCTTGTCACATCCCAGGCAGAGCACAGGCACAGACTACAGATGTGTCCTTCAAGACTGGGGTCTGGCAGCAGCTAGATGACTTTGCCAATAAATTTATTATGGTCTTCTGAACACTTATTATGGTCACACTGGTTCTCAGAGGCTCTGTGTGATATGCAATTACTCTTATTCCCATCACAAAGCCAGCAACCAGTAATTTAATGTTATTTGTGTTTCAGTATTCCTTGTGCCTCTATAGAGCTTTGATGTCTGGGACACTCTTGGTCACGGCAGTACCTGATCAATACTTCCTCAAGGTGCACCTGCAAACCCCTGTCTCCTCTCAGCCTCGCAAACAGCTGGAAAATTTACTCGTCTTTTAACTTTCTGCAGGAGAGTTTGCTACACAAAAGCTTCAGCAGAGTTTGTGCGAGCTATTGTCAACACATAAAAATGGGCAGTACCCCAGAGGGTTTATGAAAAATTAGACAAAAAGCTGTCAAGTAGACAAAATAGCTTTTCACTTTCAGACCCAAATAGCTAAACAAATGCTATGGTCTTGTGGGTTTTTCCATAAGAAGGAGTTGGCACTTGTCAGGTGCTGTAAAGCACCATGCTTTGGGAGGCCAGCAGCTCAGAAACCTGCTCTCAGACTGTTGCCCAGTTAGCACTTTGCTGAAAGCCTTGTCCTTTTCCTCTGTTTCTCACAGATCTGACCCTGACACTCATTTCGGCTGACAAAGCTCTGAATAATTTTGCCTCTTTCCTAGGTTATTTTCCCTGCTCCTCCTTCCCAGACACCAACCAACTGTCAGCAGCTCCTAGGCCAGTCCCAAGCGATGTTTCAGCAATCTTTGCTCACATTTGTTTCTGAGAGCCTTTAACTTATGCCACCACGGCAGTAGTGTTCAAAGCAGAGCTCATCACAGGGCAGGATTTTAGCCCCAGTGTCTGTCACCAGCAGGACAATGCCCTGGTGCCTTTAACCTAAGGAAAATGGATGGTAGGGTAGGGTGAATTCTCATCTATTTCACTCCCTTGTTAACCTACCTTTTCATAATTAATTATAGAAGTAATTCTGAGGCCATAGGGCAAGTCCTAAGTGTGTGTAAAGAACTAATCTATTTTAATTGCTATATATCCAGAAGAGACTTGGCTTAATTAAATAGCAGTATTGTAACTTTCACAGCTCTGCACTAGCCTAGACAGTAGTGAGCTGCAGTGATTGCTGTACATGAAAAACCATCATACCTCCATTACTCCTTTGAAGTGAAATTTTCTTTCCAGCTTATTCTGGAGCTTAGTGGTAGCTCAGTAAAACAGCTCGCTGTATCTCCAGATCCTAAATCTCTTTTTTTCATTTATGTACTCATACAAGTGAGCAAATATTTTTCTGAATTTTTGATTTAAATGCCATGTGTTTTTCAGGAAATTTGAAAGCTTTTGAAAGATGCCTGATGATAAGCCTGACAGGAGGCAGCATGTTGTGTCTATAGAGCAAGGCAGAGAGGACAAGTGCTTCCACCATCAGGGAAAACCTTGTTAAGAGGAAGCCAAATGCCAACACTCTAGCACTGGGTTTTCTCCTAGAGGTGCCATCATACCAATTCCTGTGGCTCTTTTTAGCCACACCTGAAATGGTGTAACAGGGGAAGGAGGAAGAGAGGGGGCCGGCTGTCATGTCTAGCAGGCTGTACACACAAAGATGCCAGCATTGCTCACTCACAGCCTGGACTGCATTCTAGCTAAGGATGAAAGGTCTTCTGCTCCCACTGGAAACCCTCAGAGCCATCCCTCCACCCTATCATATGTTCACTATCAGAAACTGCTCTTCAAAGCTGAGCTGAAACTACCGTGCTGCATATAATTGACAAAGTTAATTGCATGCAGCATATTTCCCCTACCATAAATATTCCCAAACACCATTTGTTTCTGGATTTCACTGTTCTCTTAACTAAAGAACAGCTACATTATTGTTTCATCTGTAGCCCAACTGTTTTCTTTACATTTTACCACTAAATTGAATCTACTGCCAGTAATCTAATTTACATTTAAAATGCACAATATGCCAACATGACCAGACTTCAATAAAATTTTTACTAAAACTTATAAATGCCTTGATTCTGGTGTTTATAGAAATTTTAGACTGTTCATACCCTGAATGTTATGTCGCTAGCATCCTGAAATCGTTCCCATATGAAGTAAAGAAACATTCTTAGATTCATGCTGTGTCAGGAAATACAAAATATAATGCCACTGGCCATTGTTCTCAAAATCAAAGATTTGTCATCTCCCAACAAAATGATTTGGATGGCATGTCCAGCCTGCAGTAGCATGGGTTATTAGCTCCAGTCACCTGCTTTTATTATTGATACAGCACAACTTGTTCCCTTCATTTCAGATTACAAATTTTTCTTACCATCCTTGCATAATTTATTTTTTCTTCTTGTGCACACAGGTGCTTGGTTTAAAAACAGAATTCTTCAGGTGTCTTATGAACACTCTCTATCACCAGTGAGTATATCCAGACGCATCTTTCCTGAGTGCCTACCTGACAGTACCAGAAAGGTAATTCCTAGAGGTTTAAATTACATTTCTCAGTTGGATACTGATTGCCAGATTTGTAATTTTAGCAAAACTAAAATTACCAGAGGTTCAGGTGAAACTGAAACAAGATTTCAGGGTGGTCTTCCTTTTTTTCTTTGCTTGGGTTTTTTTGCTTTGAGGTTTTTTAATGTGAAAATGGATTATGTAGTAGACGCAGCTCATTTTTGTACTTACTAGATATTTTGATTTCTTTTTCTAAAACAATATTTTCAGGGGTATTAGGCTAAGTTGAGTTTTTAAAAGAAAAAAATTGAAAGCAAAGCATACATTTGCTTCCTATTAAAACTCTTTTTTCTCTTGCTTTGAAACAAAAGTGGTGGGATGTGCACAGGCAGGCACATGTTCATACAAAGGGAATTAAAAAGGGTTGAGTTTTTTGAGTCAAATCCTCATTACAGCCTCAAGCCTGTATGAGTTCAATAAGCATTTGGACAATGCTTTCAGACACATGGTGTAACTCGACTCGATAATCTTGATGAGTCCTTTCTAACTCAGAAAATTCTATGATTCTCTTATTTTCCTTTTTTGTTTTGTTTTGTTTTCATTATTTTACTTCAGCAATCAAGCCAGTTATAAATTAATTCTGAAATTCTACTCATGGCACTTACTTATATCCTTCAGCTAATCTTGGATCGTCCAAATCCATTCTGGTTTGGTTGTCTGTGCTTGTTAGAAATTCACAAGCTACAGCAGTACGAGGATCAGTGGCCACAGCTTCAGCACAGTCACAGCTTCAGGCAGTGTCCATAAGCTGATCTAAGTGTGGATACTCTGATCCAAAGACATTCACTTATTTAAACTCATTTGTTGTAGAATCACAGGATCAGGGACCCTAAAGATCACCTACTCCCAGCCCCTCTGCCACTGGCAGGAATACCTTTGTCTAGATCAGGTTGCTCCAGGCCCCATCCAGCCTGGCCTTGAACACTTCCAGGGATGGCACATCCACAACTTTTTCTGGGTAGCTTCTTGCAGTGCCCTACCACCCTCACAGTAAAACATTGCTTACTAATATCTAATCTAAAACTCTAATCTTTTAGTTCAAAACCATTCTCCCTTGTCCTATCACTATCTGTCCATGTAAAAAGTCCTCTCACCCTTTTTTATAAGCATCCTTTAAGTACTGAAGTCTCATATTGCAGTTAGGGCCTAATATGGATTCTTGCCTCCTTACTGTTGGCTGAGAGAGCACACTGGGCCATATTTTACTTTACATGTCCTCTCATTTTGAAAAGTTAGGATTTATATGTTGTTATTACCCTGTGGAAGGGGAAAGGATAATCAAGAGTTTGTTTAATTCAGAGTGGCAAAACCTGTAGAGATGTGAACTAAGACAAAGGCTTCTCTTTGGTTAGATAGTGGGATTACAGTTGCTTTAGGTAGAAGACCAGGTTGCAGCTGTCTCTTTCAAGGATAAATCAGATTCCTCTAGATATATTTGGTATTTCACATATAAATGCATATAATCAGCTGGCAGGAAACCTGTCTGTACATTGTATTGCTTTGAAATATCAGTTCAATTATAATTGTTCTTTCATATATTTGATCTGAGCATTGGATTCTGTGGGGTCAAATTCTGCACTTGGGTGCATGCATCTAAAACATATGGCTTGGTTCTGAATAAAGAAAAATGGGAGGACAACACACCATTGCCCAAGCTGTATTCTTCTCTCAGGAAATTTTAATGGGATTTTTGTGTACAATAGGATTGTTGTACTCCAGGGTGCAACTATTTATGTAAATATAATCATGCTATTTATGTAAGAAATTCAAAAGTTTACAGTAAGAATCAAGAACAGTTTCATCCTGAAGGAGTAATCATTTAATTGAGAATGCAGAGTTAAGGTTTAATGTTTCCTTTTTTCCCTTTCCAAGTGGTTTTTGCTAGCATTCTTACTACACACAGAGTTACATAAAGTAAATATACATTGTAGCCAAGTCAAAACTGCTGGGACAACAGAAAGCAATACCCCACACCTGCTGAGAAATTCTCCCTTCTCAGTGCCTTATTTTGCAAAAGCCTTTGTTGGGACATGGAAGCCTCTGATTGTCCTGCCTGATAAGCAAACACCACAGCCTTTCTGAAAACTGGAGCACTTTGCTCAGTGCTGGGAGAGCAACACCAGACAGGCAAATTCCTGTTTAGAGCTCCCCAGGATATGGCAGTCCGGGGGGTTTTGGCCAATTTTTAAAATTTTAAATTAAAACTTCAAGTGTATGCTCTTATCCATCTACCCTATGCAAGAACTTCATAAACGTGATCCCGTTTACCCTGAATCACAGTGTGAACATGACACAAAATTTGGGGTCCATTTGCTAAAACCCTTCACTTGCTCCATTCACATCCTGGGGACCAAGCTGCCCTGCTGTGGCCTATGTCCCCTCTGCAGGATGTCAGTGGTGATGTCCCTGCATCTTATAATGGTACCTTGAACAGAGGATTGACAACAGGACATGGCTGGCTACAAGATGGAAACCTTCAAGTGTCTGGGGAGCATAGCAAGGAAAAAAAAAATCTTGAGGGTGTTAAACCAAAAAGAAAAAGTTCCTTGCTTTCTAACCATCTGCAGACTTTAGTCTTGATATAATTTTCCAAACAAGGCATTGAGGAAATGTTACATTAAAAGTTTTAAGAAGTGTGATAAGCCCACCAAGGAACAGAGCCAGACAATTCTTGAAAACAGGGAATTAGAGGAGGATTCTGTGGATGTCCAGTTACTAAGGAGTTATTGAGAGGAATTTGAGTGAACTTAATACATTTAATAGAAATACACCATTAGAGAAAAAGCCTCTTTTTTGAGGATCTAGACTCTCACTTGGGCATGAGTACTAGTAGTAGAAGCAGCTGCTGAAGATGACTCCAGCACTAATAAACTATTGGTTGAAGGACAACATGTGACAGAAATGTACAATAAGATTGGTTTGGAATTTTTTGCACAGACTGTGAACCCTAGCAGAAACATTTCCTAAAAAAAAAAAAAAAAAACAAAACAAAAAAAACCAACCAAACAAACAAACAAAAAAAAACTATAGCAATAGTCTAAATTTCTGGGTAAATTTAGCTAAATGACACGTTTCAGTACAGTCAGCTTGAAAAGTCAGACGTCCAAACTCAAAGTGCATAGGTCTCATTTATAAGCCTGGGAAATGCTAACTGGTGGGATTTGGGGAACTTTGTGGATATTCAGAAAAACATAATCTCCACCACTGACTCTAAAGGGCTAGTCCTCCTCTGGAATGGATGGTGGTGGGGCAACTGAATCACAGGTTGTAAAATCCTATGCCTGGGCACCCAGACAGCACAAAGTTAACCAAAGCTACTTCTGTCAAGTACCCATACAGGCCACACACATATGATAACAGGCTTAGTCAGTTTTGAAGAGGAAAACTGTACAAGATGAATCCTGACATTTAAATCTCAAAATGAGACCCATTCACCTCGTGAGGGGATGCAAACTCTGCAAGGGAAAACGGATACAGGAATGTCACCATGCTGTGGGAGGCCTTCTAACACTGGAAACTGAAAACCAAGATTAGAAGGTTGGGTTTGGATTCTTTTTCCTAAAATATATGCTGTAGCTCAGCTAGCGTTGTTACTGGTCTTGGAACGGCAGTCAAGCAGTCACAGCGCATTATCACAGCGGTCTCCTTTGGCTAGGGAAATCTCTGAAGACAAGCAAAACACAAACAATGTGCCAGAGGCTCATTTTGTTTAAAACCCAACAATTTCAATATACATATCCCATAATTAATTTGACTTATACATAGCACAACTCCTTGCCCTGCTGTCAGTCTACCCTAAGACCAGGGGCAGAGACACTGGCATGACAACATCCCATTCCAGGCCAGCACACCTTCCCATCTTGGTAGAAGAGCTTCCAGCATCAAAGCTTCACACTGGGGCCATTTAATTGAGCCAAAAAAATTGTATTATTCTGAATTCTACAACTGTTTTTTAACCTGCAGACTGAGAAATTCACCATAAGAGTCAGAGCAAGATTTAGATTTGCTGTCTGTGGAAAGCCAGTATCCTAAGGAGGCACAGAAATCTCTCCAGGTTGTTGGTGTTAATGAACCTGACATACAACTAAGCACTACTGGCTCTATCCAGCAGAGGGAAGCAGCAAAAAGAGAGCTATGGTGGTTTGTTTACCATTTTAACAATCACATAATAGAATAACTAGTTACTGCCTAAAGAAGCATATTCATACAATGTAGCTGAAGTCCCATCAGGCGGATTTGTTCACTTCTGTCCAGTGACTAAGATCATGTAAAAGTGGGACATTTCATTAGTCAGAGATGTTTCCTCTGAACCTGTTGAACATTTTAATATAACCTCACATCACCACAAAGAGCAAATAATCCCTGAAGATGATACTAAACCTACACTTTTTGCCTGCCCCTGTAAAATTGAATGAAAAAGTAACAGTACCACCATTGTGATTCACACATAATTGAGTGTGCCAACTAATAATCTTTAATATCCACTGCTGACAGGATGGAATTAACTGCATTTTTCCCTGTCCAACTTTCATTTTTTTTCCTTCAAGCCAGTATCTAATCCCATCCTTATATCATTTTGGCTGTATTAACTCAATTGAGGAGAAAGTACTTAGCCTAAAGCACGTTAGGGTGAGACCTTGAAATAACAATGTTTACACAAGCTAAAGATGTCTTTTATTGAAGCGCTCCACTGATGCTTGCCAACAAAAGCTTTTCATGCGCAAAAGAGTCAATACTGAATTATAGCTAAGCCATGTAATAATTATCCTCATTAGACGTAACCAGAGCATGGATAGGATGAATTCAGTTATAAACTCTGCTAATACTCAGGAAGCATATTCTATATGTAATTTAATAATCTTGGAAATAAATACACAAGTCTTTCTGTCTTTTAGCACAAGATCTATTTAAAGTGGAGATGCAATTGACTTCACAGTGAGAAGAAAAAATTTTTTATTATTTGTTTTTTTACTTAATCTGGGAGAAGTTTCTGAATACGGTATTTAGATGAGTGTAACAGGGGTTCCTGAGAGCAAGAGAGCTGGGACACACTGGCCACCACACCTCGGTTGTATCATCCTGGTGGGAAGATGGGCATGGGTGGGAACTTCTATCCTGAGCGTTGGTGTTTTCTCTATCTTCTACTGAAGCACGTGGGAGACTCCCCATGGAAAGATGCCTTGGGTGCACTGAAGTTCCATCTTTTCTGTCCCTCATAACTCCCTGTTCTTCTTCAGACTTACCCCTGACAATTTTTGGAAATCCTTTGAGTGCTTTAATTAAGGTGGTTTTAGCACAAATTTCTAACATTCAGATTTCTGGCTGGAGGCTGCCAAACCAATTCTCGGGTGATTTCTGCCCATGCTCTTGGCAACACAGGGGTGGGGACTACTCCTCCCACCCTGTCCCAGACCAGTTGCTCCCCATTGTTTCCCCCACTTCTACCATTCACTGTCAGCATGTCTTTCAATTGACACTCTAGGCAGGGGACCTTAAAAATTTCATGTCTAAATGTATATTGAGGGAAAAGGATGGTAGAGAGCCTTTTTTTCTGTTTTACAATAACTCAACAAGGTGAGCAGAAACAGGACAGAGGGATGGTGATTCTCTGGCCAGTTTTTGCTTTCAACACCCTCATACTGGCAAGCATGGCAACCATCTCGTTGTGTTACTCACCCCGTGAAATCCCCTGATTCCACTGTGGGAAGTATGGCAGCTCTTTTCCCTGGGACTTTCCTCCCTCAGGACTGGAAACCTGGCTTGGCTGCCTGAACCCAACTTGGCTGCATCAAACCCAAGGACAGGCTGGAGTCCAAGACTCAGCTGGGGCTCTGATTCTCCCTGAACAGTTTTCTTGCAATGTCTCTGACTTTGCTGTTTCTTCTGTTACAGGGGATAATATTACTTTCCTATCACTGAATTAACCAGCTGTGTCTGAAAGCATGAAAACATCACGTTTTCCTCTTCAACATTTAAACCTGATGCCATTCTGTGAACCAAACTATCCAGAAAATTAGCTTTTGGAGGTTGAGAAACTTTGACAGGAGGCTCCCTCAGTGCTGCTTTGATGAGTCCTCAGGAGAGTCCAGCAGACCAAGGGGAGAGAGCAGCAAATTATGTCAGCTCTCATCCAAACCTCACCTCATCTGTCCCAACCCTGCAAGTGCTGAACACAGCAACAGGCATGCCATTGAGAGGTCCATGACAAAGGATACTGGGTGGTGAGACTTTCTGTAATTATTTCTAAATAAAAGGGCCAAATAAAGGCAGCAGCACATGTAGCTCACTAGGAGCTACAGCATTCATCTCATGGATGGCACAGTCCATGGGCAAGGACCTGTTGTTTTTTATAAGTCAGTCTCCCCCATTTGAGGCAGTGGCAAAAATCCCATAATCCCAAAGAGATGAAATTCTGCTCCTTTCTAGTGATGCAACGCTGATGTAACTATCAAAGCTGGTGACAGTACACCAATGTGGCAGTAATACAACTCTAAGCCTGTCAAGGTAAAGGAAAGCAGACAGGGTGAAAAAGATTTGGTTAACTGAATTATTTTTCCAAAGATAATTTACTTACTTTTGGCAAATCGCAGAGTTATTCAAAGAAGACTGATTTTTTTTAACTGTTGACATGGCTTACAGTGATAAAGTAATCAGCATTTCTCAGAATATTAGGAAAAAGGCCTATGGTCCGTGGAAAAGTAATATTCAAAACAACTGGTGTAAGAATGTGTTTGTGTAGAAGGAACAATTATAAGCAGTGAGGCTAGAACACTAAATTAAATACCCCATATTTTATGTTTTCATTGCAAAATATTTTGTAGTTATATTCAAAGTTGTCAAATTTGAGGAATGATGTAAATAAGACCTAATGTCCATGCTATTAAATTAAGCTGCTGCCAACATTATTATTGGAAGTAAAATTACTTTGATTGCTATCAGCTATAATCAAATATAAGAAAAGCTTGGAATGCTGATAGGTTCCACAGTAGTACGTTCTGAAACAGTCATTAGAAAAGAAAGCTCTGACATGATATATCTATTTAAAATTATGCTTCACAGTAGCAGATAAATAGCATAATGAATTCTTGGGTTGCTGCAGCCTATATGTTTAAGCTCAAGTTATTATTTTATTTCCATTTGTCTTTTTGAGCAGTGTAATGTTGTAAGTAAGCCACAGCTCAATATACTGAATTATTTACAAGCCTGAGGAGCGCAGATGCCTAACACAGCAGTTCTGGAGAAATCTCTCCCAGCTTTAGCCAGGACATGCATGCCAAAAACAGAGAGGGCAGTGCTCCAGCACCCAGATCAGCCCAGTCCATCCAAGACCTGCCCGAGCACGAGGAGAATCTCTGCTCACAGCCTGAGGCTGGCTTCATTCTTGCCATGAGGAGCCACTCCAAGGCACCAGCAATGAAAGGCAGAGCAGGGCAGAGCAGAGCAAAGCTGCACAGCTTGAGGGGAAGAATCGGTGTGTGAGCAGAGCCCTGGGGGCTGCTCAGCCACCACGTAGTCAGGCTTCAGACAAAAAGTGCACACAGACCTTGGGCTGAGCCCGAGGGTTATTCCACTTGTGGCTTTCATAGAAACCGAGAGAACATGGGCTGAGACCATAAGCACAGCTGGATACCAAGGGCTGTTCCTTCCCTGCCAGGAACACCACAGCATAGTTTTCCCCTAGCCCCAGGACATCTGCCTCCCCTCCTCACAGGGACACTTCCCCCCAGGACCTCTGAAGGCAGAGAGCAAGGGCTGAGTGAGGGCAGCAGCCGCTGGGGATGTTCGAGATCATTCCACACCCACCCTACAAGGGAAATCACAGGGCTGGGTCACTTCCCAGATCTGCAAAGCCACACTACTGAAGGGGAGACAAAAAAAAAAAAAATAAAAATAAAAGCCTTCATAAAACAAATCCTACAGGATTTCCTCACAGTAATCCTCTACCCAGAGTGAGGTACCTGCATTGCTTTAGTCACCTGCTGCTGTTGAGGGCGTAACTGCTGGAAGAACAGAAGGGCAGACTTAGTTATTTCCCCCATGTATTCTGGAGAAACAAAGGGTTGCCTCCAGATACCCTGTCTCAGCTAGAAGTGGAAGTTAAAATTCTTCCCAAGGCTCATGCTTTGCCATTGAATTTCAGAAAGAAGAAAAATTAGCTGCTTCTTGCACTTGGATTACACTACAGACAACTTTTTGCCCCCGAAAATCTTACTGTGAAACCACTGCAGTGACAGCTGGAATTTTCAGAGAGGTTGCATGAGACAATGTCTCTAAATGTCTTGGAAAATCTCAGTCTAAACATAAATGACAATCAACTAATTGGATGTGAAAAAAAAAAAAAAGTCCTTTACAAGAAATTCTTGTGCCAATTATGCTCTATAATCTCACCTCCAGAGGTAAAATAACTTTCCTTTCCCAGACTATACTCAATGTATGCTATAAAAATTTCATCAAACAGTGGAAATTCAATGTACTATGAGACAACATATATGCCAGAGGGAGCCAAATTCAGTCTCAGAATAATTCTACAATGGTTGTTAGAAATACAACTAGAATTAAAAATGGCATGTATTTTTAATAGTTATTGCTGTTTATTAACCAAGAATGTTGAAAGAACAAGTGTTATTTTATATAAGTGTAAGGGAAGTGATAGATAAAACATCACTTCTAAATTAATTTTATCAGTAAACCCTCGTCTTCAGAATGGTAAAGGGTTGAAATAGGAAGTTGCATTCTAGGGATGCAGCAGGTCTTGGACACAAGGTGCAGCGGGAGCAGCTGCACCGTCCCTGCCAGCAGTGCTGTGGGAGGGCACCCCCGGCCCTGCAGCCCGGGCATCCCGGCAGCTCCTGACAGCCTGCGGCCAGACACAGCCCTCCGGCCCTGCTCACCCAGCTGGACCCAGCTGATGGTCTCACAGCACCCCAGCAGCCAGTCCAGCTGCTGGAAAGAGTGGGCAGAGGTGGGGAAGCGGCCAATGGCAGTGTGGTTTTGCACTACTTCATATTAAAAGATTTTCTTTGCGTTTTGAAAAGGCGGTTTATATCTGGTCTCATCACATGAAGGACAAAATATGCCACTTTCAGTTATGTCACTGCATGCTGTGTAGGAAAGCACAGACATTAACAGAGCCACAGCCAAGCATCGAGTGCATCTGCATTCTTTGTCTGCAGCCTGGGCTTTTCCTGCCTCGCAGTGACAGGATCAGGGAAGAATTTTCTGTGACTAATTAGGTTTTAACTTGCCAGAGAGAACATGGACATTGGCAGTCTATGGTATAATAGTGAAGCAAAGTTTGAACTAGATTGAACTTAATTTCCTTTTCACTGAAAGGAAAGAAAGATTAATGAAATATCCCCAAATCCATCCTGTTAGCTTTTATTAAATCAGCAAATGAAATTTAACCTCCAATTCTGTTATGAAATCTTTTCCTGTAGATTAAGTTTCTGAAAACATAAATGAAATAGACATACTCTCCCCTGCAACATTTTAGATATGAAAATTACATTACTTCAATCAACATCAATGTTACTTTAGGCAAATGCCATATTAAGAAACAATTATTTCTTGTGTTTCTTTTCACAATGTTACCTAGATTTTATGAAATGCCAGAACTTTGCTAGTCCTTTCTGAAAACCACTTGCTGATATTCCAACATGTCCTTGTTCTTTCAGCCAATAGGACAGAGTTAACTCTTCAGGAATACAGTGCTTTCTTTTGTTAATATTATACTTGTCTGAGGGACTCTAAGCCATGCTCCTTCCCCACCTTCTTTACTGCTTTTGGGCTCTAGTCACTGCACTAACACCCTGCCTTACCACTCTTCTCCTAAACATCTCACTGAAGTTGACAGATGGCATCAGGAAAATCCAACACCCTTCACCTCAGCAGATGGGGACAGGCACTCAGGTGTTCTTTTAGGAGAATCAGTAAGTAAACTGTGGTCTCTAAACTTGCTTCTGGTGATAACCTTGAAGGACCAGAGGAGGTGACATTGTTCTGGAGCATCCATAACTGCATGGCAAAGTCCATACCTTAGAAGATATTTACCTGCAAATGTTAAAACAAAAGAGTTGTGAAGTGGGGCTCTGCTATTTCTCACTGGTGAGTAAGGCAGAGCTGTAAAAATGAATGTAATGAGCGCATGCTGCATGGGCACTGCCTCTGTCCTGCTGCCTGCACACCAGGCCCTCATCCTGCTGGGGGTCAGACAAGAGGCTCTGAGGGCTCTGATGTGCTGCTGCAAAGGGCAGAGCCATGCAGAACCTTGCCTTTGACAACAGGGTCCTGTACTACCCCCAGGTGAGTGTTCCCACCGCGCCAATTGAGCCCAGCCAACTCCAAGCCTTTGGAAAGCACAGGGCTCTGCAGGGGGAGAAGAGTCGCTGCCATAGAAGTTAAAACATTAACACTGTTTACGTCAAACCTCCAGCGCTTGGTACGGCACAAGACAATGTGAAACTGTATAAAATATTTGCAATGATTGCCAAGAAAGCAGGCGCTGCCAATACTCCAGAGCACATCCTCTGGAACTGATTACTTCTAATCCTTTAGAAAATGTATAAATAAAATGATGCCAAGACGGATGGACAAGCCAGGGCACCTACTCATGTTTCTAACATACTGCTTTCCCTCCACCCCTTTCCCTTCTGTGTACAAAATGCTCTCCTTTTTTAGTAACTTAAGTTGACAATCATCAAAAGAAATCAAACTGTATATAAACGAACATTCTGAAGCATGTCACAGTATGTCAGAAACTATAGAAATCTACTAGAAGTCTGCAAAACTAGTATTTAAATCTTTTAGTAATGCTTTAGTAGAATGCTTATTTAACTTACTAGCAAGAATGCATTTAACAGGAACACCAGAGGCGTTTACCCTTAGTATTAGCTGCTCAATCACATAGCCTAATCCCAGAGGCCTAATCTGCGTGTTAGTGGGAACACAGCAATTATCCACATTCATTAGAAATTAGAAAGGGGGAAGGTGGAGAGAAAATCTCAATGGGTAGATAATTAGTTTCACATACTCTCATTGTTTGCATGCAGCCAACTCCATATTGCCATTGAAGTCAAAGGAGCTTTTACTAGCCCGTCCTGCCTTTTCTTGCTGTCCAGACCACCAGCTATGATCATCAGAACTGCTTGTCTTAGGCGAGGAGGCACAAGCTTGTTCTAGCCTTAAATATATTAGAATGGTCTTTCTTTCTCACAAGTGTCTAGTAAGCTAGAGTAAGTGGATTTCAATAGCCTGCTTGTTGGTAGCTGCAGCTGGTGCCTGCTTTGGGTTCTTTATTTTATGCTTAACACAATACTGCTTTAGAACAGATGGATTTAGCAAAGCTTGCTAAGATACTAAATAAGAGTAGGGTGTTCCTAAAGCAGCTGGACACAAATTGAGTAAACATATAATGGAAGACTGGTTCTTTCATTCTCCATTCCCTAATAAAGATGTAATGATTTATCACATAGCTGGAGAACTGGCATTCCTCTCAATCAAAAGGTAGTGTTATGCCTCACTCTGAGTCATTTATGGTTGATCCCAGGCAGGGGGAGAGAACAGGCTACTCTTGCAACCTGATTTCTGCAAGCTCATTATAATTACAGCTGTCCTTAAGCTGAAGAATTCAGACATATTTCAAGTCTCCAAAGTTTTACTGTAGCTCTTTGTAGCAGCAGATCAGTGTTCATTCTCAGCCAGTGCAGCAATAAGATGTTCTGTGGTATTCTGTACACTTATAATCCTACTTTACTAATGACAGAAATTGGTGAAATCTGTTTTATTGAGGGTCTTTGGACTTTTTCAGTCACTCCAGGTGACCGGGAAACTGCAAGTTCTATCTACAAATACCTACCCTAAGTTCAGGTCAGAGATTGCTATTTAGAGATGTCCTGTCTTCATTAATTCACCACAGATATAAATCTTAGGTGATTTCTAGCATGAAAAGCATGGCAAATGCTTGCAATTCTCTTTGCTTTGAGAACATATATTGAAATAAATCTTACTTGTAGGTTAACTGACAAAGTCTGTATATAAGCAGAAAAATGCTGCTTGAGAACAAGTGATTCTGAGTCTGAGCCCTAAAATGGGTAAAATTACCTCCTTATGAGATTCACCTTCTCTGCTCAGTGAACTTTGAAGGCCTCTACTACACAAGGCAAAGGGCAAGTGCTGTGATGAGAGGAGGTTAGAACCAAGCAGGGTGTGATGGCTCTAAACAAAACCATGTCCAAGGCAGTGCTTAATGCTGGCTGCTTTGTGACTGCAGAAATGGAAGTGTCTGCAGAGGCCTGGAAGTGTCTCTGAAGTCATTAAGTGACTTTTGAGGAAAGGACTCCAGCTTCTCAATCCACCTGCAAAGGGCTCTCAATTGTGACAAAGACCGTTTCCTTCAATTTTACTATTAGAGAAAGCAGGGAAAGATGGAGGAAACAAAAGGTTGTGGAATGTTGCTGTGCTGCACAGAAGCTGAAGGATCACTTTCCTGGGTATTGCACTGCCCAGCAGGGCCCTCTGCTGTGTGAAACCTTGGTAGACATCTCATCTCCAAGTGCTTGGTGACGAAAAATGTAGACTAGGAAGAACCAGAACAAATTCTAAACTTGAGTTCATTTTCAGAAGGAGATGAGGGAGATTTTTCAAAAATGCATGTAGGATCACAAGATAATTTGGTTTGGAAGAGGCCTCAGGAAATCATCTAATCCAGTCTCCTAGTAACATCCCTACTACACAGACTAGACTGTATCTCCTTTCACAGAGAGAAACTCTTGCAATAGGGAAGCAAATAATTAAAAGAATAACATTACCCAAGAATTACTTTTTCCTGGCATGACGTTTCTACAATTAAAACAGGCAGTAGAAGGCCACTCTGTGATGACAAGGAGGTGCAAAAGTGTCAAAGTCAAGGACTGAAACAAAAATTTATTGGCGTGAATGGTTAGTAACTGAGCAATTAACTAATGAAGAAAAATCTGACTGATGTAATTTTGGAAGACCTTTAGTAGGAAGTTATTGGAAACAGAGCCACCAAGTAGGAAGACAAACTCCTTTTGAGGAGCTCAAAAGCAGATACCATCTGCATGGCAGAAAACAGAAATTGAATATGCTTCCTGGAAAAAATGTGAAGAGCTCAGTGAGAGCTTCTTTCCAAAATGTGTGTTGTTCTTCCTCGCTTTCTGGGTGGTGGCGGTTCTGCTTTCTCATGTATCAACTCAGCCTCAGACAGAAACTCATTATTATGTAAAATACAACATGCAAACTCAGAATCTAAAACCCTATAATCTTAAAATCCAGCATATGGAAAATGTAAATGGGCTGTGTGGTGTGAGAAGCTGTTTTCATCTACTTCTGCCAGCAGTTGATGCCCAGAAGAAAAAAAAGAAAGCTTTGTTTATGTGCCACCAAAACAATTTCAATAGAGCCATTATATGTCCCAAGTCAGGCCACTGATTGTTTTATTCAGCAGCCTTTCAAAGCACAACTTCCACAGTGTGAGGAAATGAACTTAAATAATATTTTTGAAATAGTTTTGTTCTCTCTATGGACATGGATACTAACCCATAGGCCCGGTCTTGTGTCTACTGCCATCTTGTAACAAAAGTTTTTTCATTATGTGAAGTGAGAGTGAGGTGGGAGTGAATCCTGGTTCCTTCTCCTGATGGTGTCTCAACCTTAGGCAAAGGCAACAGGGGAGGGGATGAGAATTTCCTAAAACCACGAATCTGAGCAGGGCATGGGGGTCACCACTGAAGGAGCTTTGGTCACAGCTAAGTGATGGCCAGGGAGAGGTTCTGGGAGCAGTGCAGGTGGTCCTGTGCATGGCACCCAGGGCCACGGGGCACAGAAAGACGGCAGCATACGGTGGGATTCAGAGCAGCCTGTGGGACCAGGGACTGGCGCCTTGGCCAGAAGGAGGGAATTTTGCAGGACAACTGGAGAGAAGAACTTGGTGGAGATAGCAAAGGGCCTCAGAGTTAAGATGAGAGACACCTCTCTTTATGAGGAAGCTGTATCCCTGCTACACAAATCTGCCTTAAACAGTAACATTATGAGACCGCTATTGTTTCAAGAGGCTTTAAAATGCAGCTGCTCAACATATCTAAGCAAATTCTGTTGTAAGCATACAAAGCAGTGTACTTCGGCCAATATACTCCCACGAAGAGCCTGGGCTCTAGCAATAAAGACACTGGTGCAAAAACCAGTTAAAAGTTTCCATAAAATTACAAACGCAGGGTCCTCCAGACTTCTGCTGTAACAAGACACACAGCATCAAAGCACACAGACCAGGATTACAAGTATCATTGCTGCAGATATGACAACATTTGATAATCAATCTCATTTCATGTTTAAAGATCTCTCATAGGTTTTTAATTAAACTTTAGAGGATCCAAATGATAGGTTTGGCTGTTGAACGGTATATGTTTACCATGAGATTAATTCTGGTTGATTGATGTGCACTCAAGCCAGTTCAGAAATATGCTGCTTATAAGTCACGCAAAATCTGCTTGTACTGTAGCATACCTCAGCCACAATTAGCTGTCATGAATTTCCTTTCATGGAAGGGCTACCTACTTTAATAATCTTTACTTTATAGTGCCAGGTGAACTTGTTTAGCAATTATTACATTTCACTCAAACCTTTGTCCATATCTAGTTTTTAACAAATTTTGAAATTAGCCTAAGAAAATGAGACTTGTGCAGGCATACTCTTTCTGTGTTCATTTGTGTCTGTTTTCATGTCCCTGCCTTGCAGATTTTGATCCCCTTTGCACTTGACAGAGGTTAGAGGTCTCTAAAACACTACTTTTCTACGTTTCATGTAAACAGGCCACCTGGAGAACACAAACTCTAGTATTTTTCTCAGTGCAAGAAAAGTTGTCCTATTAGATACCAGAAAATCTACATATGAAAGATAATATAAACATCCTCAGTAACAAGAAATATTTCATAGGAATATAGAATATTTCAGGCAGGCAGTGCCCCAGAAGGGGTCTTTTACAATACCCTAGGCAAAGTCATGAAGCCAGAACAGATTGCTCGGGGCTGTGCCCAGACAAGTCTGGAGAACCTCAGAGGTTGAAGGCTCCACAGACACTCCAAGCAACCTGTCTCACCCAAAAATACTTCCCTGCACCCAGTCTGAACCCCTCTGGTTTCAGTGTACACTGCTGCCTCTTGTCCTCCCACCCTGCAGTGCTGAGCACAGCCTGGCTTCATCTTCTCCATGGCCTCCCTGCAGGTACCAGGGGCTGCTCTGTGGTCCCCTGGACCAGTCTTCTGGCTGAACAAGCCCTGGTTCCACAGCCTCTCCTCAATGGGTCTGTGCCCAGCTTGCTGGCCACCATCCCTGCAGGTCCTTTCCCACAGAGCTGCTCTGCCAGGCAGTGCCAGCCTGGATCTCTGCCAGGGGTCTGCCTTGCCAGGGGCAGTGCCTTGTCTCTGCCTTTGACTGAAATGCCAGGAACCTTATGAAACACAAGCCACTGGCCACCCTGCTGCTGGTGTCAGAGCCTGGCCGTGTGGGATAGCCCAGCTGTGCTGTGCTGCAGCTGGAGCCCGCTGGCTTCCCAGCACACCAAGACCAACACAGGACATCTGCTCCCAGACAGAATCTTAACTAGGCTGGCTCTCATCTCTGTGGTCACAGCCACAGCATGGGACCATTTTAATGTCTCTTTACTTTAAACATATTTTGAAGGCAAAATTTTGCCTTGGCTGCTTGGCAGAGGCTTGGAAATGGACTGACACAGGCTCATCTCTTGCCAGCCTGCATTTGCAGGACAGGACACACACTAAGCTGATTTTCACCATGAACAGCATGTATTGCCCAGAGATGCAGGCCAAGAGAAGAAAGAAGCAGGTTCCAGATTCAGGGTAAACCAAAGGAAATTGTACTTTGTAAGCATGCTGGTAAGTATGTGCCAAAAGTTAACCCAAGTTCAGGCAGCAAGTGGATAAAAGAGAAAAATTCACAGTGAGTATATGAGAAAATTTCTGTCTCATGAAATTCTGTTTCATGAAATCTCATGAAATTCATCTGTCTCATGAAATTTCTGTCTCATGAAAATGAATCACTGATAGGTGAGATTTTGTTCTGCAAAATATTTTTGCCTTGTTTGTGTACATGTTCTCCCTCCTAGACATCTGTGGATGGCCACCACACGGATGGGATACTAAACAGGATGGATACCTATGGCTGGCCTGACACAGAGTGGTCGTGCCTCAACTGAACCAACACACAGCATTCACACAGACAGGACACCTTGAATTGCACCTGCCACTGAGGAGCCCTTTCACGTCCTCCCATGCCATCCACTTTCTCCCCATCTCCCAGGAGCTGTGACCATGATCAAACAACACAGCACAAGGTCAAACCCCTACCCATGTAACTGGGGTTAAAGCTTCACTCCCATTTAGGCAGTAGTTTAGGCCTTAAAAATCCAAGAATCAACACAGTTTCAAATGGAACCAGAAGCCTGGGTGTTCAGTGGGCTAGTTCTCACTCTATCAATGATTTCTTTAAATACATGTAGCAATGACTTGCTGAAAAACTAGACTATTTGACATTGTTTTGAAGTTCAAGCTGTCTTCGAGGCCCTTACCTTCAATTCACATGTTGTAAGCCTTTCGAGTCTGGTATTAATAATAAATATTATTCCATGCATCCTTATTTTTTGCTTAATTTAATTACAGAAAATGTAATAGCCTTATGAAAACAATAGATGAGTTTTCAAACCTAATTAACATGATACAAGTGCACAGGTCACTAAAACAGTTGTTTTATCTGGAAGCCTTCCATGCAAACAGATAAAAACAAAACTACATTTAATTCAGCAACTTCACTGTAAAGTTAAATCAAAAATGACTACTTCTTGCCTAGGGGTGCAGCCTCCCTGGTAATAAATGCCTTCCTCTTGTTATTATTTTAGAAAAAAAGAAAGAGATATGAGAACCCTATCACAGAGTTTAAAGTCAGTCCAAGTCAGCCATGACCAAGGCTTAACTGTTAGAGCAGCCCTCTATCACCAAGGACAAAATCAACCCAGATGTATCATATTATTTTATTATTTTAACAGCAAATTTTATATTTTAGGTAAACCCATCCATTTCTCCCTCTCCTCCACCTTGGCATAATTTCTATGCCACTCCTCAACACCCAGTCTGATTCTACAGTTTACTTGGGTCTATAATATAAGTTAGCAAGAGCTGTGCATCCAACAAGAAAATAAAATATAACCCTAAGATTTACTCTCATTTTACATTTTCTTGAATATTGTTTTGTCCTGAAGAAGAAAAACCCAAAGTTTGATAATGGCTGAAGAGCCATTTGTAATTCAGGACTGGAGACCTGCATTCAACAAGTAGTTTATTGCTCCCAGTCAAAAAGAATTGATTCCCTCATTTCTTGGAAAAGGGGAAAAAAATTGCTCTGGTATCCAGGATGTCACATATCTGCCTACCCACAGGCATTTTTGTCTGTCCATCAGCCAAGGAGAAAAAATCGCCCCCTGGCAAATAGACAGTGTAGTTTGACAGACATCAAGGCTGATTTATCCGAGGACTAAAGCAGGCAAATATTTTGTCTATGGCAGCTGGAGGAGTTCCTGCCTGCCACAGCCTCGCACAGTGATCCTGCTCCTGCACAGCTGGTGAGTCCACATCTGAATGCATGGCCATGCTCCCATCCCGTCCTGGGAGAACTCAGAACTCCCCTCAGCCCCAGAGGGGATTCCCTCAGGGTTTCTGTGTCAGAATGAGGTGCAAGAACAAGGCTGCAGGAGAAAGTGAGCAAAGCCAACCCCTGAAGTCTTTCCTTCCTTTGGTGCGTTTTGGCAGCCCAGCTTGACGATCATGTGAATGTGCAACTCCACCCTCTTCTCCAGGTGCTTCAGAAGGGGTCAGGGGGGTATGTGAAGATGTAAAAATCCACATATGTCCATATTCCCCATGTCTCCATAACCCTCATATTCCAGTAACTTTCTCTGTGCAACAGTCCTTCAGCAGATTTTTAGAAATGGGCTCACAGCCTTGTGAGCATAAAGCCAGTGTCACAACACATAGGCTATATCTCTCTTAAACTAAAACCATCGCATTTTTATTCAAAGAGAGATTCCAAATTTAATGCTGTTTTTCTGCTTTGTTCAAACTCTTAAAACATTGAAACATGCTACCCATTAAAACCATTACCTCTGAAATAATCTTATTTAAAAAAAAAAAAAACAAACCTGTTTATTCCTATACCTCAAAGCCAGAACATTCTTTATTTTTAAAATTCTATGAAACATCTACACCTAATTCATAATTAAATGACCTTTTCACAAGACTCAATAAACACAAGAGCAGGTTCTGGATGAGTACAGAATTGTACAGTGAAATCAAGTACTTTGGGTTTCTCCAAAGAAAGGCTGGTCATGTGGCCAGCAGCTGTGACAGAGCAGGATCCCTATAATGTGAAATGTAGTAATAATTACCTTTTCCTGTGCTCCCCAATAAAATAACAAATAAATTATAACTTAGAAGAAAAAGAAAGTTATTTTTTCTTTGCAAAGATTAAAAAAGTGAAGATTCAGGAAAAAGAAAAGAATTTGAAGAATGAACGAAAGAAAAAATACTTCAAATGGACAAAAAAAGCTTTTGTACAATCATACTTCCCCAGATGCACAGAGCAGCTTGCAGTTTAGAATTACTAGGAACAATTAAAATGAAACAAAAACAAATGTGCAGTCCAAAGGCTAGTCCATCCCCCTTCCTCCCCTCTTCCATTTCTCTCAGCCTGCAGCCAATCCAAAGACCACAAAGAGCCTTGTGCCCTGCAGGCAGGTAAGTTATGAAACATGGGAGAGAAGCCACCCCAGGTTCACGCCAAAATTCATCGCAGTGCAGGTTCCCAAAACAAGAATAGAAGGGGTTTTGTGGTCAGCATCAACACTGCTGAAGATAGGTATTACCTTCATTTGCCCTCCCAAGGTGCACCCTTCTTGAGTCTAGAGACAAAGAGAAAAAGCAGCAACCTATCCCTGTCACACACAGGAGAAAAGGTAGAAAGTGTTTGGCCTGATTGAATAATTAGAAGCAATAAGGAGTAGTTATCAGCACCAGGAGACTCCTCTGGAACAAAGAAAGAAAGATGTGACAAGAGCTACCAGCTGGAAGAGGAGACAGAACGAGTGATGACAGGACTTAAAATGGTTTGCAGTTTCTTCTGGGCTGCTGCAGCTACTCTTTGCTATATTTAAAGAGCCAATGGCCAGAGCAGCCTTTTGGAAAAATATTCCTCTCACCAAGGCCCTCCTGCACTAAAGGTGTTGCTGCTCATCAGGGGAAGGAGGCCTTGGGAATCCATTTTAAACTAAAGGGCTGCTGCTACGGAATAATATATCCATCAATGAACCCCAGCAGATTTATCTTGTCAAATTTTTCTCTAAGCAGCACAGTTTGAAGTAACAGCTCCTAACTTTTGGGTACAGAAAGCTACAGAGATTATACTGTCATACATCACCAGTGGCACTTTCCCAGCCCGGTCCTGTGCCAGTCCCGAGATGTTTGTAGCCTTCACTCAGCACTTTTCTGTGGTACTCTCTGGCAAGGTCTTGATTTCCATTGAGCACCCCATAGCCACATGGCAGCTCTGGAAGCACACAGCTTTTAGATCTGGGGTCCCTCCATCAGTTCCCACAGTGGTCAGTAGGGCAGGTGCTGCCACATGGACACAGAACGGGACTTCACAATCTTGCATGGGGCTCCTTCATCAGGACAAAAAGTGTGTGAGGTGAAAGCATGTGTTCCTCTGCCTATGGCATAGCCTCATTTCTACTGGGCATGTGTGAAACTGAAATATGAACACAACAGGGCCATAGCTTTTTTTCTTTTGTACCACTTCAGTTAGAACATGTCCCAAGGCAGCTTGGTTTTGGCAGTTTCCTCTTCTCTCCATTCATTTTTCTATTTCTTTTCCTAATCAAAATCTCCAAGGCTGGAACAGCAGGAAGGAGTGAGAACTGTGGCAGTTTCAAATCTCAGTTAGTCATGAGGAAGCAAAGTGTAGTAGAATGTTGTTTGCTATCCATGCCTGCCCAACACCCATAAAAGTTCAAGGATTCAAGCTGTGACCTGTTCTGCTGAGATTTTAAGCTGGGGTGGCATGCTGAAGCAGCATGAAGGGCTTGAATTTGACAGCAAAGAAACTTTAGGAACATTTCTTATGAAGGTTGTGCTCAAGATGGCAGAAACCTCATTCTTTTGGCCGTCTTCCCAAGAGGAACTGGCTAAATTAAGGCCCCTTTCAGTTGTGGATATAACCCTAAACCAAAACCACAGGGATCCGATTCAAAATCTGTCTGCCTGAAATTGAGGCAGCTGTAATTCAAAGCTGGAATTCAAGGACTTTCAAAAGGAAGGTTCAGGCTTGCAAAGGAAAACCTAAATTTGTCAAACCCAAACAAACACACCTCGGCAGTGAGCTCTGAGCCCATCCTCTGCCTTTCAAGGTCTGCATTCCTCAGGCCCCTCTGAAAATACAGAGTAGTCCTGTTATCCAAGTGCTTGCTTGCATGGAGACAAGAAGGTTGGAAAGAATTGACTGTGGTCACCATTTTGCTTTCCAGAGACCAGCAGTGCCCAGGCAGTACTGGCAGGTGGAGGATGCACTGTAGAGCAGCAGGGATGCCCCTCAGCTTGCTCAGGAACTGGCAGTGAGCATCCTCTGCTCAGAGAGCTTCATGGGGAGCTCAGCTGCTGAAATTCCCCCTGAAGCCCACAGGTTGCAGCATAGACAAGAAGTATTCTCACTCTCCTGAACTCTATAGATTAACAGCAAGTTTGACCCGGAGTTCTCAGTCTTGCTCTTCGGGCACAGCTGGATGGAAGGGAAGGGAAACAAAAAAAAACAAAAACAAAAACAAAAACCAACCAACCAACCAAACAAACAAACCAAACCAAAAAAAAAAAAAAAAAAAACAAACCACCCAAAAAAACAAACCAAAAAAAAAAAAAAAAAAAACAAACCACCCAAAAAAACAAACCAAAAAAAAAAAAAAAAAAAAACCCCCCAAAAAAACCCAAAAAAACCCTTGCTGCAGCTTTGTTAAAAATGTACTTTGGAAGCAGTTTAGGAAAGGGCATGTGGCTGCCCTTACAGCCCCCTAGGGATGCTGTGCTTGTGGGAAGTGCAGTGATGTTGGATGAAGTCTGCATAGCTCTAAATCTGCTGCAAACACCCTGCTGGGTCACAGCCAGGTGAGATCCAGGGCTGTGGTACAGAGTTGGAGGCCACATCTCTATATCCATGCAGGAGAGCATGGAGTCCTCTCTTTTTTTAATCTCAAACTGATGGCCCTGATGTCGAATGCACTGCACCCTTCTTTTTCTTAAACCAAAGTACTTGCACTCCAGAAAGCTGAAAATCCATCTCAGTTGTAAGTCTTCATTTTGCCCTGTGGGGATCATTACTAACTGCAGGTAAGGATGGAGCTGCCCCAAACCTGCTGCGTGTATTTCAAACACACCCCAGGGTCTCTTTTCCAAGCTGCAGATGCAAGTAGGGTGAGAATATGGGTTCAGCCTCTATTTCAATTTGGACTCATTCCCCACATTTCCACTTGAATCTATTTCTAATTTTAACTACATCCATTATAACATTTAGGGTTTGCTTTGCCTTTTTTAAAATAGTGAGACTCCCAGCTCCACAGACAGCCTTTGACCTGTCTGAGTTAATGTGAAAGCACACCAAGGTATTTATGTCTTTGCAGACAAGGGTGAAAAGGCCAAATGCAGCTGCTGAAACTCTCACCCGATGTGGGGGGAGTGGTGTTTCTGTGACAAAGTGACTTTAACACAGGACCTGCAGCCCAACAGCAATTCTCTTTAGCCTGTCATCCTGCCAAAGTTTGATCACAGAAGAGCAGCCAGGGCAGTGGCAGCTCCTCAAGAGAATCACAGAAATGGAGTGGCCAACATGCAGCATCATTAAATAAACAAACATAAGGGAACATCTCTTCTGGGGGTTGTATTATTATAGTTAGCCCTCCCCAAATTCCCTAGGGCTGCAAGACTGCACCAGTAATGATTGTCTGACTATAAAACCATCTCTTGAGTTCAGTTTAATTAGAGATCTGAGGCAGAAAATTACTTTAATGTTTTCTTTTTTAAATGTAAGTATGTGCACTAAACACATCCAACATGCACAGGAAACTACAAAGAACTTTATATTCTTCATATTGTCCTATGCAAAGTGTTACAGAGACTTTGCTAGGATACTTTCCAGCAATTTATCAAACAAATTAAAATATTTGTAAAAAGAAACCCCGGTGATGAATAAGAAATATGATCCATTATTATACAGCTCAGTAAATGCAGCACATATATACAGTAAATATAGAGTGAACTGACCCATGTACTGTCCAATAACCACTCAGTATGGTCTGATTGATCTCCTAACTTTTTCCCCATCTCTTATCTTCTAGGACCTTGTCTTCAGGGCAGGGACTACCTCTTTGCTCTGAATTTTTTAGCACCTTGCAGTTCCTGTTCAATCCTAAGCACTGCAGTATTGCTATTGAACAATTTTGAACTACAATATTGTTATTGAGTAATATAAACACAGATACTTATTTAGTCTGAAAAACATATATTAGTACCATCTGGCCTGAAAAACTGTGACTCTGCTATGACTAAAATACATTAATTTGCTCACGTGTAAAAGCACTGATGCGAGCAAAATTCTGAAACTGGCTTCAATTTCCTTTAGTACAACACTGACCTCTCCCTTCAGCCACCAGCTTCAAGTTCTCAGACCCAAAACTTAACATGCTTTGTCCTCTTTAGCTTCTGGGGCTTCAGCTGTCACACAGATAGTAAGTGTTGTGTCAGGAATCAAGTTTTCTTTCCTAGTTTACAATATTCTAGACAAACTAAGAAATGTCCTGGACTGAGGTCTTGAGCACTTTCACACCTGGGAAACTCAGTCTTGTGTCTTCAGATGTGATTTCTTGACACCAGGTGATAACTGTATGTACTTCTATACACACAGTGTGCTACGTCCCGTAAAGATAAAGGCTACAGCATTTTTTCTGGGTGGTCTGGGCACCTCTGCTTGTATGTGACATACTACACACTCAGCTTAAGTCAAAAGCTGTCATACACATCAACCTGTAGGACATCTAGAACTTACAATTCACAGTAAAAAGAAAAAAAAAAGAAAAAATATATAAATCAGATTTTTATAAGTAAATAATAGAAACAGAGTCAGCAGCTTCAATGGGATCTTAATCTCTGTCACACCTATTGAGGAATGAGTCATAAATGTCACATTTCCTTGTTTTGCTAGAGGATATTATGAGGCCATGGGAAGTGATCCAGGACTTGGCTACATGAAGCAGTGGATTAAATCATATCTCAGTTAAGAGTTTTACTCTAAATATAGGGTGTGAGAAGTGCTGAGAACTGATAGTAGTCCAGAAGTTTTGCTGATGGTGATCCAGAAGTTTTGGAAAGAATCTGGGCTAAAGTCCATGTAAAGAGCAGCCATACCTTAAGCTCGAGCTGTAGCCTCTGCAGGGACTGGAGCCACCTTGTGCTCAACAGCACAGAGCAGAGTGCTGGCAGCTTCTGCAGGTCAGATAATCAGGAATAGTGGGAAGCTGAGCCATGGGAGTGCATTCAGCACTATATCCATACATTAGAAATTACCATGTGGTCAACAGGACCATGACATGGTGCCCATTCATTCATCTGCGGAATGTATGTGTGCATCTGAAACAGGAGTTTCTAAACCATTCCAAGAAGCTATATATGCACTGAAGCTTTGGGTTTTTTTCTGTCCTAGAGAAGAGAACTGGCTTGGGTGCAAAAATTTTATTCCTAGGCTAAGATAAAAGCACCTCTTTTAAAGGGAGTTTCATCTTGAAGATCCCGAAACAAAGGGATTGTGCCATTCCTGACGAGGGATTAGAGAACTTCCACAGCAGCTTTAACACCACACACTGCATCTGCACCTACTGCTAAAACAGGAGGTTGGAGGAGATGAGAAATCAACTAAATCTGAATTAAAATTAGCATTATAAAAAGTTCCCAAACTGATTCTGGGCTGTGATCTTATTTACATGGTTTTAAACAAGCATAAGCTCCAGAGGCTGCGTAGAGGATAACAATGTTACAGGATTTAAACTGCTGTAATTGGGACCAAATCTGAATTACTGAAATTACTCCAGTTTCATACCAGAGAAACTAAGCAAACAATCCAGGCCTTCCTATCCCAATCTCCCAGGAGATGGTAGTGTAATGCTGGGCCTGAGAAACTGTACTGAATAATCCAGGTGGTGGTCAAGTAACTACGTTTACACCTTTGTTTCTTAATTTATCGCTTCTATTCTTGCAGTCTGTTTGTATTCTGACCCTTTCTATCTCTGAAATGATAGATAAATATTAACACTTTTTTAAGCAACAGAAATATCCTAGGTAAAAAGCTGGAAAATTGTAATTTCTTAACCTCTGGGAAACATTTTTGCTGTAATGTCAAAATACTTCAAAACATATCAGTTCCAAATAACTTCACTTGTAGTGCCAGTTTTTCTTGTTGGACACATGAAGTCTTGGGGAACACATGAGCAGTTGTGGTGCTAAGGTATATTCTAGCCTAAAGGAAGGAAATATTTTTGGACTGAAATTCAGTGTGTTGTTTAAGGTCTACCAAAGACAACAATGATCAGTCCATTGAGGATTTACATTGGGAAGACAGTGAAAAGAAGGCATTGGCACAGAGCCAACATGGCAATGTGGCATTTTTGCACTTCAGCAGGTACCCACTGTGGTTTGCTTGTCTCAGGGCCTTTCAAGGCTGCTGTGGATGGATGCTGTGTGTAGGCAGGTGGGTGGCAAAGGGAGGAGCCAAACCTGGGCTGTGGGGTGCAGAACCACAGAGCTTCCCTGCTGCTGCCTGGCCAGAACTCTCTGGACAACTCATCTGCTGCAGAGCTTCCCTTCAGAAGATGAATAATTACAAATCATGGAAAGGTTTCCTAATAAAGGAAAGGAAATAAATCCATCAACCTCTATTCTGTCTGGTTTAGAAGAGTCTCATGGCACTTGTTAAAGTTTGTGGCTGAAATGGGACTGTAGGTAGGTTTTGATTTAATCTTGGCTCTGCTGAAAATGGCAAAAAACACACTGAACTTGAGGGAGGAAAAGATTAATACATTAAACCCCTTGTCCCTTAGCAGTTTTGCTTTGCAGAAGACAAAGTATCAGCACTTGCCTGGCTCACAGCAAGCAAATTCTTGCAGACTACAGTTCATTTTCTAGAGTAGGCAGGACTTGCTGCTCTGCCATGTTTCTCCCAGCTCCTCCTTAGAGTCTACCATGAAACACGGTGCCAGGCTTTTGAAGACTTTAGTGCAGAAAGTGAAAAACAAATAATTCACACTGGTCCTAGCTTCCCATTAGAGCAGTTTTCCTGCTCTGTATCCCTGTGCAGGCAGCCTGTCCTAGTAGGCATCTCAAAGCTCCCGTACTGGTAAAACCAACTTTGGCAGCCTCCCTGCAGAAGAGGTTCATGCTTGTTCCAGTCATGCTTTTCATCAGCAGTGGGGAAATAGCCAACACTGTCTGCTCAACATTTTGTGCTCCATGACCACAGATACCAAGTCACTCAATTGCTCTTTTCACCAGTAGTAGACTCCTTTTTGAAGAATATTAGAAATACCTGCTGGATAAGCCATTTTGTTAGCAGGTCATGGAATTCTGTAATATTCCATGCATCAGCTGGTATCTTTAACCCAAGGATTTTCAGACTTTGGCACCACAAGCACTAATTTATTTTTTCAGACTTTCTTTCATGATATTTGGAAAATCCTTTTTATAAGACTTGCCTTGAATGTATTGTCTTAATTCTCTATTTGGGTACAGTCCCAGTGGATAGTATTTTCCAGTACCTACTAAAGCATACAGAAGGGGCCAAAATTACTTTTAATTCAATAAGCTCAAAAAACCCTGCATAGATTCTACCGAAGAACAAAATTCCATAAACTGAGTCTTTATTTTCATTGTATTCAGAAAAAGAAATATTTTTTTCAATATTAAAAAGTCCTGAGTTGATCAAATTGTTGCGTATTTCTTTCTGGATAAGTGGTAGTGAGTAGAGATCTCTGACAGTTCTATATTAAATGCAGGTGGCTCTGTGAATGCTATTCCTGTCTGATACACTACATTAACCATAACCTGCAATTTCTTCCAAAAGAACTGGAATGAATTAAATTGTTTAATAAAACCTTACTTACCTGGATAAACTCATTTTTAGTTTTCATTTAGGTTGCCCTAATGCATCTTACTAGATTAGTATTTGTAACATAAAAAGCTAGAAGTGTTTACTTAGAAAACCAAACATTGAATATAATCCTGATAATTGTCCAAAATTTTCCTTTTTAAGATGGACTTTTCTTTCATACCTTTTCTTGCTATATTCTGAATTGTTAAATTAATTTAGCATGAATTGATAACTTCATTCCCACTTCACAGCTAAATGCAAGACTCAAACACAAATCCTTCTGCGTAGTTTACATTTCAATGCACCTCCATTGAGTCTGCCTATAAACATGGATTTGGGCATTAAAGGCATCAAGAGATTTGGGCATGGACATACCTGGATGGAATTTTTCTTTTTCTTGTTGCTGTTGTTGAGTTTAAAGTAAACCCAGAGAGTGGGAAATAAAATGCATCATCACAGATCTATACCTTATCAAGAGCACCTCTTACTGAAAACAAGGATTTTAACACAGAAGCAATGCAAAGCCGCCACATTTTATCAGGAGTACAAACTGAAAATATTTTCACTTGGTGCATGCTGAATACAATAAAGTTAAAAATTTTGCTATTCCAAAATTTATTTTAAATGCCGGAAGTATAACTGGAAGAAGATAACAGCTTTATTTTGTTTTCATGGTAAAAGCAAGCCATAAAATTCTTTGTAACTGAGCATTGTTGAGGCAATAAATGCAGCCCCATGATTCCAAGTGTAGCATCATTTATATCCATAAGCAGATTAAATTTTAAAAGTTCTCTCAATACCACTGACCAGAGGAACAATGTCATTGTTAGAAAACACACGCACTGGTTACCTTATAATCAAATTTTCACTGCCCTTTCTGACAGGTTTTTAAGTTACTTAAGGGATCTATTTATATGTGGAAGCATCAACATCATGCAGTAAATCCAACCACAACTCAGTCACATATTTTATTAAGTTTAAGTTCAGTGAAAGTGCAGAGTAAACTAGGGCCCTATGTCTCTCAGTTACATCTGATTTGCGGTTGCTATAAAAAGGCCCACATGCCGCTCTTTCAGATGTGTTTTGGATTGAAAATAGGATTAATGTGCTAAAGTGTGATTAGAATGGTTAAACACGATTAATTGGAACAGACTTGTATTGCCAAGGGAGCTCCGCTGTTACTGGCCAGCCTCCAGTTTACCAAGTGAACAAAGCAGGCCAACTGTCCAAGTTTTTCCATGTCTTTGCTTATGTGCCTTTTCCTTTGCATTTTCTCATAGCCAGCTTGTCTCAGAGCAGATTAAATACAGCTGAGAATGTTGGTCTAGGTCTGCAGCGAGGATCCTCGGGGAATAAGCAGGAACCTCAGGCCCAGACTTGGCTTTTCCAGTGCTGGTTGAAAACTGCCATGCACCTAGGGCAAGGGTCCAGGTGGATCGACTAGGGAGTGGGAGTAATTTGGGGTTTTTAAAATGATCTATTAAACCCCTGAACTTTAATCAAGCTGCTACCATACTGACAGCTGTGATTTACTCACACATGGCTGTGAGGGGTAAAAGGGGCAAGGACTGCAGAGCTCAGGCACTTGTCCCCAGCTTCAGAGCACATGCGTGGGCCACACGTGGACCCCCTCAAATTAGCACACTGGTGTGCTTTTGTCATGGGCAAATTCATATGTGTCTGTGCCATAGAAAATCTATTTCATTTTTTTAGTGGATACTTGGCTGGACATTCAGAAAATGCTACCCCTCTCCACTCACTGCCCTTCCCTCCCCCCTTGCCTTTTCCAAGCACAGATTAAGGATTTAAAGCTTAGGTAATCAAAGCTTTAAACTGATCCTGCCTGGAGAAGTCAAAATGGTTTAGTATATTGTTCTAAAAACAGAAATACCTCAGTGGTTTATTGCATGAAGATATTAAACTTTGCACAAATTAAACTCAGGAGTGCAGACATTTTGAGCTAAATTCCTGGCTATAAGCAACTAAAACCTTCACAGCAATTAAAACCATGTTTGATTTTTTTTTAATAACTCCAGGCACAATTCAAATCACAAAGGGATTGCCTTTCTCAATAACGAAATCATTGTACAGCTTGTGGAGTAATGGCATTCTATCTGGGAATGGGCTTGGAAAACACATAGGCATACACGATCTCCCAGACAGCATGCATGTATGCATACAACTGTCTTTTAATATTTAGTATCCTTCTTTAGAAACTATCTAACCACTAGGAACAGAAGAGTAACCGTATATTTATCCTCTGGGATTTGAGATCCTGAAGCAATTATTAGAGAAAAGAAATAGAAGATAAATTCAGGGATATTTCTTGCTGCACTCTAGTTCATTTACGTGACTGTACATAAATTTCCATCTCTCTGAACAATGCAAACAGAGAGGCAAACAGCATGTGCTATCTTTGCTCATAATTTACAAACTTGCCTTGGAGTCAGTTCACTGTCACTTCCCCCTCAGGGGCTCAACAACCTCTTCCCTTGCTTCCTTCTGGCTTTCCCTTCTCTGCCTTCCTCCCTCCCATTCTCTCTGCCACATACACAATACTCCATTGCGTTGGGTAGCTGATACTCCTTCAGGTGCAGAATGGGTGTCCTTCCATTTTTCATTTGAAAGGGTGGTAGCACATAAAATAAAAACTGAAGACCTTAGTTTCTGTTAGAAGACACCTTGATGATTATGCTATGGGGTCTATCACTAGACCAAGTTTATCAAAGCCCCATCCAGCCTGGCCTTGAGCACTGCCAGGGATGGGGCATCCACAGCTTCTCTGCCCACCCTCTTCCAGTGCCTCACCATCCACATAGTGAGGAATTTCTTCCTAATATCTAATCTAAACATAGCCTCTTCCAAGGTACATCATAGTATGCCAGAAAAAAAGGGAGACTCTTGACAAGCCTCTTCACAAGCTTTCTATCTTCCCTTCAAGTAAGCACAGCAACTTCCTCTAGTGCTGGGCAGTACACACTGGTGGCAGCAAATCCCTTGCAGAGGTTTGATTTTAAGCTACTGCCACATGTAAGCTAGAGTTTTAAGGTTTTCTTGTATAATTAGATGATCGGCACTTTTAAAAATTAACTGCAGCTGCAGAAGAGTTAATTACTATTAACAACAGCAGTTGCAGAAGTGTGACACAGTATAAGTTCAGTAGCTATGCAGGTGGTCCTGCTAACCTGTCATCCCACTGCTTGCAATGGGTGACCCATCCCAATAAAGATACTCCCAGAGTTTCCTTTTGTAAGAGCTGGGGAGTTATTAAAGCCTTCCTGGAAATCTGGGATTTCACTGAGCAGAGTTCAAGGTGTGCCTCTGCAGCTTACCAAGCCTGCTGCACACACAGGTACTCTCCCAGCTGCCCTCCCTCTTTGAACATGAAACTGGTCAGACTTGTTAGCCCCAAACCCAGAACACAAAGCTGAGCATTCACCAGGAGAAGAACACGTCCAGTACTGAAGGCCAATCCACCCCATCAAAAATGCCAGTTGGAAGGGAGCTTCCAAAGTCCTCTGCATGGACAGTCCTTTGGAGTAGTCCAGTTTGTCACTGAAGAAATCATCCAGGTGCTTTGAAAACCTCTCATAAGGACTTGCTTCAATCAAAACACACTCAGTTCACAATGCTGCTTTCTTTTGTGGTCGCAGGAGCTGTTTCTCCCTCCAGTACATGGATGTGGATGAGATATGGTTCAGCAAGAGTAGAAGCAGCCTGTGGTCCACAAGATCTGCCAATTTAAGTGGTAGCAAATAAAATCTTCTGCTCCATACCTGGCCAAGCTATGTACCCAAGTTATGGTACCCATGAAAAGATGGGAAAGTTGCTTCTGAGCAGCTTTCCTGTTCAGAAGCCTTCAATGTTCACAGCCTAGTATACAAACGAAAATATCAACATCTACTTCAATTAATATTACTGTGCTGGTCTGGGAACTGTTTCAAAACTCCCATCAGGTGTAGCTGCTCTGGCTGACAAAGGCACCATTCAACTGACTTCCTTGGTCACCACAACCTAGGCTGACAGGGCTTGTGAGCACTAACAGGGCACTGTGTCTTTTAAGACTTCTCTGGAAGGGAAGACTCAGCATAGGTGATGTCACATAGAGAACCTCTGGTGATCTGAATTATACAGCTGTGTGGATGCCCCATCTTGGTTAAGAGCAAATATTTCAGTAACATCCCCCAAGCAGCTATTGTACTTTCAACTCATCAGAACACAAAATGAAAGGCCAGTGTTTAGATCTTCGTTGTGGTACAAACTGAAAACACCCATTATGTTTCAAACTACTGTGGCATCAAGCTAAAAAAGGTTTTAGGAAGAAAAATTCCATTGTGAGATGGATCTTATAATTCCTCACCACAGAATGCTTGGATGTGACAAAGTCATCAAATCATAGCAGTACCTGTAGCAGTTCCAAAGGTCCAGACAGACCCATGTCCTATCTTTAGCACCAAGTAGTTACACTTTTCATAACCAAAAAGTTTGCAAAGACACTTTTAATTGAAACTGGATGTTTGCATTCCTTGTGTAGGACTCTAAGAAAGTGCAAGGTAAACCTACCCTCCACACCACCACTGTGTATTGGAGGCTGCTGGTGCCAAGAAGCAGAAAGCTGCTGCTATGGGTCCCAGGGTGCCCAGTGTAAGCCATGTGACCATCCACACATTCTGTGTCTTAATCATACATTTGGAGACCTTGTCCTAGGGGAGGCTTCCATTTTTGCTGTTTTGTCAGATATGATCAGTGTTTAGTGCAAGTGCAGACACATATGACACCGCTTCCAGATTTGTGTAGAACAAAACCATAACTCTCTGAGAGAAGGCTGCTCATTTGTGCACTTAGGGATGCTGTAAGCTTTGCTTTAGTTATTCACCCTCATGCCAGCAGAGAACCTGAAGCTGAACTGTAAGTGTTCCTACTAGAGAATGGAGCAGAGACATGTAGAGGTCAGAGATACAGGAATGTAAGTGGAAGCAGAATTGGGACCCAGCCTATTTATAGCACCAAGTTAAGGCAATTCAGAAGTCACAGCCGGAGGAGGACACCTGAGTCTTTGCATGGCCAATGATTTTTTGTGACCTATGGAAGTCACTTAGCTTTCCTTAGCCTTACATCCATAAAGCTGGGATTACCAGTGTGACCTTGCACAGCACAGTGACAATAATTGCCCAGAAGAGGTAAAAGAATGATAGTACTAGCTATTGTGCAAGTAGAATGGATAGATCACATTTATTTTTCTACTAACACTTCCCAGAATAACACATTGACATTTATACTTCACTTTCCTGAGTTTTTCTCTTGCATAATGTGTAGCATTATAAAATCTTTACAGGCTGAGTACCATTGCTTGCATACTTACAGACAGTGAAGGAGAGTTGGAACAAAATCATGAAGGACTGGATGCAATAAGGAGTTGAATGCTCCAACCCTGTTCAAGGAAAGCAAAAGCACTGGTCACACTGAAGCCAGTGAGTCTTTCTTTTGATTTCAATAACATGCTTAAGTGTTTTTTCAGAAGGGCACTGCACTCCCTGTGTTGCCTGAAGTCAGGCAGTGAAGCAGCAGCAAAGTGATCATATTATGGGAATATCTTCTCTGACTTCCTGAATAGAACAACTGAGAAATTAAAGCTGAGAATGAGTCTGTCCCAGGTTTTACACAAAGCTCTGTGCACTCCAGAGAAGAATTTGGAGAGCTTAGTTACTGCTGGCTAAATACATATTCAGAGCAAAATTCTTTTCTGCATGCACCTGGTTTGCATGAATGCCAGGCTTGTGTATGCAAGGGAGGTGTGTGCACAACTGTAAAGAGATGCCAGAATAAAAATTATCCCTAGTTTCATATGGCTCAGCAAGGGGAAAAGAACAACTCCACACAGACAGGTGTACATGACTTTCTTTAGATTCAAAATCTGGTATAGGACACTGAGGTCTGAACATGGTCTCTCTGGTTAACTGGGATGAGCCTTTTCAACTTGAGAGTGATTCTTGTCCCTTTCAGCAGCACAGAAGGAACATATTGCCTACTCTGTTGGTTAAAACAGAGCAAGGAAAATAATCATTCATCAATTCTTTGATTTTTCTGTCTAGTCCTGCTAAATCCTCCCACTTTTGGGGAGGATAAACCATACCCTTTTGGGGAGTAGAGGACTATCATGACACATGTGGAAAACACGCAGAGCTGGAGAGCAGCATTTGGGGATGAGGAGAGCTGACCCTGGGACCAGCAGTCCTTGGAGCTGCTGACAGCCTCACTCAGGCATCCTCTCCTCCAGGGCTCCCAGAGCAGAGTCAGGTCCTTGAACAGGGCCTGAATTCGATGTGCAGGCATTCAGCAGCTTTTCATACATCTTTATCTCTTCTGTTGTAAGATTCAGTGCACTACACAGATTTATGGGAATTCTTTCCATGTTCACAACTTATAAGTATTAATAACCCGTCCAAGTTGGAAAATAATACACCATTCCTAACTCTATTAACTACAGAAAATCTGGCTTCAGTTAAAATAAGATCCCCTTTAGCAATGCCCAATATCCAATAAATATTATATATAAAAAAAGCCAGGCTGCATCTTATCTGACGCACGGTAACAGCAATGTTTTTGCCCGAGGCACTGCAAACTTCAGGCTTAAGAAGTCAAAATGACAGGGTACAGATGATCACTTGAAAGTTATAAATTTTAACCTAAAAAGTTACCTTTAAGTCTTTTATATTTTTTCTAATAATGACTACAGACAGGCAAATTCAGCAGGCTCACAAATCTACAAAGAGATATTAAAGTTGTAGATAAAATTCAAAAACTGTTTTCTTAATGCTTGAGGTTCTGCCACTGACCTGCAAGGAAAAATGGCATTAACATTTCTGTCACTGCTGTATAAAAGGGGCTCTGAGTTTTCCAAACAAGCAGCTCCATCCAGTTAGTGATGGTTTGAAAACGACTTGCCTTGGAAGTTAAGACTAAATCCTTTGGTCCTTACTCTGACAAAACTCCTGTTGCTGTTAGTGAAGGTCTTTCATTCAGTTAAGTCTTCCACTTTTGGGTTAAGGTCTTCTGAGCTACTTAAATATTTGACAGATTTACATGTTTTCAGTAGATATTTGGTACTTGGATATGCAGGTGGGGACCTTACTAGTACATAAAAACTACATTAGTGTGTTGCAGTATCTCAGTATCTTTTAGGACTAAATATGCCAAGAGATGTCCTCAGATTTACTCAGGGAGCCTTTAAGCTGGAAATCCTTCAGACCAGCACAGCCTAACTAGAGCTACAACTTTCACCCTGACTTAAACTAGCAGAAGTGACTTGCAGCATATCCTGCTTTAGCAGAAGTCACTTGCAGTCAGCTGCCAAGTCTGTGCTCTTGAAGGCTGTTGGAGAATGCAAATTCCTCCAGCTATTTACTGAGACCAGTCTGTCTCTGGCCTCAGAAGTTCGATTAACCTGACAGACAGTTAATTAAAAGTTAAAATCAAATATTGTCTCAGATACTTCTCAGATGCCCTTCACTGAGTCCTGTGACTGTCACCACATTTCAGCCTTTTCTTTTCCCCTTTGCTCAGGGAACCTACAATGCCAGCCCCAGGGACAGTGCTGGGACAATGGCCCATCCAGGAGCTGTGTCACAGACTAGTTACAGAATCCATCCATAGTAGCTATGATTTGCTCCATTTCTGACACCCTCAAAAATTCACAGCAGTCATTCATTCATTCATTCATTCATTCATTCATTCATTCATTCAACCACTTTCTTGCCTTACTTTGTGTATTAGTCTATAGGCTAGATGCCATTTTGAAAAGTTAGGGCCAAAATTACCAAAATTTGCTTTTGTCTGAGAGTGTGGATGAAACTTTTTTAAAAAGGAAGAAAGCTAGTGATGCTATTCATGGCAGCTCATGGACCCTTCTGCACATATGGATGCTGAATTCAGAGCATTATTTGATTACATTTTTGTTACTCACATTGCAGCACTGGCTGTCTCAGTATTGTTTCTTTTAAGGAGATTTTTTCTGATCAGAGAAAGTCAGAAAACTATCTATTCAGCAAACTTCTTTTATTTATCATCTTTGTCTGAGGAAGCAGTCTAGCAAGTGTAGAATGGCTGAAAATTAAAGTCAGTTGAGAAACTGAAAGGTTTCACATGCATACCAGAAAAGAAACTCATTTTTAAATGAGATCTGGACGGTTATCTCACTGTGTTCATGACCTCATGAATTTGGCAGCTCCCACCCTTCAGCAGACTTTGAACTCTTTGGTGGATCAGTGGCCTAATCTTGGACTTTCTTTTCTTTGTAAGAGCGAGGGGGAACCCTCAATAATTTCGCAGGATTTTGCAAGAGACTGTCTAATCACTCATTCGTCAGACTTCTAAAGAGCTTAAAACTGCTGGGATTTTTATCCAGTTAATATCTGTTCTTTGCCTATTTTGTTTCTGATTCTTTTTCTCTTTGTATTTTTTGTTTGTTATGATTTTGTTTTGGGGTTTTTATTGTGTGTGGGTTTTTTAAAAAATTTTTGTTGGTTTTGTTTTGATTTTTGTTCGGCTGTTTTTCTTTTTTTTTTTTTTTTTTTTTCCTTTTTTTCTGTGAGTTGATTGAGGAATTTTTTAGAGTCCCCGTGAATTCAAAGAGAATAGCACTTTTACCCCAGAGACATCATCTTGGCCAGATTTCACTACAGCTGGAGTCCCCAGGGCAAACATTTTCAGCTGAATGATGTCCATTTGAAGTATCAGTCCTGTCACTGGCTTCAGCAGTGACAGAGAAGCACAAGTTACAGCAGGCAAGTGGGCCTCCAGAGGTACTGCCCACATTGCTCCCCCACTGGTGCTGGGCTTTTCTGCTGGACCAAAGCTTTCGGACTTAATGAGAAGCAAGTGTAGGACACCCTGGCGTGGGTCCTGACACACCTCACTGTTCCCATGTGAAATCTGGCAAAGAGAAAAGCCTCATGATGCTATCTTTCCACCTTTGCACCGTACAAGCAGCAGCCTAGAAAAACTGGTAGTTTTCCGTATGACAAATGGCAGCTTTCCAGTGAATACTCTAAAAGTTTGGTTGGCATTTCCTCTCACAGGCATGGCACTTGGGAAAAGAAGAAAAAGCCTTTTGCAGATTTTGTGTGATGCTGTGGCAATGGGATAACCACCCCCCTGTACGCCCCACAGCCAGCTCTGACATTGGTCACTCACATTCCAGGGCTGCTGGGCATCATGGATAGAGGTCCTCACACCCCCAGCCACTAAAGGTCATCTTTTTAACCAAGGGAGCAGGAGATTTGAGGGGAAAATGTTTCCACTGTAAATTGGATGTTCAAGAGTGTCTTGGGAAAGAGCCTGACACCAAATTTCAGGCAGGGCCAGGGCAAAGGGGGGGTTGAATACAACCTGGTTTCCTCTTGGAGTGTTTGAGAACAGAATGAAAGGGCGGCATGGGAGTCCATCAGGGTGGGGAAAGCTCTTCTTTTTATTTCCCATTGTACCTTTCATCTGTGAAAGAGGTTTGGCTAAACACATTACTCTCTGAACAGCAGCAGTCATAGTTATGGAAAAGATATTGTGAAAACTGTAAAAATTGAAAAACAGTTTTTCATTAAAAAGTCTGAACTAATGGCTTGCTTGGGTCTCAATAAAATTGACATAAATCTGTAAAAGACATGAAAAGGAGTAAGAACAGGAGTTTTATTTATTTATTTGATCAATAAATCTTCTGACATTTGTATTTCTAAGTTATCCTAGACAGTTCCAGCAGGTTTTGAAAGTCATTAAAGGATCTTTTCACAAAAAGGGTTTGTATTGTAATTTCCTTCAAATAGCTTCCTTTCACAACCAAATGAATTTTAAAGAGTGTCTTTAATTATGACAGTTATTGTTGTTACGAAGGCTGGATGCGCTTCCTGTTTAAAATGGCAGGAAAGTATTTATAGTTTTCAGTTTGGACTCAGTGAGCATCTGCAGAGTATCTTAGGAGTAGAACAGAGCTGGGCAAGCCCAGTGACTGCCTGGAGCCAAGGCTGGTGTGGGGCTGGCAGCAGAGAGATGCTCTGGCACAAGCCATGCCTCAAGCCCCTTGCTCAGCACAGGGACATCCCACCTCCAGCCCCAGGCACACCACAAAGCCCAGGGCCCCTTCTGCAAGAGCTCAAACAGCACCTGCTCCCAGAAATACCCCTTTTGTAGACCATATGAGTTAAAGATGGCTCCCTTCATCCCTTTGCAGTCCTGCTTTTCCCTTGGGAAGGAAAGCAGTAGCTTTCACATTAATTTTGGGACTCAGACTAATAGTATTTAACTCACATACTGGTTCCATTGAAGTGAGCTGAAATTATTCATTTGTGCAGAGATCAAATCTCTTGAGAAGCTGCAGAAAAAATAAAGTCTTGCTCTGTATAAGTACTGGAAACATCCAGACTCCTTAAGCACAGCCATTTTTAGTAATTAATTTGCTATAGAGGTAGCTAGCTGATTTAAAGAGTCAGATTTATTCTGATTAAAGCATTTACTTCTATGTCAGCAGAAGGAAAATTTACTGCCTCAGGAAAACATAAATGTCAAATGTGTGCTTGAATATACAGAGTATGGTAGATAGAAAGAAGACGATGTTTTCACAGGTCATGTGCTTAAAGGTCAGCAGGGTTAAAGAGTACTTTTTGTGTTGTTTTAAAGCTGCCATACATGAAGAAGGAGCTGTGCAGCTGAAGGGAAAATGGCAAGACAGAATGTGCTCTAACGTCCATGGGAAGATCACCAGGCACATGCACACAAACAATAGCTGAATTGGTCTTAAGACCCATAAAGAAGACTTTTGTATAAAATTGTTCTGGTGCCAGAGCTACTGCTTTTCTGTTCCAATGCACATTGGCACTTTTGCTTTTTCTGACAACAGTAACCATAGGTACTCTTCACAGACTTTCAACGTCTAACATCACTATATCTGTGGGAAAAATTGCTACATCCAAATCAATTCTTATCCAGGGACAATTACAGTCTCCAGAAGACTAAGTCAGGAATATTTCACCTGCACAAATGCAGTGGGGACATTGGAGAGAAAATACTGAAATAAGTTGAAACCAACCTCTTACAGCCAGAAATTCCTGTTGGAACTATGGGAGCAATCCTGGAGCCCAGCTGTAGGTGCTGAATGCCATCCTGGACCCCTGAGGGTGCCTGGGACACCAGCACAGGACCAGCAGCAATGACAGAGGGCTCCTGCAAGAGACTCATGTCCTCATGGAGTGGTGTCTGGAAGCCATCTGTATTTAGGGACTTGAATGTCTCCCTAAATAACTCTAAGAATGGGAAATTTTAAAGCAGAAATTAGTAAAAAGCCTATGAAATTCAGGCAACTATAGATAGAAACATTAATGGGGCAATGAGTTCCTGGATTTTGTGTGTTCTGGAGAGCAGATCTAACTTTCCCACCACAAGTGCTGCCAGGGACTGAAATCCTGCTCTGTATTCTCTAACTTCAGGGTTTGTCCTGTCCAGGCTGCTGCTGCTGGCTGTGGTCATTTCTGAGGCCTCTCACCCAGCACCTCAGAGGTGCTCCAGGATGGGGCCATCAGCCTGTATTTACATTGCCTGGTAATGCCATCAAACATTCTACTTCCAGTCATTAGCAATCCATCCCTCCTGCCTTTCCTCTCCCTGAGGAAGTGCTCACAGAACCAGCCTCATGGATTTCTGTTTTTTCATTATTGTTGTAGTCTCCCCAGTTTATCTTGCTCTTCCATGAAACAACAAACCACAGATACGGTTTCAACCTAACAGCCTGTTTGCAAGAAACTAACCATCCAGGAGCAGGAGCACATCCTTCCACATGCTTCAAAAACTCACTTAGTGTGATTCATTGCTTTATTCTTTGCTTGAAGCATGTCTCACTTACATTAATAATATTTTACCTTTCACTTATAAATTCAAACACAAAAGTGGTTGCTGTTCTCCAAATAATCACGTACATAAAATATTACATGACTATCACTTTCCAAAGGTCAAATTCTCTTCTTTCCCTTAATTAGGATTCAAGATTTTCAACAATAAGCTGTTGCAGCAGCAGTATAAGTCTTTTGTGTTCATTAATTCACATCTCTGCTTTTTCACTTTGCACAGAGGAAAAAGGAAATTGTTTTAAGTGGGATAAGTATGCTTTTTTTTCTAAACAAAATAAAAAAAGGAAGTCCCAAATATGGAGGAAACAGAAGTGATCTGATTCAGTAAGAATTTACACACAGAGTCCTTAGTTTTTGAAAAGTTTATCAGTTAGTCCTTCACACTGATCAGCATCTGATGTGCTGTGTCTCATGTGCCTGAATATGCAAGTCAGAGTCCCTTTCCAGCCAAGAAATGGATCTTCTCACACCTAAAATGGCAACAGCAGTATCTTGACTTCTAAATAATTTTTTTAATGTTCTTGCAAGAGCAGACTTCATTTTGTGACTGATTAAAATAAAGGGTAATATTTCATTATGGAACTATACCCTAACTTTTTAGATAATACCTGAAAGGAAGTAAATCTGGAGTGAAAAAGGTGTGCTACATCAGCCAACCTGTCTGAGAGGACAAAGATAAACACAGTGAGCAGTGTGATTTCCTGTAACATGATTTTGCTGCATCTAAATATAAAATAATCTCATGTAACACGAACCATACCTTTTGTGTCCCACAAGAACCTTTCCAAGGGGCCAGAGAAAATGCTTATAAATGTGCTCTTGCAAAAAGTGTCTGTTTAAAAATTAAAATTCAGTTACAGGGAAAAGATCAAATAGCCCCCACAAAATGCAATACCTTACCACTAATAAATTTTCATTATGAAATTCCTATTTTTCTGATTTCACGTGTATATGTGTCTCTAGTATTCCCTCTAAGCTGGCTGTGCTACAAATAAAGAGAGTTTTTGTTCTTTGTTTACATACCAAAGGACTTCAGGATCTGGGCTGGATGCCCACCTCTGTTGGGAATCCTCTCTGTGTCCCTGAGCAGGTGAATCCACCCCGCCCATGTCTTAGGCAGTCATTTGCAGGATTCATGGATTTTCCTGCTACAGCCCCCAGTGTAACACCACTGCCACATCCGAGAAAAAGCGTCTATAAAGTGGGACTTGGACCTTGTCAGCAGTTCAAGGCACAGTAGCCCTTTCTCTTCCAGCCTTGCAGACACTGGTATCCTCAAAAAGCAAAGTTCTGGCTGGTGAGGTGGCGGGTCCTGAGGCCGGTGCCAGCGCTGTGCCAGGGAGGTGCTGGGGGACTTCCCAAGGTGCAGAAGGCTTCTCAGGCAGTGCCCTGGCATTTTGGCTCCCCAGTGCCACTTCCAGCCCCACATTTCAGGGTTTCCAGTCCTGCTGAAGAGATGACTCAGCTGCCTGTGAAGCTCTATCAAAACCATGTAATTTTACAGCCTAATGTAAACCAGCTCTGTCTTCAATTTGCCTTCATATGCCAGCCAAAAATAGTGCCAGTTATGATGCAAGTCAGAGTTCTGAGTCACTCTCTCATTAATTTCTAGATACAGGTTTTAGGTGTTTTAAAACTTTCCTCAAAATCCAATTCCCCCAGATTCCCAGTCACTTTAACATTACTTCTTTGAAGTCCTTCCAGTTTTTCTAGATATTTTTGGTGTAGAGTGCCCAGCACTGAATGTAATTTTGCTTCTCTATATATTTTCTAAATCCTAGCTCTTAAAGCATTAGGGGTTTATGTGTGTGTATATATTGTATTATATATTATAGTATAACATGTAATATATAATGTGAAGAATTTGCCTTCATATCAGTGATACCAATTTTATTGGAAGAGAAATATTAGCAGGATTTGATTTTGAGTCACCAGCTCTTTTTTCTTTAGAGTTATTTCTTTTTTATTGGTGTCCCAGTGAATGACTAAAATGTAAACTAAGACTTAACAAAACACCAGGATGATTCATACAAGCATAAAACTATATTGGTCCAAATTTTACTGAACTCTCTCCAGAATGCTTTGAGTTTACTGGACAGATTTCGGGTCGTCATCACAAAAGTGCAAAAACAGACTGAACATTCTCAGATATCAAAGCTGCCAGTGCCATTTCTCCAGTCAAGAGAAATGCCAAGCTTGGACAGAGGGTAAACAACAGCAATGGTCGCAGTACAACCTGAGCAAATCTTTACTCCAGGTCAGTGATATTAATGATGGACCTTCAACTGATTTCAATGGGAATTAGCCCTTTTATTCACAGACAATAAGTGTTTATGTCAGCAGATATCCTCTAACCTGTGACGCTAACACGCACTGACTCAGCAGATGTGAGTGCCTCTGTAAGAAAGCTGTGCCAACATGTGTGATGTGGGTGGTGGGAAGGCTTAAGTAGAGCTATTTCAGCGAGTTGAAGAAATACAGAAAATTTTTACATGAGATATGAACTTCAATTCTGAATATCACAGACACCTTGGTGATTCTGAGCAACCTCTTTAGTCTGTCCCTGGATTCTTCATCAAAATGGAAGCCTTCTTCACATTTTCCTAAGAGGAGTGCCACAGGACCCACCAGTGACTGGTCACCCACTGTGACCTTCTTGATTGTTGTAATGACAGTAATTGATTTCAGTGTCTTTGTTTCTGCGATAATTTGTCAGCTCTTTTTGTGTGGTTTTTTGTTTGTTTTTTGTTTGTTTGTTTTTGTTTGGACATAAAACTTTCCAGGCAGTGGACTGCTTTTTAACCAAGTGAGAAAACAGCAAAGACACCTCGCTTGTAGGTCACTTCCAGCTGGAAGATGGAGGATCCACAACTCCACAGAGAAAATGCCAGTGAAAGAATTTTGAGTGTGGAAAGGTGCCTGGAAAGCAGACGCTGCCCCTGAGCTCCATTCACAGACAAACACAACATGCCTCATGTCCTCACACCAAGTGGGCACACTGCTGCTAGCCTGGAGCTGGTATCAGCTGTGCTTTGGAGGTACCAGGCAGTGAGTGGTGACTCAAAACCATTCACCATGGCATGGACCTGCAGAAGTTTTCCTGTGCTGCCCAACACACCCAGAATAAGTGCAGCTTGCTATAAACTTGTTATATGAACGTGGAAAAGGACTTAACAAACTTAACAATGTGTTTTAAGATAGTAGTATTTCATTTTCCAATTAGCTGAAAAAAATTTCTCTGCTGTCCCACACCTTGTGAAACAGCCTACCTTAAAATCTCACGCTAATTTTGCACTGGTGTAAATAACAGCAGAGAGTAAAAAAAATAAAAATAAATAATAAAAAAAAAATCACTCTTTTCCAGGCTGAAAACAGACAAAACTCCATCCTTCCATTAAACAGCCATGACTGTTGGAATGCATTCAATAACTTCCCCAGCCCAGTAAAGGGCTTCATGGAGCAAGTACTGTTGTTCAGGCTGAAAGTCTTTGTCTCTACTAGAGATAACAGATGCTGCTGATAACATCCAGAAGAACAATCAGTGCTGAGCTAGCTATGTTTTTTGAATACAGGATTTTAAGGTTTTAAGCAATTGCATCTTAAAATCCAACTCTCCTTTGTAAGCTACACAGTTACATACTATTGCAACCCACTCTGAAACTATTAAGCTAAAGGCAAGAAATAGGAAAACATGAGGACTTTTGAATAGTGAGAATTTGCACAGGGAATCAAAGAGGTTTCAAGTTCACTTAGTGCAGATGTTTCTATAATTGAGACACACTAGAAAAATGCATTAATGCACAAATCAGTCTTTCCTACAGTTATCTGAACCATAAAAAAATGTCCATAGCCAGGATATAATTCCTTATTAAATCCTATAGGATACTTAAAAAAAACAACATAGATTCTTTTTTTCCTATTAAACTCTTCAGGACTTTTTCAGTAGGGGAGTCCACAGGGAGCACAAACAAACCTAAAATCTGTTGACCAATTCACCCCATAACCCCTTTTCATACACTTGCCCACAGATACTAAGGATCTGAATTTTAATGAGGCCAGCTAAGTGCAGCTGGTGACCTGAAAGATTTATTACTCCCATTTAAACCAGTAAGACTTCCTTTGGAACAGGCTCGAGCTCCCTTTACTGTATGTGCCCAGCCATCCATCCAACCCAAGCACAGACTCCTGCATGCAAAGGCAGGAACTTGCACCTACAGATTTGCTGCTGATGCAAAACACGCAGCAGCCTCACAGAGGGAAAACATGGAGTTTCACAGGCTTTTGACTTCTCAAAACTGTAATGGTTGAAGCATTCAAAGGAAAGAAAATGTCTAGGACAGATCTGAGGCAACCTGACAAGAACATTTTTTCTGATCTTTCTAAGCATGACATAATCATCTACTTTTAGTGTCCAACACATATGAATAGAACTGGCTTGTTCTTCTCAGCAATAAACTGTAGCTCCCTAAAATGGGCAGGGAGCAGCAGTACCCTGCTGTAGCATCCTTCAGGAAAGTTGTCTTTGATGGAAGTCTAAACCCCCGGGAGTGACTCCTACCTGCAGGTTGCACACCCGTTTGCTCCCCTCAGCACACAGCCTCCTGCTGTTATGCTAAATTTAAACAAAGATCTCCCAACCTCAAATCCAGAGGTCAATTAAGATTATCAGCTGCTGGTTCCCAAACATACCTGCTTGTCCGGGAATGCTTCTCTAAAAGAACAGCAAACAATACTTCTTTTCTTCTTTCCATCCAGACTTACTTTGATTGCTGTGATGGACTAAAATAACAATACAAACAAGAAGGAAATTGTGTATCTCTTTATCTCAGCCCAGCAGGAGGCAGATGGATAAGTATGAATAACAAATTACCTTGCAGTGGTTTCCACTAATCAGCCTCAGGGCCGGGCTGGTTTAGCGTGAAACCATTCTTAGCCTTTTTTGACAGTGCTGGTTCAGGCGTTGGGCAGAGGACTCTACCCCCTAATTAAGAACCTGAAACAAATTGAAAACAGCTGTGAATAATTAGACAATTTAAGTGCTGTTAAGAAGGAATAATTTTTGTAGCCATCGTAATAAATCTTATGCTGTCCGAACCCATACATTTTATATGATTTTTTTTTTTTTTTAGCGCTGGTGGGTTAGTGCATTACTCATAAAAGAAACAGTATCCCTTTTGTTTTGATTGGGCCTGCTTAATAACAAAAGAGCATATCACTATAAGTGGAAGTGTGATGACAAAGAGAATAGCCTTTACTTTCCTTAATTTTCAATCGTTGTGGTTCAGATCCTGTGTCAGATTCCTGGCATATGAGTTTGGTGAAAAAAAAAAGAATTCTTGATTTGCACTGTAAATAATACCTGAACCCAAGCTACTTGACATTTTTAGATTTCTCTGGAAAAATATATATCAGAAAAATACTTAAAAATTCAGCAACTGGCCTATCAGCTTTATGCAGCAGATAAGGTCTCGAAGTATTAGCTAAAACTCGGGAAATCTATTTTTCTCTGAAATTTTCCACCTTCTTTTTCAATCTTCTGACTTGTCTGGAATTCGTTTAAAGTGTTTCACAGAAAGTAATTTACAGATGGGGAGCTTTCATCATGCACTGCCAAACTATTCAGGGCCTGATTCAGCAACCCATAACTGGTTTAATTATAAATTAGTGCTGTGAACACCTACATTTACATTTAATTTTATGTTGTGTATAGCTTTTCTGAAGAAAATGTATCTGCTCACTCACTTAATGGCAATGCCATTCTTAAGTCTTTGTAGGATCCAGGCTTTGCTTGAATAATGGAATTACTTGTAAACAGGATATGGAAGGAACTTGATTATTTAGAAGCACACTTTGGCTTTATAGCTATCTTAGAATAGCATCCATTCTTCTGTCATTTTGGTGGACTTACATCACGTAATTCCAATCTGAACACGGATTCTGAGCACCCAGATTTTTGAGGATTCATGAGATCCTGTTTTGTTTTTCTAACATTTTCAGAGAAAAGAAAACAGAGCTCACTGTGCCAGCCATGTGTTCGCAGTTTTGCAAACCAGCCAGGTGAAATGACACAGCGAGGAAATTCCTGGTGCAAAGTACTGGGTTCTGCACTCCGATGGCCTAGACTTAAGTACAAAGAAAGGAAAAAGGGCATTGTGCAATGCCTCAGAAAATGAACCTTATGAAGGTGGTGGGAGTGGGAGTAAGGGTTGAGATCTATGTTGTCCCTAGCTCATGAGGTGCAGGCAGCTCTGCCCTTGCTGCGCACCTTCCTGCACTAGCTCCAAGGACAGCCCTCGCTGGTCAGCCTCTGCCCGCCCATGAGCTCTGTGGCTCCTGTACCTGAAGCTCTCCCCATCCTTGGCACTATTTAGTCAAGGCCCTGGGGGGCATTTCATCAACTCTGAATTACCCTTTTTATGGCTTATGCCCAAAGTAGTATGACTTCATCAGGATGTTGCTATGGGATGACTCCTTACTAAGATTTCCATGACTCTACTTCTGTCCTTACATTAGCATTTGAATATTCTACATGTGGAAACAGTGGCCCCACCGGGTTTGAGTGTGTATGAGGAGATGAAATTTAAATTTCAGATGTTCTAGCATCTGACTATATGTAAGAACTATTAATCTGCTTTGTACTAAAATGCATTTTTGGAAGTTGTTTTGCAAAATCCAGGAAGCCACAAAAGCAGGGCAACTGTGCTGAACCAGGGTAAATATTGCCACCACTGAAGTGATTTACAACTTTCAAATTCCTTTAGAAAAAAAAAAAAAAAAAAGAGAAATAATGATTTAGGTTCTAATAATACTTTAAAAATACTAGCACTATAAATACACTATTTTTAATTTTCCACCCTTCACTTTTAATTCACCTACTTGCAAGTGCATGTATTAATTTTTTTCAAGAACAAAGGCTGAATGTCTTCCCCAGAAAAGAGATGCAGTACTGACAAGCATGTAACTAATAGATTTGCTCTGCATCCAGCAGGAGCAGAGGAAATATGAGCAGAAACATACCTATCTATCCAGAGATGCTTCTCCCCTTTCCTCCCTGACTGCTGCTCTCTTTGGAGACCTAGTGACTAACAAAGATCCCCAGTGGTTTCCTAATTCTGACCTAGGATGCAGCAGTTTACAGTAGCCAAAAGGAGAATTTGATGTATTAATAATACAGCCTTTGGCAACACTGAGTTCAGGAAGCATTTGGGCAATGCTCTCAGGCACATGGTGGGATTCTTGGGGTGTCCTGTCCAGGGCCAGAAGTTGGACTTGATGATCCTGACAGGTCCCTTCCAACTTGTCATATTCTATGATTCTGTGATAATCAGTTTAGGCAGGAGTCATCAGTCACATCCATGCTTGGAGCTTGCTGTTAACTCCAGGGATGACTTCTGGATGGGTCAGTGCAAGTCTTTGGGGACAAACAGCCAGATACAGAGGGAAGCAGATGCAAATTAAAACCAGCTCCTTTGGTTCCTGTTGGCCTTGATGGAGTTGTGGTAAGGAAGGAGCGGTTTTGGTCACCAAAGGAAATGCCTGCGTGTCTCCCACCAGCAGCACCTCTTGCCCTCAGCTTCTCATTCCATAAAATGCAGCTAATAGTTCCTTACCCTGTACATGGCTGCAAGCTTAATCGACTGAGGTTTATAAGGTGCTTTAGGAGCCTCGACTGCAAGTTGCTGCAGACTTGCTAACTACATTATTTCAAAATAAAATAAACACATTTTATACAATCAAAAGGAAAAGAGGAAAAAATTCACCAGCCCTTTCTCCCCTCCAAGTCAGCTTCTCAGAATTTCTCCAGCATAAGTTACACTGCACTCCTTGCTCACAGCTTCACAAATAGACATAGTTGGTTGGCCAAGAGATTTTTTTACCCTGGTGTTTATAATTCCAATTGGTGTAAAATTTCCTGATGGTTAACACATCCCGTTACAGACACTTTTGAATGAATGACTCATTCCCCAATAATTGACTAGCTTTGTAATTTGGGAAGTAAAAATCACATTTATGAGTCCCTGGGGGGAAGGCCTATAATGTTGTGCATAAAAAGTAGATAAATCATAAAACCTGATTTTTTTTTCATTTGTAAAAGCTTCCATTAGCCTTTGTGTGCACATTAAAGCAGTGCCCTCTAAATATGTGCAGCTGCTTTAAATCACTGGTGCACTTTAAAATCAAGTCTTTTTATATCGTGATGTTAAAATTACATGTTGGTTACTGTAATTCTGTCTTGTTTTTTGTGGGACATCCTTGGATCAGATCTGCTTCTGGGAAAACCTCTCCCTTTGCACTAAGTTTTCTAATCCCTGTAAGCAGAAGCCTAAGCATTTTGCAGGCAGTGGAAATGGTGTTTATCAGGTAAACAAGGAAGACAAACAGAAAGGACCAGTCAGTGCCAGTGCAAATAGGGCCCCATCCTCGTTTAGCAGATGCATGAATTTTAGACTGAGGTTTCAAACAAATGCGCAGTGTGATTCTAATGGGATTTGACAAGGGTATTTGATGGCTGCAAGGCAAATCAATTATTATCTACAGAATATCTCGTTACAAATGTAACCCCCAAAGGTGGTACTGAAACAAAATAAAATTTAAACTCCTGAATGAAATGGTTGTGCCACTTGCCTTGCCTTGCCTCTGCAGTCTAAAAAGCCCATGCACCTTTATGCTAGCAAGGCCTTTTCCCACATTTTCAGAGTACTGTAAATTAGTTTAGTATGCTTGAAAGAACCTGTAATTGTAACTGCTCTTGTTGACACATCAGCTTGATGCCACACAGAGCATGACTGGGACCATATCCTTTGGTTTTGCAGCTACAGTGCATTTCAAGTGCTTGACAGGTCCAGCGCTAAGATGTTCTGAATTAGATTTGAATTACAACCGCTAAATGCCCTTGTCAAAGCTTGTTATGCCTGAAACTAGCCATATACATTTAACTGACTATTCCTATGGAAGATATACTGCTTAAACAAAGACATACTCCAAAGTTTCATACAGAATTGTCAAAATATAATTGAGTTAAAAAAACAACTAAAGCATAAGAAGAGAAATCTTTACTGCCTTTTCCCTCCTTTTCCTCTTTGAAATAAATCCAAAGGACAATTTAGTGGAATCTTAGTATAAAATAGAAAGAGTATTTGCAGTTCCCGCAGAGACGTTGAAATTTATACAAACAGCAGATTCATCCATACATTGATCCTGGTGTCAGGAAAGCCCATAGCAGAACTTTAGGATCTTACCCTGTGAAAAATAATTCACATCACGTTGCTGGCATCGGAGAGCACCTGGTGCTTCAGAAAGAAAATGAACTAAAGTTAGCACATTGATGAGAATCAGGATCAAGCCTTGAATTCTGGAGGACTCCAAATTCATGCTTCATCACATAAGGGAAGCACAATATTTATACATCTAGACATGTGTGTGGAAGCATATACCTCAATGCCCATACGCAGTATGTAAGGCACGTATGCAATGTTTATACAATTTAATAGAAACATAATAGAAGCTTCCTTCTAACTTGCAGATGCATTTGGGATCACATACTGGTTCTACAAGGCCATAATCATACCTTCTTAGGCTAGAAAATAGCAACCAAGGAGCGCAAAGCTGATTTTGACAGTGTTTGAAACTCAGCTGGTGCCATGGAGATGTCAGTAGCTCACAGGGCTGCAGTGTGCTGTGGTTGCTAAGCCCAGGCTGCTGACACAGGCTGTGTGACTGCTGGGCTTCTCTGCTGAGGCTGACCTGCCTGCCAGCGAAAGTGCTGGTGTGGGCACTGCAATGGCCAAAGAGATGGCCTAAAGCTGAAGGCTGGGAGAAAAGAGTGAGGGCTTCCTGCAGCCTAGCTGACTGTCTCAAACCTTTCTGAGTACAAGAAGCAGGACAGATTTGCTTAACCTAAACCCACAAAGGCTCAGGCAGAACAGAAGAGGCAGGCCATTGCAGCTGTCGAAGACAAGACAACCACAGGCCTGCGTGTGAATGCGAGTTAACACCATCAGCTTCTCTTCCAAATTCTCCTGCATGAATGAAACAAAATATCTTGGGAAAATACCTGTTGTTTCATCATAGATTTCCTGGTTGAATTTGAAAGTCACATACTTCTGGAAGTTTTCTAGACTGGAGGGCAGGTCTGCTATGATGTGCTCCCAGGTTGGCATGTGCTGACCTGAGTGCAGACACAGCCCCTGGTGCCCTCGCGTGCTGCTCCTCCCTTTCTCACAATGGAGCCTGTGAGCACATGGCATTTCAGAAGGGCTTTGCTGGCATTCCCCACCAGGGAGCCAGCACATGGCAGAGGCTGAAGGATCCTGTTCTGAAGGATCCCATGCCCTTCCACCCACAGTAGATGTAGGCTCAACATCATCATCATCATCATCCTGTTTTTCCACAATAAGGATAAAGGCCCTTCCTGTGTGTGCCCTGGCCTGTAGGTTGTAGCTCCTCTGGGGAAGAGACTATCCATCCCTGGGAAGTGAAGGAAACACCCAGCACAGCGGCGTGCCATTTCACCCGGGGCCTCTAGAAGGTACTGTAAGACAAACAGAGAATAATCCTGCTGCATGGATAAGGGCTAGACAAAGACCAGGACACTGCTCAGGGCTGTGTTCCCATCTCTGGTGGAGCAGTGGTGCAAACAGATTGGGAACACACAACCAAGATTTCTCCCATCTGAAGCTGCCCTAAGCATTACCTCAAAAGATGAATTCTCCAGCAGCAGCAACTACAAAAAGGTTTCTAACCCCATTCCAAGAGCAAAATGTGGCTTGAACTGGTCAAAACCTGCTGACAGCCTTAAGCAGCATGAGAAACCTGTTTCGTGATGGCAGTTGGTTATTTTAAAACTGAGCTGAAAGATTAATGGTGAGATTTTCAAAAAATGTAGGCTCTCAGTGACAGGAACTGACAATTTGCTCATGCAATTTCCCATCGCTGTGTGTGCAGTAGGGAGGAACGGGTGGGCAAAATGACACACAGCTATTCTGTGCCTACACTTTTTCTGGAAATCCTAGCCCTGAAAAGACAATAAGCAAATAAGAAAAGCATTTATATGAAAGGCAGAAAGACTTAGGCTGAGAAATACATTGATATTCTTTGTTAATTTTTTTATTCAATTAAAAGGCACATGCTGATTATTTTTAGCAGTGTCCCCCTGATACAATTCAGATGTAAATCACATTTCTGTAGTCAGCTGCTGCTGTTTAAGCAGAAATATTTTGACACTATAATTACAGGGTTGAAACTATGCTTTACATTAGTGTATAAAACACTCATTAAATTAAAATTCCTCCATGAAATCATGAAAATAAACAGTCTGTCTGAACTAGCATCAACAAATTCACAGGATGCTTCTGCGTTTTCTCAGGGCTGGCCTTCAAGTGACTGTGTTACAAGGCCCTTATTTAACCGTGAAGTGTTAAAGGTTCACATTCTTTTGAAGGTCCCATTCTGCTTATTTTTAAAATTATTGCTTTAATTGTTTTTACAACTTGTAAGATTTTAAAGCTATTAAGCCTCAAAGTTGTGGGAAAAATTAAAATTGTGATTATTACAACTTGCATAAGTCTGTGAGATGCCTGTGGCGCTGCATTTTTTTCCAAGCTGGATTAAATAAAAGGTGTCCGTGGCACCATATGTGACATGTCTCATTGGTCTATTATGGCTGAGAAGCAGGATACATAATGTATACACAGCACCTTGAGGGATGGAAAAGAGACCAAAAACTTCAGATTGTAATGTGTTAGGGGATCCTTCTTGTCCTCTCCTTTTCTCCCAACCATCTCCTTGCCTTTCATTTCCCTCCCATCCATCACGAACCTGATAGTCCTGAAGGCAGCAGGTCCTGTCTGTGCCTCAAAGCAGGCAGAAGTTTCTGGCAGGAGGTGCCAGGACAGGAACATCCCAGTGAGGTTCATCCACATTGCAGGAGTGGGAATGAGGGAAAGAGTGCCTTAGCCCTGCCCTACTAATATGGGGATTCATTTACTAGGTCTGTTTTCATTTGCTTTTCTTCCCAAGGATAAGAAGACAAAAAGCGAGGTCGCTGACCATGGGAAGAGAGTCTGCTCTGGCCTGATGGTCTCATCAGAGGGACCACTGATGGGCAATTGCATCAGTCCAGGTCCCTCCACCCCCCACCATGGGCAAAGCTTCCTGGGTGGGACCACGGTCAAGACCCCTGAGCCTCACAGGCATTCCCTGAGCATGCTGGAAAATCTGCATATGTTAACACACTAATCCCTATAAGCCCTGACTGGGTTTTGTTTGTTTTCTCTTCATCTGTACAGTGTCACTGGTCTTCACAGTGCACCAAGCGAGCTGTGGCTGTGCTGGGTTTGGGAGTGAAAGCACGGGATCTTCAAGATGCAGATGATGTAATCACAGCGGTCTGAGACATTTTTGCTACATCTATATTCTACCGAAATCCACAATTATGGTTGACTTTTCTTTGATTGAAGATATTCCAGAAAGATGGACTGCAATGGTAATTGCACCATTTTATCTTAAGATATGAATCTGAGACTGATCCCTCTGGTCTTATGAAATTACAGTCAACATGTTATTTTCTCCATTTGTGCATGAAACGTATATGCAACAGTGGTTGCTGCAATGTATATTTAGCCTTAACTTGTCAGAGCCATCAGCTAAAAAATATTCAAACCCTTCAACCATTTTATTAATTGGGATTATGCACAAGAAAGTCTGTTTCAGAGTGTAAGCTTTAGTACACACTGTAATTCAATAGTAAAGATTTTTTTTAATGTTGCAGTTGTTTTCTTTCAGCTGGCACATGGAGGATTGTTTTTTCTGTCCAGTATTACTAGCATTATGGTTAGCCCTCCTCTACCACAGGATGACATTTTCCAAGCTGGGTAGGAATAACCTTCTTTTCAGACCCTAGATATTATAGCCCAATAAATAAGAAAATAAAACATTTTACCACTGGAAAACATTAATATATTATTCTGGCTTCACATTATCATGATACCTGTGGGGTATGTTCGGTGTGATTTTGAGAAATCCCACTGATAATAGCAGAAGTTACCCTTTTATTTTTGTTCCAGACCAATTCACAAAATATATTTAGTTCTCAAATAAGATAACTAATGAATTTTTTTTTTACTTAATATGTTTATTCAGATGAATTACTGGAACTCTTGGTCTTGGATTTTCAGGTTCTAAACAGAATCTCACGATTTTTTGAACACTTCATGTAGTTTTGTTGTTAAACGAGGAAAGAAAGCCCAGAAAGAAGCATTTCTTGGCTAATACAGGCTTCTTCAGAAGAAGGACAAAGAATTTTTAAAAATCTAATTTTTTTTCTTGAAAAAGAAAAACAGGCCAAAAAATATTTCTAGTAATTTATTACAAATATCCACCATTAAATTTCTCAAACACATTGCTTTTACTGCCTCTGTTTGGATTGCCACAGGATAGGTGTTTATGAACCCTTCTACATAGTTATAGTTTGCTTTCTGTTGATATTTTCTAGAGTCCGCTTACCACTCTTTTTTCTTAAAAACATCACTGTTAGCAAAGTTCCTGTCTATGACAATCACAGAAGAAAAACAGCTGAAGTGAGCTCAGGACTTGTTTTAAGAAAAATATTTTTCTAGAAATTCTTTGCTGGGACTATCTCTTATTAAAGACATTACATACATAAAATTTAGTGAGAAGTAAATGATAACATATTGGTGTAAGGGTGAGTGTAAACTCTGAGACCTGTGACTTAAAACAGTACCTAGTGATGGCAGCATAAACAGACATTAGTAAACACTTGCCATGACCAATGCCCAAATAAATCAGATTACTCTGCAGTATATATGTTTACAGAAATAGTCATTTTGATGAATTTAAGGCACTTAAGATATTAGCCTCACATTTCAGAGCTGTGTGACTGCCCACTGATGTCAGCGAATTTAACTGCCTGGTCCTACCTCTTTGGGCACAGCTTTTGGAATATTTTTGAGTAACTCCACAAACACAACTCCATAATCTTCATTTTCCAAAGGCTGTTCTACCTCCCCATTTCCCCCTGTGACTGGAGCAGCTCTAGGGATACTCAGGAAACACAGAGCTCCTTCTGGCTGAAGACCTGTCACCGACCATGAGAATTAAATATCCAGCCCTGCATCTTTCAAGAGAGGCTGTCTGACACCCATTTTGTATTCAGTTTCATCTGTCTCTTGTCGCTTCCTGTCCTTCAGGAACAACTCCATTTTTCCTGCCCTATGGTAGGGTGGTCCATTTGTGTCCCCTTACTTTAACAGTGATGATGAAGACATCTGAATTCCTCTGTGTCCAAGATCAACAGCTGACACAACCATGACTACAGACTTCCTCTTCTTGCCCATATCTACCCCAGCTGTGGAAATTCAGGAGCTTGTGACTTCCTCAGCTTTCCCATGGACAGGAAACACCAATATAGTCTAAACCATTGGGAAATATTAGCTCTTCCCCTATCTTCTACACATCCTTCCACATTTTCTTACATTCTCCAGGATGAAGTTTGAAATCCTCTACCTTCTCACATGCAGGAGTTGAAAGAGTAAAGTAGGGACTAGATCTCTGTCCTTCTTAAGATCCCAATTGATGATTGCTGCTATGGGGTGGCTCAGGCATCTGGGTCAGCACCATCAGCTGGCTCTGCTGGCAGACAACTCAAGGAACATACAGCTGAAGTAGACAGAATGAGGAATTATGACCAATAACCTGCACATCCTCTCAGTAAAGCATATTTCTGTAGGGATGAGCATTTTACTCTTTTTTAAAGTTGAGGAAGCTGCAGCCTAAGTTCTCCACTTGTACAGCCATCATCCCAGCTGGAAGGCCTTGGTGTGAGGTAGAAGTAGAGGTGACAGACAGACAGTCTTTAGAAAACGTGAATGTATGACACGCACACACTCCCCCCACCATGATGACAAAGACTGTTAACTGAGGACCAGATCACTGTCCGTGCTGCAAATGGTAGCAGACTTCAATTTAATGCTCACATTTTTCCTGAAAACTGGAGAGGCGCTTCAGGCTCCTCTACTTCAGAAACCTGGGAAATATTTAGGAGGCAAAAGAAGGACCAGCCCCATTTTAGTGCCCAAGACTTCTCCTGGACTTGCTCCAGAGTGGCTTGAAGGCCAATTTCCACACAAGGCCTCTGCCTGAGCAAAGTGCAAGGGTCTCCTGCAATATCCAGTGGAGATCAAAGCTTGAGCCAGAAATGCAGTGTTGTTCTACTTCTCCTCCCTCATGGCAACCAGGTGTGAGGCAAGAATAAACAACTCAAGCCTTGGAAACATACCCTTAACTCCACTGTGTCCCCAGGGGTTTGGAAGACGCTGGTTGCAGGGAAGGTGCTAGACAGTAACTCCTGAGCATGAAGGATAAAACCTGCAGGGCAGCACCCACAAAGGGGCATCTGGCTGCCCTTCTACCAGCAGGCTTTTGGTAACTAGGTGTTAATGGCCATCTTCACTTCAGCTGACTGTCCAATGATGAGGTTAGAGCATTAACACCCAGCCTGACACAGAAAAAAAATCGATGGAAACATTACTTGGCCTTGCAGGCAGCTAGAACTCCCTCTCTCCACCACCTCCACCTCCCTCAGCCTCTCACTCACATGTCTCCAGGCACACTTGCAGCCTCTGATCACTTTATTGGTTCCAGGGGAAGAACACTACTTGTTCTTTGCACAGATCTCTCTGCCTTCCCCTACCTCTCTCTTTCTTCCCATCCTCAATTCCTGAATATGTTAGTAGTACTAAATAAGCAGCACATCAAATGGTTTTGAAGCTTCCTCTGGCAAAACCATAAAATCTGCACTGGTAAAATATGTATATATTTCTGTCCCAGATTCCCAATCTGTTTCCTTTAAATCCAATAAAATTTATATCATAGGGCTTAAGGGCAGAGAGCTTCATACAATTGAAATTGATTCAGTAAATGCAAAACATAAAAATAAAGTATTGGCATTCGGTATTGCTATGTTTCAATACTGCTTTGATATTTCACTATGAAACTTAAACTGGGCTGGGGTTTTATGCATTCTTTTTCCCCCTCTTTTGTTCCCCCACTTTTTCCTTTGAATTTCATCTCTTTAATCACTGGACCATGGATCAGAAATTCTCACAACTTGTTTGTGGATGGCCAGAGTCTAAAGCAACAGCTTGTTTAGGAGTTATTTCACCATCTGTTCTTGCTTTTTCCATTAGATGGCTGGTTTTACACAGAGATTCATTTTATCGTTCTCTCTGTAGTGCATCATCTTGTTTCATTCACATACTCACACAATTGCTCACTTATCTTCCTGTTTGTGCACAGTACCTATTTGTACAGGGAGTGCACATTCTTCAATAGGCAATATTCTCCACTGACTTTCACCAGGACCACATGTGACTCATGGGAGCCAGGGCTGGGATTTCCTAAAATTGTATAATATATCCAAAGTTCTGGTGGCTGAAAGGGGCTGTTATGATTATCTAGTCTGACTTTTGATATAACAAAGGCCATAAAACAACAAAGACGAAGAAGCAATTCCTGAGCCAAACAAAAACCCTTTGGCTATGCTGGAAAATGTTAACAGAGATCTCCAGTTTGGGTAATCCACTACAGCTTTGGAGAAGTTGTTCCAGCAGTCAGAGGTAGCTGGCCTCTTTTTGTGAAGAAAACCTCACTGCATTCTAAAGTTTCCCATTGCAGACACTGATTTGTATTCCCTTTCCACTGATAAAATCAAGACCTATCTGATACCCAAAATTTTCTCCCCATAATGGATTCTGGGTGTGCTGGTGGCCCCCAGAGGAGACAGCAGGCACCCAGGCTATCCTTTTGAGCAGAAGTGAGCTGTTGGAGTTGTTCCACTTTCATCTGCAACCATGCCCAGTTTCTGTCTGACAGAATAAATAGGTTGCATTGCTTTCAATTTTTGCTATAAAGCAGGTTTGAAGACCTTATCAGCTCAAACATTTCTGAACACTTCTCAGTCGTAATCCTGCAACAGACCAGCAAGAAATGGTGTTGCAAAATACTCTCAGCTCTGGGTTGAGGAAGCTTTTTCATCATCAAGGTGAATTCACCTGATTCCTGTCTGTATCACAGGAAGGCTTGATCTCTGCTGTCTGAAAGCAAGCACAGATGGCATAGGTCACACACTTCTGATCACTTCACCTGCACAGGAAAATGCAGATAAGACCCCACATGACACATGAAGTTGATCCCATCTCAGCAGAGAAAATTAGAATAACTAACTTTTTGAATTTCTTCCTAGCCCTGTTTCCCATGTGTCTAAAATACATTTAATTCACAAGGCTGTGTAATTAATGTTTATTTTCCTACCATCACCTGCATTCAATGAGTTAAACATCTCCCTAAGGCTTCCTGAGGCAATTTCGAACAGTCATTTAAAATACTTATATAGATATACTAGAAAAATCTTTTATTTCCTCCAAAACCTGGGATTCTATATCAATGTGATAATTTCTTGACATCTTCTCCTTTCAACATTTAATGTGATATAGTGACATCATTTCCATAAGTAAAACTACCATAAGCTGAGGGGCTGACAACTCACAGCCTGAAAAGTGAGAGATTGGAGTCTTGCACTGCTGGGAGGGTGAATGGGGCTGGAGCATGGAAGGGTCAGCCAGTACTTGCCCCAGCCCTGGACTAAACAAGGGATTAGACATGAAAACCTGAATGGTTTTAGCTTTGGAAAAACTATTTTTCATACAACTTTTTATCTATTACTTGGTAAAATTTTCCACCCAAAAAAGTGGTATTTGTCAATGAGCTTTTTTCAGAACATCTAGTCTTTAGCTTCTCAAGAAGGTCTTTGTATGGGGAAGATTTTTGCTGTTCACTAAGGAAAGCAAAAAAAAAAAAATTTAGGAAGCTTTATAATTTTTTTTTTCCTTGATAATCCCTTTACATTCCTGGTTTATTTGATCTTATGAACTATTCTTGAAGTTACCAAGAACAGCACCTGGCCTATGATTTCCTCCCATGTAGAGGATGTGTGTCTCCTTTCTTGTCATACTTGGTGGCTCATGGCATTTTTCAGGTTTTTTCTGAGGTACAGTTATTTTCAGAAATTCATTTTTTCATGTATACAGAGACATTTTGCTATGGGGGCCTGAAAGAGACAGAATTCAACTGGAGTATCACAAGTTCTGAAGCATCCTTTTAATGGCCAAATAGCTGACCTCTGATTCTTGGGGAGGAGCCCTGGGTAATTCAGCCTTTTCTGTGGGGTGATTTTTAAAACTTAAAACTGCCATTTTAAGTCATATCATGCCTGTTTGCTAGTGCAAATAGCTTAACACATCCAGCTCTTTGAAGACAGCAAGAAATCAGTTTGACAAGCATTCATTATTCTGAAATCACATCTTAAAGAGAGTAACATTTGCAAAAGTACCACAACTATTAAGGGAGAAGAACTTATATGAGGTATAACTTTACTGTGCAGTGGGTAACAGAAGCATTAATAGGAAAAACCTAAGTGGAAACACTTGACAAAATAAATTAAAGCACAACCTTCCCCTTAAAAGTGACTGAAAATGGCATCCTAGGGTCCCATGTTTATTATGTGTTACCAAGTCCAGATCAGATTTGCTCAATGTACAAATAAGGGGTGAAATTCTAGCTGGGTTGAATTCAACTAGAGCTTTGCAGATTACTTCAATGGGGCCAGGATTTCATCCTAGGAAACTTTTTTTCTTCCTTTTTGAGCAGTCTGTGGAGACTTGACTTGGAAGATCACAAGACTGGTTGAAATGTGAAACAGAAAAATCCTAAAAAATTTTAAAATTGTTTCCATTTTGTAGGGATGAAAACAGGTCAGTGTTTAATTTCTGTATTTTATAGCTGAAGATTTTGCATATGGTGTTTTTTATCAATCTTCTTATCAAGGATATCACTGACATGTTTATTGGCATTCTTTTCTGCCAGAAACACAGAATTTGGAAAAATGAAAAATCTAAATGATCATGTTGGCATTGATCTTGATACACTTGTCAGCAAAAATGTCAACAAAAAAAAAAAAGAAGCCAAAACATGATGTGAAAAAGTCCACTTTTTTCTAATGATCTTTGTCTTGAGAAAAAGTGAGCTTTTGAAAGAGAGGAGGACAGAATGGCTTCGCCACAACACGGACTCGCATTCCCCAGTGGTTTGTGTATGTGGACTGTTTTTTTGGGTACCTCAGGTGATTTCTCAACCTGCAGCCCATGAAGGCTGGTGGCTGCTAGCCTTGAGTGCTTTAAGATGTTGCAGAAGCCTGTGGAGAAGGGTAGCCCACTGTGCTTCCTCCTCTCTGGCACTGATGGGGTTGTGGCTCGGGCTGGGGAAGGAAGTTTGTTTTGCCATTTCCCATGCTGTACTCTTTCTGTGGTTAAAAAGAGGCTCCAGACTCCAGAGCTGCCAATCTGGCACTTTTCACTAGCACTTAAAAACAATTTCAAAATCTATTAAAAAAATGAGATCCCAAACCTGCTGTATGCAAACAGACAACAGCAAGAGCCATATCAAGGGCTTTGATTGCAGGCGAGGCTGGCTGGAAAGAGCCGGTGCTGTGCGGATATTGCATTTTATTCTTGATAGCACAGGACCTCGCTGGGCTTCTGTCATGTTTAAGCTGTCTGTTTCCATCAGGGAAAGGTCTTACAAGCACAAAACACATGGTCAGCCTTTCAGCCCTGTTTCAAATTTCTGCAACACAATAAATCCGTTTGTTTTTATTTCTTCTTTCTGTAAACATTTCTCCATCTAACATAGTAACCGCTGTTTATACAGTGCAGTAAAAGCACAGGTCAGAGCACAATAAGATTATAGTCTTACTTCAATATGTCCAATCCACAATAAAATAAAACCTTACAAAATATCCAGAGGAACAGTTTGGGGTTCTCTTCATATTAATGTATCTCGTATGGGAGGGTTGTATTGGGGCATAATATTTTCCACAGCTGTCAGGACTTATTTAAAAGGCAATATCCTTTTTCTGGGATTTTATTTAGGTTCTGTTTATACCATGTGTAGGATTGTTAATCCCATGATGTATGACTCAGTGGTGTATGATTACTTGAAGGTAATATGTACAAAATGAGCTAAATATTTTGGGATAGATCCTTGGGATTAAACACACTGGGCTCACAAGAGAGGGGCAGTATGATAAGGAGGGGACAGAAAGGTAACTCCAGTCTGCTTTTGTGTTGTGTGCTTGGCCCAAAGGCAAACATCAGTCCTGCTCAAGTGCATTCCCCATCCTCCGTGGCCCCTGTGCTCCCTTCCACAGGGAGGCTCAGATGCTTTGAAAGTCTTGAATCCTTTTCCACAACTCTCTGTGCTATACTCCTCTGGGAAGGAAGGTGCATTTATCCCCCTGCCCTGGCTCTGTTCCATTCACTGGGGCATGCCTGAAGAGGCAGAAATCCTAAAAGGTCAGCTACCTCCACTTTCATGGATGAGTTAACCATGAATGTTGATACAGCATTCTGTGGGCTATTTGACAAGAAATACAAAACACATAGTATGTCTTCAGGTTTAGAGAACATGAAACGTGGGTTCATTTCGTGGGCAGCATGAATGTCCTGAGATGCGTTTCCGATCAGCTGAGAGTTCTTTGAGATGGAAAACAGAGGCATACCTAAATCCACTCAGCTAAACTTGTCCCAAGTGTAACTTTGGCCTTACACCAGGAATGTGTTTGGCCCACAGGTACTTATTTTTGTCATTTAGTCAAATTCTTTCCAAATGAATGAAAATGAAAGGACCTATTAAAAGGCCATAAAGGAGCTGTACTATTAGGCAGCTAATTTTCTCAGTGTGTTTGGTAACCAGCTTGTTTGGTTAGAGAATTTGCAGAGACACCAACTTCAGTACTACCAAACTCTAGGTACCCCTGGAAAAAGATGAAATATTAAGAAATATGGACTTGTTAAGGTACCAATAAGCACCAGAGCAACAAGGTGCAACAAGGCCAGAGCCTCATAAGTATTTAAGTGCCTGGAAAAGAAGACAGACTCCCAAGGGGATTGTTTCACATTGCCCATATGCCTGAAGCTCCCAGGTCATGCAGGGGTGGTTGAGATGGGAAGGAAGAGCTCAGACATCTGAGTAAGATGCCAGGCCAAGATGATTTAGCAGCTGAAATCAAGGTAAGTGTTTTTGTCATTTTAATAATCAGCTTTTGAAGGGTATAAAGCAATACAATTCTCTTGAAGGACAGGACCTGAAAAGGACTTAGTTGCTGGGTGCATCACCAGGAGATATCAATGTGAAACCTTGAAATCTCTGAGGCCTTGGCTCATCCCAGCCCTGCAGTTACCTTGAATGATGCTTTTGAGCTCTGAGCACCCCTCTAATCTTACACAGCTGCATAAAACTGCCAGGAACAGCCTGTACTGCTGTACAGTGTTCAAGGTCTCCTACCAGAAAGAGCTGAGAGAGGTGCTCCACCAATGCAAGGCTGCTCAGGAGGCTGGGAGAAGGCTCTTGCCCCAGCCACGGGCAGGCAAGGAAAAAGAGGCAACAGTAAAGTAGGAGGAGAAGAGGTGATCCCCCATGGCAGAACAGGCCTGCTTTGCTTGAGATTTTGGAGACCACCTGGAGAAATAGCATGTGTGGGGCTGGAGGGTACAGCCTCCTGCATTGCTGCTTGTTGGGTTGATGCACAGGGCAACACGGGGCAGAGGGAGAGAAAGCAGCTGGGAAGGGTCCATGAAATATGGGGAGAGCCAGTATGGGACAGCATGGGACCAGGATACTGCTGTGTTACCTCAGCATGAGGGAGTTGGGAAGGACATGGCCTGTTTCAGAGAAAATAGATGGGCTTGAGGCGCTTTCACCACTTAAAGCCAGATTCAGAAGTATTTACGTATCCCTAGGTAGGGATCTGAAACCTGATTAGAGGGAAAGGCTGGAAGGTATTCAGCGCAGCACAGCTGTGCTAGGCTGTATTTGTACATTCCCCAGGTGGAAATTCATACTCAAACTTTGCTCTTATCATGGAATCATGTATTAGTTTGGGTTGGAAGGCACCTTTGAGATCATCTAGTTCCAACCACCATGCCATGGGCAGGGACAGTTTCCACTAGACTAAGTTGCTCCAAGCCCTGTCTGGTCTGGACTTGGACATTTCCAGGGATGGGATATCCACAGCTCCTCTGGGACAACATGTATCAGTGTCTGACCACCCTCACAGTGAAGAATTTCTTTCTAATATCAGATGTAAATCTACTCTCTTTCACTTTTCTGCAACAATTAACTCTTTTTAAGCTCAAAGAGGCCATATGGGCAGCCTTGGCATCACAGCTGAGGGCAGGAACTGAGAGGAGGTTGTGAAGAACTGTGGGGAGAAGTGGGGAGATGTCTAGGGCAGTGGGAAGGGTGCTGAAAGTTCTCCCTAGGCTGAACTAGGTGATTGGGGCAGTCATTTCACCACCACAATTACAGGCAGCGTTCCACCAGCAGTGCAGCAGCCTTGGTTACAGCTGAGCCGTGAGTGCTTTGATGGAAAACAGCTCTTAATGGGATGAATTTTGTAACTGCAATTTTCCTCCAGACTGCCAGTATGATACTTACTCAGCAGGGAAATTCCTTTTAAGGAGAGTGGCAGAGCTTTTCTCACACAGGATGTTAAACACAGCAAGATGCTACTCAAACATCTGTAGGTGAGATTCCAACCAGCACACATTGTGCTGGCCACTGGCAAACCAGGGGGCTGACACAAGCTCTTCTTCCCTCTTGTTCCCAGATGCTACCCTGCATTAAAAAAAAAAATAAAGAAGCAAAATGCTGAGTAAAATTACTTTTCTCATGTCAAATGCTGGAAAATTACAGAGAGACAATGTGATGCCAGAGAGAGGGGAACAGGCAGTGGGATGCATCCTTCCAGGGATGGGAACAGCAATGAATCCTCACAAAATTGGAACAGTGGCTTAAAAATAATCCATGTGTTTCATTTGCTTAAAAATGCAGGGCAACTGCTGCCTGCTCTCCTGCTTTTCAACCCTGAATAATGAGTTTGCTTCCAGTTCCAAAGTTTTCTGTGTCCCCATGACATCTAGAAATTTACATTTCTTCATTCAGAAGTTAAGGAATATTGATTGTTCAGGCTTTTTTTTTTTTCCTACCAACACAGTGGGGCATTATGCAATATACTGGATATCATGATATTGGGTAGCTTCTTTTGACATCGTGTCTTCATTAACATACAGCCACAGTTAGAAAAAAATTGAGAAAACTCATGTACACTTCATAATCTGACAGACCTATCCTATTTATCATTTCTATGGGCCAGATCCTGAAGATATTTATTAGCTATGGATAAGATTCTTGTTTATTTTTCGGTGCAGATAAAAGACCTTATCTCAGAGCAGGACCTTCTGCTGGATGCTGTACAAACCTTCCTTTTAGTTTAGGGAAAATAACATTTACACGGTGTTTTCCAGGCAAACATTGCCTTGCTCTGCCCGTGCTCAGAGCAGAGTGAATGCAATGGGGTTGTGTTAGCACAGTGTGGTATCTGTCCTAATCTACATTTCAAATTATTAATAGGGCTGCAGCAACCATAAGTTCTGGTCAGAACAGGCCATAGCAGAAGAAGTTTTTGTTTGTACAGTACAATGAGACATTAAACCACTTCAGAAAATGGACAGAGCAGGCTCAGATACAGGCAAGCTCTACAAGTGGCTTGCAGAAGCTGCTAGCTTAAGTTGGTGAAAGATGCAGGATTTTCTGCAATTTAATTTTTTTTTTTTTACACATAAAAGAGGCTGAAGACCTTCTGAAGCCATAAATATATCTGGTGAAAACTGTGGAAATTGATGGAAGCTTTGTCTAGCCTTCCTGTAAGCACTATTTGATGATGAAGGCAAGGCCAGAGTGGTACCTGATGTAGCTAACTCTTGTGGTTAGCTCTTTGGAACTCCATCACACTAAAACCACGTGGTTTCTACAAAAACCCCAACACTTCCCCATGTGGCATGATATTTGGAAGTTGACACTGTGACCGTGTTTTGGGCCCAGTCAGAAGCTGCAGTCTCCAATTTTCTGCATTGTGCAGCACAAAAAGAAAATTAAGATTTTATGTTGGCATTCTTGAGACAAAGAAGTTCCATGGTGTGCCTGGTATCCAAGGGCAGAGGCTTTCCTCTAATTCTCATTACTTGTGACAAGCTCTGGTTGCATGTAAATAACTCCTGCTCACAATAATGCTATTATCCAGTAGTGTCTTTTTCTTGCCTTTCAATATCATTGTCAAGTTTATTTACATGGCCCCTTGCTCTTCAGTTAACACTCTTCCAGACATACTATTTTCTTGCTCTGTAATTATCTAGCCATTGTAAAGATGAATTGGCAGGCACTATATTGTAATTCTGGCACTTTTAGCCTAATTGGGGATAACTACATCAAGAGAAGATGGTCAGTGGAAAATGAGCACTTTTTTACCCTGAAAAGTAATAGTTAGCTGCTACTTCAATCATTTTTTGACAGTTTAACATTATAATATTTTCAATATATATTTCTACAAGAAGAAAGCTATTACTAATACACCATACAAGCATGTCCTGTCCATAAATCTATATTTTTTTTTATTATGGTACAGCTTCACAACTCAAAACAGTGTGGGTGACTTTCTGCATTAATTTCAGTAGGCATGTCTAGCAAGGACTACAGCCTCTCCACCTGGTGAAACAGGACCAAGAGCTGCTAGACATCCTGTGGGCCACTAAAGGGTCATGGAACAGCTTAATGGACAAATCAGAGAAATCAGGGCTCAAGAGAAATATGTGATAGCAGCAATGTGAAAATATGGGACTGCTGTCCCTGGGATTACAGAGGTTTTTCTACACTTTGAAAAGTATTTAAACTCATTCATGACATATGGGCCTTGGAAGTCAGACAAGTCTTGTGAGATATTAAATATGGAATGCCTTGTGGTGACAAATGCACACTGCTGAACACAGGGTGACAGGGCCGTGTTTTGGGACAGCTTGTTTTGTCTTCTCTTTCTGGGGGTTGACGTGAGCACGGAGCTCAGTGCTGGGACATGCCAGTGCAAACATTCTCCATGACCCGTCCAGCATCCCAGCCAACACAGATCCCCATGGGCTGTCAGAAGGGACTTCAGATCCTCCAGAAAACTTCTCATGACACCACAAGGCCCATGGGGATGCAAGAGACCTCCTGCCCCTCCAAAGTCTTTCTTCTCACCTCAGGTCAGCTTCAAAATCCCTTTGGTCTGTGGGAACCCAAAGTACTCTCAATGAAACACTCTTTCGTTTCACTCTTTTGTTGGTATCTAGTGCAGCACAAAGTAAAATAACTCAAATCTTCCCTAGGCCTTTAATCTAAGAGTTTCAACCTATACATTTGTACCTCTATTAAATATCTTGCTTATTCTATCTCAGAATTTCTGCATAATCCTTCCATCCAATACACCCTATAGCAAATATTTTGCCCTGTCATCTCCTTGTAAAGAGAGGGTGTCAAATACATGGCCACCTCATTGGACACAGCTAGGGAAACAGTTTAGTCTTCCCAGTGGAGTAATTAGAGAAATCATCCCACCTAGTTGGTCAGCTCTAACTACACACCTAATCAACCAGGCTGGAAGCAGGAAACTTGTGATACACATGGACTGAAGGGGAGGGACATGCAGCACATGTAGTCATACATGGAGAATTTATGGTTTTGACACCAGTGCTCTCAAGGATCCTACAGTGGGATTCAGTCTGAGAAAAGTGGCTCTGAAGACCGGAGAGCTGTTAAAAGGCCTATGATGGACTGTCCTGGTAACTCCTCCAGGGAAGGCAAACCTTTGAGCTCAGCTGTGGTTGTGTACATTGTGTCCCTTCTTGATTAAACTGCTATCACGTTTTGAGCAGCAGCACTCCAGCTGCAGTCACAAGCAAGTCTTGCCCACCCAAACAAGAAAAAAGTTATCCATGAAACTTCTTTTGGGCCAGTATTTGTACAGTATAGTTCAAAAGCACTGTATTGCATTGTATCCCACCATGTCTGCTACAAACCCTGAGCAAAAAGGATCTGATAACCCAAAGACTGGAGTTTCTTCCTTTCCTCATTTTCTTGAAGTTTCTTTTTGCCCTACTTAGATTTGTGCTGCATGTCAAAAAAACCCCAAATTCTCCAAACCAATAATTGTCTGTTGTGACAATACTCTAACTCAATAACAAGACTGGAATTTAATTAAAATCTCTTATTTCAGTCCTTCTATGTACAAGTTGGCAATCCGTGAACTTTTCGTGAACTAAAAGTCTTTTTCAAAGAGCCAGGCACTTTGGCAGAGGAAAGAATGGAGATGAGTAAACTTGAGATGTGCATTGGCATCACTTCTCTTTCTGTGTCTTCAGTTCTTGAAATGGAGAGAAGAGAAGGAACTTGACCAATATTGACAGACAACACTCATTTTTGCTGTGTCCCATGGTGGCAGTGCAGGAATTGTTTCTTGTCTTTTTTATTTAGTACTAGGATTTTAATGGGCTTTCTTATTTTTCTTCTTCATCTCCATAGGGAAGAATATTTCTTTTCCTTTCCATTTTATTTCCATTTGCCTCCCCAAAGGAACTCTTCATAGAAAAAAGAGAAAACTGCAACAGAACTGTTCATCCTAATGTGTTTCTAGCATGGTTCCACATTTATAGATGAGACTTAGCTGTGCTTCTCTTATGTGCTTTAATTAAGTCAAAGTCCCACCATACCCAATAGAAACCTTTGGCATGGAAGTGTGACTGGAGGCATCAAGGGGAAAAAGGAATTCAGGGGAACAAGGCAGTCAGTGCACTAATTAGTGTCCAACATCTGCATCAGAAGTCTAAAAATTGTGATTTTGAGCCTGCGTCTGAAAGGGCATGAACTGTTCTTTCCTTTGTGCTCAGCCACGTGTACCTGTGCCTCGCTGTGCTCACAGCAGGACTCAAGGAGCTGAGGCCATTGGATGAGGGAACTGATCTGACTGACCTAAGGAAACACGAAGCAAAAGGACAGGAATATCCAGTACAACCAGCATGTCTCTAGGATGACAAGGAGGCAACAGCTGGCTGTAAAACTACACCCAGGTATATGGAAAGTAACATTTAAAATGTCTGATCTCTGAATATTTATTGCTGTGCATCAGCAGAATATGCTGTTAGCATAGAATAAATTCACTCCAGGTTTCTCCTGCCTCAGCTCACCAGAAAATTTGTATGTTTAAGTTCTCAAACTCAAACACAAACATGTTTCTTTGAAGAGTGCAGTCTGCTTGGAATTCATAAAAAGTGTTCTTGTATTATGGATTTTAATATTTATTTTAACTTTCTGAAGAACCAGAAGAAAAGGCTCATTTATCAATGGTGCATTTCAGCAGGAGAAATTTGCTTCTGCAGGGGTGTCTGTCAGCTGCTCTTAGGAGGAGGAAGGCAGCAGGTTTCCAAAGCTTTGTCTGTTTGTACCAGAGGTCTCAATTAGGTTAGGGTACCTTGCTTGCTGAAACAGGCTGCAGTGAGATTTCCACGCTGACACTACTAAAATCCTGTAGAAGAAAGAAAAACTGACTTGTGAACTGAAATGAGGCTTTTGATAACTGCAGAAGTGAAATAATACATCCTATTCAACAGTGATGTTTAGATGTGTCACAGTGTAGAAAACATTTCAGAATCATTGATTAGACATCTGCCAGAGAAAGGCAAGCAAACCTCACAGGAGAAGATATTTTTCAATCAGCAGTGCTCATAACACTGCCCATGGAAGCTGTTCCATTACAAACAGCTCTGTTTCCTCTGCTGAAGGTATAGTGGAAACATCTCATTTTTATTTAGCTGATCAGACAGCCATTTCTTTGCAAAGTGGAGTGTGCTATAAAACATGCAGAATGAGGTCTTTAAGTTATACATTTTCTTGGACAGTTTTTAATTTTATACGTCTGAGTCTTATTACTGTCCAGTCAGAGCTTGTTGGCACTTGGGGAGTGCCAGCTTCCTTAGTGTTTGAAGTGACAACTACATGAACTGTGACATTTTAAAAGCATGATGTCTGCTAGGCTTGTCTCAAAAGTTGTATGTGTTTGTTAAGTCCATAAATCTTCATGTCCACTTGTTGCATTACAGTTTTAAATTCAGATTCCAACTTTTGCTTCTTTTTGCCAAAAAAAATGTATATGCCAGTGTTTAATATTTCACTGCAAATTTATTAAAACTGGGAGAACTCATGTAGAGTAAGACTCTCAGACAGAGGGTGTGTCTATACTGCAGCCTGGAGGTGTGACTGTGACTTGAGCAGACAGCAGGAGTAGTTTTCATCTGGCTTGCTGGGTGCTGATAACAGTGCAGTGATGGCAGCAGAAGGTTGAGTAGCCTATGGAGATCTGTTGTGCACCTTCCCATCATTTCCAAGCACTCTGAGGCTGCTAGCTTCAAGCTGGGTTGGAGAGTTTTCATGAGCTGCAATCCTCTTTGGGTTTCTACACATGGACACACAGAAGCAAAAGGAGACTATATTAGAACTCCTAATATACTACATTAGTTATTTGAACTTACTGTGCAGTGACCACACACTGGAAGAGAATATCCAGAGAGGCTGTGGAGTCTCCCTCACTGGAGGTATTCAAGAACTGTCTGGACACCTTCTGTGATTCTGTATCTCTTGCTGAGCCCATCTGATTAGAGCTTCAGCTCATCTGTGGACGAGGAGAGTAAGGGAGCAGCAGAGGCTCTGAGATGTCTCAGGACATGCTGGGTGAAAAGCTGTGAGGAGGCAGGAAGAAGAAGGTACAAGAAATGCCCATGGGGACATAATATCTTGTGTGTAGACTGTTCACTCCACTCCATCCTATGGGACTGGGCCAAGCAAGCTCAGAACAACCAAGAGGAGGCACCTTCTTACCCAGAAGGTGAGACAACATGGGATGACACTGCTACAGCATATAGCCATGATCAAAATATAAAAAGGATTCAAGAAGGAATAAAAATTTTAAAGTGTTTATTAATCCCTGTGGTGGGGACATAACCTCAAGCTCCATTAGGAATCCACAAGGTATGAAGCCCCAGGATTAGATGGTTTACCAAGAAGGATAGCTCTTCAATAACTCCATTGCTTATGTTCTTTCCTCAGACACCTACAGACAGCTGCAAAGGTCCCTCCTGGCAGGGCAGCCTTCCAGTCTGATCTGTTCTGACAGTTGTATGTAGTTCACCCCCAGAACAGACTGGCTTCCTCCATATATATGTTTTCATTTCTAGCTAACAACTTGCCAGTGAAAAGAAGTGACAATGAACCATTTGTAAAATGGCAATCTACAAGAGTGACAGATCTGGGACACAATAAGATATTGGTTTTTACATTGTTTGAACAAGCAGTTATTTTCCAGAGCACAGAAGGAACGAGGGTGAGTGCTGCTCTAATAGCTCTAGAGTACATCTGCAGTACTGTATATTTAATAGGAAATGTGCTTGACAGAGTGGATCAGACCAGTGGTCTACTCTCTTCATCAGTAGTTATTCCCAGAGAGTTCACAGGAATGTGAGAGACATCCCACAACAGACCACTAGAAAATAATCTATTCATAAGAAAACCATCTCCTTAACTCACTTTGTTTAATGATGTCCTCCCTACTTTGAAGGCTGATACCTTTTCCACTTTGAACCTCTTATTATTCATATAAATTCCTAACCCTGCAGAGCGGTTGGCCTCAGTAATACTTCCTGGCAGAAAGTTCCACAGGTTAATTATGTGTTAATTATTTCCCATGTTCCCTTTAAAATACCTGCATCCAAGTCAAAGAAAATGCTCACCTCCCTTTGGTTTCAGTAGACTCAGGGGCTCTAGGCCTTGGCAGTTGGGGGTGGCACTGACAAGGTGGTAAGGAATCCAGCTATACATGCAGTTTACATTAAATGGAGCGTACTCCAGCTGCCCTCATTTTTGATAGAGATCTGAGCGCTGCAGAGATTTAAGGTTCCCCACAGTGATCCATCACGGCTCTAGACGCAAACAGAGCTGCATTCTGGGATGTGCAGCTCCCCGTGGAGCATTCTCCACTCCAACAAAGAAGTCATTGTGTGTGTGTTTGTGTGCGTGCGGGGTGGACGGGGAGCAGGCAGTGAGCCACAGTGCACAGACTGGTACCCGCAGAAGTATTAAGTAAATTGCTTCTGTCCCATCCTCAAGGTAAATTGTTAAATGCTCGCTTGTGTCTGACACGAGGATGCTGAGCTGGTGCTTTGATTTGTGCCTTCCAGGTCCAGTTTCACACCACACCTATTCTGACCCACTGTCAACCTGAAAGAAATGGCCCAGCTCTCCCTCACCTGTTCACTGTCAACCATTTCCAATGAGTTCCTTGTGCTGGGACCACAGGACCACTCCATACTGACACATCAGCTCACTGAGTAACCTGAGCACCAGGGCAGCAGCTGGTCCTGGTGATGTGGCCGTGGCTGGTGTGATGGGATACACAGGCTGGAGCACATGGCTGGAGGTCTCACAGAAGCTCACAGCCAGGGGCACAGGAGATTGGTGTCAGCTCCTGAAATTTTTATGCAGTAGGTCAGATGAGGAACCTGATCCAGCCTAAAGCTAACATGACCTTAAAACAGAAAAATACCTTAAGAGATAGGCTGTGATGAGAATAGTTCTCTTGCCCAGCTTAGTGTGCAGGCTGCAAACACTGCTGCTGGGGTGGCAGGGGCAGGAACACAGTGCTGGGAGGGCAGGAAAGCAAGGTTGGATGTCAGTCTACACAGTGATTAGATTACAGGGATTGAAAAATGATAATCTTTTTCACCTTTGAGTCCTTTCATTTGGGAAATTCTAAACATGCTACCGACACAGCCAGCAGCCTTGGGTTTGCACAGCATGTTGTGCACAGATGCCGGCCCGTCAGTGAGGCTGAGTGCTCCCAGCCCAGGCTGCACTGATCCCATGTGCCCTCCACAGCACAGGGGCAGGATGTGAACGGGAACATGAGATCCAGCAGGAGTTCAGATAAGGGGAGCCTTGCAAAGAAAAGGAAAACAAGCAGCACAAGAGAGTTTAGGGATGTGAAATCATAAGAAAATTAGGTGAGCAAGAAACAGATTTGCTTTCCAGGGTACTCAAGCTGAAACATCATATGTTCTCTTGTTCTCTCCCTCTGGGGACAGTAGCTGCTCAGACGTGGTGGGAGGTGACATCTGATAGCCTGGAACCTCTCACCCAGGTCTGAGAGACCAGACCAACACAATGGCCCTGCTAGACAGGATGCGCATTTTTTTGCAGACCAGAACACCAAAGCTATTATAACTGTGCTTAATGTCACAAGAGTTTCAGTCTTATCTTAATGGATAGGCTGGTCCTATTTTTAGAATCAGTCATGAATCTAAGATCAGCTCAAAACTGAGCTTCCTCCAGCACCCAGGTTACATTGCTGACTTTGAGGAAAGAGAATAAACCCAGAGACTGAAATTTCAAAATAGAAACACATGAACAGGGATATTTTAGGATATAATTTTCACAGGTCATGGAGTGCTTGATGGATGTGTCTGATGTGTGTCAGAACTGCTGGCTCCTGATCCAGTAGCCATTTCCTTCCATATTTCCAGTTGTAGAACATTTTTTTCCATGGTCTTAGCAATACATTAAGGATGGCAGCAACGGGACAAGGACCATTGACTCTGCACCTATTGGAGGTTTCCTAGGGAATGGTGCAATGACAAATTTACCCATTCCAGCCTTAAAGACAAAGTCTGAAAACCCGGCCTTCATTCTTTCCCTCTGTAAATGTTGGGTTTTCCTAGCAAGCCAAAAATCATAGCACCTAAATACTTGGGAGAGAACAGTCATCAAGAACAGTATAAGCACTTTTGCTACACCTTGGCATTAGCAGTGACTGCGCTGTTTTCTTTAGAAGCTTCAGAGTGGCAGGAAAGTGGATGTAAAAAAAGAAGAAATAGTTAGAAATTGTACAATATTCAAGCAGACTGTAATAATGTTAAATACCATTTTAAAGCCCCTAAACTACTTTAAAAACAACAAAAAAGGGACTGATTTACAATCTGCTTCACAGTTGAAGGGTGGAGTCCAGTAGGAGTATTTGCCTTTGGATATGCTATTAAAATAACAAACGTATATTAATCCAGCCTTGAACCTAACTGCCAACATTTTGAGTATATCCGTCTGTTAACAGCACAGCAGAACAGTCAAAACAGACTTTATTTTAAAAAGGAATAAAAAGATGAAGGCACCACTAAGACAGAAGTCAGTTATTCATTATAATACTTTTTGCAGCAGTGCTTCACTTCAGAAGCTGGAGAGCTGGTGGTTTCCTTTGCTTTGTCGTCAGATGTTTGACATGCAAGTCGTAGATGAACGAGTCATATACACACCCACTTACAGTGTGTATGCATATATGAGTATATTTACAGATATATATGTACTAAAGATTGAATTAGTAAACTTTTTACTTGTGGAAGAGGCATGAGGTATAGATATAAGTCCCAATGCACAGAGAAAATCATATTTTGATCATGGTTCGTGGGCACCATGATAGAATTAGGTCACCAATCATGTACCCTCTTGTGACCAGCTCATCACAATGTCAACAGCTCATGGGCATGAAGGAAGAGAGCAACTACCTTCAAAGCCATTGAACAGAACAGGCATGTTTGAATTGAAATGTAACATGATGGGGCACAACCATGACTGGCAAACAAAACAGGGAAGAGGTACCTAATACCAGCAGCTCCCACATGACACTGCCCTGTAGGAAGGGATGTGCTGCCAGAGCAAGGTGACTGTGAGAGACAGAACAGCTCAGCGACGTCTCTGCAAAACTCAGCTGATCAGCTCATGGTGCTAACAGCCTTGCTCAAAATTGCTAACAGATTGCAATTATTCACACCACACAGAATACTGGGAGTGAACCGAGATGTCTCTTATGGAAACCATTACAGAGCAAACCACTGGGCCCTATCTTGTCTGCATAGACAACAGAGCTTGACTGAGTCAGCAGAGGTTCCCCTTTTAACATGAGCAAAGAATGTGGCCCCCCTGCTTCAAGCCCTCAAAACATGCCAAAATTGTCACCTTTAAGGTCTGAGTGAGCAAAATTTGCTCTTTACCTCTCTAACAATTCTTTCACCAAGTCCCTCAACACAGGAGAGTAAAATAAATTGAAATATTCCAACCCATACTTGAACAAAAATTAAATAATAAAAAAGACAGACTTACAACAAGAGAACAGGTTGTGCTTGATTGGTTGTACCAAACTCTTCCTCAATGAGAAGTTTGATTTTTGTCTGTTTCCCAGACAGTTGTAGACAACGTGGTGGAGACACAGGCCTGCCCCAGCACCAGTACCTGGCAGATGACACAAGGCACATGACAGGAGGAAAGCACCTTTCTGTATGTGCTGGGATCTTGAAGAACCACACTGCTAATTGCCCTCACCATTGCCAGTAGTTTGTGACTAAACAAGAGCATCCAAAGATGTCAGTAATAGCTATTCACTGTAGGGATTACTCTAAAAATGAGTGAAGAAATCTTCTCTTCCCCACGTAACTTCAAACACAAAAACCAGAAGTCTAAGGGCATAAGCACAGGCAATTCTAAAATAAAACAATTTATTATAACAAACAGCTCCCCCACACACTTGTCCCAAAAAATACTTGTTGGGTATCCCTCATTGTTCATGGCAGAATAGGAGCATTTTGAATTGAAAACAAGTGCTCTTACCATTCTTTTGTTTTTCTGCATACAGAAAAGCAGCCCTCCACCTCAGCACCATTCTCCAGTTAGCTTTCTTCTGGTACATCCATGTCAAATTCAGGATGACACTGGCACCCCAGCTATCTCCATCAGGCAGCTCCAAAATGACAGCTCTCATTTTAATGACAAAAGTTTATAATTATGTGGTAATTATCTGTGATTTGGGCTTCTGGGTACTATTTTTACCTAAAGCAAAAGAAACTGCTGGTGAGCTCCTGAGCACACTGGAGCCAATGGGTCTGATGGATCTATGGACTCAGGCCAACAGTATGAGGTTCAAGGCCAATTGCTGCATTTGGCCACAACAACCCCAGGCAGTGCCACCGGCTGAGGACAGAGTGGCTGGAAAGCTGCCTGGGGCAAAAGGACCTAGGGGTGCTGGTCAACAGCAGCTGAACATGAGCCAGCTGTGCCCAGGTGGCCAAGAAGGCCAATGGCATCCTGGCCTGTGTCAGCAGTACTGTGGCCAGCAGGACCAGGGCAGGGATTGTCCCCATGACTGTCAGCACTGGTGAGGCTACACCTCAAATCCTGTGTTCAGTTCTGGGCCCCTCATGACAAGAGAGACATTGAGGGGCTGGAGCATTGAGGGCAACAGAGCTGGAGAAGGGTCCAGAACACAAATCCTGTGAGGAGCAGCTGAGGGAGCTGGGGGTGTTTAGCTTGGAAGAAAGGAGGCTCAGAAAGGACCCTGCTACTTTCTACGACTACATGAAAAGAACTTCTAGCTAGGTGGGGATTGGTGCCTTTTCCCAGACAGCAAGTGACAGGACAAGATGACATAGTCTCAAACCATAGGAGGTTTAGATATCAGGAAGAATTTGTTCTCTGAAAGAGTTGTGTAATCGGCTGCCCAGGAAATGGTGGAATCACCATCCCTGGAGGTGTTCAATAAATGACTGGACATGGCACTTAGTGCTGTGGTCTAGTTGACAGGGATGTGATCAGTCCAAGATTGAACTTCATCATCTGAGAGGTCTTTTCCAACCCAAACAATTTTGTGATTCAGTGACTTTCACCATTAGTATCAAAGGATCAGGATTTCAGTCCATACTCTAGCTCAGTCTATAAACTAGGCTGGGCAAATTACTTAACAAACCATTTAACAATCTGTTGCTTTTGGGAGAGTTACTTATTTCCCTCTGCCTTTGTTTTCTCTTCTGATAGAACACTCAGAGCCTTATAAACCATAATTAGCAAGCTTTGAAAGAACTCAGAGATCTTGAGATAACAGCACTCTACAGGTGCATGGTGTATTTATTCTTAACACTTCAGGCCAGCAGTCCTCAGCCTAGAAGCTGCAAAGCCATAGCTTACAGAGTTGGGTTGCAAGTTCATTGGAAGTACAATGGCTGACAAGTAGAAACCATGACATGAACCTAGAAGTGGTATTGGGAATGAGGTCACGAAGCTGCTGGTGAAATCAGAAGAAATGTCCATCCATTTTTCTAGTTCCAGAAGAGCTTAAAATAGCAGGCTTTGTGCTTATAATTATGCTTCCACTCAAGGCTACAATGAAAAGTCCCACAGATATGTTTTTCTGTTGAGCTCTCCCTCAAGAACAACAACAGAAAGTTGTACCTATGCCAGTGATCTACTCAATTAGATTTTATTTCAATATGTGTTAAGAGATTGGAACAAGATTTTAAACAAATGTTTACCTTCAAAAAGAGCCTTAACAGAATCAAACCTGTATTTCCCATGTGTATACATCATCCAAATAATAATAATAAAAAGTCTCTGGGACATACTGTGAATATCAGTTTGGCTACCAGCTTTACTGCATGGAAAACTTCCCAGCAGGTGGTTGTAATCCTTCTAGAGAGGAACAGGGCTGGATCAGCAGCGCCTTGGGGTGTTAGGTGCCCGTCTCTTATAGGATTTACACTGTGATAATCTAAGCACAAAACCATTGCTTCTTGGGTTACTTCATTAAAAAGCTGACATTTTGGTTCATGAAGCCATGACCAATCTAAGCACTCGGTTTGCAGTCAGTTTACCAATGGCAAAAAACTGGTGTCTTCAGCTTTTACAAAGCTTATTGGTTTTTTCCTGGGCATAGGACTCTCTCTTTGTCCTAAAAGTATATTTCATTTTCCAGAAACATTGTGTCCTGGAAAACATTTTTCATAGGGCAATAATAAATAAATAAATAAATAAATTCCCCTCCAAAGGGTTTTCATTTGTCACATATAATTTATGCCCACATAAGATTCATTCCTTAAAATAAATACTGGAACCTCAGAGAAAGCCCTTGTTCAGGTCTGCAAAGGGAAAAAGTGCCGTGTAAATGGGAGTGGTGGTTCGGTGCAGCCTGAGCCCCACTGGTACCCTCAGAGAGCAGAGCAGCAGACCAGGATTTTTACTGGCCTCTGTTGTGTCTGTTGAACTGTTGCTCCGTCTTTAGTGAAATCTCAAGCAACAGAAATCCTCTATTAAAACCACCTGCACAGCTTTGTCAGCCGAGCTCCGTGCTGTCAAATGACTTAGCTTCTTAAGCCAATACAAGTCATTAAGAAGAAGGTGAATTAGAGATTTAGACGTTGCCGATAGTAACTATCTCTGATCAATTGATATCTTCCTCTGATAAAGCGGCGCTGCCCGGCCGACCCCCTCCTCTGCCTCATCCGCGCGGGCCCCGACCACTGGATCTAATTACGGCTGAGGAACACCAGGCCCTCGTCAGCGCTGAAAGGCCATCAGTAGGCCTATCCATTAATAACTCTCCTGTGCGCTGTACATTGTAATTGTCAGACTGCAATTTACAGTAATCCTCCAATGCAAAAACTTAAATAGCTGCAGCTGATTTGAAATTCATACAACCAGTTGAAAGAGAGAAAAACAAGATGCACGGGTTAAAAGGCCAAATTGTGCAAGTGTGTGCGCTGAGTGACAGACATTTTAGTACTAGCCTGGGACCATATTTTAAAAGGTCACTGAAAACTTTTGGCTTGGGCCCTCTGACAAACAATGAACTTTCCATATATTTATTTGCCATCTCTTTGTTTTTACAGCAAGCAGAATAAATGAGTTAAATGACGTTGTGCGGGTCTGCACATTGTCAGCACAGGTTATAAGTCATTATTAAACTCCATCAAATCAGACCAAACCCGGTCTAGGCAATGAGACTAAAAGTTATTTGCATTCCTTCTGTCATAAAAAATCATATCCCCTTACCCAAGACTTTCGTTTCTTTATTAAATGCAGCCACAAGAGTATTTCAGGTCTGGCAATGTGAGCTCAGGAAAACCTACTCTGTATAACTCAGTGTAACAGCTTAGAACCGATTCCACTAAAATGTCCCAGTTGAGTGTATCTGGGCACTCAATCAAGACACACATATTACTTTTAAATAAGATTAGCCTTTATATTTTGCTGCTTAAGTTAAAACTTTTCATGTCATTCTCTCATTTTATGTAAACTCCAACATAATTCTGTTTTAGAGAATACTTCAAACAAATTAAAATCCTCAACTTGAATGTGTCTAGCAAAACTCACCTAATGGCATAGCAAGCTGTTTGGTGACACTAAAACACTTTTAAATAAGATGAATTTTCCCTGCGTTGCCCTGGCTTTGTAATTACTGCTGCTGAACAGCAGACGCCTTTGGTTACAATGGCAAAAGCAGCGGCTTGTGCTCTGAAACTTATTTGACAAATAACTTACAAGTGACCTGCAACATCTGTTTAAAAAATCGTCCTTTGGTATCTGCCTCAAGTCGAGTTCAGCATCAATTATGAAACGCAAACATATCATCTGGGGCCAAGGGCAGCTTTTACACATACACAAGGCACGGTGTGGGGAGGGGGCAGGCTGCAGGCGCCTTCCTTACGCCAGTCAAGGGGAAAGAAAATGTGTAAGTAAAACTCCAACCCAGCTACCAGCTTGTAGCATCACCTGGTGAGATCCAGTGACACTCAGCCACGGGCCTGACTGCTGTGGTGCTCGGCTCCTGGGCGTTCAGGAGGGCTTGAGCCATGGTGGGATGGGACTTGGAGAGGTGGGCAGTGATGACCAGGACTTTCAGCCACCCTGGACATCAGCTGGAACAGCAGGACCACAGAACATCCTACACCCAGCCATGAGCATCGCTCATCTGGAAGGTGCCAGCAATGGCCATGGAGGTGTGTAAGTCACATCAACCCCTCAGGAGCTGAAAACACCTACTTAGCAAGCAAAGGACTCCACACTCCAAAGAACACCAGCAAAAGGCGTTCATAAAACTAATGACAGCCTGGTTTACACTCACAAGATCCTAAAGTGATGGAGATGATGCTCTTCAGTCTCTAAAGTTCTCCTCAACCCTACTCTCAATAGTTTCACACTGTGCTGCTTGGCATAACAACAGCCCAGGCTGAGGTTTTGTTCATGGTACAAAAGCAGATGGAAGAGTGAAATAGAGCACTTCTCTCTTCTTCAGAGATTGGAAAAATTTTTCAAGTTCTTTTAAGTCTTTTTATGTGGAAGTCAGTAAAAAATAAAAATAAGAAATTCTGACTGTATGTAATCCCAAATTACATTATTTTGGATCTGATTTAAAAGCTATACTACAAGGTTTGATTCAAGTAACATGTGCAGCACAGATATCCCTTCACATCAATAAATATAAATAGTTTAACTATTGAATATAAACTTTTAGAGAACTATTTCATTATTTCAATCAAAATAGTCTGCTTCTAACTTATGTGACAGCACATGTAAAATACAGGTTGAACAACACTGAAAATATTGATTTCTGCAGCTTTAAAAGATATTTGCTTGTAAGAGATCAAAGGCAGATCTAAAAGTTTACTTATGCAGGTCTCTTTTTCTCTCTGCTGCTTTTTTCATTTACTTTCTTATACATGAACTTAACCAGCCACCAAGCTCAACCATCAAGTGATAACATTTCTGCAGCTAATTGTAGCATATTGGAGTCTAGTAAGGAATATTATTAAACTGTCCTATAACTCACATTTTGTGTGAAAAACTGGGACTTGAAAAACACCTGCCCAAACAATTCATAAACACACAGCACAGCAAATACCTATGGTAATTCACTGGATTTACAACCGTCATATTATATTAAACATACAGTATCAAAATTTATCACCTATTACACAGATTCCTGTTTTAATAATATCTTGTTCTTGTACAATTGCACCTTCTCTCCCAAAGGGTCCCAAAGCACTTTAAAATCATCCATACAGGAATTGCTTCATTCGCTGTGGAAATACAGCTGCCTCTGGGGTGGAACAGGGGTTAGGGCAGCAGAGGAATTGTGCACATTGTGCACAGTCATTACAAGCACTGACAGAGAGAGATGATGGCTGGGGACAGGGAGCAGAGAAAATTACACCCGAGTCTCAGGAGCATCGTATAAAAGGCATGATCACAGTTGCAGGTGAGAGACGTGCACAGGCAGCTGTGGCAGAACTCAGCACAGTTCGGGGCATTCTTGCCCTAGCCACCACTGGTAAGCAATCCTACCACCACTGTAGGGCCAGCCTTCAGCTCCAGCCCTCAGGCAGTGGGTCATGGACAGGGATGAGCTCCCCATGGTGCACCTCTGGCTGGTGAGGGGGTTGAGCTGGAAGTTTGAAGGCTCTGTCTCAGTATCACCACATGCAGCGCCCAGATCCCCCAGAGAAAACCCCAGCTGTGTTTCTAGGAAACCACAGGAAAATGGGAGCACATGATAGATGTCTCTGTGGTGGGCAACTGGATGAAATTTTATAAAAATAATGCAATATTGGGACAGATCAGGAAATGCATGGATGTTTGCTAGGCTGTTTACCCAGTTAGAAGTTGCCTGTCAAATACTGTTGCTACCTACACCACTGAAAAATGTTTGTGTTCCTCAGCTGGCTTCAACTGCAGTTTCATCTCCTTCATACCTACCATAATTGCCAAAGCAGTCTCATGTGCCTTCATGTCAGCCCCAAATCTCTCCAGCTCACCCTCATTCAGGACCTTCTCTAACCGTCTTTGATCAAGGCAAGGAATCAACTTCTGAATCGTTAGATTTAGCTTTACAAGGAAATCAAGTGAGAAGCTTAAAACTGGCTTAAAACTGAAATTCACTACCAGTGGATTTACTCCTGCCTGCTAGACTACTCTGGTTCTGCCTGTTTCCACCACTGCCCAGCTCTTCCCTACAATGCTCACCCCTTTTCTGGGTGTGTTATTTATCTGCTGGGTTGCCCAGCTCTGTTTCCTTTCCTCTGTATATTTGAAGTGTCTCTGAATCTTGGCATTTCTTCCAGCATATTTTCAGTCTGCACCTTTCTCTATTTGTTGATACATTTCAGGTGTTTATGCAGGTCCCCCATTGCTCCTTGCCTCAGTGGTTGCAGTTTCTGGGATTTGTTGATGTGACACACGTCAACACAGTGTGTCCTACAGAAAAAGCAGCTGCTGTATGTCTAGCATAGACCATGTACTCACATCTAGTTTAGTTCCTACAGCCTATGTGCCATAAGGCTCTGCTGTGATTTATCCAGCTGCTGCATTAAGTAACCCTTCACCTTAGCTAACTTGCCAATAAACCAACATCACTTTACAAGAAACCTTCCACAGAGCTTGCTGTATTGTTATTTTATACTAAATTCAACAGCTTGCTATTAAATGTTGAGTAAAATAAGGATTTCCCTCTCAATGTGCATGCACAAGGATGTGTGTTTGATTCAGCCCTGCAAGGTGGATGGGGAAGGTCTCACTTGCCTTTCTCTGCCTTGCTGTACCTGCTGAGAAGAGGGGAATTCTTTGGGAATTCAGCCCTCCGTGGGAGGCAGTATATTCAGTGCTCCGTGCAGGAACCCTCCTAGCTGACAAATTCCACAGAAAGAAACTTTTTAAAGCCCAACAAAGGCATTTGGTCTAGCAAAAAATGGTTACCAAGTCTTCCACAGATCCCTTCCCATCTCCACCACAAGCAATTTCAACATCATTGTTGAGGCAGAGTCCCAGGAATGCTTGCCCTTGTTCTACACGAGGTTTTTGCTGGCCCAGGCCTGCACAGCAGCCAGCTGGCCAGACAGGGAGTCCAGCTGCCTGTGCCATGCTTGTTTGTATAATGAGCTCTCTTTTGCCTAGAGCACATGTACTATGTAAAGCTGGGAAAAAGGTGGTGAGTGTTGCTGGCAGGGACATAATGCCCTGCTATTCCAGCTAGAATCACCCTGAAAGCAGTAATTTCTTAACTTGAAATTGGTGCTGCAAAATAGCGTAAATTGGTATAGTTGTGTGAGGATTGGGCAGATCTTGGAATAGGCAGAGAAGTGGTGAATGCCCAGTCCCTGGAAGTGTTGAAGGCCAGCCTGGATGGGGCTTTGGATGGAGCTAGTGGAAGGTGCTCCTGACCATTGTGGGGTATGGTGAAAGATAAGATCCCTTTCATTCCAAACTATGACTCTCTAATCTTAAACATCAAGCTCCTGAGGCTCTACTGAATTCCAGGAGGGTTCCATTCAGACACTTTAGACAGGTCTTGTCGAAAGTCAGGTGGTGACTGGCAAATGAATACACAAAAGTAAAAACTGAGATCTAAGTGGCTGTAGTATAAGAACATGGAAGCAGATGTCTGTGCTTAACAAGACATGTTTCCTGCTTTTTTCTAATGATGGTAGTGAGACAGGCAACACAAACACCAATAGCTCTGCTCTTGATGTTGCTGTGTAGATGAGAAGCTAAGTAAAGTTAAAAGCCTTACCCTAAAAGTGATGTGAAAGTGCCACTCAAGTACTTCTGTGATAGCTACTTTTTTAAAGGAATATACAGTTGAGGACTGGACTGGTGATCCTGAAGTCTCCTCATGGAGCTCATGCCTCAGTTAGCTAAGTCTGCAACTTAGCACCAGTTTATTACAAATACTGGAACAGCTGCAGCAGTTCATCTCTCCTTCTTCAGGCCAAGTGGCTGTAAAGAAGAGAGGATCATCCTCACCTTGTAAAGAGATGAGAGTGATCCTGGAGTAACAGGTGACTCCCTGGCCATGCTCCACTCTGATGAAATCTTTTCCCTTTGTTCCATCACTTTCCCTGGAAGAACATTTCCAGCTTCAGGCCACTGTGTGAGATCTGTGTCATCAGCTGAGTGCCATCCCAAGGTTAGGGAGGAAGGGGCCTCTTTCTCATTCAACTCACCTCATTTTGAAAGGGTGATCTCAGGACAGGAAAACCAAATGGTGCCCTGCAGCTCTGCTGACAGCAGAGGAATGGGTGGGCGTTAGCCCCAATGCTGTCTGCAGAGGGCACATTGGAATAGTCAGAGTCATTGAGTTGTTTAGGGTAAAAATTATCTCTAACATCATCAGGTCCAGCCATTAACCCAGCACCACTCTGTTCACCACAAAACCATGTCCCCAAGTTCCACATCCACATGCCTTTTGAAGACTTCCAGGGATGGTGATTCTATCAGTTCCCTGAGCAGCCTCTTCCAGTGCCTGACCACTCTTTCAGTAAAGAAATTTTTCCTAATATCCAACAACCTGCACAACTCAAGTCCATATCCTCTAGTTCTGTCACTTGTTACTTAGGAGAAGAGACTGGGTTATCTCAGAAGCAGGCAGCTAGTGAATGTGCCACATTTTATTGAAAAGCCTGAAAAAACAGAAGCAGAACAGCAGAGGCTGCCTTTGCACATCCCTGTGTTTCTCACCTTTTGTCCTTGACATCTGGAATTTACACTTATCATGTCTGAAGGACTTTTGTGTTAAATTCAAATACACACAAGTTACAGACCCCAAGTGGATGTCTTCCCAGTGACTTCTGTGAGAGCCAGACAGGAACTCAGAACTACAGGAAATTTTCAAGCTAACAGAAGAAAATTACTTCAATTTAAAAGCTAGCATGAGACTTTCAATAAAATACACATAAAGAGTAATGTTAAAAATATAGTATAAGCCAGGTAAGTGGAGATGGTTAAGCAGCAAAACAAATGATACTGTTTCCATAAAACTGGAAAGGTTCTTGGTTATTTTACTCACCAAAATGAAATTATTGTTCACATTCTACAATAAGGAAAGACCTAATCACTGCTATGAGGAAAATAAAACGTGCTTACATGTCAGTACTGCCTGTGTCCACTGACATGGAGATTTCCTCTAAGGAACAGATCCTGCACCTGGACTCTGGCAGCAGAGTTAAGGGAAGCCCATACAGACACCAAACCCACTCCTCTGTGTTTCTGGATTTGGAGTTATGATTAGCTTTGTTACTGCCTCTTTTCAGACAAGCATTGTCCAAAACTTACTCCCCTCAGTTTTCAAATTCCTTTTTTTGGTATGATTTTACTTGAGAGTAATAACAGCTAACCAATTGCATCTTATTTCAACTGATGCAATTATGAAACACATTTTTTTCTTGTAATAAGGAGATGAGAAACCAGTACCTGCAGACTCTTCCACAGATAGACAGGTGTGTTCTCTCTTCAGTTCCTATGAGGTGAGCACTGAGGATTGTCAGAAGGACAAAGAGCAGAGCTTCAAACTAGCATTGAAGGGGGAAAGGGTCAAAACCAGGCTCAGCAGTGATGAGTGATGGGATGATTTGCCAGAACTTGAGGGAAGGAGCTAATGGGATCTCTCAGTGTCAGGCATTGGCTAAACTGCACTACCCCTGAAATGTTTCTACACTAATGCACACACCATGAGGAGCAAACGAGGAGCTGAAGGCTTTGGCTAGTCCCAGAGGTCAGACATCACTGGCATAAGTGAAATCTGGTGGGATGAGTCCTGTGACTGGAATGCCCTGTTGGAGGGTTCCAGGCTCTTCAGTAGGGACAGGCAGGGCAGAAGAGGCAGGCAGTGGTACTGCAGGTAAGAGAAGGGATAGTAGAATGTATGGAGATCACAGCTGGCAATGGCACAGTTGAGAGCCTCTGGGTAAGAATCAAGAAGCAAACAAATGATGTGGATGTCATTGTGGGAGTGTCTAAGGGACCTCCCAGCCAGGATGATGGCAATGACAAATTATTCTCTGAGGAACAAAGCGTCACTTTCAAGTCAACTTCCCTCATCATTATGGGAACTTCAACTTGCCAGGAATCAATTGCAAGCATCACACAGCTGGTTGTACAAGCCAGGCCAGAAGATGCCTAAAAAACCTGGATGACTTTGTGAAATAGGTCCTAAGTGAGCCAGCTCAGAAAGACACCCTCCTTGGTTTGCTGCTTGTCAGCAGAGAGGACCAGTAAGCCAAGTGGAGATTGGTGACCACAAAGTGATCATTTGAAATCTCTGGTGACATGAGGAAAAGAGCCAGCAAAACCTCAACTCTGGACTTCAGGATGCTCACCGTAAAATCAAAGTAAAATCTCCTGGGACAATGTCTTTGCAGGTGCTGGGGTTCATCAGCGCTGGTCATTTTTTAAATGTCACCTCCTAATGGCCCAAGAACACACAATACCCAGTGGAAGGTGACATAGAGGAACAGAGATGCTGCTCACCACTGGAGGGAGAGAATCCCTGTGGCCAAAGCTCAGCTGGAGTTGAAGCTGCTAGAAATATGGGGACAATAAAGTTTTTTTCAAATATGGCAATAGGCAGTGTAGAAGCAGTATCAGCCCATTCCAGGACACCTCACAAACAGACAGGAACAAGATAGAGGTGTTTAATGCATTCCTTACCTGTCTTCAGCATTAGTGATGGACTGAGAGGGCCTCAGGTGCCCTGAGCTGGAGGACAATAACTGTGACAATGATCGAACCCCAGTCAACCATGAATTTGTGTGCGATCTGCTGCTCCAACTGGATCCCTATAAATCTATGGGGCCTAATGGGATTCATCTAAGATTCCTCAAAGGGCTGGCTGATGTTATCACAAAACCTCTCTTCGATAATTTTTGAGCAGTCTTGGGAATCCAGGGAGGTCCCAGCTGACTGGAAGCTGGTGCATGCTGTCCTCATTTTCCAGAAGGGCAAGGAGGACTCTGGAAACTACAGGCCTGTAAGTCTCACTCCAGAGCCTGGTAAAGTTATGGAGATTATTCAGGGAGGTATTAAAACACTCCAGAAAGGCAACAGTCACTCACTGGTCACAGCCAGCACAGCTCCATGAAGGGAAAGTCCTGCTTATCAAATCTGATTTCCTTTTATGACAATGTAACCCAGGTGGTTGATACAGGAAAGCCAGTAGACATAATATGTTTGGACTTCAGTAAAGCTTTTGATACTGTCTCTTGAAAGAGTTCTTCTGGACAAAATGTCCAGCACACAGCTGGATAAACGCATCATGGGAGGGTGAGCAACTGGCCCACATGTCAGATACAAAGGGTTGACATCAGATTGGGGACCTGTCACTAGTTGAGCTCCACAGAGCTCCATCCTTGGCCCTGTGCTCTTCAACTTCATAAATGTCTTGGACGCAGGACTGGAAACAATACTAAGCAAGTTTGCAGACAAAAAAATGCCTTTGAAACAGAACCTCTACTGATCTTACACCTTGACTTTCTGGAGAACTCCATCTGCTTCACAGTGCTACTCACCTTCTTGCAGACCCCAGTTGAGAAGCCCATCCCTCACCTCACCACCACCCCACAAAAAATTGTAGCCAGTTTTGCCACAATTAAGAGGGTATAATGGCATCCTCAACCAATTTTTAATATTATTATTTTCTGACCAATTTTCCTGCAGAAAACCTGGGGGAAGTTTTCTGATTTGACTCACTTGCTAGAACTGAGGAGGTGGGGGCTGTGTTGTCATCATTACAAGCCCACACACTGGAGCCTGAAGGGCCTGGCCCTTAAAGGCACCTTTTCCAAATCCAGAAAAAGCTATCACCATGCCTACCAGCAGCCTAGCAGGCTTTTCTCTGTAACATAAAACAAAATGAGCAGTAAAAGATGCTCACTGCAGATGCCAAACAAGTGACTGCTACACTGTTAAGTTTTCAGGAAGGAACACTCCTGATCATTGTCTGGCAGGTCTGACTTGTCTCCATAAAAGATACAAGACACTGCTGTGCCAGTCAGAGCATTCTATAGACACACTGCCAATATTCAGGATAAGCAAAATACTAACAGAAACCAACAGAAAAATAATGAAACTGACATTATTAATGCTGGACTATTAGCTCATATTAACATATAATTTTTAAAACGTGCCAGTCATGCAAACCTGTGTTCCAGAACCCTTGTGCTCTGGGGCTTCCCCGCTCCAGCAGACATTTTGCAGGTTTAATGGTCAACACAGAGATCAAATCGTAGCACATACACCATCATTTTTAACCTGAGTGTCCCTTAAGAGTCTTCACATAGCTCTGAAGACAGTTCATTCATCAGAGGAAGGAGACAAGCAGACTTGTCTTTAAACAAGGTGAAGAAATATTGTTTTCACAAATGTTTTCACTTTTTTTTTAAAATTTAGACCGAACAGCAATTTTTTTGTAAACTCAGGAAGATTTATGGAGATATTAACAGGAATTTTTAAAAAAGCAAAACAACAATACAAGGTGAACAGACCATAACTTTATTGGAGATATACTCAGCTACAATTATTACAAAAAACTATTAAAGGTAATTGTGATCCATAAGGTGCAGATTGCAAACTTCTGCAGCATGATTACAGTATGAATGAATTACATTTTATGTCCCTTACAGACAGCTGCAGCATGTGATGGTAAATATTTTATTGTCCATCAAATTATATTTGTTATTCTTTCTACTTGATTTTAACCATCTTTTCAGTCACGCTATTTACAATAAAAATGCCTGCAATTTCCAATTATTGTTCACAAACATTTTTCTTCCCAACTTGCTGCTGCAGTAAATTCTGAGTGCATCTACAAAGCAATTAAAGTAGTCTGTGGTTGCCATTCAAATAAAAGAGGGAAAACCCCAAGGATTTTATTGGATGAAATTTATTTTCAAGAATTTTAGTTAGCTTTGATAGAAGTTAATTTTAACTGCTAGTGGAGTATACTACAATGACCTCTAGATATTTGCTAACATAATTCATATTGAGTTACAGCTGATATTTAGATTACATTTGATGGTCATGAACTGTAGTGTTTAAAGTTTAAAATCTAATATGAAAGTAAAGAAATTAACTTCTTGAATATTAGAGCAATTGAAAAAAGATCAATGTCAGTAATTAAGTACCAAAAATCAAAATGCTTCTTGTTTCATTCATATAAAAAATACAAGAGATTTCCATGAGAATGTGTTCATGGGGAACCCCATCCAAAACAAACCCAGAATACTGTCAGAGTCAAGTGCAGTATCACAGCAGACCACAATGCTATTTGTCATTTTTGGACTGTGTGTGCTGCTGTGACCGGACACAAAGAGTTCATTTTCTGTACAGATAAATGCATAGAATATGTAGCATATGTTTTGTCATATGCAGTAACATAAACCCCCCACATTTTCCAGTTGATGGTTCTGTATCTGCTCACAAGGAGGAAAAATGAAACTGAAACACACATACAAGCACAAGATCTTCAGATATGTAAATGAATGCAGTTCCATTGACTAAAATGATATAACATCAATTTGCACCAGCTGAGGATCCAGCACCTCGTCCCTGGGCCACACTATATTCCTCCCTGGCACTGAAACTGGTTCTCTTTCAAGTTCTGTACTTGGCAGTTGCAACATACTACTGTGTAATGAGACTTAAAAATAGTAGGCTTTTTTTTTTTTTTTTGTATGGACTTTAGCAGCATCAGGCTGAACAAACACTTCAGAAGTCACTACTGAGCACTCAATATTCAGACTGGACAGATTTAGTTGAGGTTGACCAAATTACTAGGGGCTGTCTTCTCCCAAAAACTATATTATATGTGTAAAATGTTGGTTTGTTCAGAGATAATTACTGGAGTGTCAGTCAGAGGTCATTCTAATTTTAATTACTTCACATAACAGTAAAATGATGCAGTAGAAAAATAATAGCTTTAAAATACAATCAAGAGTTGTTGCACATCTTTGTTGTATTTTTTCCACGTACAGTAAAAATGCCACAGACGTTACAAATGACCTATTTAAGTTGTGCAAGTAAATGACACATTGCAGGCATTAAAAACTATCTTTTTCAAAGTCACTAAATCAGAACAGCAGCAAGGCCAAACCACATTTTTCCCCTCTGTTAAGCATTTTTTCCTTGAAATGAGGTAAAGCATGGTACCAAGTGCAATGCTTATTTGTGCTACATGAACAGAACAGCGCAAAAAAAAAGCCATAAAAATAAAAACGCAGCATAGTTAGGAGGACTGTTTAAAGTACAGTATAACAGGACTTAGATAAAAAACCCCAAGGTTCATGCCAATTAACCCCCACACCATTTATGATGAGCCTGTGTGGTTGCTTTTGAAGATGGGCTGCAACAGTCCGCTTACACTTGTGCTTATAGCATGTCAAGTGATTTCTATCCCAACCTTCAAATGATCAGATTCAGGTCTTTAATAGCGTACACTGTCCAGTATCAAAATCATATCAACTGTAGGGTAAAACACACAAATGTGTAACATGGAAACTAATATGGATTTTCTGCCTCAAAAGATAAAAAGTATTTCAATGAGGTCACACTGGAAAAAATCACGGCATTTAAAATGCATTTAAAAATGCATCAGCAGCAGAAACTACTTTATAGTCAGCCACTACACATTTCAGATGTCCAATTCATACGCTTTATCTAGTAACAAAGTGATCATTAAACTGTTCTGAAACACAGAGTAGGTTCAGCTGATTTTGTCTGCACCCAAACACTCCATAACCACTTCACTGCTAACAACTACCCGAAACCCCTGAGAATCTATAACCTTGCAACAATCAGTAAGAATTTTAGGCATTCAAAGAATAACTGAAATTTTAGCTTTTCATAATGCAACTAAAACTACTTAAGACTTTCTAGATGGTCTGATTTAATCTGCTGATTGATGTCTGGCCAGAAACACAGAATTGTTGACATGAGCAATCATGTATTTTCACTAAGAAAATTCAGTCCTACTAGAAGGAGCAAGCTATAGCTTAAATCAGTGACCTTTTATAAACAGCTACGCAAAGCAATTTACATTTGAGAATTCGGACTGCATGTTTTTATTGTTCCATATCACTATATCATCTACTTGCTGTTCTTATATCTCCTGACTGAAGTACCAAATACTAGACTTTTTTATAAGCTAGTATCTTAATTCTTGGTTTGACTCCTATAACAAGCAGCTTTCAAATACAAGAACAGTCCTTTTCACAGACTGAAAAGTGACTGAGATAGCAAATATATGAAATTTTGAAAACTGTATTTCAGAAAAGCTTAATGTCTGCCCCTTGTCACTAAGGCATTCACTTTATTTTTTTGTTAAGAAAGCAAGAGCTGACAGTTTTTGTTTTGTTTTAGTGTGCATTTGTGAGGAAAGGAATAGGGTTTAAAAGCAGGAAATACAGTATTTGTTTGTAATTTAGTTCATAAGACACAGCATCAAGTTCAAACTATTGTGCTGGAAAATGTTAAAACACCTTGCTCTGCTTTCTCAAACTTCAAGCATAATTAACAGGGCAAAATTGCAGCAAACCTCTACTGATACTGGTGGGAACACAAGACCCACAGCTTTTTTTAAAAGGTAAATTAAGAGGTATTATAGTTACAGTGCAAAAAATTAAAATTTCAAGCATAATATATAAACATAGCACCAAAACAGAAAAAAACCCAATGCATGCAAAAATAAAAAGGAAAAGAAGAGAAAAAAAGAACTGAGGTATTTAAGTGAAGAGTGCCTACAAAAATCTAATTAAAGAAGTATAGGCAAAGCCTAAAAAATACAAGTATGACTTCCCCCCACGCTCCCAGTAGACCAAAACATCAATGAGCTAGTTTCTCTAAATTAAGGACCTAAATCACAGATGTATCAAAAGTACGGCAGTTATATCTCAAACATCAACTTTCATGTAATTTAACAGCACAGCTTTGGTAGATGAAATATGCATGCAATTCTGAAAAGTACAGTAAGAAATTTACGTGGAAATATCTCTAAGTGTAAAGGTGCTCTGTTTGTTAAATACGTAACCAATTGACTATAAAATCTGCAGCATATCTTAGGTGTGATATGTCTAAGGTTGTTTTGTTAGTGACAGTTTGCACTGTGCAATTATTTGTTGCTGTTTCCAGTATTGGAACTATCTAGCTTGCAGGTTTGTGTAAAATTGGAATTTTAGCCAAAGACCATATTTCATTTATGGTATAAAAAAAACTGTAGACTAACCACCTCCTCAGAATTGTTAAAAATAACCTAATTACATATATATGAATATAATTTCTATTATAATCCTGTAATAAGTCACAGCTATAGTAATGAGTTGTACTGTAAATATAGAGCTGTATCATTGTAAAATGCATAAGAAAATGAAGGGAATGTAAAACAGTTTGTTCCAAAAAAGATCAGAAATTAAAGATTATTAATGAGGGTTTATTTATTTTTAAGGCAAGAACCTTTTTTTATGCAAGACTGCGTGGCATAAGGAAACCGAAGTTTCACTCTACCAGTATGCCAGCCATTTCAACTAAAATCTGTCCCTAACAAATAAGTGCAATAATGATTGGGAATGCCATCTTAATGTAAAAAGATGACATGGAGAGAAAAAAAAAAAGGAAAATAAAAAGGAGAATACTGGCACACTTAATCTTTCTTATACCCAATCATCCAGTACAGTTTATCAACTGCTTTATGACTGGCACTAGTGCACAGATTGAAAAATTCCAAGATTACTATATATATAAATCTAGCAACTGCATTAGGCATAAGCTCCCTGGCCTTCTAATACTAAGCAAAGCTGTACTGACAAGAAAAGTAAACCAAAAAGACCTGACAACAATTATTCTGAACACTTGCTAATGTCATCATTAAAGCACTCTCGTGATTAAACAAAGCAGAAGTGAGGAAAGAAGACAAGATTGTGTTTGCGCAAAAAACTATAACTACAATTAGTTCGAAAATTTTATACATGTTAAATGTTTTGTTATCTATTCTGTTATCAAACAAACTTTAAATTCTGTCTTCCAATTTGTTCCTCTCAACGTCAACTTTTAAAAATTTGCTTTATCTGCATGTTATTTTTTTCCCCATTTCATTTATTTTTAAGAGGAGTCTCAGCTGTTTGGGACCTGAGGTTGATTTGCTTTGAGGCTTCGTAGTGCTCTTCTCGCAGCTGCAGATTTGGCAATCCTGTAGCTTCTGCCAACACCTTTAAACTTTCCCTTTCCTACAACTTCCACTGTAACTCTGACCTTCCCATCGTAAGTTCTTTCTGCAGGACTGCAAAAATATACACAAGAATTACTTACTGACAAGGCAAGGTAATGTGAAATAAGAGACATACATTCTTTTTTCTACAGTAGTTAAAGCAGTAAAATTAAACAGAAATCATTACATTTTTCAGAAAACTATGCAAGAAAAAAAAAGAACAGTGCACACAATGATTAGGTTAGGTGCTTAGTGCAAAAGAAATTACAAGTACTTTGTGATATTTAAAAATTCATGTAGTTCAAGAAGCACAGTTTAGAAACACTTTCTGTCAGTGTGTATGGAAGAAAGCATATTCTTACCTAAATTTGGCTGTCTCTGGCTCCATTTCCAGCAGCTCTCGCACTGGGGAACGGGGCACATTAGCAGAAAATTTTTCTATTTGGAAAAAAAAGTGAAAAACAAAAATTAGCTTTGTTCTTTTCACAGCAGATGGCATTTAATTATTAGTAATTTTCTGAAAGCTGGCAATACCTATTAGTGGCCTCATCATTGGATAGTACACTTGCCAAACCATTTCCAAAGACATTCCACTATCCATATAAATGGCACCAGCAAGGGACTCAAATATATCCCCCATGGCCTTTGGTACTTCAATGTCTTCCTCTTTTTCTTCATCTTCTTCAGATCTTCTGAGCTGTTGGCAATTAAAAAAAAAAAAGACAAGGATGGGAGGGAGAGAATAGGGGAGGGGAAAAGAGAGAAACAATTGCTTCAGTTACAGTAAAACAATGATCTTCAGAAATGTAAGCTCTCCTATATCCTGTGATGCCTCCTTTAAGTTTCTAACTGACAACCTTCCACAGCAAAACTGTTTGTTTTATTCCCCAGTGAAACCAAGCTGCTGGTTGTATAATTTTTCAAATATGAAAAAAAAAAAAAAACCAACCAAATACCATTGGGTACAAAATACTTTCATACTACGTGAATTCCTTCTGTGACAATTCTGTAGGATTTCACCATGGGTCTGTTCTTCCCAATTAGAACCAGACTTCCATCAGTTAATATAAGAAAGCTACTCATAACAAAGGAAGAGTTCACACATCATCTATCTCCCAAAAAGAGACTTTCAAAACCTCTTTAAGTCCAGTCTCTGGATGAAAGTTGCATGTACCTCTCCTAACCTTATTTACCCCTGAAGACAAGCATGAAACAAGCACTAGTAAAAGAAGACATTAATAACTGAAAAACACCAGCACCAGACTGAGCTAAAAGATACCTAAATGGTATCTTTTTATACCTAAATGGTGTTTAATACCTAAATGGTTTATACCTAAATGGTGTTCAATGCAGCAGGCAGTGTTTTCTTCTATGCTACCAATTTAAGACAATAATCTATTCTCATTATAAACAAAAATTATTATTCTCAAAAATAAACTTTCAGTGTATGTCTTAAAGGTCTTGAGCTAATCTAATCCTTTACTAAAATACTTTAAATACATGTAATATACATTTGACTAACTCTAAATAAAGTAACTTGAAAATAAAGATTTTGACCATCATGCTACTCTGCCTGAAGAGAAATAAGTTTCTATCAGTCTTCTCCCCCAGCAGTTACACTCTCACTCTGTTTGGGGCTTAAAATCCAATTCAGCTCTCTTAAGAGTGAGCATAATACTTCATAAATGTGTTCCACCCAGTATTTCTACCTGAAATAAATCAAACAAGTAGTCAGACCTGACGCATACAGCAATACAAACGGGAATTCTGATGTTAAAAACCAAGTCCAACCGTTTCGAATAGGGCACTTCATACCAGTGTAAACTGAAGCACTTTTGCATGATACTGAAATAATAGAAGAAGAGAGAAACTAAGAGCAGTAAGGCAAGGGACAGATGTTTCATGAGTGAGATTTGAAAAAACAGAAAAGCAGATGACGTGGAGATACACATGGAAACCAGTCTAGCTGGCATGAACTGCAGAAACAAAGACTCTTACATTAAACGATGAAACAAGAGTTTCAGTAATTCAGTGCCAGACCAAGATAGGGAGCAGGCGTAGGGAGAGTGAAACAAGGATTTTATTTGAAACAGCCATCACACAATTTGGTTGCAACTTTGGTGAAAGTTTCTTTTTGCATACTTGCAAATAGTGAACAAAGCAAAAAACAACACAGTAAGCTCTGAAAAGAAGTTCCTAGCCTTTTCACTCATATTGTGGGGAAAACAAAAGAGATAAGAGTTTAATCTCCTAATGTAAAGTAATTTGTATTATCTAAACTTGAGTGGCATGTTTCTTATTCAAGGTTTAATGAATTTTTCCCTTAAAACCTGGTTTTCACTTTGCAACAGAGTGCAAGGGTTATGAACGCATGTGACTGAAATATTTTGATTCCTTAAGTTTCAAATTGTCTACCAGGAAAAAACCTACTAAATACAAAAATAACATGTTTATTTAGTGCTTGCATGTTGTCAGACAGAACACTTTTTAAAAGATTGGTCAGTTTTTCATAAGACAAATTATTATGGATATCTACTGGGTAACACTTGAAAGAAGGATAATGAGTAGTCCCTATCTTCTAGATCCTGATTAGAACTTGACTCACAGGGACCTTGTTCTCACAGATTTCCTAACCAGCTTATGTAAATGAATTACTTTTACCACATTCTCCCAAAATTAGAAGTTCATTATCATCAGCTTTCCTGTACAGCACAAAATATGACCTATGTTTGCAGGTCTTCAATGCAACTATTTTTCAAGTGGCTTACTTGAAAGATGCATATAATGTTTCCCTGGCTAGCAGCATGCCTTTAGGAGCATGTCAGACACACTTGAGTATAGTGTAGTAACATCTCCTTCAGTAGAAACCGTAAGAAAAACAGCAGAAATCTCTTTGTCAGTGTACTACATTTAATAATCCCAGCACTGTGCACAGGTAGCTTTGTTCATGGTGTTGTACAGATACCCCACCCTGAGTCAGCACTAAGTGATTTAGTAACTCTTCACCACTCTTTTATGTTGTAGTGCTTCCTATCAGCTGGTGAAAGCAGCAAGCTAAGTGTGTGCCCCACACAGTTCTAACAACACAAGAGCAAAACAACAACTAAAATCAAGTGCCACAGAAAAACCTAGAGGCAAATGGCCTTCAAATTAATTAATTGCTGTAAATTCTAATGGATTTTATACTTTCTAAAGGCTGTATTTTACTTTGCAGATTGCATCCTTTTACTACTGGGAGCCTGCTTGCTTGGCTGCTGTATGCATAAAACATTACAAAAATGTTAAGAAATCCAGTGACATGCTTCAAATCAGATACTGAACATATTTCTTCTACTTCCACTAACCTCAGAATCCATTCCTTGCATTTCATTCTTTTCCATTTGAAACTGCACAAAGTCATCAATAACATGAAACAGTTCAGGAGAGACAGCTTTGAAGTACTTGTGGTAGTCATACTTTACAGCTAATGATGCAAAAATGGTATTATTGACTAGAGCAGATCGTAGGTCAGTAAGAACTCCTGGAGAGTGTTGCCGTGGGTCTTCATAAAGGTGCTTGGTTATGAGGTAGTCCAAAATTGCATCTCCCAGGAATTCTAAGCGCTGGTAACAATCTTAAAGCATTGGAAATAAAAGAATGTACAACACCAAAATTAAGTTTAACATACACATTTTTTCCAGGCTTTCTGGATAAGAAGTTTGGTACAGTGCCATGTAAATTCCACAAACTAACCAACAGTCAGAGAAGACAATCTGCTTTTTAAAAGAAGTATCCTTGTGTTTAAAGAGATTCCTAATAAAATACTAAAAAAAAGAAATCAGGAAAAGCAGGAGCTATATCTAATAATAAACCCAATTTTGAACAAAATGTTAATTTGGTAGACTAGAAAAACAGCTGTGTTTATAATCAGTTAATGTTTTTACTCAACATCTTCACATGCTGAGAAACATCAAAAAGTAAATTTAAGAGATTCTGCCAGCAGCCTGAACACTGTTACAGTTAAAACAAAACAAAAAAAAATTAAAATGCAAAATCAATTAATATAAAAATCAATGTATTAAGAACAGGGGAGCACAAAATCTCAGTTTTTGGCCTGATTTGCCACATATTAAGACACCTTCAACAAAGATCCCTTTTTAGGCTATGTCTTTTAAACTGGAAATTGTCAAGCCTTTGCTTTTTTGACAGTTGACAGGGGCCATGGGCGCAGAGAGCTAACAACTATTTTTAAAACTCAAACAAGAGCAAAAACCCTCTTGAATGCAAATATAGGTAGGAAGATTGAGAAGGAAGAAGACACAGTACTGAAGAAGTTACCATGAGAGTGAACTGACTAGCACTAAATTGCTTTTATAGCAGCTGAACCTATGACACTGCCAGATCTCAACTGCTAGCTATGCCTTGAAGAGAAAAAGTTACAGGTAACAGCTATTCACAGTTGTCTCACTTGGTAAACAGAAATGAAATCAAAAGTTTTCCTACAGCTTCAACAATGTAATTTTAACTGGACACTATGCCTCAAGGTTTCTGCTAGTGTATATATATATTTATTATGTCTAAAAATAAAGAAGTCATTTACTTTCAATACATTTTGTGAAATATTGGTAAAAAGTAAATACATATGTGAGTAATATCTCCTACAACAAAAAACCAAAGGAGCGCTTCTGTGTTTTGTCAGAATTGTTTCTCAGCATAGTAGCATTTAAAATTACTTATTTCTTTAATGAAAGCAGAGCTTTCTCACTCTTTGGAATAAGGGTCCAATTCACTATGGGAAAAATTCAGACTGCTGACTGCAAAGAAATTTGCCTATCACTATAAATAGGATTTGGATTTTACCATGGTTTGCTTTTGATATTATTGTAGGAAAATGCATGCAGGTTTTAGAATGAACAAATATTACATCAATTAGTATAAGCAAGAGGAATTAAAGATCACAGAAATACAAATTTCTACTGCTGTAAAGTATTTTATGAGATCATGTACAGAAACATTAAACGTTAATCTGAAACTAATATTTAGTCTGATTTAGTCAATTACTTCAAACTTTGACTTTAAATATTTACTCAATAAAATGCCTAGAATTAAATTAAGACTTTGAATTCACAGCTTCAAAGGGAAGTCTCCACATTCTGCACTCCTACAGATTATTCAGCTAATAAAAGCTGTAGTCTACAGCTCGTCTTCAGAAGTACAAAGTATAACATTCCTGGGATTCAATTACAGAACAAATTTGCTAAATATATTTGGAAAATATTACTGCTATTTCCTGAAGTACATGGCAATTTTCCAGAGTTCTACAAGAACTTATTTCCATTAAATGAGGATCTAATGTCAGTCATACACAGCTAGTGATAGAACATTTATCACTGATGCTGTTTCTCGAAGCTTTGTGAGGCCTCAGTAAATATAAAGTATAAATACTTTATCTGCATCAAGTCAAAATATGAATAATCACTGAGATACAAATTGAACAAGCATCCCCCTCTAAACAGTGAGCAAAATACTATTTTTAAGACACTGTATTCCAAGACTATTGTAACATGTGATGTCTAAAAAAAGTCTACACATGGGAACACAAGATACTACTTCTCTTGCTTTTACAATATGGAGAAAAAAAAAAACTATAGGGCTTTTTGAAAACAACTTACCAGTAATGGTATTATAATGGTAAGAGGCATGAGTAAATGCCTGAAGAAGATAAGCCTTGTTCTTAAAACTGTAGTTTATTTTCTTCTCAAAGTTTTCAAAACCAGAAATAAGGTGATTTAGGGTTTTTTCAGCATCTGGGTGATCAAACATACACCTTGGTGGAATCTTCAAACAGCCATACTCCAGGTCTTTACACAGAGAAGGCTCTAAATTAATTACAGAAGCAGCAACAGAATTTGGTGAAAGATTTTTCTGCTCACTGTTACAGTTCTCTCTGGTAGCACACACAGTGTCTTCCCAATCAGTCTTTTTAATTACAGGGAGCACCTTCAGCCCCAATGAACACAGGAAAAGCTGAGCAGCTCTTTCACCACAGCTGGTCAGATAGCAGCCCAACAGGGCTTCCACACAGTCTGCAATGCTCTTGTCAGCAATACACTGCTCTGTATGCAAATCATAGGAGATCGACTGTTTTCCTGCATCAACACCACAGTTTTCTTCTGATGGATTCCAGAAGCCCACTACAAAATCATCCTCTTCAACAGCCTTGCTAGGATCCAGATAGCACATAGCATCCCAAGAGCTATAGTCAAAATCATCAAAATCTGATGAACACTGAACATTACCCATGGATGACTTTTTGGGTGCTTTCCATTCATAGTTTGAATCAGTGGTTGAAAAGTGTGAGAGTGAAATTTTCTTCACAAAAGCCCCTGATCCCATTAACATATTATCAATGAATTTGATATGCTCCTGATCATACTCCAGAAAATCATCTTCAAAGTCTGTTTCTTCCTTGGGCAACCTCCACATTAGGTCTTCATTCTCTTCATCATCATTATAATCATCAAGTTTACCATTAGCCAACATGTTTTCCTTTGCCTATGAAAGAACACAAAAAAAACCCAAACAGTGCTGAAGAGGGAAACAAGACACTTTTACTGCAGAAAGATCAGAAAAGCAGGATTTGAGAATAATATATCTTAATAATAATACTGCTTTTTTTTACGTTCCTAAGTACATTGTCTGATCAGATGCACAATACATTGTTACTAACATACAACAGCCTGTGTTCTACACACAGCACATGCTGCATTTCGTAGGAACCTGTGCTTGTACTTGAATACGAGGCAGACACAATGAACTTTATATCCACTAAACATTACACACTTGCACACCACAGTAAACAACAGAAAATTCTAAATTAACAAATTTGAGGGAGTATAAGAAAGTTCTGGATGCATCCTTCTCTCAAGCTGCTAAGTTAGGCTATTACAAATGTTGAATCAATGCAATTTTGAAGATTTTTTCCTACATCTTTCTACATGGAAAATGCATTCAGTGTGGTTTTCTTCAGTCTTTTGGTTTTGTTTTTTTTTTTTTTTTACAGGCTATACTTCTAGTCCTAACTAATAAAAGAAAAAGCAAAAAATGGTTATCAATTTTCTAATACTTACATATACACCCACAACAGCAAAATTAATGACATCATATGTCTTTTCCCTCCTCATAATGAACAAATTGGTAAGGACTGATGTAAATTAAGAACTGAACACAAATATTCCCAAACTATATAATTCTTTACAATTTGCCATGGCCCCTATCCAGGAAAGCACTTAAATATATTAGCTAAATGCACTGGTAGTCTTCCTAACATCAAAAGGATTATTAAGAGGCTCAACACAGCAACACTGATGTCAGCAGGAATCCTGCCACTGAATTTGACAGGAGTAAGATCAGATTCAAAGCACTTTCCTGGACTGGGTCCTGAAAGCCAACAACATTTTGAATCAAGTGAAACAGCCTCCATCTGCCCTGAACCTATGCGTGTCATATTGCAGGGCTCAGTCACTAATCTTGCAAATCTGTGAACCAGATGCTGCCATGGGGGATGCTTCCCTTTGGGCAAAATGCACACCCATCCAGAGGTGTGGATGGGAGGTAGGTCTAAGGGGCACTGGGCAGCACTTAAAGCTGCCTAAAGATCAAACAGATCTCAGTGTTCCTCATCGGATGGACCAGGCTTACTCAGGTTTAGTAATCAGAAGAGAGGGGAAAAAAGCGGCTATAGAAGTTCTTAGTTTAGACATTCTGCTGAAAGAATTCCTGCTGCCATAATTCCCTATCTCACACACACACAGCAGGGACTTCTTTAACTTAAACTGATCAGAAAGAGATAACAAAACTGGATTTGAGATAACTATTTTAGATACCTGTAGTAATATAAAACTTAAAATAAGATTCATTTAACCAGTCCCAACAAGGACAAGTGCTGCTTTTTTCTTGTTACACACCACCTGCTACACTTACTACTGAAATAAAAAAAGTCTCTGAATGAGACACGTCTATATGCATGCTCCAAAACAGATTCTGGCATCTGTTTTTACAAAGATGTAACAAATTATGATAAATTTTTACTGTGGTTTCATTCACAAATTTCATAAAATGAAATTGTAAGTAGCAGGACAGCTACATGAACTATCTTAATGTTGTCTGTACATTACTTCTTGTACATTAGAAAAAAATTCTAAGCAATAAGGATGAGCAGTGGCTAAAGGAAACAGAAAGCAATTCTGATCATTAATTCTTTTGTCATTAGCATTCAAAAAAAAAAATCAACCATGAACCTCAGAAGAATGATTTTTTTCTTAAATAGTACCTGACTAATTTTCAGGAAGTTATTGCCAATTAAAAGATGACACAAAATACATGTTAAGTGCTTTTTTAATGCTCTTTTGGAAATCAGCCATTTGATGAAATGAATGGAGAAAGATTCTTCTCTTTCATAAAGCTTGATAAATACTAAAATTTGACTACTATGTTTTAGTAATAATTTGCCATAAAGAGATCTCTGTTTTCAGTTATAGACCATCAGCCCATGGATGGAGAATGAAATTTACATGCAGGAAAGCAAAATAGATACTTGGCATAAACCCCCCTCCACCACTATTTAGCTGCATCACTCTCTGCATTTTTGCCTGAAACCGTATGTTTTATTTACAAATAAACAGTGACTATCACAGAGGAAGTGGCCACTGAAATGTTGTTGAAAACTGAAACCTTCTGAAAACCAACAATTAGCTCCAGTCCCAAACGTACTATCTCATTCCCCAGAAAGGTACAGCAGGAAGTCTCTTTGAAATGAAATCTTGGCACAGTACAGAACCACAATAATCAGGTTGTTTTATTCTGCAATAAACATTTATTTGCACAGTACATCCAACTAACAGTACTCTCATGTGCCCTCTGGTGGCTCTACAGCCTGAGTGTGGTCTTCAGAACTGGGAAATGAAAGATATCCTTCCACCTCCTTCCCCTGAACTCCAAACCAGTCTGAAACACTTTAGGGTCATGTTACTGACTGCTGTGATTGCAGGTACTTCTGAACATGTCCTTCTACTCCTATAATGCCAGAAAATAGCGTGAACCTTTCCTCATTAGGAGTTGTCATTGTGAAGTATTTGATAAGACAATGAGGATGTCAGACAGTGAGAGAGCTTAAGCCAGCACTGTATTTGACATGAGAAGCAGCTCTCAGTCATACCCATGGTGTAGCCACCAGCCATTAATATTGAACATTATCTCAAGCCAGTTCTACTCTTCAATTTGCCTCAGCACTATGAAAAACACCAACTCTTTTTCATATATTCTACAAAGGTGAATTCATTATTAAAAAGCAGAGTGTTCTTTCTGCCTGAATATATTACAGCTAAAGCAGTGGTGATAATACCATTTAAAATTTCCAACAGAAACTTCTGAAAAACTCCTGGGAGAAGGCTAAATATCAGCAAAAAAGCTTTTCTTCTCTGCTTCTCCATTAGTATCTACACTCAATACTGGATGATGTGTAATACATTTCCTTACTTCAGGTTCTGGTTAGAATCTGTTTTCCTCTCATTTTCTTACAGAGAAGTTTTAGAAAGAAAAGAAATATACAGATTTACCTTTTCTTTGCTGAAAACAGCAAAATAACTGGGTGTGGTGGGATGAGGTAGGGGTGAAAGAATACAGACACACAAAAAATTACTTGTCAACATAGTTAAATAAATTCTTACCATTTCATCTTTCTCCCACTTGTCAGTGTTGCTCTTGTCCTGATTTACTATGTAACCAGGAGGAAGCCAATTGACAGGGGGATCAAAAATCGACACCACCATGCGACTTGGCAGTCCTTTCTTTTTTCCAAGGCGATACAAGTTACAGTTGCTGACCTTTAAGAAGAACATTCCGATAAACCTTTTACATTTACATAAAGAGGTTAAAAGGCAAAAGGAGCAAAAAAAGTTACGAGTCAAGGTGAATCTTATATTATTATGCATTTTTTCCAACTCTCAAAGGGGAGTTCAGCCTTCAAAATACAGTAGAACCAACTCATAGCAAGATACACATCTTCCTTTTTTTTTCCTGAGGCCAAGCATATTAGGTGTGACTGTTTCAGTTAAAGAAATTAAATAAATTACCTTCTCCTCACAAAACAAATTGATTTCTACTTTTAAAATAATAGTAAATGGAACTTCCACAAGTGTCATTTATTACCAGTATAAATAATCATCATTCAGACTACATTTGGACTGAAAAATTCTTCTTTATAGGTAGATTGACCTATAGATTGGCAGTAGAAAGTTCTAAAACAGTTCCATATAACATTTATTAAGTCATAATCCAGATGCTATTTTGATAGCCTCTAAAATGATTGTAAGTATTTTAAAAGGAAGGGAAAAAAGCATTCTCAGCTACAAATATATTTCCTTTTCAACTATCAACCACTGATCTTTTTTTCTCTTTTTAAAAGTACTTTGCATGTTTTAAAGTCTTGAAATTTGAACTTGAATATTCAAGCACTTCTTTAATTTGAACAGTGTAAATTATTTAGCCAACCTTATCTTCCAAGATTAATCTATACAATCATTTCATTTTCAGAGTGATGCATTTTTTAGAGGTCAACAGTCAATGCCTTGGCATTCAATTGAAATTATCACATTCATTTGGAAGAAAAAACAAACAAAAGTTTTCACGGTTGATTTTTCTAGCAGAAGCAGAACTTAAGACTCTGCTCCCTACTGTTTACATTTACTCTAAAATACTTTTACAAGCTTTGTTGCAACAAAATTCTGTAAGATTTCTCTGTTGTTTCATTTTTAAGTAAGGCACTAAAAATTTCAAGGGAATCTCTTCTTGAGGAAACAAAGGAAAGGTCAAGTAAAGATACAAACTAAGGCTCTGTGCTGCTAACTCAATCCTTCATTCAAGCATTGCTGTTAAAGAGCTTCTACCCAATACTGCTCTAGAGGTTCAGTGCACCAAATGCTCTCACTAACACAGAACTTTTAGTTTCATTCAATCCATAATCAGCTGGTTCAGATTTCAAATTGAATTGTAGAAAACAGTTTCAATCAATCACAGTTATGGCAACATTAAGCCCACAGACCTGAATTTTTATTCCTAATATTCATGATACTCAATGTATAATGAACAAAGCTGTGGAATTAAATCAACCTGTTCCCATCCAACCTTCTGGCAAAGATTTAATTTATATGGCTTGTTACAGTATGCCTTTTACATAATCTGACTGGATTGTTTCTACTCACTTTTTTGCTTCTCATGTATGACAGCCGTCCCTCGTGAGCATCAGGGTAAGTGCAAAACAAGTATGTAGTGATGGCATGCTTTAAAAATGAATCACCAAGCATCTCTAGTCGCTCCAGGTTAAATCCATCACTAGCATTTGAAAGAGTCAAAGCTTGAAGAATGAGACCAGGATTAGGACCGAGAGTTTTTGAGGAGTACCCACTGCAAGGGCTCTTTTCAGAATCTGCTCTGTCTTTTGAAAGATTAATAGCTTTTGAAGTACTGGTGGTCACTGCCATTATGGGGCATCCATCTGAGGTAGATCTGTTAGCATTTCCATCAAGGTATTTATTACTCGGTAGAGTACATTCATTGCTGGGCTTGGGCTGGTTCTCACTGTTGTATAAATTCTGAATGGGATATGAGGTAGTTGGTTGTACAGGTATGTCCTGCCTGCAGTAATTCAGCTGATTTCCTTGGCAAAAGTCTCTGTTAACTAAATCACAATTGCCATTGGCAAGATTTTTATTATAAGAAACACCATTAATTGCTGCAAGTTCTACCGAGACTTCAATTTGGAGTTTACTGGGTGACTCATTGAGCAATGTTCTGTAACTCACAGACATTTGGTCATGGTTTTCTGTAGAAGAGGTTCTATTAGCACCTTGATGTGCAGCATTTTCAGGGACTACAATTGTGCTGTGCTTACAGTAATTTTCATTCTCTACTACAGAGGAGTTAGGAAGAGAGATGAAGGACTTGCTGTCAATAGACTTTTTCCATCCAAAGTCCAAGTTAGGATATCTGTAAAGATAAACAGGAGGTTTGTTAACAAAAAATATTAGCAGAAAACAGGAAGAGTCTACATGCACATACATGTTTAAAAAGAATCACAGCCTTTTGAAAAGAACAGTGACTGCAATATGTAACTTCACTTCTCACAATCAAATATTTTTAAACTGTGTTTCACTAAGTGCCATCAGTTAAACAAGAGTTACCAGTTTCATAATTCATGCAGTAATAGTTGTTTCCACCTTGTAAATTACACATCATATTGAAAAATACCTATTGAAAAAATACATGCCTGAAGTCTGCAGGAAGTGATTTAACCCCTACACCAGCATCAGTGGCTGTTTGAGCTCTTAGTTCCTCTGCTGTCAAAAGGCAGTGCAGGCGGTAAAGGATGCTGGGGAGGCAAACTGCTTTTCTCCACAATGATGCTGGAATAGGATGTATAGCACAAAGCTCAGGAACCAGTATCTGGGAGAGGAGGGGAAGAAAATAATATTCCTTGTAAAGGTAGCCATCAGATAACTATTAAGAGAGTCCACTTGAATTAGATGCTTCTATTTTACCTGTTTATTCTGCAAACTTTCCCACTTTGCTTTCCTCTTCTCAGCACTGCTTAGTGGAAGTGCTTTTCCCTTCTGATTCAAATGGCGAGGAGTCAAAAGATTAAGTCTAAAAACCATGTGAAAATACTGTGGTGTAAGTACATAATTAATGACTAGAACTTACTAGCCTAAACTTTCTTAAGTCTCTTAGTATTCAACTTCAATGCACTGTGAAGTGACAGCACCATTACCTCAGGGAAAAAACAGATTCAATTAATGGTTCTTGTTACAAGTTAAGTATCTCTCCCTCTCAAGAAAAAAGTCAGTAATTATTTTGGAAGACCCAAACTCTCAGCTTTATCCCATATTAAAAAAAAAAAGGCACTTCACTGTCAAACTATAAACATCAGACAAAAAATATGACTGTTGTTACCTTGAAGATGTGTGGTCCACATCCAGCAGCGGCTGGTTAAGATTGGTAAGGTCAAGATTATACTTTGTTTTATAATATTCAGCAAAAGTTTCATATTCAGGGGAAGGGAATTTACTGAGTGGAGTAAGATCAGTGTACACATCAGCTACGTAGAATCGATGAGGCTGATCAAAATTTCGGTATCTAAAAAAAATAATATTTTGGCATTACAGTAAAGCTTTTGTTAAGTTCTTCATGTTCTAACATGGTCAGGAGATTAGCAGTTAAACAGTGCCCTTGAGGTTTTTGGCTAATGAGGGTTCTTTTTGTTGTAGATATCATGTGCTTTAAGACAAAGACGAATAAAGTCAATCTATAATCTGTGAAATTTCCTCTACACAGATAAACACTTAAATTAAATTGAGGATCTAGGTCTTCAACATATAATACAAAATCAAGCTCTGGACAACAGTAATGCTAAAAATTATAAGTTCTTAATTCAAAACCCCTAACAATTAAGTTTGGTAATTTGGCTTTTTAGCATCTGGTCTCCAATGCAGTATTCTACATCAGTAGAAACTGAGTTCCTCTGTATACAAAGACTGTACTACCCCATGTCTAAACTGGCACTTTAACCAAGTCATCTTCTAAATAGTTAAAATACAAAACCTCAAATACATAGCAAGGTAAATTCACAAGCCTTTCAACTACAGTGAAGTTCTTGCAATACAAGTAGAATATTAAAATTAAAGCCAGACTGTGGCAACATCTTTTTTGAGGCTACCAAGGCTCATTGGAAACTGTGGTGATAAACATGCCCAAAAAATAACAGTAATAATAATTTAAAAAATAATACAAACAATATTCAACAAATAGATTTGCATATTAAGTTATTTCACACTTTGACCTGCTGCATCTATAATTTTAAGTTTCTACTGAAATATCTAAATAGAAACTCTAAACAAATAGTATCTCTAAATAAAATTTACACACTAAATTAAAAAAAAAAGTATAAGACAGATGAGGCCAAAAAACAAAGTTTAAAATTAAATTTATCCTCTCTATATATTTAGCAAGTACCACTGTTTACAATATACTAGGTATAGCAGAAGCCAGTTGGTCCACAGGGAGTAATTAAGCCTCCACAAAGCCTACCAGTTCTGGAGAACCTTTGCATATCCAGTACATAAAGTGAATATCACTCAATACAAAGATTCTATTAAATGGTCTTCATCACTTTTAATTTTCCCATCTACCAACATGATACCTTCCTTTAGCAGGCCTTCGGTGTGCATAAGCAGTAATCAGAGAACAGGACTCCCATGCAAATCTTCCAAACTAAGACTGGTTTCAGTAAGCCACTTCTTGACAAAGTTTTGGTGTTTTATCAGAATACTATGTTAGTTTTGTAGTGAACTCTACTATTCCTTATAGTAATGAACCTTGGGATGCCTGAACACTTAAATCCTACTAATGTAAGATTAACTACTGATTTAAAAAAATCTTTAAATTATTTGAAACGCTACCACACACCTTCAGACTAACAGCATACAGTTCTTAAAAAGCAATTCTGCTGCACATATTAACATGCCCTTATTACAAGTGTTTGTATAAATGCAATAGGTACACACCTACACTATGTAGAGCACTCACCGTGGAATGATAACTGCATCCTGGTAATCTTCTAACTTGAAAATAAAAGGCATTTCTTTTGTATACTGCGTACTGGGAATGCCTGTACGTGCCTCAGACTTCTCAATGTCTTCCATAAACTTAAAGTCAATGTCCAAAGTGCTGGAGTCATCAACTTAAAAAGGAAAATGCATAACTCAGTTTTCTGAGCTGAACTTTTCTGACAAGCTGTAAATTACAAAATTTTTGTTCTTACCAACATTTAGAGGTAGAACACAATAGGCTGAATCAGCTTCTGTAGGTTTGAACTCTAGTGCAGGTTTCTCAAGACGAAGAATATGTGAAAAAATGTACTGGTGGAGTCGTGTTATCAGCTCAAGCATTTGCAGAGACAGAGTAAAACCAGATTTCTTAAGCTCAATGGATATTGTAACCTCTCCAGAGCGAGTATACACAGGAAAGTGAGGAATCTAAACAAGAACAAAATCGAAAGAAATCACAAAGAAAATCCAAAGTGGGACTCCTTTACAGAGTACTGTCAGTTTTGTGCAGATTCTGAGGCAATGCTTGACTGACCCTACAGCAAATCAGAACAAACAGGATCAGAATTTTGAACTGTGATGACCCTTCAACTACAGATGAGACTCTGAATGTTAAAGAATGACGGATTTGGTTTTTTAAATAGTGTCTTACAGCTCTTCTCTTTATAAAAGCTAAGTAGAAAAGGGAGTATTTTCTATTATGAAGTAAGAAATGTGAAAAACAGCAATATTCCTGCAAACATCATCTTATGTGGACTGCAGAAAATACAATTTGAAAAAATCGTCCTCAGCTGAGTCTCACCAACAGAAAATGCCTATTAAAAATTTTCTGAAGCAAGAGGTGCCAATTTCAATTAACATGGCCCACTTTTTCTGCTGCTGCTGCAGACTAGGAATGCTGAGAGAATTTGTTACCTTAGCCTTTGTATAGATAAGGTAGTCCAGTGCAGGCCACCTCCATAGCTGGTACGGCTACTCCTATCATACCTCATATAAAAAAGGAGGGATATCTTGAATTTGCCAATGCAAAATACCAAATTTCTAAACCAAAAGTTCAGCAAAAATAGATGATTCCATCCCTAAAGACAGAAAAGTAAGTGGTGACTTGACTGGATGGATAGTGTTGCTTATTTTCTGGAGGTTACTTGATACAGGCATAACTTATGGTCATTTCCAACTCCTCACTTTGTTGGGTGAGGATTAAGTGGAAAATAACAAGTGGCAAAGCATGCAGAATAAGGAAAGCAAATAGATTCCTTACTTGAGGTATAGGTTTGGCTGTCAATATGCCAAAGCATCTTGTCGTATCCTCAGGAGGATATAGCTTTCGTCTCCTGAAGTTGAGCTCATCAGGTAGAGGAGTCGTTAACACCATTCCTATTACATACAAGTAACAGGGCTGATCAGGTTTGGGATAACTATCCCTCAAACACTCTGGAATCTGAAAAAAAAATCAAAAAAAGAAAAAACATTAACATGATAAAAATCAGCAAAGTTCACCTAATTCTTTGAATAAGTGGTCTTAGGTTTATTTGGAAGCACATTGCTAAAAATAAGGAACAAAAAAAATTATTCTGGACTCAAGCAGTGTTTTCTTTCTTAAGCAAAAATGTTTGGCCAGCAGCCTGGTATAGCAGCCATGAGATTTCCTTTGTCCTCAGTAGGTGAGCTGGGGGGCAGAGGGCTTTTCAAAAGAAGACTTACTAATAACCTGTCCTATTGGGCCCCATAGAGTTCTTGTAACTTTTCTAGTAGATACTGGAGCTCAAATGTCTGCCCCCAAAATTGAAGATGCCTCTTCACATGGAATCATTCCCTCAAATAAAGGTGTATTGGTGGTGGGTGCATTTGGACACGCCCAGCCTCAAAAGATTGCTAAGGTAAGATGCTGGTTGCTGGGAAAGGAGAAAGAGATTGAAACTCTAATACTTTTGGGACACTTCCCTACAAATTTATTACGACTGGACCTCCTGAAGAGAAAGTTGTGGACTGACAAAGAAGGTAAAATATGGGTGCTTGGGAAAGAAACTCACCACCTATGCTTATCAGGTGCCACCCCAACTCTTTCTCACTCTCTTGTAACCAATGTCAAGCCCTACCCCATACCCCTGGGAGCAAGTACAGATCACCCCATTTACTGACTACTTGAAAAACAAAGGGGTATTGCTTCCAGCACATTCTCCTTGTAACTGAGTGTTCTTGCATTGCCATCCATAATGCCTCATCCTCCACTGAGGAGGCATGAGCCAAGGTGAAAGAAGTAAGTGATTAAGCTGGAGAACTATTTCAATCTATGCAAACATGAGACTGGTTTGATAGATCACAGCCTAGATCATGGGTCACTACCCTCCTAAAGTCTTTAGAGCTTACAGGATGGGGAAGTGGCTAGCACAAATTAGGAGTTGCACCTGTCACCAAATTTGTATTTTTAATTGTTGGCACTAGCCTGGTTACGTGCATGATAACATGCTTATTCATCTTGCTTTCCCTCTCTGCTTGCTACACTTGTATCACCACCATGGCAGAAGAAGACTACATCCATGTTCCTCAAGGCAATGGAGAACCACAGGGTGGAATGTCGTGAACGAGTAAAAAGTAAGGAATGTGTCCCCATTGCCTCTTTGAAGATTAAGGTTTGAAAAATCAAGTTTCAAATTGCCTCTAACAAAAGCCTTAGAAACTGCTTTGTTTCAGTAAATTAGCATCCAGTTCAAAAATTATTAAAATAGCTTGTAGTTGATACATCAAGCAAGCAAGTAGCAGATTTTTGACACATCATGAGAGCTAGCCAATGAACTTTATGAGGTGGATGTGCTGTCACTCTCAAAACCCTCTACAAGCAAGTGCCCAACCTGCCACAGGTGCTGCCACATCTATACAGTGCAGGAATCTTTGCTGTCTGTGCTGCCCTACACTGCCCTGTGAGCTCTGGGAGGGACTTGACTGCAGAGAGACACATCACACTCTGTAAGCCAGCGCCATGGTGCTGGCAGCCCCTTTCCTGTGCTTCTCGTAATTATTCTGGGCATTCTCCTACTTTTCTATTTTCTCTCTATCCTTCCTCTTTTATAAAATATAAAGCTGTATTATTGCTTTAGATCACACTATATAACCTTGTTTGTATTTTAATCTTACGTTCAGGTATGCTTAGAACCTTCCTTTCTGCAGTAGTGGATGGAGGCAAAACTCTCCTCACTTCAGGCAGACTGAAACAAGCTTTGATGCAAATGTCTACATTTAACCAGTAACACTAGAGCACATTTTATCCCAAAGACCTTTGGAACTTAACAGTAGAACAGGGGGAAAAAAAAGGTAAAAAGGAAAGTGTGCATACTCAGGGGAAAAAAAAAAGCTTGACTGAACTTACAGCTTCATTAACATACTCTTTTTCCAGCAGAATTATTTAAAAGTATCAAAAACGTTTTGATACACTTGGGACAAACACACAAACAAAATTCAATACATGCCCCTTTACCCAGGCACTACACTATATATGTTTTCTCATTAAAATTCTAGCTGGTAGATGTGAATACTCGCAACAGCCACAAGCACTTTTAATTCTGCTGCTCATATTTGTCATAGACATTAAGAAACCATGCTTCATGTTTGGTAGAAGTTCATTACTTTGCAGGTCTCAAAACGATCCTCCTGTTTGTCTAAAACTCAACTGCAATAAATGTAGTTCTGGATTTTAAAGTTATACTGCAGTAAAACTATGTCCTTGGCTTAATGGAAAATTACTCATAAATTTAATAACTGCATTAAACCCAAGAGGATCTTGCAGACCTTAAACATTTGGCAAAGCTTCTTTTCCAGATGTGAGAAGCTGGGACAAAGGCAAGGGAAAGTATTCTTAGATTCCCTATTAATAAAGAAATAACTGAGAAAGAATGATGCATCACTTGACAAATCAGCTCCTCTGAATGAGATACCATAATCTTGCATTTTATGAATCACCCCTATTCCAACAATCACTAGGGAGGGAAAAGGACAGGAGAAAAGCACTTGTAACAAGAAATACTGTGCAAAAATGCAAACTGTGCATCTCTGTAAAATGCAAAGATTATCAGATTCTATATGAGTTACCTGTCCTATTCAAAGGACCTTACACAGAACCTGTAACAACTTCAGAGGAAAAAGAAAGGTTCCAGAGTAGCTGCCAAATACTCTTACGAAGCTTTTTTTCTCCATTTTCTCTTAAAGTATTTCCAATTCCCCCACAAATACCATTTAAGAAGTCAAATTTTACAAGCTGGTGTGGTTGAAACCTGTTGTAATAGACTGTGAATACTTTACTTAACATAGAGCTGTATTTTATTGTGTGACCCTTTCAACAGATCAATTATAATATTAAGTATAATATTTAGAACTATGTTAAAAGTAAAAAGAAAAAAAATGTAGGTACACTTATTTGATACTCTAAGATTTAAATCAGGAATTATGAAATTCTGTGTTCAACCAGTAAACTTGCCAAACTCAACCAGGCATCCAAAAAAAACTCCTAACATATATCTGTATTTAGCCCAGGGCACATCTTTAGTATTCAATTATTTGTCCTGAAAGCCAGTAATAAGGTAAAGATTTTACAGAGTATTAATGCAGGACTGTTTTCTTCACAGTTATTTTCATACTAGGCAAGAGAAACCCTACAGAAAGTGAATGTTTTTTGAACTTATAGATATGCTTCCAAAGCATGTGGTACCATAAACTCAGGTAGCATTGCAGGTTTCCACAGAATTAGAACACCAAAGTAAATACAAGACTTCTAAAAATTGCTAATCAGCTAAGATTAAGAGTTGGCAATTCTGTCTTATTAGTACATAAAGCATTAGATCAGAGATCTGGACAGCAGTAAGTGATACTAACAGCTTTAGGATAGCACTGTCTTCGTTTTGTAGAGCCTGGCCTTCCTGGAACACTGGTTTCTTCTTCATCATGTAAATCAAGTTCCTCCTCATATTTAACCGTTTCTTTACCAACTGGCATCAAATGATCATCCAGTTCACCTGAATATCATGAAAGAATGCAAAGAAATAGCATTATGAACAATCAAATCTTGGTTCCTTCAGATACTACACAGTAGTCTGATTGCCTGTGAAAACACTTCACATGTAAGGTTTTAAAATACATGGACTACTGCAAGAGTCCAAAAGTCCAACTTTGGGGAAAGAGTGATAAAGACTGAATTTTGGAAAAAAATGCTTATTTGTAGTAAATAAAACCTCTTACACTTAATTAAAAAAATGAATTCTTCTTGCCCAAAAGCGAGCTTTGACTGGAACATTTACTTTAAAATCGCTCATATGGAGTTATACAAGGGAAGAAAGAAAACTTCTATTTCTCTATCGTTCTAAAAAATAAATTACTGCTGTTCAATGTGCATTCCAACACTGGGTTGAGCCACCATCAGGGTGCCATTCTGGGATATATTTGTTGGTATGAATTCAATGTTCAGAATGTTTAACTCAGAAAAAAAATACAAACCCCAGACCTACAATTATTTTTTTGCTTCAGAAATACATAAATACTTCCATACTTCATCAAAAAAAGTAACACAGAATTATCTTTAAAATGTTCCACAATGAAGAACATGCTTGATCATCCTTACTAGAAAAAAGAGCTGAAGTAGTCCTGCAATGCCCTATTTTTGGACCATGACTTAGAATACAGTAGAGAAAGCAATAAATTTAGGGTTGTTTGTTTTATATTTTGTCACAGTTCACTTTAAAAACCATGTTCTTTTGGCTTTATGATGTAGTTCCTGACCCATAATCAGTATCTTCTAGAGAACAAAGCTCTTTTCCCCTGTTAAGTATATTCAATGCCAAAAATCTTTGTCTCTTGTATTAATGTTGCTTTTGCTGTTTGAAACAAAATTTGTTAAATAACCAGATTTCCCTGGAAAATTTAACTTCAGCTTACAAGGTGTAAGCTAAATTATTAAGTACATGACTGCACCACAAAACAAGGCAAGTGAAAGAAAGCTGCAACAGATGGCTACAGGAGAAGGGCACGTACATATACAACAGCCCTATCATATGCAATTTCTCAACTATAAAATATACTTTAACTAAGAGGTTGTTTTTCCAGTTCTTACCAATTTTGTGCAGTTTTTCACAGCAAATAAGAGCGACAACTCTCTCAGCCAGTCTTGCACAACTCATTGGAGGGCCCTATAAACATTTAAATACTTCATAAAAACTTTGGTTTATTAGCAAGTTACTTATATATATTTAGTTTAACACAATCATTTGAGACAAACAAAATTTTTGTAAAAAACACATTGATGGCAGTTTTTTGAAGATATTCAGGCTTGCTTTTCCATGGAAACCAAAATTACAAGAACTCAACTATACTATTGATCAAAACTAATAAAGGACAAGCGCATGAAACAAAAAATGTACAGGGGAGAATATCTAAATACTTTTGCCTTTGGCATAAAAAGTAACTGATTTATGAATTATAACAAAAACAGACATTGATCTAAAACCAGTTAAGAGAACACAATACAGAAAAAATTGGTTTTCATTACCAACAGTGAAACTAAATCTAGAAATGGCACAGACCAGTTCTTAGCCCAAAACATTTATGTATTTCCATGCTTTTCCTTGCCCAAATACCTACAACAATTGAAGCTCGAAGAGGTGAGTTGATTGGCAGGTAGAGAGTAGAGTAAAACGTATGGTCAGGTAGTTCCCAGGTCTTACACTTGGGAGCCAGGTGTGTAAATGGATCACTTGGTAATCTAGCGCAGTACCTGGGTTGACAAAACATTTTACACATCGTCAAAACCTGCAAATCGAAATCTGAACACATTTCAGTGGAACCTTACCTTACTGGTATGAATGCTAAAGATGATTTCAGGCATACTGAGCACTGTAAAGGTACACTACTGACTCATATTCAATTAACTTTTAAGCAGAAGACCTCCAAGTCCTTTATTATAAACCTGGTCTCCAGGAAGGTCACTCCAGCTTGTAATGATGCACAAGGCTGTTTCCTGCCAGGTCCCAGGTCCCCATTATGTCTCCTGACTTTACTGTTGTCTTATTCCTCCTATTTATCATTGCTTCCCCCTCCTGCCTTTCCTTGCTTGTACTGACTTCCCTCCCTCCCTCCCTCCCAGATTGGTATTAAATGCAAACATCCTTATGTTAAACTGTGCTGGACCTCTTAGCAGTACAAAGGTAACGGCACATAGACCCAGCTGCCAGCCAGCCTTTGAACTATTAACCATCTGCCATTCATGCTTCAAATCTGACTGCTTTGAGAGGTTTTATTTACCAGGCAGTCCATCAAAATGGTCGGCATCTCAAGAATTTAGCTACTAAGGTAGTACTTTGGCAATTGCATCACAAACTTTACTTAAGTAAATGACATTCACTGCTTTTCACAAAGTCAACCACTTCATGACACAGGAGATAAAAAGCCCTCAGTAAAACCTGGCTGGTTTCTGCCAACCCCCTTTTCTTTACGGGCCTAAAAACTGTTGCCATGAGCACTTGGTCCATCGCATTCGATATGACTATTGTTAAATTGACTGGTCCACAGCTCCCTGGATCTTCTTCCTTGTCTTTTTTGCCTTCCCATCACTGAGAACCTCCTCTAATTACCATCCCCTTACAGAGTTAGCATTTGAGTAGCTCCCATCCTGTCTGGTGGACTTTAGTTACTGTGGTTTTTTTTGTAAAGATGACAACAGACTGCTACTAACAAATGTGAATATTAGAACTGGAAGATTTAACTACTCTTTTAACAGTTTATTTATTTTTAAAACTAGCTTGACAAGAGCAAAAATGCAAATTTACTACAAATTTTGAAGCTGAATGTTTTCAGAGAAGCTTTTACTTAAACAGGAAACAACATCACTACATTTATTATCAGATCTAGAACCTCTGGTAGGATAAAGCAAGCAAATAATCCCTTCAAACCTCTGTGACCACTTTCTTTAGGAGAAGATTCTGTCAAGATGCCTAAGAGGAAATGTGTATAACAACCCATGCATCCATGTTGCGAGACGAACTAAGAAATCTTTTATTGAATGATATGAAGTAAGAAGTGAATATACCTCTTACCTATTTATGTGTCCAATAGCAGTGTTAATAGTAACCCTTGGACTGTTCTCATCTGGCCTCAATACATAGGGTGGAAAGACATCATCATCATCAACAACGGGTTCAGTTTCAGTTTCATTGGCATCAACAGATTTTGAGCATTTGTTTCGGAGGATCTTAACATTTCAAGAAAAAAACATAAGAAATTTTTCCCTGAAAAAGTACTAAGATACACTTGAAAAACCCCAGGCCCATTCCTTTGACCTCATACCTTCTCAATTGCTTTGTATGTCTTAAGATCTTCTTCAAAACTTTTGATTTTGTCTGTATCTGCTAACATAATGTAATTGGAAATGGGTGCTCGAGCTCTTCCTTTTGACTGCACATAGGAACGGTACTCTGTGGGCAAATCAAAACGCACCACCAGGTTGCATTTTGGTATGTCAACACCTTCTTCTACAATACTAGTAGCAATAAGTAAGTTGGTCTCATGTGCTCGAAATTTTCTAAGAACCTACAAAAGTAATGAAGACAAATTTAACATATTAGTCCAGCCAACAATTAGTCCATTCCATCATGAGATTCAACAAAAAGCAATCAAACCAAGACAAGTGGCTCAAACACCCCCAAAACATGTCCAGACATGGAAATACAAAACTATTACAAAGAATCTTTTCAGAAACATAGCCAAACTGTTTATCAGAACCAGCAGACCTCTATGAATAAAATCAGGTATGTGGAATTACATTTTTCTAAGAAGCTACTATAACCCCTAGCAATGGAGAGGATCCCCCACTATTTACTTACAAGTTTTCATTTGTGGTATTAAAGAAAAAACAAATGATGCTTTCAGGACACCATCTTTTCCCAAGGATTCCTGAGGCTGAAGCATCCTCAGGGGGTAGAGCACACTCTATAGCTGGCATTTCCAATATTTATACTATATATGAAACAATACTAAGGAAAATTGTAGTGTCTGAAGCACAACCCAGCCAGGATGAGCTTTAAACAATGTGAAATCAGGGGTTTTTTTTAAGATTTTAACTTTCAATAATTAACCCAATTCACAAATTCAAATTCACATTTAGAAAATATAAATATTGAAATCAGCTAAACTACTGAAAATGTCAGTAAGCCTGACATTCTTTACATTCTTAACGTATTATATTACCACTAACACAATGCAGAAAAACTAGATAATGATCTGACTAGATATTAACATGAATTTACATGAAGTTTTAATTTCTGTTTGTGTAATGTGACATAGTAATGTCTCCAAACATACTTTTATTGTTTTACAAACAATACCTGTATCTCTAATAAGTAAGTGTATTTCTTTAAAAAAAGCTATGAACTTTGAGTGACTGTGCCCCAGACCCTCCCTGATTTGTTTTGTTTTCAAAGGCACACACATACACACACAAAAGAGTGCTGCCAGTTTAATTTTTTTTTTCTTGAAGTTACCTCTTCCTGTTTTCTAAATTCTACTTCCATCTGCTTGTTACGAGGCTGGTTCTTGCCAATGCCATGTCCAGTTATAAAATTGCTACTGATGTAAGCCAGTTCTGGATCTTGCTTGCCAGCTTCTTTTATCAACCTAAAAATATTACACGTGTTTTTAGAAGTTACACAACCTACAAAATGGAGGAAAATCTATTATTTATAAGACCTATATTAAAAGGAAAAGTGGAAGCACGACACTTGTCATGTGAACATATAAATTGGCTGCAGTCTTCTCAAAAACCACTGCAAGGTTACCACAAGATAGAGTGCATACAGAAACAAAAGGAGTGCTCATGCATCACACACATTTCAGAACTATCATGCTAAAACTAGATTATTTTTAAACCAATCTATTACTCTAAGGCTCTCTGTTGTTAAAGCACTCTATTCAAAATTACTTTGTTAATCTTTTTCAGTAAGCTCTAGCTGATTTTAGAAGAAAAACCTCTATCTGCTTCCTCAACAGAAGTATATTTCTTCAGTATAAAATGTTAACTTCTAGGTTAAAATGTAAGGTGGTAATTCTACTTAATATTACAATATATGTTCTGTTCAAGTATACTGGTGACAAAATGTTGACCTGCTTTTCTCAAGAGTGATGCTCAGCCTACACGGTGACATGTTCACTACTTGTGAAATTAACCCAAACAGAGGATGCAATAAAATTCTTTAAAAGGAATAATCAACAAGGGATGTGAGGAACTTTCATGCTCTCACTTTATTTCCACTCAGTTTATTTTTTATGTTACAGAAGCAGAAAAGGCTGGCTTCTGCAGTGTTCTAATTTCACAGATAAAGCAGAAGATTGCTCACCTAAATAATGCATGAAATCTAAAAATGAGGCATTTATGGATTTAAAACCACAGTGTGGTATGCTGAGCATCATTAGTTGATCAGTTTTCAGGATAAACAGAATTTGGAATTACTCAACTGCAACAAAATAAATCAGCCAATAAAACTGAACAGGAGAGCCAATAAAAACCAAGGGATTACATACAACAAATAATCCCTTGCATGTGTCACTATAGCCATACCACTACTACTCTGCTCAGAGCACATCCATCATGTCCATTATCAGGTGCTCCCCACAGCCAAAGAACAGCTGGTCTCTCTACACCTCCAGCAGTAACTCAAACCTTTTCCCAAAAAATCTCTAGCACTTCTGCCTCACACAGAAGTAGATGGATGCTGTGCCAGTCCCCAGTTACAAGCCTACCATCTGCCCAGCAAGCTGCTGCCAAACCAGAGGGAAAAAGGCAAAGTTCTCCCTGCTCTTTCTTCCCTTGGGAAAATACTGAAGTCTGGCCCCCTTTCCTAGTCCCCATTTTAAACAAAATTTATGGGAACATAAAACACCTCGAAGGCTTTCCTCCTTTGCAATCTGTTAAAACTGGAATGAACAAGGAGATAGACAAGAGGACAGAACACAGGCATACAGCTTGCCATCCTTAGGGAAACAGACTAAAAGGACCCTCTTGTGCTGAAGTTGCAAATGTGGTTTGTTAGTTCAAGGCCAGATGGAGTTACATTTCTGTATGCAGTCTAGGCTCTTGAGACAGACACTCTAAGGAAGTATGGGTTAATAACTGCACAGAAATAATTTTTTAATTTCTTTTTTGACATGGCATTTCTGTGAGGTCATACAAACTGAGTACCTACTAAACATCTCAAACATTCTTACTTCAGTTTACATGTGTAGAAATGGACAATAAAAAGCATCTGAATAAACACTTCATTGCAAATCTTCGCCAAGTTCCTGAGAAACATATAGGACTTCAAACTTGTGACTAAAAAAACCTATTTGTGGTAGGTAACAGGTGGTGTTTTTCAAACAGTTAACTTCTGCTTTTCAAACTTCTGCTTTCAAACCCTTCTCTTAAGGGAGCTAAGAGACACTTACAATGCAAATGGAAGGGAACTGGGCTTTAGAAAATGTCTTCTATTCTGAAAAGAAGTTTATAGGCACCACAACTGAACTGTATACATCAACTTAAACACTGAGCAAGCCACTCCACCAACTGAGTGCAATAATAAAGACAGAAAGTACAATTCATGCCATGAATTTTGCCCTTCTTCAGTCATCCTAGATTTCATGAAATGGTATTGTAAATTCTATGATAATAACTGTGTTTTAAGAAAAAATTATATTTCTGTTTTAACTCAGTTCCATTCCTGGAAGTAGCTGTGATACACTAATTCAAACACTCGTGACTTTCTCATTCCGTAGAGAGTCTTTCCCCTACATACAGCCTAGGTCCATACAGCAGGGGCCCTTGAATTAAATGCACCCTGCTGTAGAAGGCCTACAGTGAGCTTCTCCACCAAAAGCTTCCAGTCTGATGGTCAATACAGTATCAGGTGTTCTGAAATCAGGTGCTACACAAGGCAAAGGAGCATTCTGAGAGTCTGGTAGCCAGCTTTCAGAAGGGGATAAAAAGTTACATATAGTTTTATATTTTACCACCAATAACCTCTACTAAAGGTGCCTAAAGCTCAAAGATGGCAGAATTTGATCACCTATTTAATCTAGATTCTGTATTCTGTCAGGTTCAACAGCAGCCAGGATATTGTATAATGTATAAATCACAGAATACAAGAATGAATGCACAGTGGAAAACCAGTATGTTTTAAATCACATTCATAACTGAAAAGAGAAGAAAAAAGTAGTCAGAATTCTGTTCATTCCCTGTAGGGTAATGAAATACTCATTTCAGCTCAGCAAAAGACTGTTAATGTCATTTCTGCAGGACATATTAATAGAATATATTCATTTTGCTAAACAGCTTGGTTTGCCTCGTACTGCAGATTTATGTGAACATATTTAAAATGCAAAAAAGGAAAAGAGAAAAGATAAAAGTTGACAAAAGTTGAAACAGACAAGTCTGCAGATCAAAGGACATGTTATGCACTTATTAACAAGAGCAAAAAATGTACCAAGAGAGACATTAGATTTAGAGGTATCCAGAGTGCAATGAACACCTGGCACAGGACATTTGCTACACTATCTGAGAAACCTATCCAAAACCAAAACCAGGATAGCTGAATCAATCATGTCATTCACAGCTTGTGGCAAATGGCTTTTAACAATTAAGTGTTATACATAACTGACACGTATCACATTCAAGAATAGGAACTGATATGGAACTACAATACTGCCAGTTGGCAAATTCTCCCACATTGATATTTTTCTTGGTGGAGACTTTAAGAAGGACTTTTAGTGTTGACTAAATAGGTGCTTTATTAACATCAACTGGGAAAGCAGTACTGGTACATCTCGAGAGATATTTGTGCAAGGGTAAATTTGATTTTTCCTAGACTTGGATCATACAATATTGTGATTTAGTAATGGTGAGATGTCCAGAAGTATTGAACACAGTAGGCTAGAGAAGTTTCCAACATCTATGGAAAATATAAATCTAAAAACCAATTGCAGCAAATCAGTATATGCTTATTTTACAGGTTTAGTACAGTACTTCACATTTTGCCTTCTAAAGGAATCAAATTAAAAACTCAGGTTTGAAACAAAGTCCTTGAATACAACTTTCAAAGACATACGCTCTTCTCATATGCTTTAGAAATATTCCATATGATCTCCTAAACCAACTTCATGAATAGAGTTTTGAAAATACAAGGCAATCCCCTACATATTCATGATATTAACATCCTGGCAGCTGAGTCCGCCTTTTTCCTTCAGAATATTTTTCTTTTAACAAAAAGCTTTACCTATTTAGAACAACTGCTGTGTATCTTCTTTCCACAAAAATAATTCCACATAAAATATTAGTAAAGGGAGATGGGAAATTAGTCTCTGGCTTCTCTTTCTCCTCAATTTCTTCGTCCTCATCATCATCTTCAGAATCACTCCAAGATACGTAATTATCCTGATTCCTATTGTTATACCATTCAACACTTTCAAACTGCTGCCGTTCATATGGTTTGTATTTGCGCAAGATTTCAAGCAGCTTTATTACTTTTGGGGTCACAAATTTCAGGTCAAGTGAGGCAGGCGAGAAGTGCTCTTCACAGAGTGCATGTATTTTCCTTAGGAAAGTGTCTGTAAACAATAAAAATTTCCTGTGCAGCTCCTCTTGTTCATGTTTGATATACTTCTGCAGCTCTCTCACCATCATCCCAGCTACCTTATCTGCACACCACGGTCCCAGAACAACCAACACAGCTCGACAGTCTGACAATATCTACAACAAATGAATTCAAGTATCAGTTCAAAGAGTACATTCATGAACTATTCATTTAAGGCTAGGGGCTTTTTTTTGTTACAGCACAGTCTTTGTAAGGATTATGGCAATTTTTCTACTTAAAAATATGCAGAAGTCTGCTTTTGTTATTTAGATGACCTTGGAAAATTTTGTGTTTCTAATGGAACAAGTTCCCCCCTCCCCCTTAAATTACTACCAATCAACTTCAAACTGTACATTTCTGAATCTCCAAAAAACCCCAAACTTAATCAAAATTTGGCCATTTTGTAGAACTGTAATTTTAAATTTATACTAAAAAGAAGAATACTTTATGAAGCAGCCAGATAAACAAAGCAAAACTTCTTATTGTTACTATATAACACAGAACTAATAGAATAAACACTTCACTGGGCATTTTTACTTTATTTACTACTGACAGCAGGCAGGGTTTCAAAAGTATATAACCAGAAAGTTGCACGGTGGCCTTAAAGTAGCCTTAGGAAGTCTATGCATTGGAAGGAAAAACAGAACAGAGTGGTTTGTATGTGTGGGTGGAACAGTAAAAGGAGAAAACTACATCCTCACTCATAGGAAACAGAATAGGCATTAGAGTACTATCATAATCTTATGAGAAGTTGCTTCCTCTGGAAGAGTGAAGTTGTCAGACTTAATAAACTAGGAATTCAGAAATGGGGTAACACTACTAAAAGGACTTATCATTTGGATGCCCTATATTGTACCAGAACAACTACAATGGTACCATAACAGGACACTGGCTTTGAAGTGCTGCTTTAATTTCTCTTCCTTTCCTTCTGTGAGGAAAAAGAAGAACAGGCTATCATCCTCTTGATGCTATCCTAGCCACTGAGGAGCTTATTAGTTCTAAGACTCAAGGGCAAAACTATCTAGACTAGTTGTAACTGCAATACAGAGGTGTGATACTCTATACTGCCATGACATAAAGCACTTCAGCCTCAAACTCATTTCTTTTCTTAATATGGTGCCTCCATCTTCTCCGAGAGCTACTGGTTTAAAAGCAGCACAGAGGGTTACAAACTTTAGATGTAGAGCAGTTAATCCACTCTTCTGGACTCTGCAAGGCATGAAGATTGCCTCCAGCCAGCATTTCTTATGTATTTAAGCCTATTATGGTTTAAGTTTAGCACAAAAGTAACTGGGACTTCCAATTCCCAAGCACTGTGATAGGCTGCCTTATGTACCATCTTTCCCTCTGGCACAAATAATATTCTATAGACAGTGTCAGACTCTTCAGATTCTGAGAATGCCAAAGGAAACTTGAATATTTTGTGCTGAAGAAAGAAATATGTTCTCCAAATTTCTCATGCATTATTACAGGAATAGTCACAGTAGTGACTCACTACTGACTTCTTGTTCAAAGACTTACATCCCTACACAGCTGTAATTTAGCAAGCAATTTCAAACCAGGAAGGCCAAGCAGAGTTAAAAAAAGGTACCTGGACCCCCTATGTGACAGGTCCCTGCTAAACACTCCACACCTTCTGGACCATCCTCTGCCAAAGGTCAGGACAACACAGGGGCAAACACAGAGAAAGTCAAGCAAGACTTGAGATTCAAATTCTATTCCAGCAAGGTGTGACACTAGTTCAACATTGTTCTAAGATAAATTACAGACACTGTACATCTCTGGCTGGAATTTTTGCCTAAATTCTGCCTTTACCATATCTTAATACAACAGGGAACAGTCCAAATTCTTCCTGAAGCATTATTTCCTCTTCTGTACTGAATTATTCAAAGGTCATAGGAGATTGTGAAAATGTCAGATTCTTGACCTCAGAGATAAGGACCTACAACATCAGGGTGCAGAATTGTTTTAGTGATTTAAGCAAACCTCAATGTCAAACTAAATGGAATTTTAATCAATGCTTGACATTGAAGCCCCACTCATTTATGGAAACAACTGCATGTTAATGAACACAAAAATCAGAAGTCTTTTTGCTTCAGATAATCAAGGATGGCTAGCTAAGGAGGTTTTACCTATGTAACATACATGGCAAAGAAAAACAGCAGTAAGATTTCTTTTCCCCAGGTTTCTCATACTTCTTGATATCCTTACCTGCTTAGAAATTAAGGTAGAATCTCTTTCTTTTGAATGTACAGATATGTTGCAGTCATTTAGAAAAGCAAGTGCTTCATCCAATTCCTTTAATAATCTTCCATACAACCCACTTTTGTCCGTATATGGTCCACAGTCTACAACAATCTCACATGGCTGAGAAGTATATCTTAATGAGGGCAAAGATCAAGTTAAAGACAGCTTCTGAAAGCCAGAACTATTTCAGCTCTTAAGGTCATACAGCAAACACAACAGCAACATGATATGTATTCAAGAACATTTGTTTCCCCACCACGAATCAATAATTATTAAAAATTATACAGTTAAACACTTCAGAAAAACCTCCACCTCCCAAAATACTGAACTACTTAATTCTAGATACTGTTCTAATACACCCTTAAAAAGAAGGCTAATATTGCTATTCTCATTTCAAATATTGGAAATTTAAGCAAATTCTAATTCCTTCAACATCTTTACTTGTTTTTCGATAGTGCACTCTCTTGCTATACAAAACAAAACCAACCTACATAATGTAAATTTATGTCTCTAAATACATTTACACAAGTAAAGTAATTATTATTCTTGAATGGCAGCAGGAAATTCTTAAAAGGAAATGGCTCAGACAAGTGAAAAAAATGCATTTAAAACATTTATGCATGGATAAAGCACCTGTTCCATAACTTTTAACCTTTAACTTTATTTGAAACTCAACAATACAGTACAGGTGCTCAAAGAAATCATGCTACATAGCAATCATTTCGCGCTACTTTCCCCTACAAGAAGTTACTGCATTATCACCACCTTTACTTTAAACAACACTCACATGATTCTAGATTCTGTAACTCACTTGTTCTGTTACTTAAGTCTTTATTCCTCCTCTCATCTCCCTCTATCTTTCATTAGCCTTTAAAACCCAGGCTATGCATTTGGGGGAAAAGAAAAAAAAAAGGCAACTTCTCTTGCATTAAGAGCACATTGTACTGTGGATGTTGCCACATTTTCCTAAATAGTTACATTATGGCATACACTGGATGCATACACAAAAGAGTGCACTTTAAAAGTTCAGAAGTATTTCGAAAAATGTCCGTAAAAGGTTTTTAGCTTGGTGGTGTGTTGAGGGGTTTTCGTTGTTTTTGGTTGGGTTTTTTTCTTAGAGGATCTGTTTTGTTGTATCTTTTGTTTTGCTTTTTAACAACAGAAAATCTCCCCCTACCAAGGCAAATCAGCCTTTATACTCAAAAGCCATTTAACATTCTATCTCCACCCTAAATGGAACATCAGCATCATATACACACAAACTCTTCTAAAATTTAGAAGACTAAATATTGCTACTGGTTTATTCCTCTAACCAAAACGAAAATGCAGGCATTAATTTACTAACAATCATTATAAAACACACCTGTCCAAGACCACCAAATCAGTTGCAGTTTCAGCATTGCTCTTCAAAATTTTCTCCAGTTTCTGGATCTTCTCCTCTAACTCAGCAGGATCACATTTCCCATTTAAAATGGAAGCTGTTAATCCCAAAATTCGAGGACATGATGGATAATCCTCACAGATCTGTGAAATCAAATCAAATTAAATTATTTACAAAAGATATCCTGTTAATCTACCTACAAATTTACGATGCTTAGGCTGGAAACTTTTATTTCAATAGCAGGTGTTGCAAAAGGAACCAAACACTGAATTAATATTTTCTGTTCTACTGAGTGGAAGTTAAACAGCCATCAGATTTAAAGGTAAGTATTTACAACTTGGAAAAATGGAAACAGTTAGCACTACACAGAATACTCTTGTCACACCTACTAATATGTAACATAATATTTCCACACCATATAAAAAGGCACATACACTTGAAAAGAGATTTGGAAAGATACTTATTATGCAGGTATCTCTCACTTATAAGCCAAAAACGACAGGGAGCCAATAATAATCTGGAAAGAGCCCCAGTAACACCTTTAGAGATCAGCATTTTTAAAAGTAATAAAAACAGATTAGCATATCCCATTCCCTAACTAAAATATTTTATTGATGAATTTTTAAAATTCCCCTAATTCAATAAATTTAGCTTCTCTGTTAAAGGGATTTGTTTTTAATCCCCACTGTAAAATACAGTAAATACACTATTCTTCTACCACATAGTAACACTGAAGTCTTAACTCAATACAGTAACTTCACAGTCCCAGGAACATGCTAACATTGGTTCCAGTAATATCTTTTTTGGTAGCAAAAGTTGCCTTAAATGGTTTCCAATTCTCCAGCTCTCCCTCTGACTTTTCTTCCTCAACCAAGTGTATTAAACAGTCACACAATAAATGCACCTTCATAATCTCACGGTATGGATGATCCTGGATTGCAAGATGGCACTCATCAAACACCAGAAGATTAATATTTGACAGGGATAAATACTCATTCCTCAAAACAGTCAAAGCAACATGACATGTCATAACCAGAACCTAGATTGAAAGGAAAAAAATGTCAGTACAAGAAAAGTACAAGCTATCAGAGGTCAAGGTGAAGCAGGAAAAGTTTTTTGCAGGTCTTGTGAGACAGCATTGGCAAATATCAATCCCTATTGATATACCTACACCAGGTAAGGACAATAGAGACTAAAACATTCTCTACTGGAGAAAGCAGTCTCTGAATGGGGGTGTATTTATATATGTGTCTGTATCTCTCCAGGCACATGCCTAGTTAAAAAATGAATATAACAGACAATCTCAACAGCAACCAGACCACACAGAACAAGTACCATTAAATAATCCTAATAAATTAAGTTAGTGTCCTTGTATGTGTCCCACTATCATGTCTCCAGCAAGAAAGGTAGCTCTCCATAAGCTCTTAACTATCTGCAGCTGTAACATAAGCAGGACATTATCAGAATTATTTTTGAAGAAAAAGCTTATTTCTTGTACACTAACAAAAATTGAGTTTGTTGATAAAATTGTATCGTTTTTACACTCACTTTGAACTTCACTAAGTATAGTAACACTTTCTTCTGTCAGAATTCCTCAGACATATTCAATAAAACATTACTAATCACCAGAAAGTAAACCCCAAAACCCAAACATTAAAAAAAAAATTAACATCATTTAAAGCATTTAAAATTTCTTCTGCAATCAACCTAATGAACAAGTCAGAGAGGTTGAAAATAAAGGACTTAGAGGATGGCTTTCTAAAAACAACCTGAAAACACCTACATATATTTGCCTCAAAATTAACATACAAATATACCAATATGCTGGATTTCTTTCTAAAGAAGACTGAATGCATAATCGGAAGGAATCACTTTTGATCCAATCTGACTCTCTGTATGCTTTTAGTTTTTACTTAATACATTACCTGATGCTTAGAGAATTCCTGACTCCATTTTTCTTTTGTCCATGATTCAGTTATCTCCAAACTCGAATACTCTCCCACTTTAAGGTCTGAATGTGTCCTGACAGCTGACACTTGTTGAGCAACTTGATTTGCTTAAGGAAAAGAAAAAAATCTCATTTACATAAAGGTCTTGTCATACTTCAATTTATAAGATGTGTGTCCTATAACCTAGCACGACATTTCACGTGTTCTTTAGCTTAGACTAATGTTAAACCAAGTGTAGATGGCAACTGCCTCTACTGAGAACCACATCAAGGAAATAGATTGCTAACTAAATTGCACTTCAGATTCAATGTCTTAACTTTAAACTAGAAAACAGAACATGTTATATATATAAACAGATTACATTAAACAGACAATGAAGCAAAAGATGAAAGGTATCACATCCTTGCTGTTGAAGGCTTTACACAGAAGATTCTCCCAACTTGGTTTTCAAGGAACTTCTGTTACAAAACATTCCATGGAAGTATTAGCAGTGTGTTTAGGAACATTTCCTCTTACCCGAGTTGACCAAGAACACAGTTCTTTTTCCATTTTTGTTGAAATCTCCCCTGATCTGATAGGACAGCTCTTTAGTGAGTAGTACTGCAATAAAAGTCTTCCCTGAGCCAGTGTTTAAGCAGACTATTGTATTATGATCCAAAGCTGCTTCAAGCAGTTCAACCTAGGTTTAAAAAATAAGAATGTCCTTACTTGCAGTAATGCAGTGAAAAAGCCGACAAAAAAAAAAACCAAAAGTGATAAATAAACTATAGACAAGTACAAGTCAATAGTATCACTTGAAATCTTTCAAGTGCCATATAATTAACACATCTCTCTCATAACAACGTATTCTCACAATCCTTCATAAATGTTAACACACTATATATAGTCCAGCTTTTAAATCTAAAATCCTTCAATACCACAATATACTCTCAGGTAGCTTTCTGAGTTTATCTTTTTAACAGATTATTCTGTTGCTACATACATGGAATGAAGAAAGAAACTACAGCTTTTAAATCTAATGCATACATCAATTCAGCACAATAAGCAAGTAGACTAGCTGAAGGTGATCCAAGTTTCTTATTAATGCTAACAAAATGCTTCTGGGCACCTCTGCAGTGTAAAAGTACTGGTATTCTAGAACTCAGTTTTCCTTGAAGTGAAAAATCAGAGTACCCTGATGGGGTCTCTGACTTTAAAGGGCTGCTTTGAGCAGGATGTGAACCAAAAATCAAAATTAGTATACCATGTGGAAGACAAAGTGAGAGGTTGAAGGAAACATGATGTATAAATTCAATTAAGAGGCACAGTTTATTTGCCCCTAGCAGCCTTCTGCAGAGAGTGGCAGGAGAACACTCCACTTAAAAGCTGTCCTGCTTGTTAGAGCAAACTGAGAAGAGGCAAGGGAGGATGTAACAAATGCCAAACAAAGCCAAACCAAAAAATTAGCTCCCAACAGGTGGAGCTGAGAGACACATGTCCTGACAGTCTGCATCACAGCACATTATCCACTTGCTCTTGTTCTTTTTCCATTAATTAATGGATTTAATTGTACTTTTTTTGATGTCACTGTGTTAGCACTATCACTAGTACCTGATATTTTCTTGGCGTGTAAATGTTATCATGAATTGCTTCTTGTTGCCATGGTAGTCCAAAAAATGGACCCATTGGGGAGGAAGCAGGGGTCATGAGCTGCAGTCCCGCCATGCTGAGGGATTGCAAAGCAGGGCTTTTCATTCATTCATCCAGTGTTTCTTTCATTGCATTTTTGTTCCAGCACAGCCTACTATGAGAAGAAAATGAAACGGTATTAGATATACTCGCAATCTCAAGCAATAAGAGAAAATTTTTGTCAAGAAAAGGACATTACTTGATTTTACTTGCAGAAGTATTTTTTCTCATACTATTTTCAGCAGAAAATGTTAAGTTTAAATTTACAGGCACTTCTCCCCTTGAAGATGTGTGCTTATCAAAGTACCCCAGAAATTCAAAAGGAGCTGTACTTTACAGGACAATGCTCAACACAGGCATTTGGATTTACACACATACATTTTAATATGAAGTTCCACGTATGGGCTGACAGAATTTCATTTTAAATTTAAGCTTTAAAAAGTAAAGCTATCTTAGCTTTAACTCAGGAAAGAAAAACACTGAAATTTACAGCACAGGCACAAGTATCAGATTTTCTATTTTTCTTTCCAACCAAAAAGGCCTTTGACAAATTAAAGCTTTAAATACACAGGAATATTATTCTAATTGCTAGGAAAAGAACAGAAACTACGCAAGAATGTCAATATTTTCAAATCATCAGATTCTGATTAGATTATCTTTTTAAGAACTGGCAGAAGCATTACTGATAATTGCTAATGACTCTAGTAAGGACTAAAAGAGAATGGGATCCTTACCAGGTTTACCACCAACTTCCATAAAGACATTGTAATTCATAAACAAAGCATTTGGAACTTCATGACAATTGAGCACTGCAGAACACTTTCCTTCTGAGGCTATGAAGTCTCATCATTGGGGTGTGTGTGTGTGTGTGTGTTAAAAACATCTGCTATTTGTCAGGAATGATCAAAGTTACAACAAACAAGACTCAACAAAAAAAATCACCAACTAAAACAAACAAACCCCACAACGTAAAAACCTTTAGCCTGAGAAAGTGATTATGGCCTCATGATACAGAAAAATATTGAAGCATACAGAAACATACTATGTGAAATCTAAGAAATTTTGAATACTCCCTCCTTAAATTGGATGCATACCCTATTAAGAAACCAGTATCTGCAAAAGTTAGTTTTTCTCAAATTCCTACAAGCTCTATATTAATTTTAGCATCAATATGTGTGGAGAAATGCATAAAATAGATGATGAATTCATACTTAATAATTCATTAAAAAGGCACGAGAAAAAGCTAATTCTCATTTTATCACATTGAAATGTTCTTGTTTTCTATACAATAAGAAAGTTACTAAAGCTTTGCAAATGTGCAGTAAGGAAGAAAAATAAGTAAGACAAGTATAATACTCTATCTAAGAGGGAACCAGTAATGGTTATCAGAAATAACTGAAGAGAGTGAGTAAAAAAAAGAAGCAGTAAAATTAAATCAAAAACAGGGCACTGACTAGATTTCCAGAGGTCCCTTCCAACCCGAGTAATTATGTAATTCTGTAATTAAGTATTCATTTAGATTTGTTCCAACACTGTTGTTCTATGTTAATATTTTCAAATTAAATATCATAATCTGGACCATGTCTAGACACTGATATTAAACTAGTATTAAATAATTATAGGAAGCTCTGAATAAAGAGATTAAACCGATGATCTCACTTTCCATCTCAGGTATATATTGTAAAATAAAGGCAATACATTGAACTACAGGATCACTCCTCCTGCAGAGTCAGAAGTAATTTCAGTTTACAGTAAGTGGTCAGATAAAGCTTTGTCTCAATTCATTTAAGTGGCAGGAGAAGCCCTGAAGGACAGTGTAAGCTGAAATAACACACACGCAGCCCCATTGTAAAAACGTATTTATCTTTTGTAGACAAACATTCAGTAGTAAATGCTACTTAGTGAAAAAAAATTAATATAACTTCCTGAGTTTAGGAGCAGCAATAAACATACTTCCCCCCCTCATCAAAAATGTCCCTCTTTAATATATACAGTGTGTCGATAACCGCTGGAATATTGTCCAATATTTTTATTTGGGTGTTACCAAAACTGTCATAGTGAGAAGATTCCAGAAAGATGTCTTAAAATCTTAAAAAAACCTCAAAAGGAACAAATGTGCATTTCCACAGGATATAGTAAAGAACATGCCTGACACTATGTTTTTACAGTTGTTTTAGGATGATCTCCAAACTCTCAGCAACCTTCTCATTCACTTTTCACTCCTGTAATATAAGTTACCATTTGAGCCCAAGTATTTCAGATTACCTAAACAGATAAAATGGATCAATATTGCTTTATTTAGCTGTAAATAAAGAACTACAGTCTACACAAATCACAAAATCAGTATTATGTCATTATTCATAGCAATTGTAATACAAAAAAAGGCTCCTGTTGATTCTTAAACTGTTTCTATACATTTCAGAGAACGCATGCAGGTTCTAACAATGCAACTATAGTAATAGTTTTATAGAGCATTCTAATCTGGCACAGCCAAAGATGTTCATTCGCCCCTTGGAACTAGTGGCTGTTCCTCCACTGGGACTCAAAAGCTTTGGGTTACAGGATACAGCTGGCAGGAAAGATACAATCATCCTAGAATGGTTTAGGTGTTATACAGCTGCACATAGCAATCTGATCATCCTTGACATTCTGATCTACTGAGCATTCACACATCAAATGTACTTGATGTTTATCAGTATGTGACTGATAGTCACATGGCAAGGACAATAAAGTGACACAGAGTCTTCCGCAGACACCAGCAGAAAATATCAGAAAACCCTGGGCACCACTAACCTTAGAGAAGCTTTTGTATGAACTGACAGCTCAGGTACAGGAAAACAGGGAAGAAGGGAAAAAAGCGAGGAAAGGTGTCATCCCCAACACCCCCTTCTCCAAGCTTACACATGAAGCCCTCCTTTAATATATCTAGCTTCTCTTTCTGTATCCAGTGAGTGGAAGCATGAGTTGGTAACAGACAAAAAAATCCTTAGAATCATGGAATGGTTTGGGTTGGAACGAACCTGTAAGATTGTACAGTTCAAATCCCCTGTATCTGAAGAACACAAAGGTCTTTTGCATGACTGTAGTATTTCACTGAAACAGTCTCAATCATGCTTCTCTACTTGCACAGGGCGACTGGGGAAAAACAACTGATGTTTGCTTTGTTTAACATGAGACCACACTGTCATAATAATTGCTAGAATGGACTAGAGAAAAAATATCCAAACATTTTCCATCGTAAAAGCTGAAGCTGATTCCTCAATTGTTCTTGTACATAAGCCCAGCCACTTCAGTTATTTATAAATCACTTCAGATGAGAAGCTCCTCCTCTTTGTTTACTGTTCCATCTGTCATCTGTTTCTTTTTCAAATGACAAATACAACTTTGGGAACATATAAAATAGCTATATCACAACACCAGAAGGGAATTAAGGAGAGAAAACCAACCTTATTTTAAAAGGCTGCTAATAAAAAACAGGATCCAATATTAGAAATAATTCACTTCTTTTGCTATGCACCTAATAACAGCCACCTTGCTGTAAGAAGAAAGAGGATTTATGCTTACATATGGGTCCAGCTTGATCTGGAAAGGCTGTGAAAAAACATATACTCTAAACTACAGCTTTGGTTTCTGTGTACCAAAACAGCATTGTGTGCCACTGCAATCATACCTGGGCTGAGTTTGCATGAGACACAACATATTTGAAAGAACATATAGGGAGAGGGAATTTAAGCAAAGTCAGGTAAAAAGAAAAAGTTATCCTCCCAAATCAATGTTTCTTTCTGCTGTACTAAGGTTTCCTAGTCCTGGCTCTCATTTCTATGATTTGTATTGGAAGTATATAACATCTGACAAGATCAATGTCAACATTATTATGGGAGTAAGCCAGAATAATGCAGTAATTGTATCATTCTAGAGTCTCTATTTCAATAGCAAGGAAAAATATCAAGTTCTTCAATAAAAGAAAAGCAGAACAGGATCATCTAGAAATAAAAAGGGAAAGAACACATCTATTTGAAGAACATATTTTAAATTGAAAACATTTGAGATGTAAGCACATATGTTCAGATCTGTGGAGAGAAAACTGAACATGAGATAATGAAACTAGCTAACAGTGAAGTATAAGAAAAAGCCAAACTAGTCTTGCTCAGCCAGTGCTGGGTAATAAAGATACTTGCTAAGATGTTCCATCTTTGTCCACTGCATTATTTTGAAATCTGACGGAACAAGAAACTCTAAGAACTTGCTGAAGCTGAATTTGGAGTGAGGAACACCTGAAACAAATCATACTTCCTGTGACTCTAGACAAGTTAGAGAAGCTGGATAAGGCTCAAGCTTGTTTGCTCTACTTAAATAATAGTCAAAGTTCCAGTTTCATGGTCACCAATCTTGAGAGTTTTAAGAGCAGAATTCACAACCTAGCGTCCTTATTTTAATGTACATTTGTGTGAACAGATGGTAACTGCAAAGCTAAAATTAACCCCTTATTCCATCATTTAAAGAACTGTTTTTCAGAAAAATATACAATGTTGGAAATGAAGTCAACAATATACAATAGCATTTTTTCCAGTCTCCAATAAATCTGGAACTGTGGTGTAGGTTTTTCAGTCACATGACTATATCCAATTTGAAGCCATCCTCCAGTGCACAAAAAGCTTACTTCAAGGTTTACTGCACTATGGAATACAAGCCAAACCAACCAGAGGCTTCACCTGGAATGAGACATCCTGGATCCACTCCTGCTTGGAGGACAGTTTAAAACATTTATGGAATGGCACTGAGGTAGAAAGAGAAGAGAGTAGTGTCCTGGGGATGCAACTTTCAAGTTTTTACCACCATTTGTGAGCATAGTTTGTGCTGTATACACAAGTTAATGCAAAACTATAATCATCTCCGATTAACAACAAAAAGTTCTTACTGTCATTTGCAGTGTATTTAATTTGCTTTCTATACTGATTCGTAAATTTGTACCTAATATAATCCTTGTGATACAAACATTATTTCTGATCATTTAGGACTTCACCTTTGTCCTACAATATTTAATTCATCCTCTAAAAGCATTCTCAGCATCAGACAAAACAAGTTAGCCTCAAGAGGTAAAAATAATCCACTTACTCTAAATTAAATAAACCACAATTTATAAAAAAAAATATTAATAGAACCTTGCTGCTTGAAAATTCTCTTACATGAACACTTGAAGAGTCTGAATGTAGTTTCTTTATAGCACTTTCTATGTTCAAGTGCTACATGAAATATTAACTTGCAGAATGATCTAACACAGAGAATTCTTACTTGGGTAAAGGAGGACCAAATAAAAATAAAAAATTTAAAATATTACAAATATGGAATACAGAGAAAATGAATGTAAATGTTAATAAACAAAATGTAAAATGCCACTGAGAATGTTCCATACCAACTTACACTGTAAGCATTCACAGGCAAGAATTGGTTTTGCATCAATTTAGGTGAACTTGCAGTATTTCTGTTGCCTGGTTTCTAAGCTTTCTTTTAAAAGTGTACTTTTTAAAAGGATTTGACTTTTTCAGTGACAGCCCAGAAGAGCACACTACTACTTCCAGAAAAAGAGGCCTATTTTGTTAATATTACTCCTGCAACTTTAGTTCTCTTAAGAGAACATAAGAATCCCAAACCAAACACCCTCAGTTTTATATCCAAAAAGAAGAAGTCCAAAACTCAAACATCAGACAACTGTCAATATTACCCAGTAAGATGAATCTCTTTTATATAGTGCTCTCTTTAACACAGACCATATCTTATGAGACATTATTTCTCTCTCATCCTTTAAAGATCTTTATCCCATGCATTGCCTAACAGCAATTTTTAAATTTAGTCTTATAATATTCTTAAATGAAAAAAAAAGAAGGCATTTCAGATGTTTTCCTTTCCAAGAAGGGAATATGTAGATGCTTACAAAGCTCAAATGTAAGTATTCCTTTAAGGACCATCTTCCTTGGTTTCCCTAGCACAATCAGAAATATACTTTGTGAATACTCATTTTGACTACAAGAATTCTATTCTTCTGATACCTAACCAGACAAACATTGTTCTTTAATAGCCTACCAAGGCATACCAGCACAACAACAGCTGCTTTCTGTCATCCAGGAAAAGTTTCATTACCGAGCTTATTAAACCAAAAGTTACATTGAGGTTCTGCATTTGGATGAGCTGATCCTGAAGCAGTTCTACAAGCAGTACACCAGTTAACAGGTGACATTCCTGGCAGACACCTCCTAAATGTCTGCTTGTAGGAGAGAAATGGAGTACAACATGACACTTAGCAGACTCAGAAAGCCCCTGAAGTCCTCCGCAAAGTGTTCAGTATGACCAAACCTAGACTCGGGGAAAAGTGTAATAAACACTTTGTGCTGCAATCAGTCCACCTCAACCAACAGAGCCAGCCAAGTCATCATTCACATAGAAGTTGTGCTGCTGCACACTGAACAGTCAAATGCAAAAGGACTATGCCAATATTTATCAGTATAACACACACAGGCTGCAGGACATTTACAAGTAAAGTAATACAATGTAAAAACAAAAATCAGGTTTGTAGCACGTCTCTAGTGATACCAGTATGTGAGGCATTCAGAATGGGGATGTCTCTGCTTTAAAGAATACACACCTGCAGCCAGATTCTGGAACGAACTTTAATTTTTTAAAATTACGTGTACAAGGCCAGTGCAACAATCCTAACTATGCAGTTGCTTAATCAGCAGTGTAGAACTGGTGCTATGCAGACTCCTTTCACCTCCATAACACAGATGACAAAAGATAAAACATGAGGTATATGGATCCAAGATGCAAGGCAAGGTGAGCACAGCAGAACTAAAGACATTTCTGTCTTCCCTATGTTATCAAAGCACATTTTTCTGCTATGTAGTTTTAATCAGATAGCCTCTTCCCCTATTTTTGCTGAACTCATATTTCAAACTGAAGCATACTATTGAAACTAAGACATTAATTTACCTGTCATTTCTTTTCCTTACCATTTACTTTGTGTCTCCTATCTGGAACAACATATGAATTCAATTCTAATTCTAAGCCCTTGTGCCAACTCTTTTTTTTTTTTAAAGCTGATCATATTTCACTAACACAACCACATTTGAATATAAGATCCACAAGAAAAGCACACACACATCCTTATAAAAAACGGAATAGATTTCTAATCATATTCAGCTTCATAAGAAGTATCAGAGCAAAAGTTTCATGATAAACATCTAAACTTCTATGAATAAAATGAAGTAGCTACTTTCATTTTTCTTTCCAAAGAAATTCAGTCAATTTCTATAAACTCACATATGGAAGTTACTTTACTCTATGGTTCTGAAGCATCTTTAAATATAAAACAGGAGAACACAGTGCAGTGACACATCAAAACCTGCTTTTCCCATACCACAAAGCACAGTCTTACCGTTTTAATTTCCGCAGTCTCTGTGTTTATGCTTCCTGAACTGCATTTTGACATCATGATATCAGCTTGTAGAGTAATCACATAATTTGTAAGCCTTGACTCTTAAAAAAAAAAAAAAAAAAAAAAAAAAACAAGAGCAAAAACCCATGAACTATAAAAATTATTTGAAAAGGGAACTACAACAGCAAAATTAATTGTGGTAATTCAGTTGCTTAAAAACATTTATATGTGTTAAGCCTACAACACAACTTGCTGACAGAAACAAACCCTTTAGGTTTACTCTGAACATGAATTATTTTAGTTTACTATCAGAACCTAAAATTTAGAAGATAATTTAGTTTAAATGTGCACATACTTCCCCAGTCCTATTTCCAGGTTACTTTCATTAATTAGTATTCCATGTGGGAAATACATGAGTAGAGCGCTTGGTATAATTTTGCTATGGTTTGTATAATTGTATTGCTTTTTCCAGTCACAAGTATTTGAGTTAAGGCATTAAAAAAAAAAAATCAAGAGTTCAAGCTTCTTTAAAATATTTCAATTTAAAACTCCAAGAAATACAGTCAACTCACGGAAAAGCAACACCTATTTCTCTCAACATAAACCAGTCCTTTTAGTAAAAGAAAAAATACTGTGCACTTAACATGGTGATTTAACCATAAAAGTAAAATTCAAAAATATACAAATTCATGACAGCGAATTTCTAGATATAATAGCCAAATACAGGTATATTTATACTGAACATTATTATAAATATACACACATACGTAAAACTACAACTTAAAGTAAAAATACCATATTTCAGCAGATCTAGAGTGTTCTTAAAGCTGTACAATAAAAAAATTTACACAATACATACACCTAGAAGTGTGAGTTTTGCCAGACCTAAAAAGAGACTATGAAGTCCAATTATTTAAAATCGATACTGAAAACTTAACCACAAAATGGATCTTGATGAAAATTTCTCCTCCAATCAATTCCATAAAGTTAACAAAGAGGACACTCCCAAGATTAGTTCAGTATGTTCATTTTTACCTCAAACGCTGATGCTGAGCTTTTCCAGAGTCTCCAATCCTGTAATTTTGTTTCACCCTAGGTAACCTAAAAGGTAACATAAAGAGAGAGCATTTTACCATGAACTGCCATTAAAATCAACGGTGCCATGTGGTAGTCTGCTTTCTTGCGTTTTAAAATTTAGCTCTGAAGCAAGAGCACATGGTCCCTCAAAAATCTAACTATCATATGTCCCTTTATGGCTAGGGATACAGTCAGTGTCTGAAAGATCAGCCTTAAGCTCTCGGGAGACATTTGCATGTTTTGTTTTATCTGCTGAAGTAATGGCTAGCTAAGGCCAACTAGATTCACAGCTTTTCTCCCCTGTGCCCCATGTATGTTTCACCTAACAGAGTAGGGAAATCCAGAAGAAAATCATTATTCAACACATTTAAGAGAGATCTGAAAGAATGTATGTTTTTCCAGAAAACAAAGTAAACAGTTATTATTTTATTTTACAGGAATACAAAAGGAATGCAGCACAGAAAATCTAATGGGTACTGCATTCATGTACAAAATAGACTGACAAAAAATTAATTCCCTGGGCTTCATTTAAAATTTGTGTTTGCAGCATACATAAATATATCCTTTATTTTCAGCACAAAATACAGCAAATTGCTTCTAAGATGTAGTAAGTAGAACTTAGATTTATTACAGCATGTTCCTGTTATGTCTAGGTTATTCATTTATTCACTGCCTCTAAACAAGAACCAGTATGGTTCAACAAGAACCAGTATATGGTTTTCTGGTTCAATTCCACTGAACCAGAAAACAACCTAACAACAGAAAACTGCCACATTCACGATAAAAATATAGAAATATGCTCCTGTCTCTATATATTTGCAAGAAAAGCTGAAGCGAACAATGCAGCATTTGGATACCCCAGCAAAAAGCAAACACCAGCAGAAAGAAAGGTTCAACCCTTGTCAGTAAAGCTACTGCCGCATGTGTGGCTTAACAGAGCAAATTTACTTTACTGCCAAATCGCAGATGGCAAACACAAAGCACAGAGACCAGCAGGTAAGATCTGAGAACCAAAGAAAAATACAAATCTAATTCTCCACCAGCACAACCGCTTCCTTCGGCACACGGAAGCCAGAAGACCTGGGCTAGAATCAATGGATCGGCGGCAGGAATTACAGTAGGCCGTTTGAATGCCAACCTAAAACCAGACAGGCCACATTCCTGAGATGCAGTCAAGGTCTAGCACAAAACAGCAGCGTCTATCACATTAGCATCTAAATGGCGCTGGTGCACCCACTCAGACAAAGCCTGGAGCGATCATTCCCCGGCGGGCCACGGGCACCTGCCCCTGGCGCTGCCCGGCGCTGAACATCCCCCATGCTGCAGCCACAGCCGCCAAAATACTTTATACCACATAAGAAAAAAAAAAAAAAAAAAAAAAGTTTTATTTTGCTCTATAGTTTCTGAGGGTCTTGTTAAAAATAAGCAAAAAAAGACAAAAAGGAAAAATTAGCGACATTTTAGAAACCTAATTTTTAGGAATGTCAGTGTCTCCTATGAAACAGCAAGGCTCCCCCTTTTTTTAAATGTCACCTTTTAAGAGCACAACATTCACGTATTTTACCAACAGCTAGAAGGAAAAAGTTCTAAGGTAAGCAGACACTCCTCCGAAACACACCACAAACACAATAAATACTCAAATCATTAACAAAAAAACAAAAAAAAAATCGGCTCCTATAAAGACATCAGGAGAAGCTTCCAAGAAGTGACACAGCAGGCACTTCTGCAAATCTCCAGCGCTCTAGAAACCTGCAAGCAACCACAAGCTACTTCTGCAAATCTCAGCCAACATCTTCAAGTACCTTGGCTATTTGCTACTGAAACACAACTAATGCAAAAACCAAGTATCCAAATATATCAGAGAATACAGAATATATCAACAGGTTTTGTTTTTATTTCGTGGGTTTGTAATTCAGTCCCTGAAAATAATCACATTCATATGACACCTAACTTGCTATTAAAAAAGGATGGTCAGAAAAAGGTTAACTGAAATTTACAGTACAACACTTGCTGTCACAGTCTAAGCAACAGGCTGAACCTGAAAGACTATCAATGTTCTTGCTCTTCAACATCTTTGACGATTTGAAATTAAACAGCTAATCCCTAGAGCAATTAAATCATTATTCAAACTGTTAACAACTTGAAAATGAAGTTATTTTGTAGTAAGTTCTATGCAACTAGACTCTTACAATCACTTGACTTATTTAGTGAACAATCTTTAGGCAAATACAACTGAATTCCAGCACGAACAACGTCCTGCATGATCTTTAGGGGGTGAGGTAAAAACTGCATTTATGGTTGGGAAGCAAAAGTACATCTGGGCTAGCAACCTGCCTCTATGATCACAGCTGGCTGCAGAAGCTAAGGGCAGAGGGAAGGGGTGACTACAGAACAGGACGTATCCTTTTCTTTTTGTTACTCCAGCAACTTAATACTTCAACTATTTTTCTTTGGTTTATTATGGTACAAATAATAATGTTACATCAGAAACCATAGTACAGACTCCCTACTGCCTCAGATTAATTTGAAAGCAAAACACTGACATCTAAGGACCTAAGCCTTCATGAAAATCAGGAAAAAAAACTACACTCAGGACACACAGCTCTCTAAATATAAAAATATCTGAACCATACATCTGGACACTCTGAAACACATAACTTTTAACAGCAATTAGAATTAAATTATGCCACATATTTCAGGGTTTTTTAGTGCATAGGAAAATTGCAGGTCCATGTGTAGATTCTAATTTATGGGTAACTATAACAGTATCACAGGTAGGGATAACTAACCATTATCTGTGAATTTATTTATCATTTGGTCATTTACTTGACTACCAAATTATTTACTTGTGATGATTTAGTTAATTTAAAGGTTATGTTCAAGCTTTTCAGGCACTTATGGCTTTCTACAGGAAGGCAATTAAGCAGACATTAGAGCAGGGCTTTCTCTCTTCCCCAATTTGGGGGCAAGCTGTGAGGCAAGTACAGTTCCAAAGCATTAATTATTCTTGCTTTGGATAAGTAAAAGCAGCAGCTGCCCTATGACTATAACCCCATGTGGAGACTTCAATCCCATTATTTGCATAAACATAAACCCTTTCTCTGCATGGGGCTGAAAGTCAAGCTCCTCGAAACATGGGTATTCAACAGCTCACAGTTGTCACTGTGCCACAACATCCAAAATTACTAAGTTCCCTACATTACAAAAGGCTTTCTCTGAAGTCAGTAATTGTATGATGCAAGGCCAGCAGACACTTGGATTGTAAATCGAGCTCTAAAACTTCTACCAAATCTAAAATGAGAGTTCACATCTACTGCAGTCAGCCATATCAAGAACCAGCGTTCAAATTCTAGCCCAAATTTCAAAAAAAAATCCACCAACAAAACAAAACAAAAAAGTATTCACCATCAATGGTGAATCAAACCAACTCTTTCTAGTGCAACCTTAAAATGTGTACTATATGTTGGTTAGCACATTATTTACTCCAGATTTTATGGTTTTTTTCTTTTTTTGATTTCATCCTACAAAAGACTTCTCACCAGTTCACTACTTGTCTTCACATGGCCTTTTCCTGAAAGGAACTTGTGGGCACACTACTGGAATTTTCTTTAATGTGAAGCTGGGATGAAGTCAGTATTAAATTCATAAAAATATGCAGTACAAAGAAACTTTCTTCTTCCCAAATTTAGAAGACATTCAAAGCTCCTCAGCTGTCACAGAATTCACCAGAGGAGAGAAAAAAATCCCACAACAATCAAAAATTATACTTGATTTTATTTTATTGAAGGACAATCTGTGAATAACTTCCAAGACATTTCCATAGGCCCACTAGGTTGTTGTTTTTTGTTTCATTTTTTGTTTGCCTGTTGTTGGGTTTGTCTTTCTTTTGGAACATGTAAGAATATGTAAAGGTGAAGATGCTACCCAGGTGGAGTCAACACCCCTGGAGGTGTTCAACAAAATGTGTAGATGTGGCACTTAGGGATATGGTTTTGTGTGGACTGGGCAGTCTTACATTGACAGCTGGATTTTAGGAGTCTTTTCCTTAAATCATATGGAATTCTACAATCCTATGAAAATGCTCTGTGGCAAACCAAGGGTGTTGCAAGGGCTCTCACACAAGATATGAGCAGAAAAAATGCGCATCATGTAAAATGATCTGACTTAATTCCAAAGTGGAGAAGATATAGTTATTTCCCTCCTCTATGTAAATACATGTGCTTAGACTAGAACATGAGCATTCTTACACACACTTTACATTTAAATTAACATGAGACTTCAGCAGCTCTTACCAATTAACAACTTTTATCTTTTAATGCAATCTTTATTTCTCAATATTGTCCAATAAAGCAAACATTTGCACACTGTGGTTCAAAAGTGGTGAGAAGCCATAAATATTACATTTTACCAGTATAATGCTTCAAGCCTCGTGTAGCAATTTCCTACCACAGGTTATCTGTAGCACTGTTGACCTTCCAAAACAACTGACACAATACTGAATCAAAAATATTCAACAATTTACATGGCAAAAAAGGTAGTGATAGAAGAACTGAAGTCCTTATTTAAGGTGAAGTGGTGAAAAATACCTCTGAGAATAAGACATGTTTGTTCTGTGTACTGTCAGTCCTGAGCTATTGGTGGGAAAAACTGGAACAATTTGTACAGATTTGAGGACTTCCTCTTGTGCTAAGTAAATCCAAAGGTTTTTATCTTCAATTAAAGCTTCTTTTTTAATAGATGCCTTAAATCAAATTCTTAGGTTTAGGAGTAAATATGGAATCCCAACTGAATTTGAAAAATATAAATATTTAAGATCCACAAAATGTAATGTGGACAGCTTCTTTTCCCCAATACGTGGGGTCATAGGCATCTAAATATTGACTGAGAAGCTTTATCTTTTCTTTCCTTCTTTGAAAGCTTTTCATATTATGATCAACCATGACAGCTGGAACAAGGTCAAACATACTTCACTGCTAACAGAGGAGGTGATTTAACCAGTCAGTTCATAAAGGTCCCCTAGCTTCAATCCTGGTGCAACAAAGCACCTCTAAACTTTGCAGTGCAGAGATCCAAATCAGAAAACAGACCCATTCCTGATTTATCCATCAATCTTGCACAGTAGAACAAATTCAAGATGAAAAAAGAATAAATTGAGCTAAAATAGGTATCCATGAGAGAGTTCTCTGAATGCATATTGATAGGCATCTTTCCCTTATGCCAAATGTACATTACAGTTCAGTGCAGTATTAATCCAATTTTCCACATTAGATCTGCTCATAACATATAGTGATGGATACTTTTAACTATGTGGGTTAAAAAAATGTATGTAAGTTGTTCCTCCTTGTTGAATGCTAACAAAAGCTTTAAAACCGGAAATAAGTTGCTTTGATACAACAATCATTAACCCAAAAAAAAAAAAAAAAAGTGGGGAGGCATGAAGGTGGAGGTAACTTTTTACCTTTCATTTTCCAGAATGGAGTGACAGCTATTCCTGTATATATACAAAAGCATTCCCAGATATGCAAATGACAGCATTGTTCCAGACATTAAAGAAGTTGTAAATACTGGATATAGTATTTACTGAATACTCATTTAATGATTATAGAGGCAATTTAGAAGGAAATAGAAATGAAATTACTGTTAATTCCATTTTTTTATATTATTATCTAAAACTACTCAGGCCTGAGAAATAATGTTTCCAAGGAGATAAATCCCTATAAATGGTGCAACTGAGGGTTTCTGACAAGGGTTCTGGAAACAATATAACTCAGTTAACATTGTACTAAACCTGTCAATTAACTCTTCTGCTAAGCACAATTCAGAATTAATATATTCCTAAATGTGTTTCAATTCCAGTCCCTGTTTATATTATTCACTCAATATTACATTAAAAAAGACACACATATGTACAGGACCCTAGTCCACAGCCATCAGCTGAAGAGAGTTCCTTTCCCCTGTAATATTAACAGACAGTCCTGTAATTCAGTCAGTTGTGAACTGCATTTTCAGAGCAGAACACAAACATACAAGTTTGAACAGAGACTCCTGTCTAAAAACAACACTGCAGATTTTGCTTTATTCAGGATTACTGGCTCCACAAATCCTGGTTATCAAAAAACAGAAAATACAAAGCAAAAGAAATTCCTTCCTGTTCTTACCACATTAGTTGTAGTTTGCACCGATGTTTCCAAACCACCAATTATTATGCCTGGTATCATCTAATTAGATGTACAGTGGCTTGATTGCAGCAACATTAAGTAACCAACATCAAGCAACTATGAGCAAAAACTGAGGTGTTTTCCTAATGCAACAGTTCTCAATTTTCAGAAAAAAATGCAGCCACATTCTGTGAGGCTGACTGGCAGCTGCACTGGCAGAGCCTGGACTACCTCCCCTTTGTGCTGCTGCTGTGCTCAGCTTCTACCTGGGATATAGTAAGACCTACCAGAAGAACACAGTAACAGCCTGGCAGGTACATTCCTGGTGACAAGGAATGGCCTGGAAAGGACAGAAGAATGAGATAAGCAGTAAACACATCTCCTCCATTCTAAATGGGGGAAACGAAACTCAAATTCACATATAATCTCTCACAGTTATCACTGCATCACTCCTCCAGTCTGGGCAGCTCTGCACATGCATAAATTCTTTCACTTATTCATGAGTACTGCATTAAAAGCACTTTCTTAGCCTCATTTATTCTCCCAGTACCCTGCAGATGACCAATTCCAGCAGGTCAGACTACGTTTCTCCAGAGGTCAATCAAACCCAGACTCTCTGAAGACACTCATGAAACAGCACAGAAGTGAAGGGCAGCTGTAATGAACACACAGTCAGACTGGCCGGATCAGAAGAAGCACTTGGGAGCATGCAACCAACCAAGAACTCAACCTAGTTATGAGGGAACTAAAGGAAAGGTGCAAGTTTCTAGAAGCAAACCAAAAAAGACATGAATGCAATCAAAGATTTAGAAAAGCAGAGATATTTCAGATTTTAAAAAAAGAAAAAACACTAAGAACTCCCAAACCTTACTAAAAGTTTTCATATACCAAATAATTTATTTTATCAACAAGCAATAATCAAGCATTTTAAAGTTAATTACTCCACCATTAACATGCCAATACAGCAAGTCCAATTAAATTAGAGGCATTAACGTCCCTAATTTTGACGTATAGTGCTAAACATCACAGATTTATACTAGGAAAGCTTACATCTAGGATTATTACAAAACTACCGTATTAGATGGGAGCTTATAGTGTTTTTATAGTTTTCCTTAGAAACTACTGCATCCATATTGATAGCATTTAGGCTGATTCATAACACAGGCATCTGACTAATTAGAAGAATAGCATCACAGCCATCAACACTGCAGTAATCACACCATTATGCTTATTAATTCTCATACTGAATTATGTAGAACAACTTTCCCCCTAAATACAATGGTGTATTTGGAAAGAATTTATAACTCAATTAATGCAAATACATTACATTTATAATAATAAAAGTTGAAATTATTCAGAATAAATATTTAAATACAAGTGACTTTCAATTTCATTGACTAATCATTTGCTTTCATCAGCTAACGAGCAGCTTATTTGAGAGGGCATACATAGATGCATTAAGATGCCTAAAGAGGCAGATAATTGATGACTTCCAGAATGACTTAAACAGATTACATGCCTAACTTTCAATGGAGATTTCCCTCTTCTTCCTCAGCACTGCTTTCTCAACCGTGAACAGGAAGTCTCTCACCTCTCTTTAACTAATGATTTTAAGAAATGAACCTTTTCATAAGTTCCTAATTTGCAATTCAAGCTACTTCAAATACATACTAAGACTGGTGAAAAAAAAAAACAAACTACCAAACCACTAAAGCAAAGAAAACCCCAAAACCCAACATATAGGCCTCTAAGACTTGTAATAGGAAAGTAGTTTTGAAATAAAAATCATCACCTTTAAAATTTTAAGTTAATAATTATTTTGACCTTGCTGCACAGACGAGATGTTACAGAAACTGAGACTAATCAACTAAAGCAATTAAGTATATTGAAAACGAAGAGTGCCTTAAATCCTTATAAGCAAGCTGTCACTGAGAAGAGTGACCTTATTACTCCTCTTTTAGTAGGATTAAGCACGTGGCATGTGCAGAGGTTTTACATCCCATCATTTTACCAGATCGGTATTTCATTTGAGTTTTCTCAAACATGCTCATAAAAACCTGTAGCTGGTTGTACAGTCAAATTTTTCTAAAACAATCAGAGAAGAAATAAATTCCTGATGTAAACAAAGCACAGGAAAGATTCTTTTCATTTTATCACTTTTTTTTTTCATTTTCACTCAACACCAAGACAAAACACTGTATAACAAAGGCTTACCACACATTTATTACAGCATGGTTCCACACCCAAAGCATCACTCTTACCCTCTCTTCCATCTACCTGCTGCCCCCACAACTGTTTCCAAGTCATCTGTGGCCACCGCTGAGTCAGACCATAACAGAATGAAAGAATCACACAGAATAAATTGTTTCTTAGATGAATTAGTCTTGTTAATTCATTCTACCATAGAACTTCAGAAATGCTTCCTCCAATGATGGTTAACAACAAATACCAGGACCTGGGGGGAAAAAGTTTGTGTTTTTTCCTAGGCAGATATGCCATCTAAAATGCATGTCAAACCAGAGCCCAAGACACAGCCTATGCTCCTCAGGTGCCTAACAGGAAAAAGTTTGCTGTTTTGAGTAGCACGTATGTGATCATGTACCCCCCTAATTAGAATGCCAATTTTTACTTTTTAAAATAATCTAAAGTTTACTGATTTTGTCTTTTTAATTAACCCTCTTGACAATATCATAACATTAACTGAAAACAATCCTGGCATTAAGCATTGGCTACTACTTCATATGAAAATTTACACATACACATATGAAATTACACATACACTCAAACAATATTCCTGAAGTACACCAGTAAACTAAAATCTGTAAACATTGTTTACCTTTTAAATCCAACAGGATATAAGAGTTAAGCCCACACACCCCTAGTTCTACTGGTTCTACTTTGAAGGCAACTTTATGGGGTGGGGAAAAAAACAAACAAACCAACAAACAAACAAGAAAGTTTTCCTGATTTGCAAAGCAACCCACCACTCTCAACTACTCTAACTTGTTTCTTTTGAACTTCTCACATAATTATATAGCTAATTCTGCTCTGGATAGCGTGGAGTCCTAAAGCCCTGACTTCAAGTGAGTGATTACAAATCTCTACAAGGTTCATGGTAAACAAACTAGAGAGTTGTGTGGTTCTGTTTGGGGACTACGATGGTTGGCTTTAGGGGCTTTATTTGTTTCTTTTGAATTAGGACAATGATTTCCCCTTCCCCCACTAAAGTGGAAACACTGAGCTTTGAAGAGTGTTTAAAGCTCATAAATTATACCCGAGACCTTGAACCTATCATCTAAAAAAAAAAAATCTCACTCCATCACTTTCATAAGAATGGAAAACTGGGCAGAGGAAAGTATTAATTTTAATAAAACTTAATAACTTGATTTTACTAAGTGAAGTCATTGATTTGTATCTAATTGTATTAGTGTCTCTTAGAAGATACACTGGCTACATCTGAGGCAAAAAGGAAAATAAGACCTAGAATTTTAAGTAGTTTCTTGCACAGATTCCTAATTATGGGATCACAACTACAAATTACCACTAGGCAAAAATGAGAGGTTTTAATCTAGGCATAACTTCAGATGTGACTTTTCCAAGTTAATAGCTAGTCTAAGTGTTCCATCTTGATTACTGAGCTGATTATAGTTACTTTTATTAAAAAGCTGTTCATATCTCAGAATAGTACTTGCTAAAGAAGTGTTGTTAAATCCAATTGTTTTATAATTTAATTTTCATAGCATAATTTTCCCCTCACTTTGTTCCTTTACTGGATTTACCACAGCTGATTTTTATACACAAACCCACAAAATTACTGTGGGTTATAAACACACTTGTTTATAACAGCAGCTATTAACAGTAAGTGAGAAAGTACAGAGTCGAGAAAAACATGGTACAATTATTTCAATTAATTGGTGAGAAGTAGTAGTTTGAGATTAGTTTTCATGAGACTGTAGATACAATCTGATGACAACCTAGTGCTCAATGGAGGAACCCCACTGTCACTGCTCCTTCCCTTCTCTAACAGCTTTGACTGTCTGGTTTTCTGGGAGAAAAACAGTTCAGGACAATATAACCAAGTGGTATTTTTTTCCTTGGCCGAGGCAAGTTTTCTACTGGCTCAGCAAGCTGAATTAAGTAGTTGATATGGATCAGAGGAGTATTAGAGCTGCCATGAGGAGGAGGTTGTCATCCACTTTGACAGCCACTTGAACACCTTCATTACAGAAAACAAGGAAATTGGATTCAACAGGTTTTCGACTGTGCAATTTAAAATCAGACACCAGCTTCTCTTCTCTACTGCCAACTGCTGCTAAACTGTGTTACACTAAGGGCAATAAAAATTCCAAACCCAAAACTTCTTCCTGTGTAATCCAAAATTATTTAAATGGTGCCAGAGGAAACACCTAGAGGCAGCAGACTGCAGTAAGGGGATGAAAGATAAAAGGTTTTAACAACTCCTAATAGCTGGCAATGTATACATTAGTAGCATACTACTCCAAATGCCTGGAAGCAACCAGCACCTGTTTCATCATTATGCCCTAAAATCGTCCAATAATTCCTTACAGACTCTCATCAGCTGAGATAAAAACTGGTCAATAGACAGTTTACATGAATCATGAATTCTGTCACTAAAAACTCATCCTGTATTCAGTTTAGGCAACACATAGTCATTAGAAAACCATTCTCCAGACAACTTACTATTAATCAAGGACGCTTTAACTTAACTTCAACATAGCAAAGCATTAACTATGCAAGGATTACAACATGGAAAATTGCTCATCTCCTGGAAGCTGATCATACGTCTTTCAAAGACCCAGGGAGCTCATAAATGTCTTTGGCATTCTTCCAATCCTTTTTTCAATTAAATACTTGAAGATAAAAATGCATTACTTTCCTAAAACCTATACACTTTCTCCTCCAGAGCTTCATCACCCATCATGCCTCAAACCCATTGCTTTCAAATCGCTCAGTAGGTGGTATAGCCACACTTCTGTAGTGGAAGATTTAATTAACTCTGAGCCTTTGTGACTGATTGCACAGTAAACAAATCAACTTATCTATTCGCTATATAAACCTACGGACATACTGGGTATACGTTTCTGGAAATACCTGGATATATTTTTATTTTTTGATTTATAATCTTTGAAAGTACACAGTTTCTTGTTGCCCTGTCACTTACAGCTTGCTATCTTTCTTCAGTGTCAGTGAAATCCTGAGGCTAATGCTGATAGAGTTCAATATTCTTTAGAAACAATGAAGAAAGGAAAAACTTTCCTCACATGCTTTTTTTTACAAGTTGTAAAAAATTGTGAGGCAGTCCATGAGACCTTGCTGGCAGTAACTGTAGAAATAATGAAAAAGATACAAAGATAATCCCATGGCTCTCAGTAACAAGCTTCTGTCACTTCCCCCTTACAGTCTCTGCCATTCACGCTGACTCTGTTTATTAAACTGGTAGAAAACATTCATATTCCAATTTTCCTCTTACTTTGTTTCACACAAACAGGAAAGTATAAGCAGCAAGAAGAACAAATTACAAAAACACATAATCAAAAAACACACAGCAGAAACAGAGGTTTAAATGTGTGCTTGTTCAGGGTATTTTTGTTTTAAGAAGCAGTATGCTTTTTTATGCTCATTATCTATCTCCACTAGTAATTTAGTTTCTGCAGTCTTGGAGGTCATTGAGATAGCACTATGTTAGACAGCAAGAGCCATGAAAAATTATCTTCAGTAGCAGGGGGGAAGAGAGAAGCATGGATTTTTCTCACCGAAACAAATTTTAACAGAGGTCATACCCCTTCTTAACAACTTTATGTAGCAAGTTGACAATACGGGCATTTAACTTCAGTTGAAAGATGTAAAGGTTATGGGTCACTACAGAAAATTGACCAGACTTTTGCTTGTATTGTCAGCACTTTGTCTTCTTCCAAAAACAAAAGCCTAGCAGCCATTGACCATGAAGATATAGCAAAGCACGACTTTGCTTGTTCAGAAATACACAGTTTCAGTGAGGAATTAAAAGTCATACTTAAGACTGATCCCAGACACTAATATCCTGAATAAAGAAGATATACTATCAATTAATATAATTAATTCATAAAACCCCAGTTAATAAGTCAGATTAGATACATTTAAATGTTTAAAGGTATGCAGAATATAAATATCTCGAAAATGGCTTTTATTTATGCACTTGAAAGTTAAAAGAGGAGGTGAAAACAAAAATACCTGAATTAACTTGCCAAAACTTAGTGAGAGAAGTTAGGTCTTCTAAGGTTCGAGTGCTGTCTGGGATTCAGATCACCTCTAAAAGATTTTACTACAAACTACAACGCAACTTCACTTTTAGATATTAATTTCTGCTTGAACAAAAAAATATAGAGCAGAAATATCATAGAAGGCCAGTAACAGTTCAAAGAAAGCTGTAACAAACCTGGTCTAGATCAGAAACAAAGCAGACTTTGCAAACGAAAGAGAAACATGAATTGCAAAGGTAGCCAGCCCAGACATGCTTGCACAGCCTAATCACCTCAATGGAATCAAACAAATTAACTTTAAAAAGCAAAATGTATTTACCTCACTTCCTAAGGAAAGGAGACTTAAGCAATCAATGGGCAAGTCTAAAACTCCAATTCAGCTTTCAAAAATAAAATTCCTAAATTCTTATATTTAAGACCAGTTTCTTCACTGCCACCCAGCTGCTTACTAGCATCTCAGCTGAGGAAAAGGCTGCTACATGGCCTGACAAATTATCAAGAATCAGAATCCAAAAGAGGAGACAGGCACCAGAAATCAGGTTTTAATAACTAACAATAAGGAGCTGGTTCAAAAAGCATTTGAGGTTGGGGTTTTTTTTATGTTTGTGTATGCATTTGCAAAAATGAAAAAAACTCAAGGATACTGATATTTAAAACAAACAAAAAAAATCCCAAGGCCAGCTAAAAGAGTCCCAAATGACCACCTCTGTTTCCAGCAACCAATCCATCAAGTCAGTAGCCACCCTGCTGCTTCTCAGATCTCTTACGCTCATTCAATGAGCCCAAAGGAATTAATCCTTTACAAAGAATAACAGAATATTTAAAACATGGGCAGAAACTGATCCTGCCAGCTTACATGATGGAAGCACTGAGTCACTGACAGAAAGAGAAGAAAGCACAGCAAACCAAGATTTTCTACTACCATTAGCAAAGATCAAGAGAGAACTCTTTTGATTTTTTTTTGTCTTGGTAAGAAGGAACTCACTAGAAACACCCATGCCAACCAAAACACAAATCACAGGCTGACAAGTGCATTGCACTTCAAGGAAGGACCACAACAAGCAGTACTGAAGTCTCTTGGATCCAGGCGTATTTTCAACAGGAGAAAGTGGAAAATATTGCCCTTTCTTCTCTTTTGCATCAGAGAACAGCCTTTCAACACCGCCAGCTGTGCAATAATGCAAGTAAATTCCTTGACATGAGTTTCAGTTCTCTGCTTCTTGACTATATGGTTTTGAAGGTAACAAATAGAATGGAAAACTGATTTAACTAACGCAGTCTGCAGTACAGAGCAGAAATAACAAGGGAATTCCAAATATATTGCTCAGCTCGCAGACTTGAAAAATCATGTTACTAGTATGCAAGAATTATCAAAACCAAGAGTTTACCTAATATAATAACTTGGCACACATTAAAATGAGCACTACTTTGTTTTCTATATTAAGTCTTCTAGAATGTTTATTTTAGTCACAGTCCTAAAGCCTCCATACCCCCAGTCAATACAGTTTAAACACCAAAACTTGAAATGTCAATGAAGACTGCAACTTCAGCTAAAAAATTAACTTTTAGTTTTTATTATATATCAAGTTTCTTCTCTTCTGGTTTATCACAATAGATATGATACTCACAAAAGGCTAAAGGATGAAAAAATAGATGTCAGGAAGGTGTAAAGCAAAATCATGCTTTCTGATCTACTCCAACTGTTCTTAGCCTTCAGGATACAACATTCTAAAAGCACATTCCAAACATTTTCTAGAAGCTCCTGTTCTACACAACACTATAATTATACTTTTATCTTATTTAAAAGTAGCACTTTCTAAAAATATCTATATAAATAAAACCAAACCTCTGCTATCAGTCTGAAGAAATTACTTGAACACATGAAGGTGATGGGATACAGATGGTCAGTGGTTGGTTACAGTCAGGCACTGGGGCACAGGAGCCACCTTGCTGTTCTGCTAACAACCTATCACACTCAGCACACTCCCTGGTTTGTATTGCCTACATGAGAGGGAAAAAGATCAGAGAGAACTGTGGACAACAGAACAACCTATCTCAGGATGTTCTGAAGTTCTACCTGCTGCCTGACAGTGATGCCTTTTCACTGGCCCTGAAGTCATGAGCCAGACACAGGTGATTAAAAGGGGTTACCTTTACAAGGGTCCTTATGGTGCACAACACGCTGGACAAAAAGCGTTGAAGATGCACAAATAACACAAAGCAGATACAATTTATACGTTTAGAAATTAGCATAACCTACAAGAATCCCCAATTAGAGACACAGGTGATGAGGCAATTCCCCCCCGGTTCTACACTTTTCCGAAATTTCCCCCAGGCTAACAACTAAACTCTGTTCATGAAATTGTCTCGAGAAGTCATTTTGACCACAGTTCCCAGAGGACCTAACCTTGGACCCTCAGGGCTTGGAGCTGCTGGAGAATTTATTTTGTCTTTCTGTCCAATGGAGTAGGTAAAACGCTAGCTACGAATACAAAAATAGGCTACAGAGCTACAAATACATATGTAAAGACTATAGAAAATATATAAAAGCAAAAAAGGCAAAACCCAATTTGGTATCAATCAATTAACCTATGCCCCAAAATAAAAAACCTGTCTGTAGTCTTAGCACTTACTGTAAAGCTCATTGTCCCTAAAGCCCTAGAATCCTTTTCAAAATCTTCCGGAATTCTTGCTCTCACTTATTCAAGTAAGTAGAGCTTACCTAAAGAGAACTCAAATTATTTCAGCTCTTTTGTCCATTTTGCTAAGTAACTCCTCGCTCTTTTAGGAATGCATGTGTTTTTATTTTGTTTTGCCAGTAATTTGCATTCAGTAGAGATAAATGCACATTTAGTCAGCTCATACTGAAAGCCAGCATGGGTCAAGCAGAGATACTCAGACTCTGAGCACCTGTGCTGAAGCAAATCCACACACTTCGCTGAAAAAGGGGCAAAGTACTTCACACATTTTTGAGGTGAAAAAGGAGAAACATCTACGGGCTATATAAAAAACCCCATGATAACACATCTTTTTTTGAACTGCAGGGTTTAGATTTTTTTTTTTCATTTGTATGCTACAGATGATCAAAGTATTTTTAAAAAGAAAGAAAAACATTAGTGTAATATAACAAACAAAACAGCTTGTTTGGCTACCAGTAACCAGTGGAGCTGCCTAACTGCAGGGCAGGCAGAAGTACCTTCCAAGGACCAGTCACCTTGGTGTCTGCCAAGACTGAAAAGATACTCTGGTTTTTAGAGCCTTGGGTGAATTTCACTACAAATTAATTGTTTCAACTGTCTGGTAAACTTCTGGCATTCCCAATAGACTGAAGTCCCATGTCTGTCAGTTACATACAGTGTAAAGGAGTATCACATTTGTGTTCAGTCTGTAGGATACAGCAATCCTTCAAAAAGAGGAGAAACAAGCAAACAATCAACACTTCCCTCTTCTACTTTCTTCATGACTCTTTGTGACGTTTGTTATCCCTGCAGTGATATGTCCTTCCTCATGTCAAAAGCCCCAGTCAATTTTCCATCTACACTGCTCTTAGCCTAATACAACCTTTCTAAAGTAGAAGAGGGATAAAGAGAAAATACCCAAACTGCATTTAATATTAAACATATGGACTGAGAACAGATTTATACAATCACATGTTGATGTCACTGCCTTCTCAATTAATTGTTAATTCTCGTATTAAGCGCTTTGTGGTTGCCAAGTAATGACTTGCCACTTTCACAGAACTGTATTATCAGGATGCTTTGAAGAACAGCAGTTGCTAATTCAGGGTAAACACTTCTGAATAAATATATACATATTTTTAACCCTACCAATTAATAAAGTAACAATCCAATTAATAAACACGTAAAAAAAGCACCTTCCAGCTGAAAACTGCTAGTAGCATCTTCAAATCTCACGGACCGTAGTGTGGAGATAGACAATAAGAAAGACTCTCTTAAGAGAGGAACTTGGGAAAATAGCTATGAAATTAATTTCAGTTAGTGTCTGTAGGAACTTGCTAAAACAAGCACCACCCCCACCTACGGCACGTGCAGTCAGCATTTCAACAGAGCATCTATAGTGGCTTATTTAAAGAAAACACGTAAAACACAGTGAAACAGGGCAAACTGACTGTCTGCAAATTAACTGTTTTGATTACCACGTTTAGAGAAAAGAAAACCAATCTTTCAGCCTACACACTTTCACCACTTGAGACCACCACCTAACTTGAAGACCAAAATCTTAACACTAACAATACTCAAAGCTGATCTGAAGTGCCAAACATCCTCTGGACTGTTAGCGGTTCACTGAGATTCACTATTCACTTTGAGAGCCACTTTCATTAAACACTAATTTCTGGTTAAGCATAATGCACACAAAAAAAATACTTTTTTTTTTGGTCAGATATCAATATCACCCCCCCATTTTCTACTCATGCGGGCTACATCTATATTACCTAACAGAGCAACAAAGTCCTGTCCAAAAATATATGTCTTGCAACCTTTCACTTCTCAACGCACATTCACACAACACAAGGTCTGCCTTAATCACGCTGCCTTCATTTACCCTGGAAAAAGACGGAAAGGAAGCAAACAAGAACCAAGGCATTCTTACATCGCCTTTAACATCAGCACCGCCGAGTTTAAACTCCTTCCCTACTCGCCACTGCTCTCCCCGGACACGGCGGGAGGGCCCCAGGGCCCCGGGGGGCGCCGCTCACAGACAAAGCCGAGCGGGGCCGCAGCGCGGCCCAGCCGTGCGGGCCCGCGGGCGCCGGGGCAGCTGCCCAGGCCGATGCGGGGCCCGGGTGCCGCCATCCCACCGCGCTGGCGGCGGGGCCGGGCCGCGGGAGCTGCGGCCAGCGGGCGCGACACACCCGCGCTCGGCCGCCATGCAGCTCCCGGCGCGCCATCTCCTACCTGCTCGGACCGGACCCAGCCCGGCGCTTCCCCCTACTACAGGCCGCGTCTCATTGTGCTCCCGCCGCCGCCATTTCCCCGCCGCCGCCGCCGCCTCAGTCCCCGCAGCTGTCAGGTCCTTCCATTCACCTGGGCCCGGGACGGCCTCCCCCTCCCTCCCTTGCCCCTGCGCTACGGCCGGCGCTACGCAAACGGAGCGCCGCCCCCGCCCCTCCCGCCCGTACCAACGGGGGCCGCCCAGCGCCCGCGGCGCAACCCCGCTCCGAGAATTCCGCCCTGCGCAGTCCGCACGCTCCGCATCCCCCCACGCTATGAGAGGAAGCAGGCGATTGGCGGCCGCGGCCGGGTAAAAGGTGAAAGGTTCGCCAGACGGCCAATGGGACGGCGGGATACAGCGGCTGCCGGAGAGGCTCCGGGCGCGCACGTGCGTGCGCGCTCCCGCCCCTCCCCCGCCGGAGCGGAGCGAGCACTCGGCCGTGCCCGCGGCGGGCGGGTCTCGCGCGCTGGGGCGGGGGGCGGCGGGCGCGCGCGCGGAGGCGCTGAGGCGAGGGCGGCGCCCGCCATCTTGGGAGGGCGGCCGGGGCCCGGGCCTTCGCTCCCTGTGCCACTCAGGGTCATGGAGAGCCGGATCTGAGGGAATAGGGTTGTTCCATCGCACGGCAAGCCCTAGGGGAAGAAGGTGATCCCTTTGTGGCAATGCGGACAGAGAGCAGCGTGGAGCTACTCTCTATCAAAAATCCCACCTTTCCATACACAGGGGGCCATTTCCATAAGAAGTCACCTCCCTGCCACAGGCAAAGTGCTACTTTCCCACTCCGGGGAGCCTTCAGTCCCCGCTGGTGCAGGGCCCAGAAGGTGGAAGAAGAAAGGACAGCTGAAGGTAGTTGGGTTATGTGGACTCCCAGGGCAGCATCTCCATCTGTCACTGCATGAGGCAGATTGTTGCCTGGCTGGAGCACTGGTCTCACTCCAATATTTTGGCAACACTCCATTGATCTAGTAGATGTTACTACTAAGTATTTTTAAAAGTGCCTTGAAATATCTAGAATTAAACAGCTGGTGTAGGGTCAGGTTTTGCCACCACCAAAACTCTTCAGGCAGAGGTGAATGAGTTACATTTGTGTTAAACCAGGGGACCAAGTGAGAGTCTCCTGTGATCTCGTGTGCTTGCAGAAGGACTGGATGGTGATCGACCTTGGTGCCTGATAAAGAAGATGACCATAAATGCGATGCCATTCTGGCCAGCCACTGCCCTTTTAAGTTGTGCAGAAGGCAGTGTGTTTTCAGTGGAAGATCTGTCACTGGATGTCCAGCTTCCTCCTTCCATCTACCCTCTGCCAGGGACTTGCCATTTTAACACGACTGTGCCTGCAAAATCAGTATGAAAAAATAAAGCTGTCTGGAGCACTCCTAAGATTCATTTAAAACAACCTGAATAAAATTATTTCAGATTCAAAAAGTGATCTAGAGGCCTGGGGTATTATGAAATTAAGTATTTTCTTGGCACAAACCTCTGCTGCTGTTTAGAACACAACTTCTGTAATGCCTGCCGTTATTATGTTGTTAAATGTTACGGTACTGGGTATTTTTGTAGGATTGAAAGGGCATCCTTCTGGGTTTTTTTATGGATGGAAGAATAATTATATCCCATGACAAAAGCTGAGGAAGAAGAGCAGCTGTTCAGTCTTATCCAGTGGGAACTGTCAGAGCATATGGGTCTATTTTTCCAATTTTAGCTGAAGTACTGAAGGAAATTGGCATTCTTGATTCCTTCTAACATGAAATAGAGCAGAAAGAAACCCTCCTTAGTGCAGGCCGTGGTTAAATAATGAATTTTATCCATTTCAAGTAGGTTCAAAGAGAAAGCAAGCAGAATACTTAGAAAACAAAATAGACAAAAACCAGGAGAATTCTGGAAGTTATTTTCTTATAAAATTGGGTGTCTTTCTCCACAGCTACTTCCTCCTTGAGCCTGCCTGCTGACAGGAGTTTTTGATATAAAAGCACAGGGTACAATCCGTGCTGTTCCTTGCAATCCTGTCCCCACTCCCCTCTCTCTATTCTAAGAAACAGATATTTGATGTCATGTATTTGTGTAATCAGAACTAACCGTCAGAGTTCAACCCCAAATTTAAAATTTACTTCTATGTTGATTTCACAAATTCCTTACAAAGATTTTTAAAGTGAGATGCACTCGTCAATGTGAGACACAACTGAAAAATTCCACATATTTCAAACTGGTTGGCATTGAGAGTTTGGTGAAAAACCACACAGCCAACCATAAAAAGAAAACAGACTGTGGGATGAAAAGGACTCACTGCCTAACTATTAAAATCTGGAAAAGAATAAGTTACACTGTACCAAGTAACAGCCTTCCCTGTATCTTTAGTTCAATAAATTCTGATATTTACTCTATGGGGTAACTGTTGTTAAACAAAAAGAAAATACAGACATTTATCTCCCTTCTTGAAAGAATTAGTAATGGATGGGGAGTGGAGGTTTTTCTGTTTTGTTTTTTTTTTCCTGTTGACTAAGACGAAAGAAAGATTCTGTTTGGGTTAGAAAAGAGGAAAACTGACATAAAAAATCACTTTGTCACAACGAATTGTCTTTGTTCATGCTACAGAACTCTCCAGTCATGCTGGTGGAAATCAGGCATTTCAGCTCCACTCGTACCAGGGTCTAAAATGGACTCTGAAGAGATTCCTTCCTGCGAGACAATGGTGACCTCTGTTGTTCCCTGCTGCTGGTACCAGCCACGGTGCCTTCTGGCCTCCTGTCACACCCTGGTTCACTAAGGCACTTTGAAACAGGCTGGCACTTACCGAGGGACTGCGTGCCCAAGTGTTGCATCCTAGTTTCTGGCCAGGAAAGGATGTGTCTATTGTGCACTCCACTTGGGAAATTTTCCCTTGAGGCTTTCCTCTCAGGAGGCCCCCAGTCTGGCTACCAGGTTTTCCAGCCCATAGCTGTGAATCACTGCTGGGAAGAGCAGTTGAAAACGCTTTAAACCACAGTGTTAATTATAACACCTGCAATGTATTATGAGAAAAAGCTGCAAGTATGATTATAGAGAAGGATGTTGGGAGAAAGAAAGAAGATTCCATTTCTAAAACTGAAGCTTGGATTTTAACAAGGTGTTAGGTTTCATGAATCTTTGTCTCACCCTAAAATGCATTAAAAAAAAATTGGCATGCTGTCCCACTTCAGTGACCCAGACTTCATAATTCCAAGGATATTTTCCTTAGTGCAAGAGAAACTTCAGTAATATTTTCTTTTTTTACCTCTTTAAATTACTGACATGAGGATATGAGCTGACGTAGTTTGGAAACTGGCCCCTCTCTCTCCTGGCAGCATTTCCCAGGCAAAGTTCCCTGCTTTTTCCTTGTGTTTCTTCAGACTGATGATCTCCTCCATAATGGAGAAAAATAAATGGAAAGAAATCCATTTTTGACCCCCTATAGCTATCAGTGGCTGAAAAAAATGGGGAACAAAATTTATGTCAACCACAAGATTTGTATTCAACTCCGAGCTTGTAATTCTGTTGGCTGTTCTGGAATGCCTCGCAGAGAGAGAATATTTTTAAACAAAAATTGGCTTCCTACTCCTCTAGAAATGATTTTTGGCTTTTTTGCTGCCTTCAAATATACAATGGGTTTGGATGTTGTGATTAATTTTCCTATAAATTTAGAAATACATCAAAAGTAGAAAAAGGAGGGAGTCAGAAAATACTTCGGTGTGACTAAAAACATCTCCTGAACATGGGCAGCAAGAAGGAAAAGTTTTGCTCAGGTTTACTGATTATGTTAGCCTGTGAAGAACTGAGCACTGCACTGTTTCCTTTCAGGTGTGTGCCAGTAGGGAACTAGAGGAGCAAGGGGAAAGGCTCTTTCTGCCTTTTCTAAGAATGGGTGCAGGGTTTCCTTTTTCCAATCACCTGGGACTTCATCTGATGGGTTTTTTTACTGAAAGAGCGGAGCAGTTTCACAAGTACCTTCAATGGCACAATGCAAATAACTGTCGTACAATAGTTAACAGAGGGTCCTAATGCCCTTGAGATATACCCTTGTTAATGCTCATTTATGCCTGAGAACCAAGAAATACCACTTTACAATGTATAAATCTACATGTATGTCGATTCTTGTTAACATGCAGAAAATACGTATCAGCAGAGTGATAAATCTGCTCCCCAGGGTACAGAGCAACCATAAAAAAGAAATTAATCAATTCAAAGTATTTACAGCAGATGGAGCTATGCATTTTGCTTTGATCATATGTTATATGATATTCCAAGATAAAGAGTAGTTTGCCAAGGTCTGTGGTAAGCCAGTGGTACTGTCTCACCAAGGAATGGAGTTAGTCACAGAAGGCATTTCATAAATTGCTGCAATTAGCTCTCCTGGAAATAATCCTTGTAACATCAGTAGAAATAGCAACTCAAGAAAAGATTACCATAGAGAGCACAGCTCAAGTGAAAGGCTTTGCTCTCTCCACTCACCAGCTGGAAAGTTCTCCTGCTGGCTTTTGTTTACTGACCAAGAGAATGAGCCCTGAGGAGAGGATGAAGGTTTCAGTTCGCACTACCAACAAGAATATGTGTGATGGGCACAGGTTATCCTTAGGAGGTCTGGGCTCCTGCACAACCCAAGTGCATGCTCAGTGTGTACACATGTGTAGGGCTCCTTATCTGAAATGAACCCTCTGCTTGTCTTTGTTTCTGCCAAGATCCAGATGGATCCAGTGTGTCTCCAACACTGCCTGTGCATCATCTTCAAGCTACACTAATTGTGATTACACAGCAAGGATAAGGGAGATTATTTTTGAGTTTCTGTCAGAATTACTTTTGTCCCAGAGTAGTTAAAAGAAAACCAGTCCAACGGTTCCTGTCTTACTATGTTTGAGTCTGAACTAAAGTTTGGATCTCATACCACTGTAGAAGTTTACTCTGCCTCCACACACTGAGATGACCCATCTTACCTGTTTGAACCTTGCACCCTCCCCTCTCCAGTGCACTTGCAAATTCCTAACCACAATGTCAGTAGAAAAAAAAAAATCCAATTAAAACCAAAAACCAAACCAAAACCAAAAACCAAAGTTTTGGTTATGAAAAGTGGTAGATGCCCTATCCCTGGAAACATTTGGCCAGACTGGACAGTTCTCCAAGCAACCTGCTTTGATGGAGATGCTCATGGCAGAGCAGTTAGACTGGATAACATTTAAAGGTCTCTTCTAGCCCAAACTGTTTTATGATTCTGGGAGTCTACGTCGCTAACAGGACTGGACCCAAATATCCCAAATTCTCAACAGAAACATGAATGTTCTCTTGCTATGTACACTTCGGTGTGGGGGAGGTTGGTCCAACAGGCAGGTGCAACTACTGCAGGAGTGTTAGAAACACTTTGAAAACATGTGGGATGATTTGATTTTGTAGAAGGATTAGAGGAATATTTACAACTCCTAAAGCATGATACCCATGAAACCTTTAGAGAGGAAGCATTCCTATACCTTTCCCATATGCCATTTCTTTTCCGTGTGTTTATCCAATTTAGATATATTTTTCAGGACACACATCATGGGGCTGATTCTGAACTGTACTGCAAATCTATTGTATTATATTTTCTTTTTCTCTTATACTGCAAAGGGATTTGAAGTGTAGGGGGAAGTACATAGTAAATATGAAATGGTACTGCTGCTAGTAATTTACTAATCCCCAAGTCTAAACATGTATATAGAAACAGCCCAGATAAACAAATTGTAAGAACAGTAAGTAATTAAGCTTGACTTATTTTTGTGAGCTTTCCCATGGCTTCCCTTTATAATGCCAGTTTCTATGCATTAATAAATTAGTAATTCTTCCCCTTTTTAAAAATTTTAAATCCATGTTTGTTGACCAGAAAAAAAGTTTAGATTCTTCCTCCAAAATGAAAAGTCACTTTTTGGGTAAGTGGGAAACAATGCACTTTATGAATATGCAGTCTTTACTGGGGTCTTCTCCCCTAGAACATGCATTAGTTTTGGGCATGAAAATATGTAATAGATATAAAATAATATATATAACAGATACAATATATAATTACAACAATTAATAAATTGAACAATTAGAATCCACAAGACAAACCCACAGGTAACAGATTAGATACAGGAAGCCTGTTCATTTATTTCAAAATTGGAGATTCTGTAAAATAAATTGGAGCTATTCACTAGTAAATACTATTCTTATTACAGCATAACAATTTCTAAAAACATTTTGTTTACCAGCTATACAGAAGAATTTAGTTCTTTCTCACAAAAATTAGCTTTGATCAACTAGTGCAAACATCCAGTACAAGCCCCTGACTGAAATTATTCAGAATAAATGTATTTGAAAGTACATGAAAATGCATTTCCTTCAGTATATCTGGACACCACTCAAGTCCTCCCAGCATTTGTTCTCATTTTAAAAAACCATCAGTCCTCACCACTTGCCAAAGAGAAACATGTATTTTAAATATTACATTCCTTACTTAGAAATTATTTATTTAGGAGAAGTCCCTCATTAACTCTTTAGCCATCTAGCACTTTACAGTTTAAACTAGAGAACTTTAACAAGAAAGGTAAAACAGTTTGTTCAGCTTTTTATACAGTGGTATACAATAGCACAAGGTGGTATGCCTACTAAAATGTTTTCTTCAAGGCAAAAGTACAAGTTGAATTTTTCATTACAGTAAAAAATACTTATTTTACTTGTGTAACTTACTTGGCATTAAAATATGACTGCATTGTTTCTCTCATGAACTCAGCAGCATATATGTTGGAAGTTACTTGATTCACATCAGACCAGTCATTTTGAAATAAACAAGAGTGATTTTCTGTTACAGCCTTAATAATGGCCATGGACCAAAGAACCCCCTGTATATATTCACATCAAATCCATTATGTGAATCAAAGAGATTCCAGGAAGGCCCAGTGAAATTAAGGAAACTTATTTGGGGAATAAGATATTACCTGGCCTTAACACAGCAGTGATGACCAGGAACTAGTCTTTCTTGGAATGGTAGGTTTTAGTATTTCTTGCTAAGGTAAAATCATTTTTATTGGTCCTTCTAACCTTTTCACGAAGAAAAAATATATTAATCACTCAGGGGCCAATTTTATGTTCCAGAGACACAAACTTAAGGCATTTCTGTCCATTATGGGGAGAAATAACATGGGTCTCATTTTCCAGAATCAGCAGTAGCAGCTGCTTGGAAAGGAATTGTTAAATGTGCCACTGAAGTGGAAAGAGGTTTTCCATGTCTTACATTTAGTGGAGGAGAGAAATACTTTGATGTTTCACAATTTCAGTTAAGATAACTCTGAAATGACTATGGCACTTGGAAAAAAATTTTTCACCCTTTGTGAGCTCTGTAGTTGTGAGAAGCTGTGGACAGAGCAAGCGAGCTACTCCACAGAGAACATGACTTTTCCATATAATTTAATGTGCATGTATCCCATTCTCCTGCACGAATGGCTTAATAATCTTAGGCTAGTATGGGTGGGGACAAGCCATATTGTGTGTCCTGTTTACATACAAACCTGGAACATGAACAATGGTAGGTCGGGCAGCTGTAAAATAGTGTTAGCTGTGGTGTACCAGGGGAAGTTATTTACCTGACAAAAACCTGCACAATGCAGAAATACAAAGTATTTTGGGGTTTTTACCTCCATTCAGATCTGCCTATTAGCTCAATGGAAACAGCAGGCAACCGATTTTCAGGGTATGAGCTTTCAGCTGTAGCAGTTTGGGAACTTCCATTGCCATACCCCAGCCTGAAACCTCATCCTTGTTTTCCAGTTATTTGTTCCCTGCTGCTGTTCTCTTGATTGAAGATGGAAGTAGATGTTAACTTCCTCTCTTTGGAGGGTTGATTCTGCAGAATTTAGGTAAACAAATGCTCTGTATAAAATGGAGGTGACTGAAGTGAGTGGTGTATGGTTGGTGTACATTGGATTTGCATGGGCATTGCATAGGCTTCAGCGACTTCCTGGCCTATGTAGTTGATGTTGATTTAAGTGCCCTCAGGGCCAGATCTTGTAGTGTGTGCTTAGCACACAGATGTGTTGCACTGACTTCCACAGAAGTAGAGGAACTGAACACATCACTGGATGCATTCACGTTTGTGCTTGGCAAGAAGGGACTCCCAAGTATTTAAAGCTAGCATAAGTGATAATGCACAGTTATAATTATTATTGTGTTAGATGGCTGAATGTGATTCCACATACACTGGCCAAATTAATCTCCTAAAGCTCGAATTCTTTGAGGATTAGTGTAGAGAACCCTAAAAACCCCTACTGGGTATGGCATAGTACCCTTGTAAACTCAGTGGAGCACTGCTTGAATAAAGAAGTTACAGTCATATTGAACAGGAGTAAACTGAGAGTGTCCAGAAAATGTATGGGATTTAAGTGTGTTTAGACGCCAAATATCAACATGTAGAAATTTCAGCCTCAGGAAGTTTTAATGGAAGAAAGTAGCTCAATCACTCAGTATATTTTGCAACTTTAGCTGAAAGTTTAACATCACAAAATGACATATTGCTATGCAGCTTTAAGAATCACACAAATGTATGCAATCATTTCCCCTGCTTTTCAGATCTGCTGTTCATTAAAAGCTCTTCTCCTATTTGCAGTTTCCAGTTTTCAAATGGATGACACAACCAATGCATAGCTTAATGTTCATTCTCATGAGTCATAATTAATAAATAATTGTATCACATACATAGAATTTTACAGGTACTCTTAAAATGGTTTTACAATTCTATTAAATATATAGATAAAATAATCACTGCTATATAAAAAAAATCATTTTAAAACAGCTGAACTCTCAAGCTTTGCATAAAATTCTGTAGACACATTCATTACAATCTAGAAACTCAATAAAAATACATTTTAGAGCTCAATCTCTCAAAAATATTCATGGCGTTGAAAATTGATTGTCATTTTTTTTACTGTAGTCTGTGTTTGCCCTGCATTTGCACTGATAATTTCCTACAATTTGGCAAAAGCTATATTCTGGTCAGTTTGTAGATTATGTGACTGTTTAACTCACTTCTTCAACTCTAAGTCATCTGCCCCATAAATGTTTAGTGGGGTTCTGTATTTAATGGTGTATCTTTTCCTTGCACTTTCTGTAAAATCACGATGAAACACTTCGCAGTTAAGTTACATGACTACAATGACATTGAACCATCCTATTACAGTTGCCACTCAGTCTTTAATGCTACTTCTGTGAACACCCAACATCCTTTATCCAGTGATCCTCAAGGCACTTCCTGACACTTACACTTCACAACGCTCTGCTACCCACATTTGCTCAAAAGCAGCAGGTTTTAGAGTCTTAATAGATCAGTACCTCTGTGTATCTGAATTCAGCTGCCAAATCCATATACCATATGTGGTCAGTTCAAGCTTAGCATTCTTCAACCCAGGCAAAAGTTCAGCAAAAAATTCTGTATTCAGACAGTGCACATATCTGTTGGAAAATGGGTAGACAATGAATTGCCCACCAGGGTTTAAACCAGCCAGTCCTCTGGGCAGCAAGTTAAAATAGGCTTTGCCATAATAAATGTTTCATAATCAGGCTTATAGGCAGTAGCTCAGGATAGGCCACAAACCCCAAAACCAAGCAGTGTTTTCAGAACAGGGCCCCTGCATTTAGGAATTTGATCTTGCACTGTGGAAGAAGAGATGCAGGCTCACAAGTCAGTTTAACTGGGGGAACCTCTTGCTTATGCAGATGTCAGTCTTTACAGTTTGAGGTAAAGGCAAAACTCTTGAAAGAGTTCAGTTTTTCTAAGCACAGTTAACCAATATAATCACTCTAACTGTTTCACCCTGGGTCTTCTCATCTATGGTATGGCTGGGTAAGGTACACTGCTTCTGTCAAGAGTTCAGTTTTTCTAAGCGCAGTTAACCAATATAATCACCCTGGGTCTTCTCATCTATGGTATGGCTGGGTAAGGTACACTGCTTCTGTTATAGCACACCCACAATAAAACAAACCCAAAAACTGAAAGCAATGTAATACCAAGTATCATGGAATGGCTTGGTATTTTTTTTCATCTATTTTGGATGGAAGACGCAGTCTCTGTCTCTCAGTGGGATAGGCTGGAAAGTGTACATCAATTGAATCACTGGCGGAGATGATCAATACAATTGTGGGATGCTGTTTGACATTTAAACTGCTCATTGCAATGTATCAGTCACTGTTCATCAGTGGCAGGTTAACAAAGAAAACCTTGAGTTTTCTCCTCCTTGAACAAAAATACCGGGTAATGGCATTTCTGGTATCACTGCATTCCCGTTCACCTTTCCATTCTTCATGGATGTCAGTTGCTTAGTTAAGACATCCAAAGAGCTCCTCATCCTGATTAATTTTCTTAGGAAGAAGGAAAGCAGAAGGGAGGGAGCATACTTGATTGAACTTTGATAGCTGTAAAGCCCTATAAAGAGAGTGTAATCCAACTCCAAATATCCTCTGCTGAAGATTAATAAACATGGAAGAACCAGAGTAAAGATACAAAGGGTCAGAAAAAGTTACCATAAACCAAAGAAGCCTATGAAGAATGGAACATAATGAAAACTGTCAACATTTTGCTCCAAACTAGTGTAGTACACTGCTGCTTGCAGCTATTAAATAGATGCTGTACCCCAGCCTCATATTCCCTGGTTTTCAGGATATGCATAATATGTTTCTTGTACTAAGTTTTATTCTTTCAGGACAAAGCACTAACCCTTCAACTTTCTATTTTAGTCTACTTCCAGAAAGCACCTTCAAAAAATTCTTATATAGATTTTCTTTTAGAAGAAAGTATCACTGTCTTCTACAACCAGCACAAACAAGTTCATGGATCTCAAAGTCAGCTGACTCAAAATCTTGACTGCTTTCGTGAACAAGATGAAAGACATGTTTTTTTGTTTTTTTTTTTTTTTACTTAAGCTGATTTAAACCAAATTAGGTTGGGATATTTGGATCTCTTCCTCAAGAGCAATTGATCTTATTTCTAGGATCACGGGGTGAATCCAGCTCTAGTCAACAGTGGCAGGACAGAATAAGATTTCAGCTTTGTTGAAAGGTGTTCAGAATTTTATCTTCGATGTTTAAGATCTCCTGTCATTCTTTACTTCTACTGAATTCTAACTGCAGCTCAGGAGAAAATCTCAGGGGAACAAAAAGCTTATGAAGAAGAATGAAGTGTGACGGATGGTTAGGATTGCCCCAGCAGATAACATGACTACAGACAGATTTTAAATACCTGCAAAGAAATTGCTGTATATTTTGATGTATCTTGACCCCAGGTGTGATTAGTTTCATCTGAAAACTTAGCCAGGCTAGGGATACACCTTATGCTACAACAAAATAGGTAAAATGTATAGCCATTTTATTTAATCTTCACTCACTGTAAAATTATAAAACCCTTCATTTTAGGAAGTGCATTGCAGTCAACCTTCTGAATTTTCAGATGAAAGCAGCAATGTGATGTAGTCTCATAAAGCACAGCGTGAAACTAAAAATGTACCAATGAGAAGTAGTGACTTCACTAAAAGTCACATGGAGAGAAGTTACTGCTATGAAATTGAAGACTTCTCTTTTGTCCTACAAAGCACAGGTAACACCTTCTCTGGCGAAAATCCTATATGAAATATCCTAAAGTGATCACTGATGAGGACAAAAAATACAAGAGGCAGAAGTAGCTCAACTGTGCCCATGGATAAGCCACAGGAATCTCTTCAGTCACACTAGGAAGTCAATACTTGTTGTCAGCATTTTTCTGTATTTAGTTTTACATCTATAATTTCTTTCTCAATTGGACACTTAAAAGATATTTCTAATTCTTTTACCACGCCCTAGTGCCTTAACAGTAGCCTCAGCAAAGCTGATTACCTTTTATTTTTCGTATCTGCAAAAGAGAGAAATCTTTATGCGATTTGTTAATAAAAGCAGCAAATAAATTGAAGCAAAAGCAGACTCAGAAGCACTGAGGTACTTTTAAAAAACTTTAGTTTCTGGCCTGAGATTTCCCATATGAAGTCTACTAAGAAGCAGCTAGCATATATGTTCTTCACACTTCTTCATACCCAATTTTTCCTGCAAATCAAATATACCAAAAGGTGCAGGATAAAAATTACTTTAAATCTTAAAAAATCAAACTTCCCTACCCCAATAAACCCTCAACCTGATTTTGTTGCTCCACTGGATTTTTTGCTGGAACTGTAATCAGTTCCTGATGTGTGTTTCACTACCTGTAGCTCTGCTCTGCCTCTAACTCTTTGAAATGGAAAATGTGAAGAACCATTTCTAGCCTTGCCCTTGCAGGTGGTCAGATCCAGAGGTAAGTCAACACCATCCCTCTTCCACAGCTATCAGGCCCTACATAAGAAAGTGAAGCCAGAAGAATAATTTTTGAAGACTAGAGCTCTGAATTGTTCATACTTCTACTGATAATTATCTGTTTTTATTTAGCATCTTATAAAGCAAGGCACAAATGTACAAAATCGCATCTACTAAATCTGATCATTTTTATATATATTTACACAATTACCATAATATAAAACGTGCTTTGACACTGTCATAGCACAACAGTAGCGGAATTGAAGACAACCTGATAATAAACATAAATACCAGGTCCTGGATTTCTGTTTGTGCTTCACCTGAAGAAACATATTCATATGCAGATACACAAAGCAATCCAGCCACCATCCCTTTATTTTCCACACCTCACACAGATTAAACTTTGTTGCTAAGAAGCTGTGGAAGGAGTAAAAGGCAGTAGACCAGCACCCAAAAGAAAATGACAAAGTAGAATAGCTCTGGCTGCTCAAAAATGGTTATCTCATGAGTTGGTGCTGGAGTCTCGCTTGCTTCCAAGTCCTTTTTCTTCCTGAAAATAGGAGAGAATTCAGTAAGAGGCAAGGAAAAGAAGAAACCTTCAGTGTTAATAATGACTGTGAAGATCAGGGGGTGGTCTAAAAGACAGCAGTTTAATGAACCTTTTCAGCCTAGTCAGTTGGAGGGCCCCAGCTGGACTAGGAGGGGCATACTGGGCTTTAGCAGTGTGTTCCTTCCAGAGTCAACATAAGTAAGACTCAATCTTCTGAAAACTCAGACAATTTCTCAGGTAGTTTAAGTAAGTGCCATTACAGCACAGCCCTCTGATGTAGGGAGATTTCCACCTGTCAAAAAGATGCCCTTTTATTTTCAGAACAGTAAACATAGCACCGGGAAACGCATCTCACACTTCCACAGTTTTTCTTATACACTGGATCTGACTTGATATACTTTCCCCCAGTCATCTACTTTCAGAGTCCCTCATGCTAGTCACTAGAATATTAAACAGAAAAAGCCCAAGGCTTCCAACCAAGAAACCAACTAGCAGTTGGGGGTTTGCAGGATAACTCCAAAATTTCAACTTCACAAATTTCCAGCTATGGTTCATAAGGGCAAAGGTTGATGAATTCTGCCAGCACTGCTGAGCTCTCACAAAGACAATGAAATGTCTTATTTAAAAAGGGACAAGATGGTACAATCACTTTATAATTTTCTAGTACTGTAAGAAAAACACTCCGGTAAACTGTTTTTAATCTACTTTCATAGAAAAATGGTGGTTTTTCTGCTTGGGGCCTCCTACTGGATATATACCTGAATATTACATGACATTCACTTAATATCAGCAAATTGTACAACCGACACAACTGTAACAGCTCTTTGTGTAATTTTTTTTTTTAACAGAGAAAGAGAGCCCAGTGGATAATATTTTGTGTATTTTCTGCATCTAAATATAACAACCATTTTACCTAGATGTTCTAAGAGGTACTATTCAGTATCAGCTAAGAGGCAAAACCTAAAGTGATCCTTGTTTCTTGAAGATATTTAGACCCTAATACCAAAGGGATGCATGTGTTTATGACCAGTCACTCTAAATCTAAACACACATACAAACTGCCAAAACCCATAGATGCTCTAACAGAGGCCAGCCCTCCACTGAAGAAATTGGCTTTCCCTGGCACTGATCTCACTAAACATTGTTTTGACAGTCTTCCAAACCTGGAAAGAGTCATCGCTGCCAGAGGGCCTAACATTTTAAGTTCTCCCACTCCTCTCTCAGCCTGAGATACCCAACACGTGGGGAAAATGCTCAGAATCTTTCTTAGACAGCTGAATCTTTCAAGTCAATCAAAAGCATTTTAATCAAGGGACAGATTGAGCAATAAGGAAATTTTGTACCTCACACCTAGGGGAAATGTGGACTCTGACCCATTACAGAAGACAGTTGCCACCATTATAATTAATTTCCAGCTCCCTTTGTATCACTGCTAGTAGTCCCTAGGAGTTATGGCTTCCTTGCAAAAGTCAGTCTGAATAAGAAACACTCACCCGATGATTAATGGACTTTCACCCATATCTGTCATCTTCGGCTCATTTACACCATAAGTTTCCTTAAACAAACCAGGAATAGATTAAATAACAGAAATAAAATTCAGCATCTCACAAAGGTGGTAACTGTGTATTTTATGCAAATTCTATCTAATGTTTGCTCAAATAAAATGAAAGTGTGCTTATAAACATATTTTCCATCAGCACATCCAGCAGTGCAGTCTGGTGCACACACGGAAAAGGAAAAAAGTTGTGAAATAAGATTTTTTTGCTTTCAACTGCTTTCATCAGTTGAATAAAATTTCCCTTGTTCATATGTCTTTCTAGTAGCTCTGACAGTATTGCAAAACTAAAGCATCTGTGTGAAACCTTCCTTTCACTGGTGGCAGCATTTTTTTAGAAACTCCAAGATGGTCAGAATTTTATTTTTGTGTTGAAAAAGGCCATATTCCTGTCCTTGCTCAGCATGCCCAGATTGCTGATGCTGTCCCTTCCTTCTGACTTTAAAAATCCAGACCTCAGCTGTATTGTGTGCTTTCAAGAAGCCAGTGTGAATCACTTCTGTCATTAGGGATGCAGTTTCACGTTACAACTAAAATTCTTTTAGGACTAGTTGTTGTTACTGATAATATAATACGCTGCTACTGTGAGGAAAAGGGACAGAGCCCAGTTTTTCAGAAACAGTGCTCTTCAGGAGAAACCCAGCATTTTTGCAGGGTTGAGACCAGGGCGCCAACATTATACAGAGAATGCAAAAACTGAAAGAAACTGGGGCAGCAAATAAAAGCAGCTTCAAACAAGCAAGATGCTGCAGCTATACAGGTATGATGAAGTAAGATTTCAAGTTACAGCAGATTTAACTGTAGTATTACGTACTCCTTTGTGAATTTGCTTAAGGTTCAGTAAAGTTTAGTATGTTTTTAGGAGAGTTCAGTAAAACTTTGCAACTATGCCTGGTTTTAGCACTAAAATTATTAGAAGTCACAAGACTTTCATACTGTTAGAGGCCTTTTTACAGTGTGTGAACTTCTGGAGTTTGAGAGAACCAGAGAAACAGCAATAAATAAATGTACACACTTACCTCCTCAGAGGCATTACGAGAAAACCTTTTTCGGAGATGAATGTTGGCATCACTGTCATTGCTTCTGTATGTAAAAGCAAAGTTTTTAAATTCATATAGTTAGGTTTAAAAGAGACGCTGCAAATAGACGTGACAGGTTTAAGCTACACAAAACCACAAATATGCATTGCTGCATGTATTAGAATATGGACTGGAATTTATCAGTAACATGATAAAAATGGCTTTGGGAAAAATCTGACCCACAATAAAAAATTAATATTCTCAAAAAGGAATCTTTTCTGAAAAATTGTATCTGAGAGCATTTTTGCACCTTTGACATCAGTGACATTTAACTGAGAGTATACCCAAGTTTTATGGCCTTTGATATAAAAAAATGAACTGACAGGGAACAGTAAGCTTGAAGTGGACAACAGGTTTTTCTAAGCAAACTCTCAAATTCATTAGAGTGCTCCAGTGATAATAATAATAATCAACAAATTACAGTTAATGTCCCACTAAAATAGATTACCTGAGAATAAATTAGAACATAAGAAAAACCAGAAGTAAATGAAGCAAAATTAGCTGAGTGTCTCTGTACTGGGTCTGCCTGGGCGGCAGTTAAATTTCTCAAGAGCAGTGGGCTGGGGCTGGGCAAGAGGCTTGGAGGGGACCCAGCCAGGAGAGCTGACCCAAACTGACCAAAGGGCAGTGACACCCCCACACACACTTGTTCTTGTATCTGTCTTCTGAAGCAACCAGTACACTCTGGTTCCCAGGAAGTGGCTGGACACTGCTGTGCTGATGGGAAGTAGAGAATAAATAATTTTTTTTGGTCTTCTTCTAATTTGCTTCCAGACATGGCTTTTGCCTTTTCATTAAAATGCCTTTACCTTGACCTATGAGTTCTTCATCTTATTTTCTCTCCAACACCTCACTTACTTGTTTATAAACAGAAAAAAGCTACCAAAAAGTATCTTCTGAAATCAATCAGTGTCATGCTTTCACACAGTGTCATAATGCACATGGATCATTTCATCTACATTACAAAATACTCTCTCTGTTAGGAAGGCAATTATAACTCTTCCATGTTCAAAGTGCACTGGGCTTCCACTTGGGTTTTGTGTGGCAAATTTTGTAGCACAGTCAAATCAAGTCCCACTGAATCACTCAACATATTTAAGAGAAACACAGGAAGAAGCCAATGAATCTTAATACTTCTTTCTAAAACAAGACTACAACAAACATCCAATGGACAGGGCAATTTCAAAAGACCACTTAGGTGTATTTAAGACAAAGTTAATGTGGAATACCTGGTAAATTCCTGGAATTCAGCATTTTCTTCCAGGTCATCTTGTGATAGAGGAGTAGTGGCAACTTCTGAGATCTGCAAATCTTCTTCAATCATATCTTTCTCTTCCTCCTCTGTATTACTATTTTCTTCTGGCGTCTTTATGGCTATTGGTAAATCCTCTAGATTTTCTACTATGGCCTGTTGAAATTAGGAAGTGTTTTGCTTTAGACAACATGACTGATTCCCCACCCTTCCAAATATCTTAGTGGTGCAGCCTACTCAGACACTCAACTGCAGATAATATGAGACTGAAAGTCTCACTGAAGAGAATAAAAAAGCAATTAATTTCTTGAAAATCTTTTGTAATACACAGAATCATCAGTTCAACATATATACATACGTGCATACAGTTGGAAAGTCAGATCTTTCTATTAAGAAGTCATGACATGACATGGCTCTTTGAAGCAATCCACTAGACTTTTTTTTTAAATCTACCCCCAATCAGCCCTTCAAGTTAACAGCAAACTGACTTCATTTCTGTAGTCAGAGTCAGGACCAAAACATGTTCAAGCAACATGTCTAAGCAACATGTAGAGCAGCATTAAATGGACACTCATTCCTGAAAAACGCTGTCAGAAATTACTGTGCTGGAAAACATGTAAGGCACTTCAAAACTGGTGTCTGCAAGAAGAGATGCAGAAGCAAACTGCCTAAACCAAATACCCCCAAAGTACCCATTTCTTTCTCCTCCAGTGCACAGAAGCCTTCATTTCATTCATGTAACCTATCCTACTCAAATTGTTTTTCTAAGTTTTTATAGGCAAACTTACTTGGATTGAGACAAAATTATCACTGCCTGTATCCTTTCTTTAGAAGCAATACTAATTTCCGTTACTCTCATTACAGATTATTAGAAATACCCTGTCTGGTAATCTGTTTTGCCTAAGGATTACACAGAAACCTCTAAACTATTTTAAAACATAATAAAAAGGCACATTTTTGCTGTACTTTAAGGTAATCTTTTATGCTTAGGGATTACAGAAGGCTCAAATTATTTAAAAACATAATATAAATTCACATGTTTGCAGTGCCATTAGTATTAGGACTTATTTTCTCTTTTAATGTCAGATCTTCTCAGGGATCTGCAATTCCATTCATTCCAGTAGGGGGCTGTGGCAAACAGTGTAATGGAACAGGAAACCAAGTACATTTTAAGTATTTCTCCCAAACATTGCAAAATGAAAGCAAATGAAAACCACTGGGATCTGATGCTAAGTCCACACATATACACAAAGAAATGCTGGTAATAAAATAAAATACCTCAGGATGTTGTGGAATAGTGGAATCTTCATGGTTGGTGGCCTTATCACCATCTTCTTCTATTTCTAACTCTTCTACTAGTAATGGCACTTCTTTTTCATCGGAAGAATTCACATGACTGCTTGTTTTTGTAGTTTCCTCCTCGCTGTTCTCAGTATCTGTTTCTGATGGAGGGGTACCTAGCTTATTCTCCAAGTCTGGCTCTGGAGCATCTTCCTTGTGGTCCTGTTCTGCTAAGTTCTTGTCATGTAAAACATCTGTTACTGTTTCAGAAGAAGCTTTTCCATTTCCTGTATCATAACCTTCGATACAAGGCTCGAGGTAAGCGTTCAGAACTGCTGATATGGGAACATTATAATGTGGATAATAAAAGAGATCATGGGGTATCACAGATACTTTTGAAGAACTGGGTAGCACTTCAGCTGCAGATTCAACTTCGTCACAGCTGTCCAGGTCCTCTGGAATTTTAGGTATATCTGAGAGAGAGTCATCAGATGTTTCATGCTGTGTAGATAGTTCTTGGCTTTTGAGATTAGAACCATTCAGTGAACAAGGGTTCGTTTCTGTTGTCTCAAGGACAGGAGATTCCTTTGTATGTTCATCTTGTGGAAGCGTTTGTATTTCTTCATTTAGAAGGTGGAGAACGTACTTCTGCGTATCTTCTTGTTTTGATGTATCTTCTGGTAAAAGAATTGAAGACTGGGGTTTGCTCTCTTCAACTTTATTAATAGAATCATCTGTAAGTATACCTGAAGTCCAGGATAATGGACTCAAAGAAGAAGTATTGGCTGAAAGGCTCTTGGTTTCATTGTCATATTCAGTAGGGGTTTCCTTAGTTAATTCTTCAGAGTATTCTTCAAAAGAGTCAACAGAATCTTTCTGATCTGTCAGAACAGCTGGAGAAAGCTCATCATTTTGTTTCAGTGGATCATCAGAGATGCTCTCTTCACCTGACATGAATTTATCATTTTGAACCTCCCAAGAGGAATTGGATTCAAAACTGACAGGTCCTGTAATTTTCAGTGAGGTAGGCCTTTGAGGCTCCTCTTCAGATGTTCCCTGTACATCACCTAACACTTGACTCAGTTTCCCATTACAATTTTCAGAAGTGGTTTCTGATGGGATTCTCTCAGGGATATCATGAATATGGACCTTTGGAGGAGCAGGATGACTCCTCTCATGATTAACAGTATACATGTTTTCTTCATTTTCACTTAAAATCAAGATTTTGCCTTCCTTCTCTGACGGTGTGTCTTTGATGTGGACATATGTGGACTCAATTGGAAGCTCCTTGTCAGGATCTGTAAAGTCTTCCTGTAAGTTATGATGCACCATTAGAAGACAAATCCTTGGTCAGATACCATTTTACGTTTCCCAAACACAATGGAAAGAATAAATACCTAGCCTTTCAGTCCATTACCTTATGAATGGCCAATTAATGATTCACTTATTTTGAAAGTAGGAAAAATAATCTGGCAAGTCAAGAGCCTTGAACAAAGCTCAGTGTCACGAAGGCAGTTGTACAGGAAGATCAGAAAGCAGACAAGCCTACTCCTCAGTAGTTATTGTATTTGTTTCTCCCTGCTGCACCTGTGGAGACAACTGACTTGGCTTTTTGACACAATCCTAAACCCTGGGAATAACATAAATCTAACAACTGCAATAAATCCACTGTGAAATATACTGATATACCAGATTATTTCCTTGCAATAGACTCTATTAAAAGAAAGGCCGTTTTTAGCTTAGTTCATAAAAATGTCAACAAGTCTTAATGTCAACCAGTCTTATTGCTCATCTTATCTGATAATAATTATTAGATTACTATAATAATTTTAATTCCAATTACTTTACTAATGCCTACCAATTTTGTCAATTACAAAATATATGCCAACTGCAACCTTCAGTAAAGAAATGAGAGAAAATGCCTTTTTCTCCAAAAGGCCTTTGCCAGTTCTTGACACTGTCAACCCTTGCTTAAACCTCAATTCTTTATTTTTGCATCAAAGTCCCAGCCACTTAAAATGCAGTTTATTTCATGTTTATAATGAGTGTTTTTTAAGCATGCTTAAAAATGGCTTTTTACTGTTGTATTGACAAGATTCAGCTTTTGATGTCTTGAGTTTCATACATGCTAAACTCAGACTGATCATGGCCCTCAAACTTGAGAAGATAGAAGTAAAAATTAAATTTGAAGTCCAATGAATCATTATAGATAAAGGAATAAACTTCAGCCTTACTGAAAATCGATATAGCAAAGTAGCAGATTCATATGAAACCAATTCTAACCTCTGAGAGTTACAACTGGATGTAAATGTATAAAAGCACAATTCTACCTAAAGCATTTTAGTAATCACCATTTCACTGGTGATTACTAAAATCAGCATTTTAGTAATCAAATGAAAGCCCATTTCACTGGATTTAACAAAAATCTGAAAAATTAAATCCAGGTTTGTTGTTTATTTTAAATAGCTAAGAAAGAAACCTAGAAAATAAATCTGACTTTATTACGTACACCAAGGCAAATTCAAGAAATTGCATGACATAGCAGTAAACACATACCCCTTCCAGCTCTGGGAAGTGCTCCAGAAATTGTGCCACATATGTCACGATTGACTGTTCATCGGGTGACTCCACCATGATATCTGCGGAGACAGACACGAGGGGCTTGAGCACGCACAGCTTTGAAATGCTCTTGCAGAGGAACAGATTGTCAGACATTTATCCTGCCATTATGGGCGCAGAAATAACAGCTACAAACACTTCTTTTTTTTTTTCTGACAGATAAGAGAGATGCTCTTCACTGCTGATGGCACTTGACAGAGTTCTCAATATCCTATTCACATTCATTTTTTCCTATTTCCAAACACATACCAAACCCCGATCAGGGCTCCCTTTTCATTCACTTTTATACTGCCATTTATGCTGTTGTCACTAGACAGTTGACTGTTGTTGAGCAACAATATAGAGATTTATTTTTAGCAGGATGGCCCAGTCTTCTAACAGGTGATGAAAGTGCAATTGTACTTTCAATCATGACACCAAGGCCTAGCACCGGTCTCATAGCATTCAGTAAAAAGAACGACAAGAAATCCATTTATACATATTTTATATACACATACACACCACTTCGGTTTACATTTATAAATACTTGTGTGTATATGTGCACTGTAAAGGGAAAACTGGGAGACGCAGATGCATTTTAATGGGTATCTCTCCATTTGCCTGGTGTGCCAGCCTCGTACAGCTCATCCTGGAGAGACATTTAGTCTCTGCAGCCTAGGTGTTACAGAACAGTGCTAATGCACTGAGACACCCCTCAGCACAACAATTAATGCCCTCTAAGAATGCAGATGTCACAAAGCATCTAAGCATGAACCAGGACCAGTGTACATAGCTAAAACCATGGTAAGATATTTGACCTCAAGGAGCTTACAAATAAGACTGGAAGCATACAATTACAAGCCACTGACCATTTCGTTTTTCTCATCAACAAGCTCTGCACACTGATCCCATTGGCAGCCTAATCACTGTGAGGTTTTGGTATGTATCACAACGCAATATTCATGAAGTCACTGTAGTCTGAGTGTTACCCACCAAAGCTGATGTGTTTACCTTCAGGTTCCAGGAGCCGAGGGACACCCAGTTTATTCTGTGCTATGCTGAAAGCATCCTCCAGGTTTTCTCGTGCTGATTTCTCCAGTGCATGCTTCATGTCTACCAAAGTACAATCTATGGCTTTTATGACAGCTAAGAAAGCGAGGCCACTCCTCCAACTACTTGTGAAGTCTTGGACTGCAACGCCATACCTGAACAGAATTACATACATTTTACATGGGTGGTTTGTTACAAAATCCAAAGTAAAGGCATCATCATTTTCAGACTCATGCAAGTTAAAATGTAAGGTTGCTGAGTAGCACTTGTCATATTTGAGTTATTTTTGGATTTCAACATCTAGAAATACATTCAGAAAACACATGGGTTCACAAACTGAATTGGTGTGGCTAACAGCTGACACCAACCTGCTTGTAGGAAGCAGTTAGTAAAAACAAAGCCCTGAAGAATTCAGCAACCACATTTAACATTCACAAAACCAAATGTCTCTGTGATTCCTGTTTCTGTTGCTCTCCAGCATTTTAATGCCATAGCTTGGGAATACTTCCAAGATTTAAATATTTAAACACATAAGCATAAATTATTCACATTCCTGTGTACTTGGCCTTCTATAGCAGAAAATCTGCCAAATGCAAATGGTGTCAGCATATGCACAAACCACAAGAGTGTTAGATGCCCAAAGTTTTGGAGGAAAAACAGCCATCAAACTTACAATGGAATACAGCCCAAGAATAGAAAATTCTGCACAGATCATGAGATAACAGGATTACAATGATGCTATTATGTTTTAAATACTGCAGTTGCAAGAACAATTTTCTCTTATTAGATCTTTTCAATTTGCACTGTTTGATTGGGCTGAAAAGTCTGTGGCCTGTACTTCTCAGGTCCTCACTTTCTTTGTACCACCTATTAATAACAACATCAACATTATTTTGGACTAAAACTCTACTTCCTCTATGGTCTGCAGTGGCAGCAGTGAACTACAGAGGGCAAGTTTATCTGCTCAACAAGCACCCTAAGCTTCACTGGAGATAACCAAGGGAGGATGCCGTCCACAGGACCAAGTATGTAAGATGTAAATTTTTGTCTTCATTACTAGAAAATTTGTGTTCAAAGCCAAGATATAAAACCAGAGACAAAAACACCAAATACTCAGCTAACCAACCTGTATAAGTAACTTTGACACATGCCCTCTTTAAAACTCACTGCCAGTTCAAATAGCAATACATGTAAAATACACTCCAAGCATTTGCATGTACATGAGACATCTTACACTACAGTTTTTTAACCTGTCAGTAACTCTGCCAGGATAAAGCATTACTACACAAAATGCTTTGGTGAACCACTTTTTATTAAAAAGGAGAGAGATGTCTTGTGCAGTGGAAATCCACTCAAATGTTACAAGTTCAAGAGAAATTACTTAAGTTTCATCCTCTTCCCCTCTTTAATACTGAGGAAGGAGGGACTCTAGTAGGGGCTCTGTCTTTCAAGGCACTCTGCAGTGCACAGAGAAGCTTCCTCTGGCCTACTGCTTAATTTAAAGGCTGCTGATAAAGTCTTTCAGTAGATTTATTTTTTCAGTTCACCCCCTGGTTATACCTAACTTTTAATCAGCAAAAGATGTCAAAGAGACTGCATGAAAGCTGGGGTTTGAGGAGTAGAGAATGATCCTGTTTTAAACAGCACCAAACAGGTTAGTGTAAGTTAACATTTAACACTCAAACCATGGAGCCAGCGCTGCCTTCAAGGTCAGATGGCTGCTGTGAACACATGGTCATAGTGAAACACCCCCCTGCAGAGACCCTGGGCTCCCCAGCTTCAAAAGCAGAAGAAGCCACAGCACATGGTAACACACCCATGGGGCAGGACAGAGAAAAGAGACTCAGCTTCGGAGGGGCAGGTGGCAAGACACTGTTTTGTCCAAGGGTTTGTTAGCTTACTTTCTGGTTTTCCTCTGAACCCAGATTAGAAGGGCCCTGATGGCTTTCCGCTGATCCTTCACTGTAATGGACATGTTTCTCTCCACGCTGGGAGTGCTGGGGGATGTGTCTGATTCTGGACCACTGGGCCCAGAGGACAGGCTGGAGGAGGAGGAGTTCCTGTTGAGGTTGCCTGTAAGCTCCTTAATCTGTAATAAAAGGTGAAATACACAGTGTTCTGCTTTATCACTGGCTGCATCGTGTCCTTGTTTTCATGCAAACTTTAAAGAGATCAGTGCCATAACTGAATTTTAAGTGATAATTATAAACCAGTTCATTTTAACTCTCAACTTGTATTTTACAAGCATGACAGCCAGCAGCAGCCCAGGCAACAGAAAGGACAAGTTCCCAGTTCAGGCCAAACTGCACAAATTAAACAAAAAGCAAAGAAACATGTCCTTGAAAGAAAAGTTAGTTTAACTGAAATTGTTCTCTTCACAGGGATTGCTTGAGTGAAATATTTTTTGTCAAGAAATGGTGACCTGCAGCAGCACTCCTGTCCTTGATCAGCACTTACATTTGAGACTCTGCTGCTTCTGGGTCCCCCTGTGCCCTCTGCTGCCAGAGTAACAGGTTCTGGTCACACCATCTTTGCCTGTGAGTCTGCGTGGCCACACTGGTTCTGTGCAGCACTGTTTAGCCTGAGGAGCTCAGCCAGGGAGAGAAGCCCCAGTGCAACTTTGAGATCATGTTTTTAACCTTATAGCCATTTTTTAAATCAGACCAAGAGAATGAAAGGGCCTCACAGTCTTATGAGAATTGCAGAACCCTCCCTCCATCTCTCTCTGTCCTTCAGAATTTGGGATTGTCTAGAAGGTAATTTCAAACTATGGGTAGGTTAGGGAGCAGTTTTAATATAAGCCTGGGGATAAATCAATTTTCAGGCTCAAATACGTGTTATCAGTTCCAGGTCCTTTGAGATCTTTCATATGACCATGTATATCAGTTGCAAATTTTTGCTGTGTTGAGTAAGTCTCCAGAGAACAGTGATTCTAAATGGAATTTCCCACCACATTGGACCAAATCCAGTAAAGGTTATTGAAAATAAACTGTGACCTGGAACCATACCCAGGACATTGGTTCAGATCCAGGGAATCTGGAACAGAACCCTGAGAAGGCACAGGAAAGAAGGGAAAGTAGTAATCTGAAGCTCTAATTCAGGTCCAAGTTAAATGAGGGCTTAAATTGTCTCCAATTTACATCAAAATAGGTCCAATGAAGTAAAATGAAAGCAGCTGCAAGTATAAAATTAGTGTATATTAGGAGGGGAAAAGCTCAGGTTTAGCATGATTAATTATGTTCTTTAGGATTAAAAACCAATTTAAAAATCAGTATTCATCTGGAATAGATGGATACCATGAAGACTGATTACTTATGGTTAAAGTATTCAAATTTTATTACCTGAAAAAACAAGATTATATTCCATATTAGTCCAAGTACCAGAGAGGAATTTCCATCTGCTATTTCTGCTGCATCGATGCTAACAAGCTTTACCTGTAGGAGAGATCATAAATTCAGTGCCAAATTCAAAGCAGCAAGTTATATGCAAAAAATGCACTGGGACTACTGGACAGGTCCATACCACTGCTGCCACTGACAGGCCAGCAAAAAAGCAATGCTGCAATCTTGTATTAATGAAAATTTGCCCTGATCACAATCACCCTTCTACTGGAACTTCTATCTGAAACCCCCAGCATAGTCTGCAGGACAGAAGTGAACTCAGTTCTGCATTTTTGGGACTACAAATGCGTTTCCTCCATACAAAAATGGAGGAAGATGGGGCCCCATCCAGTGGACCCCACTCACAAAAGTAGAGAGTAATTTCTCATATAAAAATCTAAAATCCTAGTAAGATCTGCTTACTTCTTTTTTTCTATGCATCTCCTTTCTCCTTCCTTATCCCACCTTACACAGCTTGTCACAGAGTTCTCATTAAATCAGTTAGCAACGGATAGGGTTGCCTAATCCAAGCAAACTCTAGACTTTCCCACACTGAGGTTTTTTCCAGCTGATAACACCAGGATGTTATTCTCTTAGACAACACAGATTTGGTTTTGGCAACAGTCAGGGAGGAGGGAGGAAACAAGGAAGCTGTCAGTACTGCACATGGCACCCAGACCGAGTTAAGGCCCAGCAGCCCATTTATCTCTGAGAAGTCCCGGACACGGTGAATCACCCGGCAGGGCTCTGCCCTGCTGCCCCAGCTCCACAGACACTGTCGGGTTCCACCCACTGGGGTTTAATAGCTAACCCTGAAGCTCTTGGCAGCCAAGGCATTTTGCCAACACTTTCATCACCGCCCTTCACTAACCGGTTTGGTTAAGCTGAAAAAAGGAAAGCAAAATAACTTTTTATCTGGTGGTTTGCAAAACATTTTCAGTCTTAGCAAGAAGACACCTCTAGTTGTCATATTTCAAGGATCAGATTTCTTGCTAGCTCCAAGGTATTTGGCATGGGAAAACCTTACGGATATAGTACATTTGAACAACAGTTTCTCCAAAATGGGGAACAAGTCACATTTATCATTTCACTGCTTAGTGTGAGCTCCATCCTCTTACTGTTGCTCGTGTTTGTCACCCAGCCCAGAAGAGATAATCAGTTAGAAGATATTGACTGCTTACTTTTAAGGGAACAGGAAATCTAGAGGAAAGTAGTTTTTAGCACTCCTAATTAAAAAGCCACCTGCATTTAAGGTTCCTCCTTCCTGGCCTCGCTGACTGAGGACCTAGTGAGTCAGGGCAACCAGAAAAGCTTCAGCTGCAGCTCTGCCAAGCGCTGGTACCAACAGAGAGAAATCATCTCATCTGCCAGTGGGCCTTAGCTGGATTTGGGTAAAAAGCATCAACTGGGAAACTGCTAAGAAATATGCAAATATGTTAAATATTTCTTAGCAGTTCTACATCAGGACGTGTAGACGTACACATTTAGGGCCAGATCAGCCCCTACTGATGGAGTTTCCATAGGGAGGCTGGAACACCTGGAAGTTACTGGACAACTTCTTGACCTTTCACATCCTCTCCTGGGGAAAAAGGCAAAGGATGTTAAACCTCCCACACCTACAAAGTCACAAGAGATGTGCTGAGACCTCGTATCATGCTTATGCAAGGCAAGGTTTTGCACACACTGATCCCTCCTCAGCCATGAAGTTTAGCCTTACTTGAATCCTTTATAGGAAATAGCCCAATATCTATATCATGCTTATTCCTGCACTGGGGTTTGCAGCAGCTCTCCTGCATGACAAGCACTGCTGCTGGAGCAGGAGCTAAGCTCAGTGCAGGGAAGCAGCAAAGTGACACCAACTGCTGTTGGAGCATCCCATGCAAGACAAGGTTTTGCACACACTGATCCTTCCTCAGCCATAAAGTTTAACCTTACTTGAATCCTTTATAGGAAATAGCCCAATATCTGTTTACTGTTTCTAGAGGATCTAAGTATACCATGTATACTCTCAACAACACACAGGCCACTTCCACAGGGCTTTGGAATAAGAAATGAATCATTTCCAGCTAGAGGGTCTGATCACACTTGGTCACTTACAACTGTAGGAAGTGATGCTGTGGTAGTACAACACTCACTATGAGGGAAATTATGTCCCTGAAAGGCTTTGATTCCTGGAATTATGCATTTATATCATATTCCCAGTTTCACTCTCTCTTGCTTTTGACTCATGATCAGTTGCTGCAGCAATCAGTATACCAGATAAATAGATGATTTCTATAAGTGAAAGTATTTCTGAGGAAAGAAAGTCATCTACCATCAGTGTAACTGAAGTAATGCCACTAAGACCCAGATCATAAAAATTACTTGCATTTCTTTTTATTTTCTTTTAATATTGGGTTCCTGATCCTTTAATCCTGTTGAACTCTAACATATAAAATGAGCAAATAATCCTTGCTTTAGACTCTGTAGGTGTTCTTGTTGTGCATTTTTATGTGGCTTTTCAGCCTTGCTGCTAAGGTAAGTCACAGCCTCTTGAGCAGTACACTCCTCTTGCATATGTGCAGCACATCAGAATAGCAACAATTACAACTTGCAGCATACATCAAGAGAAAATATTAAGACCAGTCTTTAAAATACTCACATTACTGTCTTCCAAGAACTTAAGTGCTTTGGCTATGTTGTTCAAACGAAAAATGCGATGGGTTGAAGATTTGTATTCGTGCATCTAGAAAAAAATATTGTTTTTAAAACACTGTTTTTAAAACTGGTGGAATTATTCATCACATCATACAAAGCTTAAAACACTACAGGCACTGAGGCAAAATAAAGCTAAGGAAATCTATCTATGAAAAATTATTGCCATCTTTTGTGAGCAGCAAAATGCTTCAACTACACGATTGTAGCAAAACAGGGTGAGCAACCAGCTTTCCTGCTCTCCAGATGTTACCGTTCTCTTGGACCTGCCACATTGATTATTTATGTAATCACTCCCCAGCCATGTTCAGTTACAGGAACAGGTTTGCCTGAAAATTCATAATAAAATATTTTCTTTTGTCTTGAATTAAATGAAATTATCTTAATTAGGAAGCATGAGCAGTTTTAATAGCAGGCACAGGCAGGTGGGAGGCAAAAAACCTTCACTTTGGCAGAAATGAAAGATTTTGCATGCCTGTCTCCCTGCAATTCCACTCTGACACACTGTTTTTATCCCATGTTTCCAGAAACAGCTAGCAAGAAATGCAGCCAGCTGATTTTACCCCCTTCTCTCACCTCCTCCTTGACCTGTGAAAGCATAGCCTGGGGTTTACCATGATGTATCTCCCCCTTCAATTCATTTCAAGCCTGGCCCTCAATGCAATCTGTGTTAATGCACATAGAAACACTGCTACTTCTGCTGCAGCTCTGCCAAACTTCAAGAATATTAAAAAATATTCTTGACTCCAAATGTGTGAGCACACATTTGGGGGCATTCCTGCTGCAGGGTATGCAGGTGGTCAGTCACTACAGAGCATCACCAGGTGCATCTGCAGTGGTCAGACAGCTGCTCCTCTTACCCAAGTGTGGTAGCCACACACAGGAGAGCTCTGGTGACAGGATTGATGGAGAAAGAAAACATTAAAGTCAACTGGCCATTTATATTTGCATTGGGTGTTCCATTTCTGGTATGTGAAACTTTACACAGCTCTTACAAAGAAAGGAGGAGAGAAGTTTCTGATTAGTAAAGCTTTGCCCCTGCTGATTTAGACCGTATTAGTATGACTAATGAAACCTGAGTCAGGATACCAGAATGAAACTCAGGTTTCATTAGTCTTACTAATATGGTCTAAATCAATGAATTTCATTCATTGATTCATCTAATCAATGAATGAAACTCAGACCTACAGCAGGCATCAGAAGAACTACTGAGTGTCATAATGATCTTAGACAAAATAGAAACAGAACATAGGGATTAAAAAAATTATACAGCAAATATGTGTTTTCTTGGTAATGTAACTTGGATAATCCCCAAATGGAATGTGTGAGCATTAAAGTATTAAAGCCTTAAAATCCCTCAGGGGCAGGAACATTACAGTGATCACCCATCATTTACACCTCATTGTCTTATTTCCTTGAAATCTACATTATATCAGGACACCCACTGGTAACATAAGGAAATTACAACAAATTTGCTGAAATTCTTACTCCATTATGCAAGACATGGGCCCAAATTCACCCTTATTCCTTGGATATCCAGGCACTGTTGCTTGTAACATACCCAGCTCCAAGGTATGGAGGCTCCTCCCTCTCTGTACATACCAGCTTTTGTCCTGACAGGACTTCCAGGAGCGCCATCAAGATTTTGCCATCTTGTATATCAATAAACAAGTCCTTCACTTTCAAAGGAGGCTTGCACTGTGAAGAAAAGAAACCAGATAGTTTTTAAAACAATAAATCACCATGATGTCAGAGAGATGGAAGGAGAATTTTACAAGACAGAGATACAAGAAGTAAATCATAGCCTGCTATAAGAAAGAGCTGATTGTTCTTCACATCGGTGGCAATTCTGTCCTATGAATGTTGGAGCTAAAACTGAAATCAGACAAGGACTTATTCCAGATTTCCCATAACAGAATCTAACCCTAAATACTCTGCCTAAGAAATAAGAAATAACCAACCAGGGGTTGGGTGCTGATCCCTTAGACTAAGACATGTCCAGCAGAAGAAGCAAATACCACTTTGTGCAGAAATAAGCCCATGATCCAGCCAGCCACAATGTCCCTTCTCATGTGAAAGGGTTCTGGTGGTGCCATTCTGTCTCCCAGCATTTTCTAAGTACTTTAAAAATCAACTTCTTGTATTGTGTCTCTTTTCTCAGCAAACTCCTCCAAAGGGAACTGTCTCCTCACTTCACTACGATGTTGGTAGATTTGTGCAGTTCAAGGCACAAAGCCAAGTCAGCTCAGCCCTTAGGGGTAGTCCCAGCTGCAGCAATTACAGTCTGCTCAGGTGCCACTCACTCACATGTGCCTAAAGAGCCCAATCTTTTTATCTTTGGTTGGGCAACAAACTTCTGTTCAATTCAGCACTGCTCCTGGCAAACTGGGACCACACATTTTCATTACTGGTCTTTAATCTAGCCAAAAGACTAAATAATGCTCCATGAAAGAAAGCAAAGTATCTTTCCTTTCAAAATTAAATAACTTATCTGAAAGAGTAAAACCCAAACACTTTCTATTCTTTCAGTACTTAAACCAAGAACAAACAAAACTCAGAAATTCTGACTACTCCAGATTATCCCATGATCAGCAGAGCCAGATCCTCTCAAGAGATGACCCAAGTAGGATCACACCAAAAGTTTCCTGAAGAAGTACAAGACTTCATTGCTGCCTCTGAAAAAAAGAAGCCACTCTGTAAGAAGTGCCTCTTTGAGGATAAAGGCAGAGGACACCTTTCTCAGTGAGTCTCCTCAGGGAATCACCTGTAATTAGAAACAGCTTCAGTGAAGCTGTCATTGTTTACATGGTTATGTTTATTATGCCATTTCCAGGAAATACATTAATAAAGCATTAATAAAACAAACGGCTTTCACCCTTTCTCCGGAAAAGCACTTTTATTTATTGAATCAGAGAGGAAAAAAAATTGTATGCACTCCAGAGAAAGCTGACCTGCTCACAAAGGTTCTAAGACTTCAAATGCCTGGCACACCAGAATTAACAGCATCCTTTCAGCCTTTTTCAGCCTTCTTCCTTCAGTAAATCAAAGACCTTCTTTGACAACCCTTTCTGACAAGTTCCAAACCTGCAGTTAGTTTAAAGCCCTAGAGCCTGATTCACGGAGGCATCATGTAACACTGTCTTGGTTCTGAGAGGCCTCTGGGAGCAATTGCTAGTCAAAACATTTCCAACTAGCCTTATTCTGATTTTCCAGTGAGATTTAAGAGGATCCCTTTATGCCTTCAAAAACACTCACTGCAGAGTAGTGGACTTAAGCAACTATATATGTGATGCCTTTCTTCTAAAACCCCTTTACTTTACTGTGTCTGGAATGCAATCACTTCTCAAGAGCTACTAAACTGAGAGTCAGCCCAAACCCACTCTGTACTATTTTAAATTTAGCTGCACATACTAAAGCATTGTATGTATTGTATGTATGAAGCTCAATCACCAGTCTGAGTTAGGGCTCTGTCTAGATCAGGAAGCTGGTCTCATTCCTTGATCCTACACTAAGAGTTGCTGCTGTCTCAGTAATATCAAGATTTTTTTTTTCTCTTTACCTCAACAGCAAAAAAAATATTCTCTGCATGACAGACTACTCAGGAGAGGTAGTACTTATCTGCTGTCAATAAGAACAATATCTTAGGTTTAAGAGCCATATTATGGTGTCATTAAGAAACAATTACAACTTAAAGATATGATGTCCAAACATTAGCTCTCTGATGTAAGTGGATATGTGAAGATCCCATCATATTGCCCCCTACAACATGACTGATAAGGAATTACTGTTTTCCATCTTCAGATCTGGGATGAAGACAGGTTCTGAAGAACAGCTTTCTTTAGCCATGCGTCCTCAGATGTTCAAACTTCCATTTCAGGGAAGAACACAGACATCATCATCTCAGAGCCTCAACCATACTTGATTTTATGTGGGTGCATTCTATGGGAAAATTCTACCCTCATGGTAACAGGCAATGACATTAAAGATTTAAATGCACCTGAGATGATAAATGATAGTCAAGCCTTCATTGTGCCTGGAAATAAAGTTTAATCAATCCAGAAACAGGCTTTGAGTTTCCACTCATTCTCCTTCAAATGTGCACAGATGTCAACTTTGTTTCCAAAATTTAACTACTTTAGAGGAGTTAACAGCAATCTGTCTATGGCTATGTCCTTGTATCACAATATCAAGACTGTTTGTCAGTCTTACCTTTCCCAAATGCAGGTTTATCCATCTGGTAAAGGTCCTCTTCTGGACATTTTCGCGTTCAACTAGAAATATCAGAAACAAAAAACAGGACTTAACTTTCCAGAACAGGGAAAACTGGTAGTAAATTCCAGAAAATGATGCACAAAAGAGTTAGAATTCATGAGAACTTGGTGAATAAAACAAATATATTCTAAATCAGGAGATATTAGGTCCAGTTTCAGTGTTTTATTCAATTTCTTTGACCAGACATGAGCTAAATGCATTTGCAGATGCATTTAAAAGGCAGGAGGAATGAATTTCTTAGTTTTGCAATCTTCAGCGTTCAGCTTCTGCGAGGTGAACATTTATGTGCTGTGCACAGCTTTCCAGTGCTGTCACCCTCTGAGCCAGCAGCTTGACCCTTCTATGTCAATTTATAGGATTATTGCTCTGACACCCTCATGCAAATTGGGCTGGCGTGGATTCCAATGCATTTGCATGCACAAGGTAACAGGACCAGCACAACAATTTTGTCTTCCTATTTATGAAACGAAAAGCCTCATGAAATCCCATCTTCCCAGTCTCCTAACTAGTGCATTTAGAATCAAAATTCCAAGTCCCCAGACTGAAGAATCATTTTATTTATATTGCAATAAGACTAGGAGTGCTTGTCCTTGCCAGAACTGTGCTGTGCTCTGAGTGCTGTACAAACAGCTCTTGGGCCAGCTGAAGAGTTTTTAATCACATCTGCCATTTCCTGAATCTATTTCCATAGTGAACTATGGCAAGAGTGTAAGGAGAATCATATTACTGACCAGCTTTCATTTACCTTCTAATATAAAAAAGTAAACCATATATTTAATATAAATGAAGTAGACCGTCAAAGCAATATTTCACTTTAAAGACAATTATTCTCATGTGGTTACCAAGTTTCACTTGAATTAAGGAAATCTGGCAATTTATGAACAAAACCCATTAAAACTAGTTATATGCTAGTATTTCAATTTACTCATAGAGCATATCAAATATATTTTTAAACCATTTTGTGTTTCTTCAGTCCTACAAAAACAGCTAACCTATCTACTGGGAAATCACATTCTGAAAAAGTTTGGATTGCTTTTATTGGTCAGACTGATTACAGGCCAACCAGTAGCTTCTGTAAATCAAACTTTAATATTGTTCTTTTTGATCATTTGAACCAAAGGGTCAGCAGCCTCTAATCATATGTATAACTGTTTTCCTTATTTTGATGTAGTGGAATAGCGCTTTTCAGCATGAAGTACATCTGTCACTGATGTCCATTCAGCCCTTTTAAGTCATCTTATTCCATAAAACCTGACTTTCTTCAAGATTGGTTAAAAAAAGTCATTACCCTTTAAGTGCTTTAGAAAACATAGAAAATGCCAAACTAATTATTGCTGTTGGCTTTTCTTTTAAAATGTCTTAGAAGAATGTGCAAAGATTTGAAACAGCTCTCTCCAAATGAAACTGTAAATTATATTAGGACTCCGGAGTGTCTGTAAAAAACACCCACAGCATTTACCACCTACAAATCTCAAAGCACAATAAACTGAGAGATGTGTCACATATTTCTTGGGCTTCGCTTTCTTCAGCACCTCAGCTTCAGAACTGGGTTTCCATGCACTCACTCCCACAGCCACGGCTGAGCAGCAGAAGTGCTGTGTGTCACCCAGGGTGTAACTTCGACAATCGAGCTGTTAAAATTAACCTTTGACAGTGGGTGGAGGTTAAGCTAGAATTGTTCCCAGATATACTTACTTCTGTTCAAATACAGGTGTACAGAACAGGCGCTAGCAGTAGGCATAGGCAACACCCATTAAACTTGTCTGAAATGCTGAGGAATGCTTGGATGGGCACCAGTGCCAGGCTTCAGACAAGAAAAAGGAGACCTTATCAAATGGGCTGGATATAAAGATTTCCAATGTCTATCAAAATCAAAAAGGTAGCAAATACAGTGTTTTCTGGTCTCATCAGAGGCTACATTTCTTGTGTGTCTATCAAAATCAAAAAGGTAGCATAGAAGAATTTACAGAAGCAAATACAGTGTTTTCTGGTCTCATCAGAGGCTACATTTCTTGTCATATTTTTCACCAGTCACTTTGGCAACCTTCACTTTCAGTGTAAATAAGGATGCAAAAGAGAGCTGTGTTTATTTACAGATCATCCATAAAACTGAGCACACACTGGCTCCTAATTTTGCTGCAGAAATTCTGCCATGATGCAAATCAGGAGTTGCACATATGCCTCAAAGGATGGGTGAGCCAAGCTGGTATTACTGCTTTGGGAAGCTCACACACCAAACATTAAAAAAAGGCACATTCAGGAAAGCACTTGCATACATAGACAGGTTTCTGAGATGAATTTGTCTCTGTGGCAAACAGCTTCTTTCCAGGAAGAGTGATGACCCCAGAATGGGCACTATTTGATTCTGTAAAATTCTAAAGCAACAGTAACTGGAAGGGGAAGAGGACAGGAGAGGAAATGTGTTTATAAAATCCCTAAGGCACACAAACCCCTAATGCAGTCCATATGCTGGATGGCAGATTTAATGGGAAAAGTTCAGCACAGGTATTTACTGGTGTGCACCTTTAACTGCTATTCTGCTCCAGTGTTGGGGACCTCCCAGTTTCAGTACAGCCCCTCCTCTCCACAATCCTTTCATTTAAGATGATTGTAGAGACTCTATAAACTTTACGCAGTTTCTATAAATTAAATTGAATCTTTTTTTCTCTTTCACACCTAATATTATATGAAAGTGAAGAAAATCATTCAAGTCCAAAGTTCCTATACTTACACATATAGTTTACTAAAACTGCACTGTGTTTACTGGGCAGCTAGAGAGCAATAACACTATTATAAAATAATAATTACACCCACTATATGGCATATGGCCTAACAAATCCTATACTGGAAAAGAAGGATGCCTGCTGTGAGGGTTGAATTGAAAGATGTAATGCTGGAAGGTAAAAAGTCAGGAACTGCCTTTTTGATTCAGCTCAGCTCAGACTTTGATATAAGAGGAAAATTATAGAGACAAATTCTGACCGCTCACAGAAGCTGGGTCTTCCAGTAAGCCCAACTATAACATGCTTTCACAGGAGGGTGTAAGAGGCACAGTGTTTTTATCAAAGTGCATGGGTAGGGCACTGACAGGCATTAACTGCAATAATTTAGAGGGAAAGAAGCCACTGGAGAAGAAAAAAGTGTACTGTTAGGATTGGGCGTACCCTATTGTATACCCCACAGATCTATGCCCCACAGCTGTGTCCTAGAGGACAGCAGAATTTGGCAGAATTTGGCTCAGCCCCAGTAACTGCACCCTAGTCAGTATTCAATATTCACAAAGATATACTGCTTCATAAAATCGTATGGCAAAGACAACTAATTCCTCAAAGAGTAAAACTAAGCTAGTTCAAAAACCACTTGGGCAAAATTCAAGGTTAAGCTGCTAATGCACAAGGGAGTTTGGCTGCTTTCCTGTGTGGCACTATTTCCTTACCCATCAGTCTAGAAATTCCTTGGGCATTTCTAATGCCATTTCTCCCCCTCCCAAATCTCCTCAAAGGTCACTAGTGTTTGCATCACCTGCAGGAAGCCAATCCCCAAGAGCCTCTATGTTCAACAGCAAATTGGAGATAGCAAATATTGATTTGCTTCTAAATACTATTTATTCTGTTGTTGTAGAACCAGTTATGAATAATCCTCTGAGGCACACCACCATGGGGCTGGGCACTTCAAGGAACTATGAAACATGGAAGCTGATTTGAGTAGAACACTCGTCAGTGTATAATTACATAGTTTCAGGAAACTGCTTGATTTGCATGTATGGATATTACTGCCAAAGCAAAGCAGAAGGTCACTTAAATTTGCTTCCAAACCAATTAGCATTTCATCTAGGATATCATCATCAAATGACGTTAAAACCTTCACAACAGGCCAAGCTGGCTTGTAGATCCACTTACAACTTACCTTCTGGACATCTTGCCAAGTTCCAGTTTTATAATAAGCACAAAATCCAGCTTCCTTCTTTCTACCACAAACTCAGCCTCTATAGATACACTCGCTATTAACAAGAAGCAAGTCTTCAAGATGGAAATGCTGGTGTTGTCCATCTGACTGTGACAGAGGACGCTTTAGCCACTCTTGGCTGCAGAGGCAATAACTTGCCGGGAAAATCGCCCCATGTTCACTTCGTAAGTACCCAGTGGCCACCACAGAACCAGTTCATAATGTGCATGGCTCTGGATGTATCCCAGCATTTGCCAATGTCTTTGATCAGGAGAAAATGACACTTCTTATTACACAACAAAAATAGATGGGGAAACGTATGATAATTAAATACTACAGCCTAACTCCAAAGTGGGATGTGGTTCAGATGCCCTGTCTTGGGAAATGCAAATTCCTCTCCTGCCTTCCTCATCCCCAAACTCACGTTCATAGAGTTAAGCAATCAATCAGTCTCTAATGAACACACATTGAACAATCCACTTTTGAACTCCAGGCCACTAAATAAAATGAGAACTGGATTTTAAACTGGGTATTCCTGCACTGTGACACAGCTTAGGTATTTCTGATTACTAGGCATCATACCAACAAATCTGAATACTCCTTTCTCTGCAAACAGTGTTCACAAAGGAAGCCAGACTGACATCTTAGAAAATGGATTTTACCTAAAAATGCTCATTTGAGATGATGATAGATGCAAGTAATTGCCTATGGGCAAACAAAGACCATGCCATTAGTTAGAGTACATGGTCAGGCACTAGATGCAGGATGCTGATGACAGATACCGGATGCAGACAGCCCTAGGGAAGTACAGATCCTTGTCCGGGAGACCTTCTACTGTTCAAATACAATACATGGGACAAAGTTCAGGTGCACAGCCCAAGGACACAGCACATGTAAGCAACACATATGGCATGGGGAGGATGATTAAGGGTGTACTGTAACAAAAGGAAAAGGGGGGTGAGCAAGAGAGACTGGGTGCGGGGGTAGCAACTGACAGCAAAAAAACTGGAGAGTTTAAGATTAAATGTGTAAAGTAGGGCAGGGAAAAGCACAATTAAATTTTGTACTTTTGTTTCACGTCAACACAGAGTTACATTAAACACGTTGAACTATGAATGCTCAGAGACATAATTTCTATTAAATGTTTTCACAAGTGGATGAAAAAACAGCTCAAAACATTCCTCTCATGTATATGGTGCAGTCCAGCAACACTCCTCTGTGAATACTCAGTACTTGCACATAAAAATCTCCATATTTGTAGGAGTGTGAATTTTAAAGGCATAATCAAAATATAAGGAAAAATTTTAGCCAAATTGCCTACAAAATTAATTTTATAAGCTTATGAATTCCTGTGAATTCTATATTTTTCTTGTGCTTAAGAAATCCCCAAATAGCTTAGAAGATTAATATAAATTTTCTCTTTGATCTATACAGGGGTTGTAGGCTTTGTTGTGTACCATATGCCAATTTGATGTAATCTGGAGCACATGAAATATTAAATCTTAAAAACCCTGGTTTTCTAAAGCAAACATTAACTACACTATATAACATGAGTCCGCTCTCAGGTTACCTCTTATGAACAGGGCCTCTAAGCCCTCCAGATGAAGTTGTTAAGTTAATTGTTTGTTGAAACTGACCCATTTATTAGGGTTCTTATTAAATTTCTATGGCAGGTGTTGAAAGCTTGAGGCTTTTTCATTCCATCAAAGTTGCAGAGTCCAAGTCTTATTGGTTCAAAATTCTTTAAAACTCAGGTTGGTGCTGCAGAACACAAACATTCTATGATCCCAAGCATTACATTTTCATTAGCTGCAGCTAAACAGGTTTCTTTGGACTTCAGTGTCTGGTTATAGCAAAATATTTACTGCTGCAATTGGTATATTATGATTACATGCACCAGACAAATACTACAAGATGAATATGAGATTTCTAAAAAACTCTTAGTGCTTCAATCCTCATAATGTCTGAGACAGATGTTTCTCTTGCCAAAGAATTAGATTAATTTACTTGTAAATTCTATTGGGCTTTGGAAGAGAAATCCTACATAAAATATTAGTATTAGAGCTGATCAAAATAGCTTCCAATAAGAGGGATTTATATTTTCCCTTGAAAACTAATTTAGTAGTGGCAGATGGTAAAGATTCTCCTCCATGTACCCTTCAACCACAAAGCAAACGTCTTAGTTCACATTACTCTTTATATACATGGGAAATATTATTGAACAGAACAACAAAATTTCTTATTTACATACCAGGAATGTTATGAAACAAAATCTGACAAGGTTAGAAAAGATAAATGCAATGCTGTTCTGAACACTGCATGAAACAGACATCAGTGTTTACCAAGAAGATTGCTGGAGCCAAATACCGTATTAACTAGGTTAAATTCAACAGGTTTGAAACTGATCTAAAAAGTGACTTAAGTGTTGATCCAGCAAGGGGTTTTCAGGCTGTGCAGAGCACCTCTTGTGGTTTATTACACGCTGTTCAAGGCCCATAATACCTCCTTCTGTATGAAATGAAACAGGATTTGCTGTTACCAGCAGGTGCCATTAGGAGAAATGCAACAACAACCAATAACATTGTGGTTCAAGAGTTGTTCCTCACCCAGAGTTCATGATGTTCCAGTGCTGCTTGCTGCACTAGTACTGACTACTGCAAATGGTTCACCTCCTGGGCCTGCTGAAGTTTCTTGACGGGACTGAGGTCCCCAGCTCTGCAGCGGGCAAAATATCCCACCCCTGTCATTGCTGGCATATTGAACTCTGCTTTAAAGCACAATGCTTAACTTCAATTTCAACCTCTTGCACCTTTTCTACCTACTTGAGTATATTCAGTCAGATTCCCTCTACCTGCTCAAAAATAAAATCAGGAGCACCCCTCTGAAACTAACAAAATCATAGTTGCCACATTCAGCCAGGTACCAGTTAGCCCTATCTTCTTATCAGTCAGAGAAATGGCTCTTAAATAAAGTTCACACTGACATGGTTTTACCAGCACAGACCTTTCCCTGCCACATGGAGAAGTAGGTCCCACAGCCATATCAGCATCTGCACCAGTATCTATGTATCACTTCTGGCAAGATCTCCATTCTCATCCTGTGGCATCTAAAATGAAAAATACATCATCCTCCAGAAACCATCCTACACCCAGCAAGTAAGGGCTACTCACAGAGTCCAGTCCATTCCATCTCCACTTTGCATTTACCTTTACTAGAAAGCTTAAACTGTGAAGCATTCCTTATTCTTCACATTTTTTCATTTCCAGAGAGGGAAAAAAATCCTTTTGGCTGGTTAACTTTGTTGAGACATCAAAATCTGAAATGCAGTAAGATATTCTGCTATACATCAGATCTGACAACAGTGCTAAAACCTGAATAATTTGAGATGAGCAAAGAAGCCAAAAAAAAATCCAAACACATTATGTGTCAGGGATTTCTTGACATTCAGAATCAGATGAGAACTAGCACGTGCCTGGAGTCCCACTGTTTCCTATATTTGTCAGTTAATGTTAACAGGCTGGTGTTTAACTGTATTTCTATGCATTTGAAACCATTGTAATTAAATCTGTGAATAGAATGAAGAAAACACAGAAGTTGGGGACTGGCAACACATCCACTTTCCACAGAAGAGTCCCAGGCAGTTTCCTGAGCTTCTTTAGACAAATCAGTCTTTAATTCTCCCTGTTATTAACCAGGATCTTTAAAGCACCACAGGATGGTACAGAAAGGCTGAGAAGACAACTGCCAGAGGCGTATCATCTTCTTTGGAATTTGCTTTTACCTGTGGGAAACTTAAAAGACAGTAGTTTCATTTTCTAAAATCTGGTAAGGAAAGGAAACCATGAATATGTCACAGAACTACCTTGCAAAAGCCTTGAAATCACAAATAACTACTTGTTGGGGAGCTGGTGGCTTCTGGATTTATCTTTTCTGCTTCCCCCACTGTCCCCAAACAACTCGAGATTACCTGGCCAATACGTCATTCAAACCAAGGAATGCTTAAAAAGCCTTCTGGACACCACAGCACTCAAAGAGGTTCAGAAGCAAAACTTAGATATATATTTGCAGAACTGAAAGAGCAGTAGTAAAAGCCAGAAGGAGTAACCCAGTGCAGGGACCACCAAAACCTACTGGTGTGCTCAAGAAACGGAGCGGCCTCGTATGGATATGCAGAATCCAGAGCCACACTGCCTACTGCCTCTATCCCACTTATTCTTCCTTTTAATGTCTCTTATCAAAGCCAATAAGCAGCACAGAAGAAATAAAGTGAGGAGCATGGTAATCAGGTGAATATTAGAGACATGCAGAAATACATGCAACTCTAAGAGCAAAAGATTGAAGAGATTTTTGGAGATTAATATTTACTAGAGAAAAATCCTCTGGCTTTGGAGGAATAAGCAGATGCTTTGTTCATTGTGGGCCAGACATGTGATGTGAAGTAGAGAGTACAAGCCTCTTTTGGAGGGACAGAGAGGAACACAAAACCAAAAACCGAGTAAGAGGTGGGAGCTACACTATATAAGGTGCTGTACTGCAGTGCAAGGCAACCACCATTCAAAAATGGATGAAGGCAGACTGTAGGCTCCCAAAGTTAGATTAAAATGGATAAAAAGCTGAACTACAGTAAAATCCTTTTTAAGATACATTTTACAAAATGCAAGAGCCTAGCATACTCCAGCATGCTGTACCAGTACACACTCCTGAGGAGTTGCCATTTGAATTAAATGACCTGTTGGGAAGTATTCTAGGAGGTTTCAAGAGAGTTACTCCTGCTTTTCCAGAAAGGGTGGCTGCCACAGAAGAAGCTACAGGCAGACTAAGGATGGCACAATTCTAAGTGTTCAGCAAAGTCAATCATGCAGTCTCCCCCACAAGATCCCAAGCCTGGCCCCTCTAGCACTAACACAGGCTTTGTGGGCAGCACAGCAGAAAGCCTGGTCCCCTCTGCACCCTGGTGAGCACTGCTTTAGGTAGCACAGGGAATTGTAAGCTGAAAGTCCTGAGTATTATTCAAAAGTGAGCAGAGAAATTATTTTTCTGAAATCAGCAGCAGTCTTTCCTTTGCTCCAGCAGGCTCTAAGACCAGGTTATAATGTATGAACACAGTTCAGAAATAATACTGGCACAGCTTACCAATTAATCAAAACTAGAGGGTGTCAGACAAAATCTTGGACTGGGTTTGGATTAAGACCTGCAGTAACACTCAGAATCCCAGTTTTTCCCGACTCTCACAGAATGTGGAAATGCAGCCCTCAAGTGACTGACTGATGCTCTTGATGGAGCTCCACATTTTTAGCTATGTGCCTGAAGGCAGGTTTGTACAAATCTACCAGGATGAAAACCCAAGGAAGAGGAATGTGTGCATGAGCTCTCTTGTTCTGAGGATCCAACAATAAAATAGTACCATTTTATGGCATTAAACCAATGTTATCAAAAACCACAGCACAGTGAGCTGTACACACTTCATGCATCTTCAACACTGACACTGACACACCTCCTCACTTTGCTATTAAATACCTCACCTGTAGCTTCCAAGACAGCCAGCACCTCTCTACCTTGCTATTTTTTGCAACTATTTTCCAAAGTTCAAATGAGAACATGGCAGGAACCATAAAAATTCACACTCTGTCCTTCATAGCCAAAACATGGAACATTCATTCAGAAGGAAAGGCAAACGAAAAAGGATTTGGATTTAAGTGCCAAGCAAATATCTATGCTGTTTACGGACACTTCCAAAGACTACCAGAGAGACATTCCTCATGTACAAAATTACCCATAGCAAGAAAATCTTCTTTCAAGCAAAACCCCATTACTACATAACTATACTGTGTGTTTGCACTGTACCTTCAAGCTCATCAGCTCTGTCATCCTCTTTATCAGACCTTTTCATCCCTGGGGACAAGACACAGCAGTGTGTTCTGTTACAAAGAAGCAAATGGAGGCAGCAAGAACTTCAGGGACCAATTCTCACGCATGCAACAAGCCCTTCCTTTAATACAATCTGAAGTGCTCATATGGCATCATCACATCTTTCCAAAAGCCAAGTTTAAAATTAAATTTAAAAAAAAAGCTCAGGGAAAGAAGACGTATTTTGTTGCTTTGAACTGTGTCCAGCATGTGTAACGATCCCTCCTGAGATGTGTTCAAGAGATACACTTCAAACGGGACGTAAGCCATTCATTTGTTATATTAGCTTGTACTCAAGAAGTTAATCAGATATTCCGGAGAAAGGCAGACCTTCCAATATATGTCACAGTCCCTAGGAGGGGAATAAAGGCATTTTGGCATGAGAGGGAGGGCCAGCACAAGGGCAGGGTCAAGCCACATTTTGGCGGCAGAGCTGGCCTACTGTGTACAGCAGCCCTTGGCCCAGGAGCACTTACATTTACAAACACTATCACATGAGCTCACTCTTGCTCCCCTTGTTGCACTGCCTTGCATCTCACCCCAAGCCCTAACAAGAGGATTATGGCTAGCGCATGTTCCTCCTGGTTTTTTATCCATTTGCCATATCAAATCAGGAATGTTGTGCAATGGGAATAACGCAAAGCATGAGGGCTGACAGCATTCCTGCTGCTGGAGGAGTCAGAAGAGCTCTAATCAGTCAGCTTCTGTTCTGCCTCTTTTTCCTCTCTGACAGGCACACTTGGCAATTTCAGCCCAGAGGAATGCTGGTATGTGCTGGAAATGGCTAATAGGTGATACCTCCACCTTCTTTAGGCTCCAGATACCTTTAGAGCTGGAATATGCATGCTCCCCAACAGGAAAAAATCAGTACTTTAGCCTCCATTTTTCTTTAACCATAGGAAATGAGATAGATGGATGGATGGAAAAAGAGCAGAAAAGGACACCAATGCTGTCAGAACCACGCACGCCAGTTCCTTATGGCAATCCAAAAGGAGCTGGACAGTCCAGTAAAATAGGAAAAGACACCAAAAGCATAAGAAAGGCTGCACTGCACACAGACCCTAATGTCTGAACCCCTTGTCAGCATCACTGAGATCAGGTGAGCTGGTACAAGCACGGGCCTTGGCACTGCAGGTGAATGGGATGACAAAATCTCCTCACTCGGGCCCTGTCTGTGCTCAGACCTAGAGATTTCAAAGCTGTTTCAAGATTCTTTTATGAGAAGCCCAGGTATCTCACAGAGCTGTGTTAGAGCCACGACAGAGCCATTCTGCCTTTGCGTGTGCTTTCAGCTGAGAAGCTTTTGCAGATGGTCCTGTGCAGCAATCGGTGCCTTGCCTGGCTCATGCCAGCCAGCAGCTGCTTTGCTGCAAGAGCCTGGTTTTAAGTTGAGAAGCATAACTCTTTGAGGAGTTTCTGCTCTTTACAGCTGTATGAAATGACTTAAAACAAACAGAACATTTCAGAAATATGAGACATGACTCATGGATTTTGAGAGCCAGAGTTCACATATCCCCATTGTGTGTCATTTTGAGATCATGGAAAGACATTATTCAGTATTCCAAGGACTCTGGCAGGCTTGAGGTGAGCATGGCAATGAGCACCATCAAAGCACTTGCAGCACCCATAGTAAAAGCAAAGTCAGACCAGAGAATCGAGTAATCATGACTAAAACATGATCATACAGTCAGCTCCCCTCAGGATTAGAAAAGAAATGAAATCTTCATAGAGAAAAAAAAAAATCAGGGTTGCAGCCTCTTGCATGGCAACAGGGAAACACCAAGTCTTTAAGAAGAAGATGCTACTTTGAAACTGAGGTATCATTAAAAAAAATAAAATTACTCTCAATGCAAAACACCATTTAGATTCTACTACAAAATACTGCTAGGAAGGTCATGGATACCAGAGTATGACCTCTATTAAAAAAAAAAAAATCCTATGTAAGGTATGTCAAGGAGAAGGCTCAAAATCTTAAATGCCTGTGGGAATTCCTTTCAGGCCTTGGGTAAATTTTCATGCTCTGTGCTTCTCATCTGTAACAGTGCAATCATTCATACTTTGAAGCTAACTTGAAATTGAACCCACAAACACTGACTACAAAGTCAGGCCCTAATGTTTAGTAAATAAGGAATTCCTAAGATGGCTTTCATCATTCATCTATCCAACAATACCAAAACTGCTGATCAGTAACATCATTTGCACAGCTAAGGAAGGAATGCCAACAGGCTTGATACAGCAGTGTGCCTCTCTTGTGCTGGCTTTGTTTGCACCTGTATATTGACCCCAGTGCAGTGAAGTGGTAAAGACACAAACACCTTTTACCTACTAACCCTGGAAGTCACTGATCCTGGAAGTAACAGAGGAGAAAATGTTACAACTGAACTTCATCACCAGGCCATTCCTCCCTTGCTCACCAACATGACATGCATAAGAAAATCACCAGGAAAGTCAGGATGGGAATTTTGTTTTAGTGTAACTTCACAGACACTTTTCATGGTTACCCTTTAGTTTATTTTTTCCATTAATAATTATGACTGCAATTTAGCTGCAAGAATGGCTTTGAAAATACACCTTCTCTATTTCAATTTATTTCTACAGCTGCAGAATTACATTGTTTAACTTTTCTTTCTTAAGTGGATTTCCTTTGGCTTTGGCTCCCATTTAATAAGCGGCGAGTTTACTGAAAACAGCCTTTGCAGTTTCAGTGGATTAGTAGGGTAAAGCCTAACTTGATTGAAAAATAACTTCACTCCACGCTGCTTTACTGCCAGTCAGCTCACACTATTGCCTACAGCTGCATCTGGCTGACAGACCAGTAATTTCACTTTTTGTTTGTTTTCAAATGGTCAGCAACAGCCACACCAATAACATGAACAGTCTTCATCTTCTGTGGTGTGTGCAGAGTAGGTGGGAATCCTCTAAGTGGAGACACACTGTCAAAAGAGGGCTTTGCTGCCCTGCTGGAGATCAGCAGCTGATAAATGCAAAGAAAGCACGTATGGGCCAAAGGCAGCAATATAATTACTTAAAATTCCATGCCAGATGAAACATGTGGGTGGTAATTAAGCACAAAAAAGCTTGTCAGAAATCCCTAAGCACATAATTTAATCAGGATTTGATGCTATGACACCACAACATGCAGCACACCTCTTTAAGGTCTTCACTCATCTCACATCCTGCAGCGTTCTGGGCACAGCTGTGTCCCACAGAGGCTCTTCCCTGACAGCATCCACAGCTCAAGATAAGCATCAGGATTTAGCTTTTATTTATCTTCTAAAACAAACAGATTTAATCTGTAGATCATTTCATTATAAATAAAATAATAAATAATAGTTACTCTGTTCTTTCAACAGTGAAGACGTTTAATTTTATAGCTGTTTTTGTAGGATGGTCACATTAAACATCACATGTGTAAGCAAAGACACTGACATTAACAGATGACAAAAAAGGACCACGGGTCATTCAAATTCCCAAGACAAATCTTGTCTTCCTCTCCTACCTTGGCCAGAAAAGTAAAAAATGGAGATAACTGGTGGCTTTTACAAATGCCAGTATTGTCTCATATGTCTCCACTGGAAAAAACAATAATCAATTGATTGACTTCTATGACCATTAAACATAGGATTTTAAAGCTTAATTATATAAATCCTTCCACTTAGACACTTTCAGCCAACTCTCTCAAATTAAAAAAAAATACAATCAGTTATAGAATTATATAGCAAAGGACATATTTTTGTTGCAGACAACATGAAGAGAAATGAAAACTTTGAGTTTATGAACAGTTTAAAATTTTCTAAATAATGACAAAAAGTACTTAGACAAGTTCATAGTATTTACAGTTTCAACGGAGATCTCACTACATAAAGAACATAACCTTTGCCCACTAAGTGAGATACAGCAGTCTTCTAGAGAACTTCACTGGAAAGGAAGCTGCCAAGGAGTTAAGAGATGAAATTATCTGGTTTCAGAAGGAATTGCCAATCAAAGGAAAAACCTTCTGCTGGTATAAACTGACCCTTTTCCTCTGCATTTTTAGGCATTTATAGAATTGATCCATGCAATTTCAGGGTCAAACATAAGAAATTATCACTGTACTGATTTCACAAACAAGTTACATTTGATTGATTTGTCTGATGTCATACAAGAAATCCAGTTACGTCCCAAGCCTTGCTCTTTTAAATCACACTTCGCATGGTATGCCAGGATGTGCTTAGAAAGCATGGATTTGATTTGAGTTGCTATGCAAGAGATGGATCTTTGAAATGCAGCTTGTGTGGGCCCTTTTCTTAATGAAATCCACTGAGATACTGAACTCCACAGTTAAAATAGGTTTTTCCATACAGGTTTGAAGCGAATGAATTTGGAGCAGAATGTACTTGCTATAAAAAGTAAGGGGAAGAAAAAGTCTTCAAACTTAACATTTGTCCCAAGAGTCACATAAAATTTCATGTCTCAGGGTTATCTTCCAGGGAAACTAATGTTTCCCTGGAAACATGTTTCTAAATACAGTTGCTCCACTCACATCTTGTACTAACAGTTTGTTCTTCAAGAACAGAGATGGGCTAATCAATGCTGAGTTAGTATCCCTGAAACTTGCCCACTCGAGTTAAATCCCACAATTTCTCAGGATCCACATATTTTTAATAACTTAATGTAACAACATTATGTAACAAACCTAACATGTGGTTCAAGTTAAGTTACTTCCAAAAGTCAACGCATGCAAGTCCTCATGTCATACTTTAGCAGTAGCCCTAAAACATTTTTAACCTCTAGCACAAAAATAGAGATGCACTACTAATTACTCATCAAGTCTGAGACAGCTGGTGCTCAGCCAGGTACCAGAGGCATTCCAGGAAAGGGACTGTATCCTGACTTCATATCATGCCTGGCACATTGCAGCACCAATCACTTCTAGAAGCAAGATCCAGTTAAGCTATGATGAATTACACATTTCTGAGGAGCTCCTGGGAACCAGTGGAGGAAATCTGTGAAGTCACCATGGTGTGTGGTTTCAGGAGGAGGAAATCTGTGAAGTCATCATGGTGTGTGGTTTCCCTTCTTATCCAGGCCCTTGTAAATATTGTAAATATTAGTCCCAGTTTCCCCATGGATAAAGCATAAATGCTGGTGAATATTTCACTTCTAGAGTGCAAGAAGAAGGAGCTGCCTATTTCCAGCACTCCTTCTGGTTACCCTGCATTGAACTTCTTGCCAATATCCATACAACTCGGAGGCAGCGCTGGCCTGGCACGTTTCCTAACAAGATCTCCAAGTTGCAGTGGATTTGGCAGAGTGTAATTGCTGCCTTGTGTCTCTGCCTATGAAGAGCTGGCTCTGAAAAAAGTCAGCAGGTGATACCAGCCTTAGCCTGTCACTGTATGCTTTACCAAAACAGAGGTGCTGGAACACATCATGCTAATCTCTAGTGACTACTTACCTGGTAGATGGATATTTCTGGTGACAAACAATTCTTTCATCTTTTGATACAAGAGTGGTGGCAAGAGTAAGATTATTTGATCTGAAGAAACGAAGACTTAGGATTTGACAGAATAATTTTTTCTCTTTGTGTAAGGTGTCTCATGAGTGGCACTGAGATACTAATTTGCTGTCCCTCCCAGCAAAAAGAACTAAAGAACATCAAATGATAACACCAGGGCATAGGTTTAAAAACAAAACTAAGGAAATTGCCTCTTCACACAGTTGCTCTGTTGAAGTCCTCACAGCCAGATGCTGAGGAATCCACACGTTTAGTGAGAGCTTAATGGGAGACACAGTCGTGGAAGGAAAATTCACCCATGTTGTTCACCAGCAAATTCCCTCCTGGCTCTGGAAGTCCCTGTTTTGCAAGTGATTGCAGACTAGATGAGGAAATTGTGAAAACTCTTGCCCTTTTCTCATACTAACTAGGCACCCCCTTTGGCATTGTCAGAGACAATGCCAAAGGGGGTGCCTTGGCTGGGCAGACCTTTGTGTGAGTACCTGCCAGGTACTGCAGTGGGCGAGTCTCAGCTGTGGGACAGGTCAGAGAGAACCTGGGCTGAAGGCATGCTGATGTGTTCTAGGCTGAAGAAAAAGATCACTTTGGATAAAAGGCCCTGGGAAGTAGAGAAAAAGTGAGAAACCTTTGCTTTTTCTTGCTTGTATAACAGTGGCAAGGCAAGAGCCTTGGGTTTGGTTTTCCTTTCCACTGTTGCCTGCTCTGTCCAGTCTACAGTAGGACTTTCACCACTGCAGGTAAACAGATGATCGTTACCATACCTGACATCAATTTAAAGTCTTCTTTGCATGACCTTGTCTGGTCCCACCCTTAGATGGACTGCAATATTAAAAAACAAATCAGTGAGAAGGAAGGACCTGGATAAAACAACCCTTCTGTCTTCTTGCTCCAAGAGCCTTTCGCTCACTTTTACTGATAAAAACTAATACACTTTGTTAAAGTCAACTGCTTTAACAAGTTACTTTATTAATTTAAAATGTACTAACCTATTTATAAAACAGCTGGCCTTGTTAAACCAGCTGTCTATTAATGAAACAGCCGTGAAAAATTCTGCAGTGCCTTACACAGTGTAGCTATCACAGAGCCCATGGGTGGGAGAGTATTGTCATCCCAAGCTGGACTCACAGAAAACCCCTACAGTAAGCATAAGAACCAAAGTACATAAATAGGTCTCCTGTCACACCCTGAAGGTTGCCACCTTCCAGGGCTTGCCAAGGAAAGCACATTCCAGATACGGGGCCCTTCCTGACTGCCACAATTACTCCCAGAAACAGGTCTAATCCATCAGGCCCCAGACCTCTGTGGGAAATGAAAAGCCAGAAATAAAGTCAGGAAAGTAACACAAAATTATTCTCAGACAGGTCACCACAGAGAATATTTTTAAACCAGAAACAGTCTGCTCAATGTGAACTAGAGGCAAAGAGCAGTTACTTTCTCTTACCCTCACAGTGAGCACTATTTCACTGATGCCAGCATCTTCTGGAGATTTATTTCTCCATCTCCTTGCAGATCTGTTTATCTTAGCCTGACCCCTAGTTCCTTCCTGGAGATCAGAAAATGACAGTTCTGCCTGCTTTGCCTAGGGCTGTCCCTGCTTTCCCTTGGGCTGACTAGAACACCCCTCTTCTCTCCCTCCCTTCATCAGGAGAGCGTTTTGTAGTGAAGCAGGTTTGCTGAGCAGCTAGGGATACAGAAAATGCTACTATTAAAGGTTTTTCTAATAATGCAACTGCTTGACAGACAAGGTCACCATTATATTTACTTGCTTTGAAAAGGAAATGCTACAACATCAACTGTTTGTAGACAAACCTCCTGCTTCCAGGTATGTCAGCACCAACTGTCCAATGTCCTTGCCTTGGGCCTGTAAGAGCATCCTGGCACTTTTGGAATAAACTCTGGGCAGAGAAGCTATCAGTCAAAGACAAGAAGAAAGAATTTTAAGCACAGAATTTGCCTCTGATAAATTCTGTGGGTGTGGTGATATATGAGAATGTTCTTTCAATTTGAAGCATCTCGTTGCTGCCTCTGTTCTTTTCTGAGAGGGGAAAAAAAAAGGTGTTTCTTAACTGGTATTTTTTTCAGGAATTGCATCTGGAGCAAAAGAGAACCCCACAGTTATCAAAAAGGACTCTGTGTTCTTACTGAGGAAGCAGCTCAGTCCCCAAGCGCTGTGACTACTCATGACCTACGCACAAGGTGCATATCCAAGCGCTTTTCCCACAAAGCCACCTGTGCTGCACTCCCAAGGACACATTCCCTTCAGTCTATCTGCCACCCCTTGCAGGTCCTGGGCATGAACTTCTGGCACTGTAGTCCTCAAACCTCAGATGATCTGCACTGGTCTGGACATACTCATCAGCAGTTTCTTGTGGCTTGGAGACTTTGTATTCACTTCAGACATAGAGGTGAGAAGGCAGAATTGTTTTGCATTAAGGAATGCTGTCAGCATTTGGAGAAGACCTTTCTTTAAAAAGTTTACAGTTTCCCAAGTTGCAACATGGACCAATGAGAAGTTGATGGCCAATTATAGCACACCTGGATTTTTGCCTTCAGTTTCGAAGCACCAACTCATGCTTACCTTTAAATGCCCTTTTGGTTCTTGCTTGAAATTGTACCAAAATGTCCCTGAAACCAAGCTACAGTGCCTGCAGTTGTCTGTACTGAAGAGGTTCACAGGTGTTGTAGCCAGCTCTGCACACCAGTGTGCTCTTTCTGGGTGAATGCTCATTCCAGCCAAACCCTCTGCCCTGAATGGAGCTGGTGGTATGAGTGGTATCACACATATCAGTCCTTGGAAATGGATCATTCTTGTCCTCTATTCTGCTGCTTTAGGAAAAAAAGGGAGTTCCTTCCTCACGAGGAAGTTACAGGCGCGGTGAGCCCTAATTCAAACCCACACGTCCTCTGGGTGCCCGACTGCAGATGCATGTCCTTGTGCTCCTGTCAGTGTCCCACATCACCGTCCCAGATTTGCACCCTCCTGCCAATTCTTCTCCAAACTGCAGAGGTGCTCACAGCCAGCGCACTTCTGTCGGATGATCCCCATGTGCTGAGTCCCCGGGGTGCAGCAGCAGCAGAGCAGCTCCCGGCGCAGCAATGCCATGGCTGCAGCCCCAGCCTGCCCCCAGCCCGGCACCCCGAGCCTGCAGCGCTGCCCCGGGGCACCCTGCCAGCCTGGGCCATGGGGGAACTGCCCTCCCTTCCTCCTCCTTTGCCCAGCCTGCAAGGAGGGGCTTTGCTCCATGCTTTCCGTGCCACTGTCTACCATGCACACTGGATAAGATGCTACTTTTTATGTCTTTGTTAATCTCTTCGAGCTCCTTTAATTGCAGCCTGGAAGCTTTTTCCAGACTAGTGGCTGGCATTATTTTATCCTTTCCCTGAACAGTTAGTATGCCTTTGCAATTTACAGGCATTTCTCTAGGGGTGAATTACAATTTTTCCTGGGGTATGAAGTCACACGTTCCACAGATTATCCCACCATCCATCCTCCTTCTGCTTCTTGAGTCAAGTCAGAGAAAAAAAACAATATGCATACTTCTCTCTCCCAAAAAGTACATTCTATCCCATTAAAAATTGATGCACCATGTACTTTGAACAGCAGAAATAAATCCTGCAGATTCACCAGCTTGTCATTTACTCCCCCATGCTACCATTAGACAATAATATTAAGTGAGGTTTTTAATTTTTTTTCCTATGGTCCTCTCTGCACTCAGGCTCTGTACTTTTTCCACACGTAAGCAAGCATTATTTGCCAAGAAGCCCCTTTTTCCAGGTAGTTTCTGCTGGATGTACAGCCCTTCTAGTTATTGTTACTTTGCTTTCCTGTTCTATTCTTTACTTGTTAAATTGATTATTTAATTCTATTACACATACCAAGTACCAGAAAATATGTTTCAGAAAAGATCAGAAAAAGCTGGTTCCAGAAACACCTCAGCCAATTCCAAGACCAGCTCTTCTTGTGTCTCACTAGGTGCACACATACTCCAAATTCCTGCCCTCTGTAACCTGAGTTTCTTCCTCAAATTTGAATGCAAATTGCTCCATGTTGCTTTTGAGCAGTTCTTGGGTTTCCTCATAAACACGCTGCATCTCTGTCTCTCCTCCAGGTTTGATAATTTGACCTTCAGCAGGAACCTTGTGAGGAGCAAGGAAAAAATGTAGGCGCAAATCACAGGCACTTTCATTTTTTCTTCATGCATATTAAAGGCAGATGGAAAAGCAAGCACAGCAGACCAATATTGTAAATAATTCAGGGACATGAAAGGTTCCTCTACAGAAGCATCATTATATTTTAAACTGCTTTCAGTTTAAATGTTTTCAACAATTAAGAAACAGCTGTGCAGGCCACTTCTTTTAAAAGCATCACTCTCATCAATAAGCAGAGTGTTCCTCTGCTGACTAAATGCTATTTGTTAGGATTTCCAAAAGGACCACTGATTCCTGTTGCATAATTTGGGTACAACTCCTTAATAAGATTAATCAGCAGCTCAGAACTTGTGGGAAGTGTGCAAGTGTGATGCATCAAAAAGAACCATGCAACTGCAGTATGATGGAAAATTAATACTTTCCATGCCAGAAGGATTCTGAGTGAAAGGAAGGAAGAAAGAAAAGGAAGGATTTCTGCACATTATGAAATAAAGATCAGTCTGTAGATTCTATCATTGGAGTAATGTCAGCATCTCAGGTATTTTTGTAGCTCCTAAGATGACCATTCAATTCAATTTGCTGAAGCATTAAGCTTCTGTAAGTTTTGGTTAAAGTTACACCGAGCTGTCAATCGTTTTTTGAAAATGCAAAGTGTACTGAGTTTTAATGAATCATAATCCATTAGATCTGTTGATTTTTTAAACTAGCTTATTCTCTCTACATATCAGAATTAACTTTTTTGTTACAAACCCACAAACCTAATACTGTTACATTCAAAATATCCTTAAACTGTGACTACCTGCAGCCACATCTGCAGAGACACACCTGAGACTCCTCTCCTGGCACAGAAGCAGGAAAAGGGTAAGGAGGTGCCACAGGGAGACTGGTGTGGAGCTACCAGGAAAGCACAGATATCCTGGAGCACCTCTGGAGCCAAAAGCATTATTTGAAGATTTCAGGTCACCTACATGTTAGGAGCCCAAGCAACGTTACCTATTGCCTAGCAAACCATTTAAATTACTCACTGGGTATTTCTTTAGTAAGCTGCCAGTGTTTTCTGGATGTGTTTATTTAATTTTTTTTAAATATAATTACTTCCATTATCTTCTATTCATTTGTCAGTTTAGCTTTTATGCTGCATTCTGAAAAAGCTTAAGCTTTTTCAGAACTTGCTTAAAGCTTTCAGAAAAATGCACTGCTACCCTTTCAAAAATGTCATTTTAAAATATTTATTGATGTTCCAAGACTCATGACAAGAAACACAATTAGAGACACTGATTTTCCCCATATGCATTCAATTTCTCTATTCCCCATGGTAGCTTGGATCCCAATTGTGGGTTATTTTCCCAGAAAATCATTTAAAAAGATACTCCTAATGCTGGGTTGAGGCTGTTTTCCCTAGCCAAGAGTTTGCCTCCTAAAACCTTTGCAAAGCAAAGTCTATTTTTCATTCATTTTCATTATCTTTAGAGATAAACACAATAACTTAATAACATAAGCAGCAAAGTACAAACACTGTAATTCAACAGTACAGTAAATCCATCCTGAATTGTTGGAACCAATTTTTATTTTTAAATCCACATCCTACAAAATGCCAAACTAATATAATCTTAACCTAGAAGCTTTATTATGTAAAAAAGTTGGAGGTTAACTTCATATTTCCAAGTTTTGGGTCACATCAGTTATTGTCTGGTGCTCTGCAGCCAGCAGGTCAGTGCAGAGCTGTCAAACTCTTCATTGCACGTTCTGGCAAACACAGGAGAGAAGTAAACGTGAGCCCACGTGTGCTCTCAAATATCCCACATTGTTTTCTTGTACACTAACAACAGATAATCAATATTAACAGCAATGGGCTAGGTAGTGTTAAAATAACTCCTGGTTTTAATGAGCAGGGGCAGTAGGATACACTTTCCTCATGAGTTAGGTTGTTGCCCATCAGCCTGTGCATCACATCCTGGCACCCTCTGAAAGGACGTGATGCCTTGAGAGGATACCTAGAACAGAGGCTAGACAGTGTTAAAGGAATAAAGTAGAGATTTATTAAAAGGTTTTCAAAGGATACACCTGGGGCAGTAAAAGAGCCTGGCCACGGCTCCACCCAAGATGGACGGTGGGTCACGAGTTTGCACACTTTTATAAGTTTTGTTCCATTGGGCTAATTGTTGGGGTTAATTGTCCAATTAGAGCTTCAGGTTATGAAGTCCCATCCTCCCAGATCACTCTCCCGAGTTTGCCACTGTTTTTACTTTTTGAGTCTAAAGCTGCAATGGTGTTCTTGGTTCAAGAGAACTTGAACTGCAAAGAGAACTGGCTAGCACTTTATATGAAGTTCAGAGTTATACACCAATGCAACGCAGAATCTGGAAAATATGAAAGCTGAAACTTAAGGCATCAGACGGAAACACTTAATGACAAGTCTGTTCTTGGCTCATCTTGTATTTTAGCACAGCCAGTTGCAGTCCAACCCAGGAGAGCCTCAGACTTCCTTTTACACCCACTGAGGGGACCTGAATGCACAGCAAGAAGAGCAGATTCTGCCCATTCCATTTTGCCCTTAATTCCTTCCCCAGGAGGGTCTGGAAGCAAACTAAAGCCCTATTGCCTATAAACAGGGTGGCTATGGAATGCCTGGATCACAGCTTATTTGCAAGGGAAGGGATATTCTCACAGTCTTCAAAAGCAAAAAAGTTTTGTTTGCTCCTTTTAATGTGACTCGTATTTGAATATGTTTATAACTCAGTCATGTAATTTGTTACAGCCTATTCTTGGAAAAATAGGTAGTAACTAAAATACTACTACTTCTTAGAAGTGTTTGTGTAGCTGGATTCAAATCCCCGTCCTAGGAAGCAATCAAAAGCGGAAATACAGAAATGGAGAAGTGCCTGCCTACAGGAAGCTTCATCAGCCACATAACATATATCTCATGACAGAGCTGCAAGTCTGCAATACCACATCAGGTAGAAAAGACCCAGAATGACAATTTGCTTTCTTCTTCATCCCTTAGTGGTACATGACTAAACGTGACGTGTAGTGCCATACCTGTTTTTCCCTATGTTTATCACAGATTCCTGGTTTACATACCCAATGAGAGCATGCAGATGGCTCTTGTGCTAAGATTTGCCTAATGTTTTCCATCAGCTCAAATGGCTGAGAGTGGGGAATAGGGAAGAGCTGTCTAAATCCTTCTGTAATTCTATGGGAAACCAGATGCAGGATTTGATGCCAGCTAAAGCTAGCCTGATGGACAAAAGGGTTTATTTTAACTTGGTCACTCGATCCAATTCACTGCACAGTCACACAAACACTTGTGCCTGTATGAGCCAAGGGGGAAAAGGGTGTGTTATAGCTCTGCCTGTTTTGGCAGCAGCACTGGCTTATTTCTATTTAAACTGTATGTTAAAGTATGCCTTAACAGCCCTTGAGCCATTTTATTTAGTCTCTTGAGTCACACATACATCACTGAGATTTTTGCTGCTGTCCAGACTGGAGACACTTCATAAACAAAGCATGAGTCCTCATATAGGAGGGAAAATTATGGCATGCCTAACCAAATACTCAGTGATCCAATGGCTGCATACAATGGTTGTATTTTCAGAAATAGTTGCCATTTGGTAGTTAAAGCAAAGGATTGCTGAGGTATGCCACCAACATGAGAGAAGCAAACAAATGAATTTGTTTCCATGCCCTGGTCTCCCTACCTTCCATAAGCACTTTGTAAGGTCTCAGGATGAGAACAACATTTTGATTGCATGTGATTGTGTATGAAAAAAACCAGCTAACAAAACCTTTAGATTCTCAAGATTCTTAAAAGCATTCAAAAATGTAACACACAGCTCTGATAAAAACCAGGTATGTGTAATGTCTGTCAACAGGATGACTGTCCATTCTCTCCTGTGTATTTGCAGGGTCTGCACTACAAGAAAAGTCTTAACAGTTTCTTCATATTCTCTCTCCCTAATACTTACCTTTACCTATCCAGTCATAAGCCACAGAAAAAAGTACACATACTGTTGATTTACAACATTTAAATTACACATTTCGTTAGCTGCTTGTCCCAATCCTACTGCCAGTGATGTCAATGGAGGATTTTGTTTTGCACAAGTGGTTGGAGACATCAGGATCAATAACTATCTTCCTCCCTGCCTGCTTTGCATTTATCATTCCTACCTCGCTGTTTTGCTGGTGCTGATTTCCCCATTCAGTCTTTGATCTTGGCTGTAATCTTGGCACATGGTTATCTCTTCCTCTTCCCTTCCCTGCTCATTCTTTCCATCTCACAGCTGATAAAGTGGTGCAGCTCTATAGAGGTAGTTCCTTTCCTTACCAGACAACAATTTGGAAAACCAGAGCAATCACAACCCACTTGTGATGCTGCTCTGTGATAGCTGTGGTTAGGGGAGCCTTACACATACCTAGTCACTCCAGCTATAACATTTCAGGCCAGCACAAGACAACACAACACCCCTCAGGCATTTCTGCATTATGCTGCCCAAAGGCAGCAGCTGATGCACCATCTCAGGAGGCCTGATAGCAGCATTCAGTCTTTGCTCATGCATTAAATATCAGAATCACAAGGGGCTGCTACCTTTTAAATCCAGCTCACCATGAAAGGATCCTCTCTGTTGGTTATTTCATAGCTGAAGGAATGAATAATTAAAAGGCAGCAGGTACTCTTCAGCAGAACTAAATCTTTAGTTAGGGGCAGAACAACATCCAACAGATCCAGACTTTGGTACCTAAGAAAGAGCTTAGAGGAGCCAAAGGTTCCTCAGACACATGCAGAGCAGGCTGGCAGCAGAGGTCTGACTGCAGAGCACACACCCACTGATCCTGAGGTACTCTGGCTCTCAGCTGGGGAATGCGTTCATCACACAGGCATCCCTGCCTTCTGCAGGACTCACACAACTGTCCTGTTTTCACCGTGCTGGTGGCACATTACAGGCAGATGAAGATTCCCTCCCTTCCAGTTTGATTTTACAAGCTGCTCCAGGAGGAAATGTGCCACCTGGTTAAACAAGAGCTGGGCTCAGGGTGTGGGATTTGACTGGCATCAGCTGCAAGATGCCATATCAGTGGAAAAGAAACAAACTCATCTTGTTCCAGTGACTTAATGCTGCACAAACAGAAGCTAGTTAAATATACACCACGGCTGAAGAATCATTTTCCATAGCTGAAGCCCACTAAAATCCCTGCTCTCAGCAAAGCTGCAAAGCTTGCTGCTAGCTGACATCCCTGGCAGCTTCTCCAAGGGGGCTTGGTGCTGCCAGCTGTGCTGGGGCACAGTGGGACGGACTGGGCACACATGGCATGATCCACACCTACCCAGGTAGGATGGGAGGTGCAACAAACGCTTCTGCAGTCCAGAAATCTCTGTGTTACAGCCTCACGATGGAGGCTGGCTCTGCTCCACAGACACGTGTGAGATCTGTAGCAGAGCTGGCAGCTGCACTTTCCTCCTGAACAGCCTGACAGCTCTGAAGTGCCAGTGGCACAGTCAGAAGTCCTCTGACCCTTATTAGTGCAGGAAAAGTACTATGGATATACATCAGGCTAGGAGGTCAATCTATCATTCGCGGTAGGGATGTAAAACCAAGAAAAATAAGAGAACAACTTTTGATGACGAAGTCCCTTTGAATACTCAGCTTGCTAAACAGAACTAAAACACCTGAAGGCTGATGATCATGGCAGAGTCCTGTCTGCCTCCACCTGGGAATCCTCACTGCTGTAGGATGAAGTGTTTCAGCATCAGTCACCATATTCTCCAAGGAGTGACCACATTGCAGTTTGCATTTCCTGGCTGTGGAAGGGCAGCCCAAAGGGCAGTGGGCACAGGGCTCAGCAGCAGGTCTTGGCTTCTGGAAAGAAATTCCTGAGCACTTGCAGTACTGCCTATCTTCCAAAAAGGGCAGGCAGTTCTGTAACACTAAGAATAGGTGGCATAAAAATTTCCTCATTCAATTCTTTTTAAAAGCTGGGCTATTTTAGACAAAGAAAAGCCATTGTTTTAACAACTGGTCAATAACATTTTTCCTGCCTCAGCATATTTATCTTTTTTCAGGTCTTCTATGGAAGTGCAAACAGGCACATTTCAAGTAAAACTTTAGGATAAAAACACAAGTTGCACAAAATGCAAGTGTTCAGACAAATGCAAGTGTTCAGGAATGCACCATCTCTCAGGCAAGTGCCCTTCCACAGCCTGTAAATGTCAACTGCAGTATGATAGCTCCTTGGAGAAGACTGGCTGTGACTAACACTGAAACACAGAAGGCAATGACCTTCCCAGTGTAACCCAGAACGTGGCTTCACTTATTCACAGTCAAGATGTTTCGTTGGGTTGTTTTCAACTTCCAGACCGACTGGCATCTTTTGGTGTTCCCAGTAATACCCACGAACAAATCAGCTGGACCACAGGTCACACAGTTGCCTCCCAGCCTCGACCACTGCAAGGGGCTGGTCTCACCAAGGTGCAGACTGTTTTGTTTTCTGAATTCCACGAGCTTCATGTTGGCCTAGTCACCAAGATTATCCCTGTGGATTTAGGCTCTCTCATTTGCTGTTGCCACCCCTAATTCAGCGTCGTTCCCACATTTGAGGAAGGCACACTCTGTGCTGATCAAAATGTCAAGGAACATGGACTCCAGCAGAGTATGATGCTCACTACTTGGTGCCAGCTGGACGTCAGCCCTTTGATCTCCTGGAGTCCAGCTGAAGGTGGTCCCAGCAGATTTCAACCCATCTAACAATCTGTTCTACCAGATTGTGACTGCAGTACCAGAAAGGCCATTTCCCACTGGCAGAATTTGGCAGCTTTGAATCTTTCCTGCATTGGCAAGGATGAAAATATGCAGATAGAAAGAGAAGCCATGGTATCTCTGAATTAAATTTTTGAAGTCCAAAACCATCAAGACCTGGGATTGCAAAGGTCAGTGTTGAACTGTACCACAAATTTATCAGCACAAGCCATCTTTGTGGCCATCAGCTTCTGAAAAAGGATGATGATGTTCACAGATGAAATTGAGATCCAGCACAAATTCAAGTGCATGTTATGCACAACTTGCAAGAACTGATTAATTCCCAATGTCAGTGACTGTGTTTTAAGCACTCCTCCAAAGAACATCTCTTTAGTTAGGCCTCCTTTACAGTTAACAAGATCATGCTTTCCAAACGATCACAGAACTTGTGAGAAGAGATCTTGTAGCTTTCAGCAAAGCCATTAAAAAGAAATACTATCATACAATCCAAAACTGAAGTAAAACATGGAAGCAAAACCACACTGACTGACTCCAGTGAGAACTGGGTGTTCAGATGAAGAGATTAACATTTTGGGTGTACATACACAAATTAGCAATTAGGGGTAATTGCTTTCAGCTGCATTTTGCTGTTTAAAAAAGTATTAATAACTTGTAATTAACATTAATTTAAAAACAGATGAAAGCCCATGTTGGTGCTGAGAGCAGACACGCCTGACAGAAAACAGCTACCTCATATGCAGTGCTGGTGGTTGTCAACTAGAATATTTCCTGTGTGTTCCCAAACCAAAATTACAACAACAGCTTTAATCTCTCTGTCTTCTCAGGCAATTCCTGCCCACTAATCCCTCCACTTAACCATGGTCAGATCTTCTACGAAAGTACCACAGAGGAAGAAATCCACTGTGCCCAGGCTGCCAGGTATCAGCCAGCTCCTCACGCCGTGGCACCGTGCCCACTGTGCCCGTGTGAGCGGCACCTCTGAACTCCAAGGGCAGGCCTGCGAGCCACACTGCCCTGCCACACTCTTCTACTGCCACGTGAAGAGATAAATGTAGCCAAGATTTAAGACTAAAATGAGTCTGCTGGAAGATTTCCTCCTAATTTGCCCTGACAGCATTTCCTGCCTGGAAATAAAATCTGTCCAGCCCCAGGCAGCCCTGGTTGTGTTCCTCTGCACATCTCCACAGAGGCAAGCCCATGCACAGGCCACAGGACGGGCAGGACAGCCCCTCAGCCAGCCACACCCCGGTGAACCTTTCCTTGTGCTTCCAGGGCAAACCAGGGAAGGGCCAGGATGGTGCTGGAGAAGTACTTGGCCATTACAGAGGTGTGGCTCTGTGGCTCCCCGAGGTCAGTGAGGAGGTACATGGCACAAGGCACCCTGCCTGGTCAGCACTTCAGCCAAGTCCATCTCATGAGTGCCCCTCCCATAAGTTATAACTCAAGAATATAACTTTGAAGTTATATTTTCAAAAGTTATTTCTGTACTTCACTCTGTAAAAGTACTTGTCTGTTATGGGCTTAAATGTATCCGGCTTGTAGACTTGTTCCAAAGAATTGTGCTCCCAGCATCTGGTTACCCTGGTTACATCTGGTTATAAAATCTTTGCGCAGAGTGGTTTAGTACACATTTTTCTGGACAGAATGCTGGGTCACACCTAAATGTCCATTTGACACAGAATCTTATCTGGGTTAAATGGAAGTGGACTTGGTGTTCTCAACAGTAGCCAATAGCACATATTTGTCAACAAACAGGACAAAGGCCAACAGGGACACTTTCTCAGCTGAGCTCCAGATTATAAAGGAGAAAAACCCCATCAAGACAATGATGCACCTGTCCTACATGGCATGTCCATTTCTATTAACTATATTTCCTCCTGTTGACCACTGTTGAATTTCTAGCATTTTTCCCCCACTCTAACCAGAATTTCTGTTTGGTCAAATGGGCAGCCTTCAACCAACACAAGCATTTCTCAAGTTACCCACCACTGCTTCCCTGAGCAGAATCACAAAATATTCTGCACTGGAAGGGACTGATAAGGATCACTGACTCCAACTCTGCTCTGAATTGCCTGTTCAGGGATCAAATCTGTGACCTTGGCATTATTAGCACCATGCTCCAACCAAATGAGCTAATTCCAGGGTCAGGCACTGACCTTCCCCACTGGAGCTGAAGCTGTGACTAGAGTTCATTGCCCAATTCCTGTCACCATTCCAACACATCTCTGGGTTCAGTGTACACCACCTCCAGTGGTGGAGCTGAGCAGACTGACGTCCCTACAGTATAACTGCTTGTGTGAGGGTCATGTGACTTTAAAAAAAAAGAAAAAAAAAAGGCCCTAAAAATAATAATTATTATGAAGCCTCAGACTGGCCTCCATTCTTCCAAAAGTGGAAATGCTCAGAGATCTCATTTCATCTCAATTTCCTTTCTATAGTCTGAGGTCCAAGGCCCAGGAACCTTTTATCAATAAAAGGCTAGTTCATTATAGTCACTCCGAGGGGCTCAAACAGACTGAGAATAGAATTCAGCCACTTCTATCACCAAAACTTAACAGCAAACAGGTTTCACTGTAAACAGATTTGGCAATACACTATTCAGACATTTTTAAGCTTCTTGGAGCATAGGACCCCCTCCCCCCCCACCTTCTGATTGTGATTTTCAGTTTAGCTCTGGGAAAAACATTTAAACTTTTGCAAGGAACCTCCTTACCTGTTACAGACCATTAACAAAGTGCCATTTTTGTGCTTCCTAGCCCTCCCCCACAGCATTTGGAGAAATGCTGAAAAGCTGTGACCCTCCTCAGACTCCACTGCCTGCTGCCCAGGAGCTGGAGAAGGCAAAGAGGAAGGTGTCCTCTGAGCAGGGGCGCAGGAAAACAGGAATTTCCCTTTGGGGATCGGCTGCAGAGAATTACCTGGTTGCTTAGAAACATGAGATTAACTACAGCTCAGTTTCCCTTTCCTTTACACATGCACTTAAGGAGAGGCTGTAAATCAGTTTGGTGGGAGACTCAGGATGGCTGGTTTGTGGGGTGAGACGCAGGGTCACCACACAGGGTCACCATGAAGGGTCACACAGGGGGGAGGGCATGTTTTCTGCTCCCCTTCCCAGGCTGCCTGAGCTCCCTTTGGTTTGCAGTGAAAAGTTTCTCATTGCCGAGTTTCAGCCACAAGGTTGAGGTTCAATCATGGAGCTCTGCAGCCACATTGCCCGTGCCAGGATTTCAGCTTTGATGACAATCAGGTGAGGGAACACAGTTAGGGCAAAGCATCTGACAAGAAGAAGCAGATGATACTTAAAGCAAATGATATTTTAAGCATAAACAAAAGTTACATGAATTCCTGCACCTCTTAGTAATATTTTCTGTGTGAGCTGCCAAAGCATCAGTGATTGGCAGCCATAAACACACTCACTACCTGTTTTCATCCTTCATACCTCAAGGAATTGGACAGAAAGGATGAATAGCAACACAGAGGCCCAACTGCTGCTTTGCTTACCCATCGTCACGTAACACAGAAGAGGGAAAAAACAATCTAGATATAAGAGACGTGGACTTAATCTCATACAGTTTATGGTCAAACCAGTTTAACATGAAAAAGCACCACTGCTAACACAAACATGAGAGCATAGCCCACAGTGTGTGCTCAAGAGCTTCACTGAAGTCTCTGCAAGAAGAATACTCTTCAAGTGTGACATAACAGGTCAAAGGACAGATGAACTGGTATCTGCCTATAAGTATTAGAATCTGGCAAAAGATACTGGCAAATGTGCCTAATTTAGAATCTTTCACATTCATTCACATTCAGGGACATCAGCTCCCAGACAGAGAAGGGATATGCTGTGCAGTACATGCCAAATAACCTCATGGACAGGAGCCAGCAGTGTGGTTATCATTATGCTGGATAGTTACTACAAGCTGAGGGTTAATTATTAGCACAACTTAAAGAGAGTTTGATCCAGCCTGCATAGCTACACACACACACAAAGCTTCGACCCTGAAGCATTTCCCGTCTCTTTACAGACAAGCTCAGCACAGTTTAGACACGTCCAAGGTGGCACACCATGCCAAGGTAGCAGTGACAGGGAAACAGTGAAACAGGGGCTTTTCACTGCTTGGTTTTTTCTTGCAATACCACTTCAATGGCTCTTTAAAAACAGTTAGCATGACCACAACGAAGTTATGTTTTGAGTATTACTTGTAAGTTCTGCACACAAAAATTCTCTCCTTGACCTTGGAAATATTTTTTCAGGGAGAAAAGTTTAGAGTTACCTACTGCTCCACATATGCAGCCTTTGCAATGAAAAGCAATGACCTCTCTGCAAGGACAGGTTTGCAAATATCAGCACTCTGATTTTTATAGATAATTTAGATACATTTAATAGTGAATTCAAGCTGGTGGGATGGGGAAGGCCAAGGGAATGAAGCAATAATCAAAAACTGCAATGATCTGACAAGTTTATTTTGTAGAGTAACAGAAACTCAGATTAGGTAGAGTTGCGCTTTTTCCACAGCAAAATGCTCTTTGGACCTACATGAGCAATCGTACCCGAGGGGTTTTTTTTCACTTAACTGTCCTGTTAATTCAGTATTAACCTGATGGACCCAATTACAACAAATAGTTTTACTTGTGCATAAGCACTTGATATTCAATTTGCATTCAGTAAGAAAAGCAGGAAGGTGGGTAAGCAGATCAGGTTGAGTTCAGAACACAGCTCTTGCAGTCCTCACCTGGGACGGTGCAGATGTACAAACCTGGAGGTTTCTAAGGCAGACACAACGAGCAGGTACTAGATACAACTAATAGATGGAACACAATCTTCTACCAACACCACAGAAGAAAAAGAAAAGGAGTTTACCCTACAAAATGAAATAAAAATGACAAGCCAAGCAGGCTAAACAAGGCAGTGTTTGTAGAGGGTGGGGGGGCTCAGCTGACAACACTGCTCTTTTATGTGCTCTCATGCTGTGTTTGGTGCATAAACATGGGCTGACGTGACCAAGGGCTCCCCGCGAGCCAGGGGAGCAGCTTTCCCCTGGCAGAGAAGGATTAGTGTTTACTGACCCTGTCAAAAGGAAATCGGGGTGACCTCTGTCTCCCCCCTGCTAGTCCTGCCACCTCGGTAGCTGCAGGGCTCACACTGTGGCCTGCAGTGTTTACATCGCTGGCCCCAAACCTTTTTCTGTGTCTGCAGAGTTACAGCAGAGGCTGAAATTGAGCCCAATTCTCTCATAGCAAAGCAGAGTGCTTTCCCAGCCTGGCATTCAGCATTTCACGCTCTCATGTACTGCAAACAACCATGAAACACAGAGAAGGCTGCAGAGGAAATCTACATGACCAGCTGAGAAGGTCCAGCTTCCAGTTAGGGCTTAAGAGAAATGCCACCCAGTGAGCCAAAATTGTAAAGAGAGTCCCAGGACTCTTATTAGACAGGGCAGCTAGGTTCAGGGATCACAACCAGCCCCTGCAAAGTGCCACAACTCAGTGCTTGTCCTTAAGAGTCACAGCTGTGAGAAAGGCACAGCTTTAATGAGGGCTAAGTCAACAGGAGGGACCTTCCAGGCGTGTAATTCCAGCAGCTATGGTGGCTGCAGATAGGAGTGGACTGTACTGAGCTGGGAAACATTTGCTGAGGTAGTTTGGAAGTGAGCAGCTCAAACAATCCACCTACTGTTTACACCAGTGTCCTCCCAGACATGGGGCTTTTGTTAGTACCTCAAATATTGCTTTAGAAAATTAAAATATATTTCCACTTTGCTCTGCTAGCCATTGCAAGAACGGAAAAGGCGAATTAAATCCTAACAGTGTTTTTGGGAATGAATGATCCCGGGACAACGTCAACAGCCTGGCAAGGGCTGAGGAAGCACTCAGGCATCTCCCAGCCTCCTCCCTGAAGTACTCCTCAAGGACTTTCCATGCATAAATAAGCTAAGGAAGAATGAACTTTAAATAGGCCTCACCCTACACAGTCAAATAAACTAGGGAAAATGTATATATGATTTGCATTATTTGCATTTCAGGCAGTGAAACTTCTTGTTTTGATACATTATACATGCTGGGATTACTAGCAAGCTGCAGACTGGATAGGTATTTTGTGTGTCCTTTTTACCATGAAGCACAGATGGTTGACTTTGTTCCGGGACTGGGCATCACTGGGAAAACTCAGGTTATGGCAGTACAGCTAAACAGTGCTCTCCTGCTTACAAGTGTAGTTTAATTTATACACTTACTACGTCTCAAAGCGAAATTTCACATTTTGCATCTGCAGTCAGGCTGGGCCTTGGCTGTGCTGTTACTTGTCATTCTCAGTCAGTCACTGCTGTAACCTCACTTATTTGTAGCCAGGCTGTTGAAAATACAATGATGTATTCATTGCATTGATTCAAGAGATTACCCTGTAAAAATGAAAGAACTTAATTTTTTTTCTTAATGGTCACATATTAGATTTTTTAAAAAGCAATATAAGAAGACAATAAATAAACTGGGTTTATAAAAATTAACATTTAATTTATTTGTTTGCTTCATAGTCCAGTCTGGAGACATGACCATTTGCACTAGGCTAATGCCATTGATTTCTGTTGCTCAGATAAGCAGGCCACCCAAAAAAGTCTGAGGTGAGGTGGGAGCTTTTATTAGGCAAACAAACAGGATCAGGAAAAACACCAAAGTAACTTATCAGCCAGCCTGAAAAAAAGACATTACCTCTCCCTACAAACCCTGCCTCACTTATACCACGGCACTAAATTCACTACTCAAATATTTCTCATCCTAACAATTATATTTTACATTTAGTAGAAGTCCAAGAGCAGCCTCAGCTTATAATCGATTTTTTGTTAACTGAACAAGATTTTCCGTGCAGGAGGGCAAAGAAGGCTTGAGAACACTGGTACTGGAAAACACAGCTTGTGCAATTTGGCCAGCAAACGCTTTGAATCTTCCCCCACCCCCACATGCTGCAATCCCAGCTTCCATGGAGAATCCCCAGCAGCAAAACGATGGGCCTTGGGACCAAATTACCTTCCAGCTGACACTGCCCAGAATTACCATCCAGAGTGGGTGGGTCTGTAGCCCAAGTAACTGATTTGAGAAACGAGCTGGCTCCCTTGCAGGCATGCAGGATTCCTTGGGGACTCCTGAGAGGAGGCAGCAGCAAGCTCCTTAAGTGGCTGAAAGTCATCTTTCATTCCACACTTACTGCCATGGCACTGAATTAGGAGAGCATTTTCTGTGAGCCTGAAGGAATAATTGCATCCCATGGATCAGCAGATGAACAGGTAATGTAAGCTAAGGGGCCATGTAGGCATTTTCCCCGGAGCATCCTCGATGTCTGGAGAGGCCTAATAAACTGCTTACAGGAACCACTATAGGTATACAGCTATTAAGTGTATAACCCTGCTTTGTCAGCTGTAAACATCCTCAAACGTGGTCACTTTCCAGCATCCTTGTTATTAACAGCAGCTCAGGCATCCCCAGTGAGCTTCTTGTTGAGACAGTGAAGCAGGACATTAGTCTTGAAATTAATTCCTAGCCTATTTTTGTTTAGAGTAGCCACACAACTCCTCCTCCCTACCTCAAGGCGATGTCAAAAGCAAAAACTGGAATTACAGACAAATGAGCCTCAGCCCCACTGCTCCAGCAGGACAGGGCTCTGTGCTCAGCCTTTCCAGCTAAAGCACTCCTCTGCCTGCCCTTCCCAGCACAGCCTTCAGCACCAGCGGCCGGGAATGAGCCCAGCTTCACCGGTATTGATATTGGTACAAAGCACATGCTTGGCCCAACTCTGCATTCAGACACCCACTGCTTTCTCTGCATCCACTTCTGTTGTCGACTTCAAGCATGTGAAGTCGAACAATGCAAGATGTGCACTGTTAACACCTTGCCTCATGTACAACACCAGCAGAGGAAAAAAGTATTCTTAATTCAGTTTACATTTAACTATGAGCAGCTGAGGCAGAGACACCTTCATTCTTCAGGGGAACCATCACATCCAGCCAGGCTTTCAGGAAAGTTAACTCTCATTAACTTTTGAGGGTACTCATGTTGACACAGCCTCTGTTATTCCTTAGCTGCACCAGACCAGAGTGGCAGTGGCCACGTTTATGGCTCCATGGTGCTGTAAATAAACTCTAAACCTGTGCTTTAATGGTGGCAGGTGGGCAGCAGCTGTTGCTGCTGATTGCCCTGCAGATGGGTATTGCTCTCAGAAGGGAAGGCACTGAATAGCCTAAAGATATCACTGTCTGCAACAAGCACTTTCTTTCACGAACACCACCTGAAAAAAAAATCAACCAGCCAACTAACTAAAGAAGTTGTATGTTGGAAATAGATGACAAAAAGTCTTTCCTGTGCCCCTGCTCTGGGCACCAAGCTGTCAGATTTTATGGGAAGGCAAAATAAGACATTACATGATCAGAAAGAGCATGTTAGAGAAAGGAAAATCAGGACACAGAATAAAATGCATAATTCATGGCTTGTAAAAGCCTTGAGGCAAGACCTTTCGGACTTGCTAATTGCTTTGCTGAAAAATAGGCCAGAAGCCATAAGAATGACTCCTACAGCAAATGACTGCATAAAGCATTGCAGCATCCAGCCAGGGGTTCCACATCACCCCTCTTGCACAGGTGTGCTGCTGGCTCACCTGGCAACATGCCAACCCAGGACGAGAGTATGGGATATCAGGCTGATCCGAGGATCTAGATGTAATGCTGGTATGTAGTTCTGTGCATTCAGGTTTTTGAACTGCAGGCAGATACATTTCTATAAACTGGCTCCAGCCACTCTGCAGCCCTTGGAGGACCCTCACTGCGTGCTCAGAGCCTTAGCATGCAACGCTGCGCACGTGAGACAGGCAGAGATGAGCAGTTCCCCCACTGCAGCAGCCAGATTTAGCCTCACTGAGCTCAATGGCAAAAAATTCAGTGGGTGCAAGATCAGATCCCAGTTGCAGGCAAAGAAATTCATATGACAAGTAGGAAGGATGAAGGCAAGCTTAATAGCTTATAGTTACTGAGGTTTGCCCAAGTACATGGTTTGGTGGATTTAAGTCATGAACAAAGCATCAAAACCTTTTAGGTTCCTATAACTACCTCCTCCTCCATGTTCCCAGTGAGCAGCTTTGGATTTTTTCATCCCAGCAGGCAAATTCATAGGATTTTGTCTACCTACATGTTCAAGTCTCTCCTACTGATATTATCTCATTTCAGAAAACAGTACTCCAGCCAATTCTGTGATAATATCCTGCTGGCCACCACCAGCCACTGCTCTTCTTTGTTAAACCTCACCAGAATTTTGCCCTAAGGACCTAAGAAAGGCTTTGCTATTGCTGTTTCAAATTTGTTACTGAATCCAGTAAGTAATTTGTTGTGTCTGAAGAAAGATGGACTTGGCCCCAAAGCATAGGGATCAGGCACCTTCCTTCTAGAACAGCTTGTCCAGCTCCCAGCCCCTTCAGTCCCCTTCCAGCCCCAGCATGTTCTTTCTGTCCTGTTTTAGCTGTCTTCCCTCACAGTGTCCTTAGAGTGTCCTAAACTGATACTCTGAATCCATCAACAAAAAAATTCTTTTTTTTTTTTTCCCTTTCCTGCCCCTTTGGTATTATTTACTGATGTATCAAAATTATCATAAAAACTCATTAATAAAACACAGATCTGTATCTTCCATAAAGCAACTTATCTCCATGAGATTGCAGAAGTAAAACTACTGAAAGCACAAGAACATAGAATCTGTCCCTTAACTGTACATTGCTCAGTCATACTACATCAATTAATTTACGGAAGCAGATTAAATTTTTACTGCTAATATACTTATTTTATTACATAGAGATGTTCCATCTATTTCTCAGTGCCAAGGGTATGAAAAAAAAAAGAAAAAAAAGAACTTGACAGAGATGAAGAAAGAATAAGATGATGAAAGATCCCTGGGCTTGACAGGTTTCATGGGGAAACCATCAGTACCAGCTTGTGAGTATGAATGAAGCTATCATAGTTAGTGGTATGAAGTTTCAGAGCATATAAAACACTTTTTTTGTAATACTTCAAATTACATAATGGTAAAAAGACAGACTGCTTTGCAATACCTTCTATAAAAGAACCTTAACTATTATTCCATAAATATAAAAAGTCACAATGAAGGCAGGAGAATTTAAATAGCAGTTCAGACATCAATGGTGAAGTACAGTGATCCCCAGCCTTGGATCAGACTAAAACACCATTCCTAGCTCTATAGGCAAATTACCTGTAAGCCACTTTATAACTGATGTGCAACGTGATTCAAACCAAGCTGCAACACACTCAATGGGCAACTCTCTCCTACACCTTTTATAAACCTGCCTGTAACATTTTATCTCTTAATGCTACTGTCCCTTGGGTTTTGACATCTACAAGGGGCATACAAGGTAGTCACAGTTTCCCAAGGTCCAGAGGTTCCAGCCCAAATAAGCCAACGAATGTCAAAGCATAAAGAAGTGAAAGTGGGAACACCAGAAAAATGTCACTTAATCTGTGAATTCCACCTTTAATAAACGTTGGTAGCTCCCACACTGGATGTAAGGTAAATAAGCATCAGCAGTAAGTAGTGTTTGGTAAGAGGTATTTTGTTCTGTGACCTATCCATTTGGTCCAAGAGAGAAGGCAGTAAAAGCAGAATGGGTCCATTGCAATCACAACACAAAGAACAGGCTTTCACTTCATGCAAAGAATACTAGCACAGATGGTGAATCCACATTTTGCAGGAAAATCCATGTGCTTCCACATTAATGAGACATGGGTTAGAAGAACACAGTATTATACACTGTCGTCATTATGTCAAAAGTGATTTGTTGTCCAAGCTTAGGTGTCCAGATGGTACCAAAAATACTCCAAACTTTCTATAAGCACAAAGCTTTCACTATAATTAAAACATGGTTTCACAAAATATACCGGTTTCTCTGAGTATTTCTAATTCCCTTTGAAGTGCTGAACTTGCCATATATTTTGCTTGCAGTACTTTAACAGGAAGGACATATATGCATTGGAAAACCTCAAAAGGCAGAGCTGGGGAGTGACAGCACAGGAGAAGGGAGATGGGCAGAACCATCACATTCCAAAGTGCAGAAAAGAAGGAACCAAAAAGCCAAGAGCTATATGGTGCTTCCTTGGTGCATATACTATTGAGATCTTCAGAAAAGAACCGCTCTCTGGCCATGCAGGATAACACAAAGGCAAAATTACAGAACTAAGTGTTCCACATTCAAACCCTTAAAATTAGCTCCAAGGAGGAGCAATGACCCCTTCTGATTCAGATCTGGTTTAACCCCCTCTGTCCACAAGTTTATCCATACTGGAACAAAAGCAGCTGGATTTTGTAACTTCCATTATTAGCACACTTTATTTTCTGATAGGAGCCTCAAAAATCTTCACAAAAGCTTGCAGTGAAATAATTGCTTTATTTTCCATTCACTCTAGCTGACTCCCACAGGTTAGACTGTATTTTTTCTCTTCAAAGTAAATTGTACAGCTTCTCTTTAAAAGCTCAACTTTGAAAAAAACAGCCTAGAAAATAACAGGCTAAATTTGACAGTTTTTCCTAATGTTTCAAAGCCAGGGAAGGGTTTTTTCTGGAAGAAACTGATATCTTTTTTACTCAAGAAGACTGAAAATCTGCTGCAGAAAAAAAAAAAGAAATAAATAAACTGCCAGCACAGCATGTGGGTGGCAGGATTCAGTCTTTAATCTGACAGGTGTATGTCAGCACTTCTTCACAGTCAGATACCTATAAGGGAACTGATTGTTTTCCTCTTATTGTTGTATTGTTTCCTAATGAAAACCCTTGGTTTTTAGGTTAGTTTCCTGCCAGTCTCTTTGTCTGATGTCCAACAAGTGAACAGGTTAACAAAACAAAAAATGCTGATGCCTTTCATCATTGATGTATTTGTTCTTCTAAGTGTCTCAAGCAAATTCATCTTGAAATGAAAAATCATGTTGTCAACGATGCAGTAGACAATGTGGTCCAAAGACAGATTTGCAGAGTGGTAACTAAGGAGCAGACAGAGGAGGTGGCTGCTCAGCTGATGGATATAAATAGTAAAATCCTAGTGAACAGGATATTATTGTTCTTTGGGGTTCCCAAAGAAGCCTTAAGTGATGGATCAGCTCCTACGCACACATCGCAAGCCAGAGCCCGTGTGCAGTGGGAAAAACCTGCCCAGGGAAGACTCGGGGCTATTTCAGGACTTTCCAGGCCTCAGCACTTCCCAGGCTCTGGTGGAAAAAAGATTGAGAAGTTGGAGGGAAGGTGCCCAGCAAAGCACCTGTCACCTATTCGTTCCTCTTAATATTAATAACTCATCTCTAGGATTGAGACTAAAACAGTAATGCTTTCCTCTGCTCGTGCAATGAAACCAAGCCTAGATGGAGATGACCAAACAAACACCAAAGAGGTTGAGAAACTGGGACTGGAGAACAAAGAAGGAAAGGAATCTTCCAGGAGAAGGTCAGAATGGCTTATTTATCAAGCTGTAACTCCACAATACACCAGCTGCAAATTGCTTCAATTCAAGGCAGCTTATGCTCTCAGATATCGCAGAGCTTCCATAATAAACCACTTCTAAAGGTTAGGCAATTAATTGCCTCATTCCTCTATGACCTTTGCAGTAAGAAAACACAGAATCTGACTGCTGTCCCATTTCCAATTTTGTTTTTATTAACTCTCTGATTTCTTTCTCTTGCAGAACATATTCCTATGATCATCCAGGGCAGACACACATACTTCCCTACACTCACACAAGATAAAAATACCTCTTCCATGCCCTTGGCAAGCTCTTCCTTAGTCTTCCTCTGTACCCCACCAAGCTCTTTCAGACCTGTGCACAAGGCAGACAGGGTTTCAGGACAATGGATATAGCACTGCTCTCTGTTAAAATAACATTTGGATGATTCTGAGAACTGAAGAGCATGAGTTGACAGCAAGTTCATGCTGGGACAAAATTTAATCCGATTCATTTATGCATGCAAGCAGAAAGCTTTTATTAGCATACATCTCTCAAAGAAAACAAATTATAGTTCCTGGAGATATTTATCATTAATTATCCTCTTCCATCTAGCAGGAAGTTTTCTTCCTTCCCCAGCTTTACTTTATCTTCTTTCTAGAAACACATACTCAAAACAAAATAAACAAAACTTCCAGAACAAACTCAGTGAACTGAAAGCACAGTACAAAGGGCCAGAGAGAGCACAGCTAATTTGGATCTTAACTGAGGTAACTCCAAAGCCCTTGAAGGAAAAAAGAGTTTCTACCTGAAGATGATAACTAGTAACTCATACAGATGACCAAAATGAGACATTAAAAAATACATCTTCACAAATGGGCAAAAAGTAGAACAAAGCAGGTTTTATTCCACTCTACAAACATTTTGTTCTTCTTTCATTTAAAAAACTCCAAGTCGAGCCAAACTGAAATCTGATTGCAGTTAACCTTCACACCAAGTGGTGTGCACTGCACAGAACACCAACAAGCACGTGCAAACCCAGAGGGGAACCACCTGCCACCAAACAGGAGAACACTACATGCTGGGGTGAAAGATGGGTCTGTAGCTTCATCGTAATCATCAGCTGGTAAAGGTTTACTACAGAGAAAGCAGTATATAAGTCACAGGAATTGTTAGGGACATTGTTAGCTTTTGCTGTAACACAGTGAAGGAGACAAGAAGATGTGAAGAAAGGAATTTGGTCAGGTGCTTCCAATGATCACCTTGAAAAGAGAATACCAAGATTCAAGGCCTGCCCCACCAAAATATTCCATGTTCATAAATAGAAAAGCATGTCATTAGATTCTCTGGATAACTTAAATCAATCCTGTGGCTTTCATGCATCTTTTATCCTCAAGCCTAACTTAAGGGTGTCATCTAGAGAAATACATTAAAACCATGAGACACCCAAACACTAAAAAAATAGAAATAAATCCCTGCTAGAATGCAGTAGGAACACATTTCAGTTTCAGTTAAGACAAACACAAAGCAGTAAGAAAAAAAGCCTATGGGCATCAATATTATCTGAGTACCAGAACTCAAGTTTGGACCCTCTCTGTAAAACCAGAATTCCTAAATGCTACTTCCACATCGATAACAGCCCCTTCATTCTTTAAGGATGCTGCATGCAAGAATACACATGTGTAACAGGACCAGAAAGCCAAGAAATGGGCAGCCCCCACCAATCTTTCTGTCACATGGCCATCACATTAGCACATTATGTTGTATTTTCCATGCAGCTCCTGTGTTTAGGCTCCAAAATTGATCATTAGTATGATAAATTAAATGAGTGGAAACTTTGGCTCAAAGAGCCCAAACTGCTGCAGCTCTGAAGTCAGTCACTCTTCCTAAGCTTTGGTTCATTAGTGAAATGAGAATATAAGAGGTCAAGTGAACATCCAGTTCATAATTAAGTGCCTAAATGACAAAGCTGTTTACTAGCTTGAGTGACGCAGCAAGGGGGTCTCATCAGCGCTTGCTGTGGGCATCCAGACTGCTTCTGCAACTGGCTTTCATAATCAGCCTCAACATAAAAGCAAAGGACTCACTGTGCATGAAAAAAGCTGAGATCCTGCATGAAAAAAAAAAATTGCTCTAGAGCCATCTGTGGGATGGGCAATGAAATAGTGCTTCGACCTTTCCCAAAATTAAAGGGTGTCAAGGACTTTAAAAGTACTAAGATCTGACCAGCTAAAACAAAATCTGAATATAACTTGCTGCATTAATCAGTTTCCAGTTTTGAGACAGATGGATATCAGCTTCCCAGGCCTCCTCAGTTACACTGGCATCTCTCAGCACCTGAGAATGCCCCTCTTGGCTGGGTGTGGACAGGAAGCATGCACCATCCTTCTCCTGCAGAAATGGGCTCCCATCACCAGGGTCAGCCCATCCACCACTTCCTGGCTTCACAGAAGTCACACTGGTGCAACCTTCAAATTTTAAAATTAAAATAAACTCATGATGACTGATACTGTCAGCTGCAGCTTAGACCAAGGATTTTACAGCATCCCTTAGCTGTGCTAGCAACCAGAACATGCTTCTGGTGCTTCCTCTCTTCATACACACAGTTTGAATGAAAACCTCCTATCTTCTTTAATCCTTCTGATAAGGGTAAGGAAACACATAATGTTTTGAAGTCTCGAAAGGCCAACACTTAGTACGTCAAAAAGCCTGTCTACCTTCACAAGAAGAAATGCACTTTAGCCAGTAAAAATTCATACTCTGTCTTCTTTCCAATGTCAATAACCAAACAACTTCTGCAAGACTGAGCACAAGTTCTTTTAACCAACATCAACTCCCTTAACTTTTTTCTCTATAACAGGAAGAAACAGAACTCAAGCAAGAGTCTAAAACTTCAAATCACCCTTTGTCCTGTATCCAGAGAGATCTTAAAAAAAACCCCAAGCAAGCAAGCAAAAAAACAAACAAACAAAAAAAAAAAAAAAAAAAAAAAAAAAGAGCATGTTGTTCAGTGGCACTAATCATCGGGCCAGGCAGTCCCCTACACAGCCTGAAACGTGAGAACAAGGAGAGGGTCCAAATGTTTCCCAGCTACTCTTACCAGTTACTCTTGGAATCACTCAGGTTTTGTACCAGAAATAAGCCTAGTGAGTACCTTATCAAAAAGGGAGAGTCAATGGGAATTTTGTCTCTGAGAGATCATCTTCTCATTTGGGCAGGATTTTTGTGTTTCACCAAGTTTAAGTATGACATGCAAATACTGGCTACAGTCCCTCCTGCACTATCTAGGTTTCTGAGGAGCACTCTTCCCCACGGGCCTGCTTCTGTTTGCCTTGTTACTCTCCCTGGGCAAACAGCCCAGACAGATTTATGTTTCATTCCTTGTGTTTAAGACAATAAGTCTGGACATTTCATACTATGTTATTTATGCATGCTATATTTTTATTAAGTTACAGCTGCAGTTCATGTTTATCATGAACATCAGTAAGAGCCAGAAAACTTTAATCACGTGTCCAGATGCAGTCATATGAAGGATCAGATTTTAAGTTATCTTCATTGGCACTGCTTTCATTTGTCACAGAGCCAGGTCCCTCTTGCCCTTCCTATTTCTCACTGAGCCAAGAGAAGCATAATCAGCCCTCAGTTGTGAACTACCCCGACTGCATACACCAAACACCTACTGACATACATTAGGGGGTTCTTCAGAAGGACTGAAACAAAATGGCAAAGTACTTCTACGTGGCCATTAGTGCACAACAGAAAGACAGCCTGTGCACACAACTGCTCCCTCTGCCTTGGCTGCAGTTCAGAGCTTCAGCTGGAGTCCTGTGAAATGGACACTTCAGGCTGTGATACGGCTCTCACAACATATGAATAACACATGGCCTCCCAATCATCACAGCGTTTAGTGCACTGTTATGTGCAGCCCTTGAAGAAAACTTAGAAAAAACAGGCTGGAAGAGTAAAAATGGATCTGGGCCATTCCTTGGGTATGGGTAAAGCATCTGTGACCTTAGCAGGGCCCAAAGGGAACTCAGACATATGGAACATTTAAACAGATGTGTTTCCTGGAAATGGACACTACAAAATGCACACATCTCCACAGTCATAATTATAATAAAATGAAGATCCAAAAAGATGAATGCATTAAATATAAAAAGGACTGGTATATAAATGTTTGTTTTTTAAAATGAACTTGGTGACAACATATTTAATGAACATTTATTTTGTAAACAACTGGAGTTATATTACCAATTACACTACAAAAAGAGGAAAAACATAATGAAGTAAATCAACACTAAATTTGCTAGAAAGTCTAGAAAGGTCTCATTTCTGACTGCTAACAGTAAGAGATGCTAATATTAAAAGTATAAAAAACAAGGTAACTCATTCTTCACAAGTACACTAGGTCTGAATTACATTGACCAACATCAGGAGTAACTTTCAAGATATTACAGCATAAAATATATTTTAATTTATGTCTGAAATTAATTAGTGGAAAATTAATAGAATCCCTCAAACTATTACATTATTATAACAAATATGTCTTGAATCACGCTATCAAATTAAGTAATGGGCACAGGATTAGAACTATCTTTTAAGTGTTTTTGATAGCATCTATTCAGATTCAGCGGGATTTCTGGTGTTATAAAGAAATCCTCTGCTTACAGGTCCACAGGCATTCACTCTGTAGCTATCCAGGCTGTTGCTATTACAACCATCCCTAGAAGATGCCAATTTAAACTTTTGTTCACGGCTATACAGCCTCAAACTACAGCTAAAATACAGTTCAGCTTTTTGCACAGAAATATGCAGCAATTATAATGAAGTAAAATTCATCCTGCAATCCTCCACCTACAGTCCCTGCATTTAACTGGTTGGGGAGATATAAAAATAAAATAACAGGTACAGAGACATGTAGCAAGACACTTATTTCTTAAAAGGTGCTGTGATGCCCTTCACCACCCCAGCACTTACACACATCTCACTGCCTATTTGGTAATTTCTACCAAATACCAAAATTTCTACCAAAATAGATTTTGAGATCATTTTGACTTCTACATGACAAGACAGATATTTGGCTCTTTCCCTTTAGACATATGCCCTTAAGAATCATTCTGAAACAACAGTAAGGTTCAACAATTTAGGACATAAACAAATAATGTCTAAATGGACACTGACAAGCCAAAATGCCCAAGGGTGCTTCTTCTAGTCCAACAGAAGTCTGTCTTTATAAGTTAAAAAGGAAATCAAGTAATCTCTTTGTAATATTTTCAAAATAAATGCTACACATTCTTCAGAAGGCAAATGACATAACCTTGAAATTGTCCTTAGGAGAAAGAAAATCGTTTGAATTTCTGTCCAAGTCAAGTGGGCAAAACAAAAAACAAGCAGGAGAACTATGAAAAGTTCCATTATATTTTAAAATCATCACTAGTTTTAAGACAGTGTTCTGAAGACTGTCATTTTTAAACTATGGCTTCAGGCAAGTGATATGATCTGAGGTCTCACCAGCTCTCCTAATGCTGACACTGGTCAGCACTTGAACAACAGCTCACCCAGGAAAGACAGAGGAGGTGATGTTGGCAAGTGACAGCACATCAACCCCACACCTCGAGTCAGGTCCATGCAGTTGCCAAACAGAGTCTCTCTTAAGACAAAGTGTGTCAGTACACCAGTGAGTTCATGTGACTGTGGAGCTACTGGCCATGATTTGAATTTGGTGTCATTTCATCCATTCAATGGGACAGAGAGCCCAGACTTCTAATTTGTTAGAGAAACTAGGCATTAACCTTGTTAAAATTGCATGCTGAAACATGCAATCTGCATTTTGTCTCACCTCTTACTGCTCCTTTATTTCAGTGCCAGGGTTTCCTACATCTGGAGCAGGTAAGTCTTCCCTCCATGACTGACAGATACTGCCAGGTAAGAGACTGCCCTTACACAGACCATGCCCACTAGGATGCTTGGGTTTCCAGCATTAAATTTGGCTTCCTATACCTGGATCTGAAACTTTATTTTGGGGGTTCACTTTTATAATTCTCAGGCCCATTTAACTTCACTTTTATATAGAATAGGACCACTTTGTAGTTGTACAGTGCTTTGCCTAAGGTTCTCCAGACAATTTAATCTTTCCAAATATCACCTGAATCTACAAAGATCTCCACTAAATGAACATGCCTCCAGGCAGATAAAATCCTGTTGAGGATGGTGACAAGTTATAGAAGAGTTAAAGTAATGAAGAGTTACAGCACCTTACTTTTGTCAGAATGAAAGGAAACATTAAAAAGGTTTCCTTCTACTTGTGATATTTCCATGTATTTGAAAAGCATGTCAAACTACAGCAAACAACGTGAATGCTGCTGTATCTTGTAATTAAAGGAAAATTATTATTCGCTGTAGTTAAGTGCAAAAGTCATTAAAAATAGGCCTCATACATAAATAAAAAGAAAAGTACAGAGAGAAACATTTTCATGACTGACTACAGCACCTGCCTTTGGTCATCCATCAGTGATGCTTAAGCCCCCAAAAAGTCAAGATATATAGATATTCTCACTGTCAGAGCTAACTTGTGTGAGTTAGGCATTTGTATTAATTCTTGAGACAGAGGCTGCAGAATCTGTTACCTCATAAGATGCCGAGATTCACGTTAGTGACAATTATAGTTACTATACTGTCCAAAGCTTATGAAGTCTAGATCTCATGGATCCAAACAGGAAGTCAAGCAAAATCAGAGAGTGCTGGGACTTTATGACTGAGTGACCCACCCAGAGGTACAGACTATGGCAAGGAAGGGGAACCAATGGGGCTGGTATTGTTCAGGTTCTTTCTTCCAGGCTGTCACCCTTCTTTTTCTCCTTCTTTCTGTCAATGCTACAATACACTCCTGTGCAGCGCTCCAAATACTTTTGAAGGCCATGTACCCCTCAGCAGAACAAGAATGAGACTCAAGAAAATATTTAAATCTACAGAAACCAAGGAATAAACACGCACAGGTTTCTGTGAGTTCTGGATCAAACCCTGAGTGAGTAGTGAAATAACAAGCAGCAGGACCTTGACTTGTCCTCTGAGAGCAGAAATGCAGAGTTCTACCATCCCAGCCCATCTACTCTATTAGAAATATACAAAATGAACATAATTATTTTAAAGTTGTGGTAGCAGCACTTGTTTGCCAGAGATGATACATCTGACTACACAATTATTCATCTCTACATATTTCATTCCAAGGAATGTAAGGAAAGATATGTACTGCTCAACATACATTTAGACTATTGCAAAGCACACAACCATCTAAATGAGGATGAGGATGTTGCTTCTTTCTAGCAAGTGCAATTCACCACACAAGGAAGTATATTTTTGATGGTCCTAAATCAAGCTTCCAGTAGGGAAGACTTTAAAATATTCTTGTATTGTAACAAAATGTTCCCAATGGTGTTGTAATGGAAGAAAGAAAGAGGGAAAAAACCATCTCCTGGCAGGAAATTAATTATTGAGCATTCCCCTGCTTGATGATGCACTCCTACATTCTGTGCAGGCTTTCCATTTTTCTCTCTCAGTATGTGGAGAATATACAAATATGCACTATGGAAAATATACAAACAGAACAAAGAGCACAAGGGTATCAGTTTATTAAGTGCATTTAGAACAGACCAGGAGGGAGGAATTTGGTTTGTGCATTACCACAACTAGTGTTTATTCCTTCTTTATATTCCTCTTTCCTCTCATCCATTAGATTGTCACTTCTGCTCTGTTCTCTGAAATCACCTCTGTTGAGAATGGAAGAATTGCGCCTGGCTTTTAGCATCACTTAGCTGACACAGTTTTGAAATGTCACTTCCTTCTTTTAAAAAATAAAATAGAAAATCTCTTGATGGAAAGGGAAAATAGAAGCCCATCATTACATGCCTAAATATCAAGACGTAAATCCATTTTTAAACTCATTCTTTTTTTCCACTCCCAAGTCCAGCCTATTTAGTAATTTTTGCCCCTTGCTGTCAGTTTTAGTCTCCCTATGAAAGAGCTGTGAAAAACCCACAGAGGCCATAATTTCACACATGACAGAACATATAGTTCCTGAAGCAACTTCTGCAGCCAGCACATGTACCTACAACATCTCAGTTTGGTGGGACCGTACCACTGCAAAAGCATCTTCCTGAGAGCAGATGCTTCCCAGTAATGGGAATCTTGCATTCTTCCTGGATGTGGAACAACCAAACTAGAGAGGGAAGATGCAACAGACTGAACAACATATGCTATCTTCAAATAGAATTCATGTCAGCGATGCTCTGTAGCTTAGCTAAGACATAATGAAGAAATTTGCAAGAGAAATAAACAATTTTCACTTTTTAAATCAGAACCAGAAAGGGTATGGAGAACTACTACAGCAGATGTCTGTATGATTCCTGCAGAAACCTTAATACCAGCTAGGCTGCCTGGGACCCTTTCTCACTTGAGTCATCAGCACTTGGGCTCTTCCAGCTCTTCCAAGCTGGGCAGGATGGCTCAGACACAGCATGGCTGCACTGCCTGTCTGCCTTGCACACCTCACATTTTTCTGGCTCTGTGCATCAGCCCAGAGTCTCCACCCCTGCATGAACACATGCCAGTGTCTGCATGTGTTGCTCACATCCTCTCCTTACTCCTTCTTGGGTCTATTATTAACATGATGGGCTCCCCAGAGACCAGGAGGGACCTCCACATATGCAAGATGTCCCACTGAATGGAGCAGTCTGGAATAAGACAAACCATCCACTTGACACTCTAAACACAGCTGGTGTTACAAGAGAGCGCTGCAGGAGCTGGAGCTGCAGCAGCAGACAGGTCACTGCACGAGGTCTTCATGTGGCTCTGGGCAGCAGGGCCCTGGCAGGGTCTGATGGTGCTGATGGAAATGCTGTGTTGTCCTCACCTAGTTTTTCATCCCAAACTCTTGACTTTCTAGCACATCAAAGCTGTTATTGATTCTGCAACTGATAGACAATGATACTAGCAATTGTTCAGATGGCATTGTTTTGAGAGGAGAGAGTGAATTTTGAATTATAAAGCAGAAGAAAGTTTAATTACTACATATGAGCATAGAGCATATGCTGCTATTTTACAAGAAACTGTTCTGAAGAGAAGCACCATGCTCTGCCACCAAGCTCCCAAGCGACAAAAATCACACTCTCACGAGTATCAGACTCACCATCTGTAAAATGTTTTTCATCTCTAGAAGATAATGTGAGAACTATGTGTTACAAATCATATATTTTCTGACAGCTATTATCGCTTGCTTTGGAGCAGCACCTTAGAACAAATGTTTTTTCTGCCCTACAAGAGCTCACGTGAGGCATGAAACTTCTTAAAAACCTATTTAGTAGTGCAAGCAAGGTGATAATCAATGTATGTTTCAAAATTTCATCTTGGATGATAAGAAGAGAACAGAAGGTTTTTTTCATGAACATAATGCCATTCAAAAGAATTTGCTCTGTAGGATGACTTTCTCCTACACAACTACAGGAATTTTAGATAAGGCTGTGTGCATCTGTACACATGCATTTTAAGTTCCAGAAAGGGAAATTAACCATTCTCTCACAAATGACTGAGAGACAAAGCAAAAAACATACTACTCTTTCTAGGAACAGAAAGATTACTTTTGTATTCTTTCTCAAAAATGTCCATTAATTAAGGATTAAATTTGGCTTAATGACTACAGTTTTGAGCAGCAAGAGATCAGTCAGGCCAGCCATGTTAACTCAGAGAATAGAAAGAGACTGAGACAGAAGCCAGAAACATAGAGCTACAATGTAATGAGAGACTGTCAAAATCCAAGGGGAATGCAACCTGGAATCAATGGCCCTGACTGTGCTCAAATCTGAATTTCAGAGGTTAGGATGATGCAGGTCAAAATGATGTGGAGTGACCCCATCAGTAGCTAACTGCATTAATATACCAGAGCTGAAAGAATGGCTAATTTGACTCTCTTTTCTGATAAATTATGTATCTTCTATAATCAATCCAAACCGAAACTAATTTCCAGCAAGTGTACTGCTCTGCCAGTAGACAGTGCCTTAATGTAATTATGCACAGACAGGAAGAGATAATGACCTCTGATTAAAGTCTATTATTTTTACGGAACATGAAGATACATCGCAGTATTATGTGAGCTATTGATTAAGATCAGTATGTTACATTGAACAAGTTGCTCTCCCATAAACCACTGCTGGTTTTTTCCTCTTCCATCGAATCTTGCTGTCCTTTCCAGCCACGAGGAGTTACCTGGTGAGGGGCAAACATAACTTTGGAGGAACTACTACTACAGCTACATTGATACCGATCTACACGAGGAGCCAGGTATTTGCATCCCTTCCGCCGGCACAGCCTGTGGCAGAACAGGAGAGCATCCCGCAGATGATTGATCCAAAAGCTCTGTCCTTGTTTATTCAACAGTAGCATATTAGAAGATACATCAAATTGAGTCCTCTGATAGCGGCTTCGCTTCAGATCGCGGCGGTCCGGACGCGGAGCCGTGCCCTGACCGCGGCCGAGCGACCCCGGCTGTCCGCCGGGAGCGGCGGGCGGGCTCTGCCCTTCGCCCCGGCCGGGCCCACGGGGACCCCGGGCACGGTGAGCCCCGGCGCCGCCCGGCCACACAGATCTCCTCCGAGCCCAGCCGGAGCCCGCAACCCCCGCCCCGACGGCCCCCGGGGGCGGCTGTGGGTGGCAGCAGCGCCCGGGGGAACACGACAGTGCCACCCCCGCAGCATCCCCAGCGCGGCGGAGCCCCCGCGCCCTGTCCTGCCCCGGGGCCGCTCGCCCCAGCGCCGGGGATCTCCGCGGCCGGACGGGCAGGCGCCGCGTTCGGGGGAAACTTTGGCCGCGCCGACCCTCTCCCACGGCCCCACAGCCGCCCCCGCTCCGCGGGGCTGCGGGAGCCGCGCACGGCGGCCCGGGGGGCGGGCGGGGGAGGCAGGACCGGCGCGGGGAGCAGCAGGGGCCGGAGAGCGGGGCGGCGCGGGGGCGGAGGGAGGGGTTTCTGCGGGGGTGTTGGTTTACCTTGGAGGTTCTGCACTCGGATGTCGCTGATGTGCCCGATGAGCTCCTCGCGCTGGAACCAGTCCCACTCCTGCCCGGCCATAGGGACGCGGGGCCGGGGCCAGGAGGGCGGCGGGAGCCGGCGGCACCGGCACCGCCACCGCCGCCTTCACCGGCACCGACGGCGGGCGCGGAGCGGAGCGGGCGGGGGGGCGGCCCCTCTCCGCGCCGGCTGCGCCCCGCCCCGCGCCCCTCCCTCCTCCCTCCCTCTCTCCGCTGTCGCTCGCCGCCTCCCTCCCTCAGGCCGCCCGGCCGGGGGCGGCGGGGCGCCCGCTCCGCTCCGCTCCGGCCGCCCCCTCGGGCGCAGGCGGGGACCCCGCGCCCGTCCCACCGCAGCGCTCCCCTAAAAACGCGTTTATTGCCCAGGCAAGGGGCCGCGAGCAGCGCCGGGCGTGTGCCCGTGCCCTCCTGCCGTACCTGGGGACCGGAGGAGGGCCGTCCCTAGAACAAGTGTCATGCACCCGCGGCAGCAATGGAACAACCAAAGTATGAGCAGCAGAGGGGTTTTCCTCGAGGGCATGAAATCAGTGCCACTATACATTAAAAACACTAACAGTTGCATTCTGATTTAGCTTGCTCTTGGTAGTCTGTTCAGGCTCTCAAATTTCCTTTGAGGTGAATTCTCACATTGGCTGTCTTCACGTACACCGGTTTTCATCCGGCTTGGACAGTAATTGTTACCAAGGCCCTTCGGTGTCGCTGAGATTTGTTCTCTTCAAACCTGATGAACAGCTTGAGCATGTCATTTGCATACAAAGCATTTCATTGCAATATACCACTATTTGTACCTTCGTGCAGGTAAACAGTAAATTTTGGCATGATCCAGTCAGACCAGTATAGCATCAAGAGCTAGACTAGCAAAACATGTAAGCAAAATCTACAAAGTTAAATATAAACAAACTGGCATCTAGAAATTGTGGCTCTTTCAAGTCTGAAGTGTTTATGTGATCCCAGGCAAACACTCCACACAACCAGTTGTTTCACCCAGCTCAGGAATGCATCGCTCTTCCCACAGCCTGCTCTGGTGATTTTGCCATTACGACTCAAAATCAGATGGAGATGGTAAGAAAGCAAAGTCATCCCTTAAGCATCTAATAAGGATTCGTCACCACTATAACATGCAGCAGTCAGCTATCCCAAAATGCAGCCTCCAAGAGTCTGAGGGAGTCTTCAGCTGTTTACATACCAAAACTGGAAAGTTTTGCACAGGTGTATGGACACATGAATGCCATGACAAAGAGTTTATAAACCTGAATGTAAGAAGCAGAAAAAACAGCTTGTGGAAAAGAAAAAGCATCTGAACTCAAATAGATTTGCACAAATCACAATGCCAGGCTTTGCCTTCATTTTACACTGGGAGGACCTGGTTTTTTTCCAGGCATTATCCAAGTGGGCTGAATGCATCAGTACCACATTTAGAGGTGGAGCTGGAAACTGAGCAAGTGTGGCTGTGGGAAAAACAGATGAATGACTTCACAGCATCAGTGGAAATACTATCTGCCAGAGTGGCTGGAGATCCCTAATCCACACTGCATCTCAAAGCAGGACTACTCTCAGAGCCAGATGGGGACAGCTGAGGCTTTGTCCCATTGTGTGTGAGCATCCTCCTGGAGCTGGGGTGTCAGCTGCAGAATCATAGACTCACAGATTTGGAATTGTTTGGGATAGAAAAGACCTTTAACATCATCAAGCTCAGCCATGAAACTAATACTGTCAGGGCCACCACTAAGACACGTCCCTAAGTGGCACATCTACAAATCTGTTAAATACCTCCAGGGATGCCGATTCCACCATTTCCCTGGGCAGCCTTTTCCAATGCTTGACAACTCTAGCAGTGAAAAAAATTTTCCTAATATCCGGTCTAAACCTCCCCTGGCACAATCTGGGACTATTTCCTCTTGTCCTGCCACCTGTTACTTGTGAGAAGATAATAACCCTCACCCAGCTTTCAGGTGGTTGTAGAGAGCAATAAGATCCTTCCTGAGCCTCCTTTTCTCCAGGCAAACCCTCCCAGCTCTCTCAGCAGCTCCTCACAAGACTTGTGCTTCAGACCTGTCACCATCTTCTTTGCCCGTGTCTGGAAGTGCTCCAGCTCCACAATCACCTCAATGTCTTCCTTGCAATGAAGGCCCCCAAACTGAAAAGGATGCAAGGTGCAGCTGCACCAGTGCCAAATTCAGGAGGACAGGAGCCCTGCTCCTGCTGGCCACACTCTTTCTGCTGTAACTCCTCGCTGCCAGCCCCGCCTGACCTGTGATGTTACAGCTGTGAGTCATTCCCTAGAGCTAATTACTGCCTTCACCCTCCTCCTTATCCTCATGCAAGAACTGCCCAGCTCCACTCTCCTGGTGGTTGAGGGTGCAGCCCACGTCACTGACATCTCCAGGCCTGCCAGGTAGCTGCACTTGACCTGCACAGTCTGGGTCTCAGAGTCAGGCTGGGTTTAAGATGTAAATGATTAACATTGTGAACACAGGGAAGTTAAAACTTCCGCTTAGAGAGAGGAGAAAGGCATTAAACCATTCTTACCTGGGAAAACACCTGCTCTGTGTAGCCCTATACAATAGCAGAGGTTGGTGTGGTCAAGCAGCAACACAGGCTGGGGCTGCTAGTTCTTCCTGTGCCAATGCAGGCAAAACCATCAGCACAGCAGCCTGCCCTTCTCTTGCCAGTGAGTCAGGCAGGACTTCAGCCTGGGGTTGAGCCCATCTGCCAGGTCTGATCACTCCTGTTTCTAGCCCAGCACATCAATATAGGCTGCATCAACCTCATTTTATATCAACACCATGAAGTGCTGTGGGTGAAAACTCTGATCCAGTTTCACTTAGCAGGTGTGCAGGGAGGCAGCAGCCATGTCACCTGCATTTGTCCATACAAAACTTTCAGATGGCTCCCCAGCACCTTTCCCAAGTCAGCTTTGTGGTTAGCAGAAGCCCTCCTGTGTATAACCATTGCAATATGTGCAGAACCAAGTGCTCCAAAGTAGAAAGGTAAGCCTCTAAAGTTGTAAGGACATTTTAAAATTGTAAGATCGACAGGGCATCCTGTATAAACATTTGTCTTTAAGTTTTTAAGTTCTTCCTTGCAACCTGGGGTCTGTGAATCTGCTCATCAAGAATATATTAAATCTGAAATTCTCATATAAAGCTAGAACACCAAATCTTATGTTAGTTGTTGTAAACTCTGTAAAGGCTTGTGGAAATTATCTGTGAAAATACTATATGTCTTCTAAGAAGTAACTCATTGCATGCAGTGAGGAGTAAAGAACTTCTCTTAAACAAAAAGTGATTTCAGATTTTATTAACAAAGTCCACTTGCCTTTTGATGTTAAAGGACTATTCTATAACTGAAAAAGCAGGTTGGATTTAATTAAGTCCCTTGGCTCAGACTTGTTACTTAGGGCAATGCTGTAAACACTTGGCAGAGACTCTGAACTGTAATAGCTGGTTTATTAAAAAAAGAGTTTTGTCACATGTGAGAAGGCAGAGAGTTTGATATGAAGTTCATGGGGAACCTACCACTCTTCTGCATTGCTTTTATCTTTCTTTTAGTGTATGCAGAATAAGGATGTTAAAAAGCTTTTAGTTTCCCATCCTTTGCCTATCTCACCAGTGAGTGATTTAATGAGTTAAATTCTCAGTTTGAGAAGAAAATTTACACTTGAAGGTTGTGTAATAGTAGGGACAAAGCCATCAAATTCTACAGCTCAGCTTTGTGCCTGTCCAGATGGAGAATCCTTGTGATTCCTGCTGAAATGGCAAGGGAAGATATCTGACAAAAAAGAAAGCTATTTTTGAAATGAAGGAAGATATTTATGCCATTGTAGCTAATTTGTTTTGCCTTTATAAACAGAGTTCTCCATACAAACAGTCATTCTAGGAATGGATTTTTTCCTGCTTTTGTTTTAAATAGTTCCAGACCAATGGTGACTGGAAAAAGGTGTTGTCTGTCTTAAAACAGGTGAAAATATCTTGCATTTCAACCCAGACCTCAGAGAAGTGTAACTTCCTATCCAACCATGCCTCAGCCATCCATGGCTGCTCAGACAAAAGAGCTACAAAACCAACTTTCCACTGATCCTGTCTAGATCTCCCTCTGCCTACATTCCCAAAACATCCTTGTTGAGTGCCTTGGTCTGCAAAGTGTTTCTCTGTCCGTGACAAACAGTGTTTTGGGAAAGGTGGTGGGCATTTGGGTCCTGGCATTGTCCTTGAGTCTTTGCATGTGCTTCTGCCTTGTTAAAGGGGCTGCAGAGTATGTGAGGATCTCACTCACCTTTTAACCCTTTTTCTGAAGTCTTACAGGAAGAGGACTGAAAATGGATGCTGTCTTACCCTAAAGCTGAATGAGAAAAAAAAGAAGGAAAGTTAAAGTCTGTAACACAGGAAAGTAATCCACATCCATTTAACTGGTATTTTACAGATACATTACAACCTGAGTGGTCACTTAATTTTAAGGCAATAATCATACCACTGTAGGTTTCATCAAGATTTTCTTTCCTTGCTTAGCCCATATCTGAAATACCAAGGAGGGCCAGCCCAGAGAAAAGACTCATTAGCTCTCTCAGATGAATAGGTAAGCAAAGATTTCTTTACTATTACCCTGTCTGACAGCAGCAACCCCATAGTCTGGCTCCTCTGCCCACACACATGTAAACAATGGGAGGGGTACCATGTAAAACAGACTTTCAAAGCAAAACACAAAAAAAGTCAGGAGAGGAAAAAACAGTCTAATTCAACCAAGTCAAGAGGAGACACTGAGATAATACAAATGAATAAAATGAATACCAGCTTAGAAATAGGAGTTTTGTGCCCCACTAGATCCATCTTCCTCTTAGTCCCTTTCATATGGTAAGAGAAGAGGGGTGATGATTCTTGGCCCTGCCTCAGTGTACCACTGAGCATATTTACCAACTTTGCATGTTGAGCAGCCTCCCTCTGCTGTGCATCCTCCTTCCTTGACTCCCAGAAGTCCACCACATAGGCCACACTGATGAACCACAGTGATTCACAACAACTGGTGCCACAAACTGGAAATTGCTGGAAGGTCTTTATGTGCTCTGTATGAGTTTCATCACGCAGTCCATGAATAATGCCAGGAGTTACAGTGGCTTTTAACTTGGAAGGTGCATTTGTTTTGTTTGCTTGCTACCAAGGTAAATCTTGTTTGGACCAACTTAATAACAAAACAATCTGGTTATTTCCCAGTCTGTGTCTTTTGGGGTGATGGGGTGGGATCACAGGGACAGCTTTCATGTGCTAGAGCTGTAGAGGTGAGTTCCTTCTGATTCTTCATCAGGACAGCTGGTGTGGTGGGAGCAAGGTTCTGTGGGTCACTCTCAGTCCTCCCTCTTTTGGTTTTTCATTTTCTTTGGTAAGTGTGGTTTATTTTAAGATGTGATTTATTGAGAGAGAACATATGTGCTTTGTTTGACAGAGGCAGTGGGAAAGGCTGTTCTCTGGCCTTCAGGCTGGTTTTCTTACATTCAGTTTGGTTTTCTGCCATTCTTCCATGTAGAAAGTTGGAAGAAAAGGAGAGTAGTTACATAAAACTCATTTGAATATTATGTACTTGTGGAGCTGATTTCTTTTCTGTTGCCATGAGCCTTTCATTCAAAATCTCCCCTTACTAGGGCAAAACCCTTCCTTGATTCAGAGAGGAATTGACACAGAAAAATTCTATCTAGTTTTTGGAAAACTGTTTGTTATTTTTTCTCTTTTATTCTGCTTCTATGTTCCTTCTGTTTCTGATGGATGCGGGATGCGCTTGTCTCATCCATGTGACAGTATTGTGTAATTCTGCCCCTTTGAGCCTGAATTGCTCTTACTCGTCTGTGACCAGCTGAATTCAGGACCTTCAGGTTCCCTTCTGTGTGCTCCAGCACGCTATGAAGGTTTGTTTTCCCAGTAGATACTGAACAAAGGTTGCAATGTTTACCAGTAAAGGGATCATTTTTCCAGCTCTAGAGCTTGTGTAGCACCCTAAAGGCCAGGAAAAAGACCAAAGAAGCAAAGCTTTCAGCTTGGGAGCATCTGAGCATCTCCTGGGAGTTTCCATCTCTTCAGAATCCACTCCCCTAACGTGATTTTCATGGTTTCATTCTGTCTGGTCTCCATGCAAAGGTAGAGAGGCCAGCCTGGTGCAATCAGTGCCTTAAACAATAACCCAGGAAACACAGGGGCCAGTTCTGTGTCAGGGCTTCCTGCATGGAAGGAGAGAAGGAGGGACAGCAAGGGGTGGCTTGGTGTCTGGATGTCTCTGCAGATGGTGGTGGTGGCAGAAGGGTCCTGCAGAGCAGTGTAAGCTGGTGGAGTTGTGCAGGAAGAAGCAATCCAGCTGGATGCTGCTCAGGGCTGGCCATCCCTGCAATGTTCAGCTTCAGGTCACCCTGGCTAGCCTGGTTACCCTCCTCTGCCTGAATTATCTTAGTTAGAGAAACTTGTGGTACACTCTTTGTAGATCCCAGAGATACAAGTCAAGGCCCCTGCAATAGTACTTTCTGGCAAAGACTATTTCTGGACATAACTACAAATATTTAATATGGGGTAAATTATAAATCAGCCTTCTCCAACACCAACTAAAAGTGAATGCTTCAAGTGAAAATTTCAGAGTGAAAATGGAGATTGCCTGGTCAGTTTTTTAGCCCATCAATATTAGGATTGGAAGCAGGGCAGCAGCTAATTATTAGTGTTCAAGCACTGCAGTTGCTGTATAAACCATGCTAACATTGCTGACTTTTATACACAGCTTTCCATCTGCAGATTTCAAGTCTCTTGTATATTACAATTTTCTGTAATTTCCTGGCATAACCCGTCTGAAACAAAATCTACAAGCCCTGAAATAATATTTGATATTACAGAAAACAACCAGTATATTTTTGCAATAAAATGTTTGTGGAGGAATGAATTATGTGTGATCTATTCTGCGTACTTCACCATAGTAACAAAATGAATTGGTTTCTTAGAAGCCAGCAAGCAAGAAGGCTTGTTTTGAACTGCCTGACCTCTTTCACAGCACTGGAGATGTCAAATATTCTTCAAATGCAACATTCAGCTAAACTCCCTGTCAATGCAGCACCCTTCCAGAGCAATTCAACCTTTTCCTATTTGTTTATTTCTGTTTGAAGAAGGGGTTTCAATTTTACATCTAATGTAAAGTCAGTTTGATTGTGAAAGGAATGTAAGAAGAGCTTCCTTCCCTGACCTTCCCAAACAATATTAGCTTCGAAAGTAACAGAAATATATAAATGCTTCAAGTGGAGGGGCTGTAACCTGTAGCTGATAAATAACCTGATAATTTTTTGAGGTAAGAAATGGATGATTCCAATGCATAACCTGCCAGACAGAGGGTTTTGCAGTATGAGATGCACTCACTAATGATTCCAAGCTCTTTCAGAGCAGGCATTTTCAAACCTTACTTATATTTCACTGAATATTTAATGTCGCAGTTCTGCCAGAAGCCTCTGAAAATAAGGAGAATTAAAACCCATCAGTCATTCCTTAGCAGAAGGAAGTTGATGATTTAGAAAGTTTCTCTTTATCCTGTTTCAAAGTGTGACCTTGAGGAGTGCTAGCAATGTCCTTGTGGTGCCTGTAGAGGCAGTTTAGAAGTCAGGGTTGGTGGTATTTCACCTGAGCACAGTTAACTGCAAGCATCTGTCAGGGTTTGTCATCCTCTAACCAATGTGCCCTTAAAGACTAATCACCTTACAAGTCATGTTAGAGATCACACAGTGGGGCCTTTACTTAAGCAGGTTTGGATGTCCTTGCTTTGCTGTGGTCAGCACGGTTGGTTTGGAGAGCAGCAGCCCAGCCAGGAAGTGTGTCCAGTGAGAGGTGGCTGCCTGGTTCCTTTTGATCTATTCTTGTCCTCTTTTCCAAATGCATTTTCCAAATCAATCTCTGGATCTCAAACCCATCCTTTAAACAGGAAAATCTAGAATCTGGAAAGAAAAAAACAGCAATATCTTGTGGGTATGGAGTACCAAAAAGGACTTTCTGTGCTCAGTTTGTGGGTGTTGGTGTGTGCATGAGCATAGAAATGCAGGCTGAAATGACAACTTACCCATGGTTCAGTTATAGGGTTTTATTAATGTTGTCTTCCCCCATGTCCAAGCTCCCTCTGTATCACCCAGTCACTGTATCACTGAGTTGGGTTGAGGGGATAAAAAGGGATGGATTTGTCTGTATTTATGCACTGTTTTCCCTCTTGCAGTAACTTTGTTGCAAAAAATGAACAACAGTTAACAAGGAAGGCAAAAGTATGAGGCATCCTCACTTAAGTCAGCTTTGATGGAAATGTTTGTACTTTGCTTCTGAGAGAGGCTTAGGAATACATCTATTTATGTTGCAGCTCCCTTGACTTGAACTGGCAGATGATCATAGATACCACAGTACAAAATTCAGCTGGTCTAATTTGAGAAGAAATTTTGGAGATTGAAAATACCCTTTAATTCTCCCCTTCAAAGAGCCCAGAAAAGGCATTTAGTGCAATCTCCGACCTCTCAAAACCAGTCGCAAGTGGTGGCTTTGAATGGAAGTCCCAACAGCAATATTTATCTCCAGTACTGCAGAACTGTTGAGATAAAAATCTAACTAATTTCCCAATTTTGTTAAGTTCCAGTAAGACTGCCAAAAGGCACAAAACAATCAAAGATTTTGGAGAGCTCTGCCTTGTGTATTCAGTGGTTTTTACCACCACTTACAAAACTTGTTGCATTTTATTGCACAACTGATTTAAAAATATATATGTGTCCAGGAGCTCTTTCCTATGATCATTGGTGAAAAACATCCTTGAAGGGTTTGATGAAGAGACAAACTGTTCAGAGCTCTTCACATACACAGTTAATTTTCTTCCTGAGAAGAAAACACCAGGCCTTAAGGGGTTTTAAAATGCACCAGGGACAAGAAAGACAAAAACCAGTGGCCAGGAGCCGAAGCCAAGATGAATCCAAATGAGGAGATTTTAATAGTGAGTCAGTCATCCAGAGAAATGACGATTTGCCAACTCTTAATTTCTTCAGAAAGAAAGCTTGCCTTTCTGGATGTGCCATACTAACAGTACAGTTTATTCAAAAGTGGGTTAATTGTGTGAAGTATAATGACTTGTAAAATAAAAGCTGTATCAGAAGATCTGCCTAATGGTCCTTTGCCTTTATTTTTGTGAGGTTTATCTTAAAAGAGCATTGCTTTTCTTTTCGTTTTTCCAGCTCTTGCACAGACTAGGTGAAAGTATTTTAATTCAATTCCTTACAGGTTTCTACCTTGGAAAATGAAGCCATTTAGCAAAGCAAAAGTCATAACAGCAACTGTGAAGTGATAACAGTTTGCAGTTAGTGCTCAGCCAGTGGGAACTAATTCACTCATTCACAAAGCTACAAAGCTGCCGTCAGACGCATTTTTTTGGTCGCTATCAAACGGATTGTGATTAGACCCACTGACAAAGGTGAATGGTTTGATAGTCATAATTTAATCCTCTGCTATCAATTCAGCAAGACGGTCACTAAATCACACAGTCCGTTTTTGTGAGGTTATCCTGAATTTATAGTCAATGTCACAACATTTAAAAATGCGTGTTGCTAGATGGTTGTTACAGCACAGTTCATGCCCGTGCGTGCACCTAACCTGAATGGCCTCTCTGCCAAAGGTGTGTGTAAAATTATGGTGTATGTACCTGTATATACACGTGTATGGAATTAATAAATATGGGGGTAAACAGAAGAATGTTGTTGGTGGAATGTGAGCATGTGAATGTCTGGTTTACTCAGCACAGTTTCTGCGAGTCATACACATCTGTGCACAAGAAGCTGCTGCCTCCTGCTCCTCTTATGTAACTCATAAAGACTCATAACATTGCCATGGTATCTGCAAAGAGAGGCTCAGCTAGTCAGTGGGTGCCCTGTTACCAGGTGATACTTGCCAAGAGCTCATCTTCCCATTCAGTTGTGTGCCGAGAATTAAAATACAAATACTGACACACCTACAGAATGTTATCAGCATCATTCACTCAATGCACAGCACCCCAATTTGAAAAGTCTGGATATTAGTTTGGCTTTGGCTTTTAGGGCATACATGATCATATGTGAGTCACTTAATTTCTCTGAATTCATATTATGTATTAATTAATTTATTTATTTATTATTTATATTTATGCTCTTGATTTACTATGCCCTATTTCTCCCAGCTCTTGTGAACTGCTACACTCATGTATCTTCATGTAGAGGTAGTTTCAGGAGAGCTATGTGGTTTCATTATTCCTGTATAAACAGAAAGCAATGCCTGCATTTTGGCTAGTAAAAGTGAAGCAACAGTGATCAGAGCTTTTATTTGTTTTAAGGTAGGGTATCAGGTATACCCTTGTTCACTTCTCTTTTATGTCTCCTTTTCAAGTATCTCAGTTGGTGCTGCATGTGCTTAACCCCTCTGTGATCACTAGGACTGGTTCCAAAGTTCTTAACCTAAGGCTGTCAGTTCTGGGAAATGATGTAATCACTCCAGATTATGGCAAGGGTTACAAACCCAGTACCAGAAATTCTCAGATTTCTTCTCAATGCTGTTGCAAAAGATATTTGCTTAGAAGTCCCTTTCCCTGTCAGGAAGAAAATTTTGGGGAGAGATAAGTATGCTTTTGCTCCTATATGGGAAGAAACCTAAGAAAACATGCTGCAGTTGTATCCTAAAGGTGGAAGAGACAATCAAACAAACAAACAAACAAGCAAAGTAGTGCTTATTGCTCTGAGACATCTCTTAATTTCTGAGCTGATTGCAATTATTTTTGAACAGCTGCAGGCACAGGGATGCTCTGCCTTTCCTGAACAGCCGAACAGATGATATATCAGTTTTAAATCAGCTCCCAGCTGATAGGGAAAGGATTGCAATCTGCTTAATAGTGTCGTTGCTGCAGACAAGTAGACGTCGTTTCTGAAGGAAAAATATCGGGAACGCTGCTGCTTCCTGAGCCAAAGGAGACAGGGCTGCAGCCATCGGTCCTACCTGGGAGCACCGTGTCGTGTGTGCAGACTTAACCCACACCAGCAGCCGTGAGCGCACAGCTACAGCCACTGCCAGCTCTCACCTCATGCCTTTTATGAGCTGTAAAAGCCACAGCTTCATTCCTGCCCTGGTCCTCAATTTCTGCCAGCGCCTGCTTCTCGGAAAGCTGGAGCAGTAGCACACAATGCACAATGTAACACCTCTCGCCCCGCTTCTTCCCACAGAGCGCTGCTCAGGAGCCATTAGCGCCCAGCTCGAACAATGTAAATTCTATGGGAGCTCATTGTTTTTGTAAAGATCGCATGCAATCTGTTGCCAAGCAGCCTACACAAATATTTAAAGCCTGCCTCTTTCTTCACACAGTTTAAAAAAGCCAAACCAAACCAAAACAAAAATAACGAGAGCTTTTACTTTGTAAAGGCTGAGGCAGAATTAACCTCTTCCTGCACAAGTACCAGGCACTGGCATAATTAAATTATTGACATGTGCATGCATTCCATGGGGATGGTGCTGGAGAGGACTTGACTTGGAGGCTGGCTTTGTATTTATATATGTATTGTTATATGTTTTGCCAGTACAAGATAGGTCTTTCCAATTCCCTCTTTTCTTGAGAGGTAAAATTTTTCTGGCTAACCCTAATACAACTATCCTAATATAAATATCCAATTTCTAAGGATCACCTCCTCATCCCAAATATCTCTAGGGTCCAGGCCCACCTAGGAAGAATAGCTACATTTGATCGTGTTTTCTCTTTCCCTTCATTCCTGCTGTCATTCATATCTAAAAACATGCTCAGCTGCTTTGCTGAAATCCTCAGGCAGGAACAAAGTCCATTCTGTAAAAATTTTATAGGAGTGCCAGCTCTAGGTTTCTGTATAGAACCTTGGAAGTAGACACATACTTAAAAATACTTGTTATTATTTTTACTCCTATCACACTTCAGTCTCACCAATATGAGTTATCAGGCTGGGTTTTTCTGGCTCTGTGAACAGTGTCCAGGCACGGAGCTGTCTAGTCAGGCAAGAATTATCATCGGTATCACACTGGATAGGCTTCATGAAAAAACAGACCGAGTACAAATGTAAGCAATGGCTCGAATCCCAGCAGCACTTTTCCATAGGAACAGGCCTTCATACAGTATGTACCTTTGTGTGTGCAACTGCAATACTCAGAAGGAGTCATTTCCCAGCCGAATGAAGCCTTTATCAGCAACTCCAGGGTCTGATTGCCAAGGAGACATCTATGATCTGTGAGGAGTCAGGATTATGAAGGTAATGAACATGACCCTTAGATCTGCCTCGGAAGTTTGCCATTCATTCATGCCATACATACCTATCCCATAAGAAAAAGATTGTTTTCAGGACATTTTCTGACCACCTCCTTCTTGCATTTGATTTCTGAGGTTCACTTATTATTCTGCTTTTTGAAGCCAAAGTTTCATGTTCAGAGTAGAACCACATAAATGTGATCTGAGCTCCCTGAAGTTGTAAAATTTCATGACACATCTCATATAAGATCTAAATCAATTCCTGCAAACTGATTTTATAATTGCCTTAAACACCATTTAGTATGGCCTGACCTATTTTTGCTAAACAAACTTTAAAACTGGTTGGAAAGTATCCCCATTTTAGCAATGACCTTGTTATTTATAACCAGGTCTCAATCCTATAATATCTATTAATTATAATAATTTCCCTCAAAATGTCACTTATCCACATGTTCATAAGGACAAAAAAATCCTGCAACTTGCCTAACTAAGGTAGAGCTGAAAGACCTTGTTGTGGTTTCTTGTTGTGGCTTTCTATAAAAATGCAAATACCTGCAGCTAATGTGCCACGATGGAATTATCAGGGTGGTAACTTCAATTATATGCATAACTGTTTTCTGCATCCAGACATTAATGTGTAAAAGCACAAACCATTTTCAAGATTTATCTTACTTTTGAATGTATTTACTGACTGTGTTTTACTATATTGCTTCTGTGAGAACCATAGACCAGTAGACAAGCTTTTCTTTTGTTGCCAGTTTGCTTCACCTGTGGTTCTCTTGCATTGCCAATGAGATCTGCAGTACACACTAATGAAAAGGATAATTTAAACTCACAAGGAGCAACTGAAAGTAACCAAGTAAGAGTGATTTAGAATAATTTGGATTGGAAGTGACCTTTAAAGGTCATCTAGTCCAAACTCTCTACAATGAGCAGGGACAACTTCAACTAGATCAGGTTGCTCAGAGTCTAGTCCAATTTAGCCTGGAATGTTTCCAGAAATAGGGCATGCCCCCACCTCTCTGGGCAACCTGTGCCAGTGTTTCACCACACTCATAGAAAAAAATTTCTTCTTTATAACTAGCCTAAATCTACCTTCTTTTGGTTTGAAACCATTACTCCCTGTCCTATTGCAACAGGCCCTACTAAAAATGTTGTGCCTCACCATAAAGGTCCTTTCTGGCCTTAAAACCTGCATCCCCTTAAGAAATGGCTTGCCCTGCAGTCGGGGGATTGCAGAGGAATGCCTGCGTGTCCGGTGGCTCCTGTGCCGTGTGAGCCGCAGCCCAGCAGCACATCCGAGTGTCGCTGGTGGATGGAGAACCTCTCCTGTCGGGGCTCGGACTCGGGGCTCGGCGCTCTGGGCTCGGGGCTCGGGCTCGGCGCTCGGCGCTCTGGGCTCGGGGCTCGGGCTCGGCGCTCGGGGCTCGGCGCGCCGGGCGGGCAGCGCCGAGCGCTGGGCACCGCTGCCCTCTCCTGGCGCCCGCCCGCAGCTCCGGGACGGCTGCAGAACACAATGAGCTTTCCGGCACGTAACGCGATTTACAGGTCACTCCACGGGAGTGTGAAGGACTCTGGCAATAAAGATGGTTTCAGTGCTTCCCTGCCTTAGGGGACCGGTCCCACCCCTGCTCCCCTCCCCACCTTCTCGCACTCCCCAGCGGGACGTGCCGGGGTGCCTGCAGCCTGCTGTCCTGCACCGAGGAAGGCAGTACATGGGAGAGCTTTTCATTAGTTAGAGCCCCTAATTTGGGGATTGTGTAAAGCTTATTCCCATTCCTGTAGTTAACCTGAAACCTCTAACACATGAGCTGCCAGTCTCAGTGGAAAACAAATCAAATGTTGAGTGTTGCAGCGCTCCACGGAGACATCGGGGAGAATTTGTCAGCCCTGGACCCTAGAGATACACAGGGCCCTTTTGTTATTTCATCTTTGAGCAGTCATTTGCGACTGAGTCAAGAGAGCATAAAACTGCCACATTTTCCAGGCACTTTGCATAGGCCCCTTTGCCTGTACGAGATGCAGGGAACTCAGAGCAGAGTGCAGCAGATCAGTCCCTGCTGCTCATCCTCTGAAGTGCAGGACTTCAATTTTTGCCACATCTTTTTAACCACATCCCTTTGTTTTCTCATCTGTTTCCATTGCTGGTAAACTCCTGAGGGTACAAGAATGCTGCACACCTGCAAAACACTCATTGACTTTCCCTCCAGCCAAGTCCATGTTCATGGTTCCTACCCTGGCCGGGGCAACTTTCCCTTGCAGTACAGGGAATAAAACAAAGAGAGAGGTGAAAGTCCTTCAAGCCTTTCTCTGGCCAGGGGTGGAACCACAAGAGGATGAGCAGCCTGTGTTCAAGAAAGATCAGAGGAGAAAGGAGGAAAAATTCCAAATGTGGTACATTGCTCTTGCGAGCACCTCACAGCCCTAACCTGCTGAGTTGTAAAAGAAATGTTCTCCATTCCCTCTGTTTTTATTTTCCTTCTCAGGGAACTTTGCATAGCTGGAGGAGGAAAAGAAAAATAACTGTCTTAGATATTATTTCAGTACTTTAATTTCTGTTTCAAAGAATCCAATTTATTAGCAGCAGTACCTGAGATTATACTCACCAAACAAATTCTCAAAGGAAGCCTCACCATCTAAGTGTATTTTTCATTATACAATAAACTCTGAACTCCACCAAAGGTGTTTTCTCGTAATGTTAAACTCAGTGCCTGACAATTATTGTCCAGCTCCATTTGGTGCCAGAAGTGCATTCAGTGGAGAAGTAATAAATCCTTTCATGCTGTTTAATAAAACGAGAAAATGTGTTGCTCACACTTGGATGCTAGACTTTATTACACAAACACAGCTAAAAAAATAAATGGAGTATTTCCTGTTTAGAAGTGCCTATAAGTCACATGATGTTGATTTTCTCCAGGTGTTGCAACTCTAAATGAAATTTTCACTTAAGTAATTCTTAAAGAAGTGAGCTATTTCAAAATGCAATAATCAACATGTTGTTAAAGGTGCAAAAACCATTGTAAAAACCCCCAAAACATTCAATGTGCTGTAATGAAATTAGATGTGGAACACTGCGGTTGCCAAATTATTCAAGATATTTGTGAGACACTTTGCCATTCACGTGAGTGCTTTTCTAAACTTCTACTGAGAGAAAAAAGAAAAAACAAGGAAAAAATCCTATGAGGTCTGAGAAACCCTTTCAACTCCTCCTGATTTTGTCTCTTTGTAGGGAGCTGGGGTTGTTCTCTGCTCTGATGGCCTGGTCTTGGTTAGAGGTGCCTCTGCCATTGTAAAGCAAATGCCTGATATAAATAAACATCTTCAAGGTGAAAGCGCAAAGTAAAAATCACTCCTTAAAAAGGATTGTCTGTTCTTTTCTTTTCCACTAATTTAAATGAAAGAAAAAGTCAGTTACACATTGTCTTTTAATAGATGAATCCTTTGGTTTTGGATGTGTTCCACACTGCTCATAGTCGCAAAACCCATGTGAACCTCATCCAGTGATGCTTTGAGGAATGTGATGAATATCTGTCATGCATGCCTTATTCCTCCTCTCTTGCCTTCCATTTACAGGCTTGTGTGGGTGAGTCTCTCCCCTTTGGGAGTTGGTGGGGGGCATTTAGAAGTGCTCAATACTCTGTATTTCTGTGGGAGGCACGGAGCAAGAAGCACTGAGCATTAGGATGGGTCTAACATCTTGCTGGAGTTCCTCCCACAGCTTCTGAGCAGCCACCAGAGCGGAGACCCCTGCCCAGAGTAGCTTTATGCACAGTGTAAATTCCCTGCACACCTGAGAAGGATGGAACTCATCCCCAAACTTCAGAGACATCTAGAAAATTTCTGAGTCCCAACCATCTGTTATTCCTATCCACAATATTTTTTTCTATAATCCATTATATGAACTTAGCTTTGCCTTTTTTGTAATTAATAGCTGAAGTTTTATCTCCCTTCTGTTAATCTCTTGCCCAAGTCTTTCCCAATTTAAGATGGCTGAGCACACTTGCATCACTGGGGTTAATTACTCCTGTTGGTGTTTCTTACAGAAAAAAGCAGATCTCTATCATTGAGTGGCTCGTGCCTTTTCTGTAGACTAACATTAACCTGAATATCCGCAGCAGGCACTGACACTGCACCTCTATAAATGCCAAAGAACAACATCTCCTTAGATATCATCCCAAAAACTCTTGCACCTGAAAGAATGACTCAAACAGCCACGATTTCATACACAATGGTACTGGTCAGAAGTGACTGCAAATGCTTTCTGAATGATCTGGACTTTGTAACAGGCCCTCAGAGCACATGAGTTTCCTTACCTGCTTGACCAGCTGCTGGCTCTGCAGCCACCAGAAAAGGTGGGATCACCCTGTTCTCCACCCTCCATTTTGTGGAACAGCACCTACAGTCATATGAGTCAAGGAACACACCCATCTGAAAATTATTTGGCTTTTTGGAGGATTGTTTTTTGTCTAGATCAGTTCGCTGATGCAGTTGGCCAAACAACAAGGTTGCTGGGGAAGCATGGCAGGTAGGAGAGGTGGGACGTGCTTTTTTAATAACAGCACAGTCATTAGAAGGCTGGAAGGTCTTGTGAAACCATCTCACAGGGTTTTGCACGCCTAGTGTGGTGTGCATCTCTCTGGGGTCCTTTTTTCCCAGAGGCCCCAGTTCAACATTGCAGTTAAATGACTGAATTTCAAGCTCATGAGCAGTTCCCAAGGCATTTAATATTTAATTTCAATGTAATTGTATTCTTAACTCAGATTTAATGATAAGCATAGATTTACTCATATGTGCAGAGCTAGGTATGTGTTCATGTCCTTCTCAGGAGGAATACCACAATTGCCTGTATGGAAAGTAATTGATTTTTCCTAATGGGTGATTCCAGTTATGAATTTATTTGACTCATTAGTTGAGAGCTGATTTATTCACTCTTGTTCTTTACTGACAGCAGCAAGTTTCCTTCCACCTGGGTGTAACTCCAGGACTCAGAACTTTCCACTTAACTCCCTCTGCAGATTTAGTCAAGCTCTCTCTTATCAGAGTTGGTCTTACAAGAGGGTTTTTGTTGCTTAAAAATTTCTAAACTCAGCATGATCAAATGTAGGCTTTTAAATCTGCATTTGAGCTTCTCCATACACTTTGGGGGCTGTAAGCTTCCCATGTCACCTTCAGTGAGAGATAAAAAAGAAAACCTCTGAGTCTCTCCCTGTGACTCTGGGGAGCAGAAGGAGCACTTTGCAGCAGTCCTTTTCCCTGGTGGGCAGCAGGGTCATGGCAAATGCAGAGAACATCCCTGTAGCCTTGGGAGGTCAGATGAGCAGAAGTGACATGGGGTACAGTGATAATAATAGAAAAAGAAAGGTGAAAATAGTTGGGATTTAAAAGGGGTTTCAAAGACACTCCAGGAATACTAAATATTGGTATTACACAATTAAGTGAAACCTTCTGCTGGTCTAAAATATATATTAAAAAAATCGGTCTGTCTGAGTTGAAGTGTGATGCCATGCTGCTTACATTATATATGAATAGTAATTGGAAACAGGACATCTGCAGAAATTAACCATTAGCTGTTGAGCATTAAAATCTCTAATTGAGTTTGTAAGCCCTTAATGGCACAGTTAACCTTAAACATAGCTCAGTGCACACACTACCTGGTTAACACTGGTTAATAACTCTCACAGCTGATAATATTTCACACCCATGAGAGCACCAGATTAGCAAGAGACTTGGTGGAATGAGCTCAGCTCACCGCTCTTTTGGACCACAGACATAACAGCTTAACCTTTCTGAGCTTAACCTTTCTGCTGTAACTGGTCTTTTTGGGCTTTCTTCCTTCCAGACCTGCACGTGATGAGAGCACCCCTGCACGAGTGGCTTGGTGAACTGCAGACAGTGCTGTGTCCTTGGAGCTCTTCCTGGCATAGCAGCAGATGGAAGCTGCATGGATACAATGGATAAATCCACCTCTGGAAGAAGTGTGGATATGATGGATAAATCCACCTCTGGGCTGGAAGAAGCGTCTGTAACTTGAAGTGTCCTTGAAAGAGAACACTGTAAACTGCACAAGAAGGGCAAATTCTATCCCAAAGTATTGATGGGAACTGGAGAGATCAAAGCTGTGAGGAACAGCTCGGCTGGGGATTCATTCATAAATCTTAATCCCACATCCTCTACCATTGAACGCTGTGCCCAGGAAACCCTAGGGCTGTGCAGCCCAGGCAGACCAGCTCAGGAAGGACAGTTTCAAAAGTGTGGGTGGTTTAAAGTGATTGGTGCAAGGGGCAGGGCTGACAAGCAGGTGGGAGAAGTGTTGTTGAAAAAGCACATAATTCTTTGTCAGCAATGAAAAGTAAACTTGACAAATGGATCCAAAGAACTATCAGCTTTAGGTGTCTTAATTCAGATGCTTGTAAAAAAAATACTTTGTTACTGCAAACTTCTTGCACGTATCTAAGCAAATTACTTCTGCAGCTGTTCCAGAATAAGCATGTGTATGTGTGTATATATTTGTGTGTGTGTGTGTGTGTGTATATATATGTTTGGGTTTTTTTCTTTTTAAAGAAGCATGATTGAATAAATTTTTGAAGACACACACCTGGAGAAAACCAGGAGAAGTCTGCACCTTCGGGTGTCCTGAGGGCATCCCTGCAGAGCCCAGGCAGAGCTGTCAAGTGGTGCCCTCACCCACTGATGGTGGAATGAGGGGCAGTGCAGAAAAGCAGACCTGTGTGTGCAGACTGGTCCCTCTAGCAGGGTGTGCTGGGTTGCCAGCAGCTGAGAGATCCTGTCCTGTCCTGTCCTGTCCTGTCCCATCCTGTTGTGTCCTGTCCCATCCTGTCCCATCCTGTCCTGTCCCATCTTATCCCATCCTGTCCCATCCTGTCCTGTCCCATCCTGTCCCATCTTATCCCATCCTGTCCCATCCTGTCCTGTCCCATCCTGTCCCATTCTGTCCCCTGTGCTCCCCAGGCAGCGGTGCAGCCATGGCACAGCCCGAGATCTTCACCTTTCTACAGCAACTGCTCTCTAATGCCTGAGACCTGAAGCATGTGACTGAAGCCAGGAAATGAAAATCACCTTCTTTTCCCAATTTACTCACTTGCCTTAAAAAATCGTGCTTGTTCTTACGAGCCCTTCTTTTATATAATTTTCATTAGCAGTACTTAACATGACAATGGCTTTGACAATAATTGCCCATTTTTCTGGCTGCTTTTGTGGTACATGAAAATTCACAATAAGCGGGTACAGATCAAACCTTTGAACTAGCAGATGTCTCTGAAAATTATTTTTCCTGTGCACTTATGACAGAAATTCTCTAGCATTTTTTGTACTTACCCAGAAGTTTTGCTGACCAAGATAAATAAAACAAAAACCGCAGCTCCGTGCAATATGGGGTTTGGATTTAAAGTAAATCTTTCTCCCATGCAGAGATTTAGCCCCTCTGAGGCTGCTGTTTTGTCACCTTTTACAGCCTTGTCTCCTAGGCACCCTCAGAGTTTACTGCAGCTGACATGGCTTCCTGTGGGTTTCACCTACGCACTGCCCTTGGGTACCTGCAGGAGTTGATCACTTTGCAGCCATTACCCTTTTCCTATTTTCCCATGTGTTTTTACGGCAACTTGTGGTGATTTTCTAGACTAGCTGGGGTATATGGGGCTTCTTTGTGCCTTTGTTAGATGTTTTGTTTTTCTTTCTTTTTCCCCAATGGCAGCTATTTTATTACATCCCAGCCTGTGTCTCCAGGCCTCATGCTCTGGGATTCTTGTTTGGTTTTCTCATGGAGCAGCCCTTTTCCCTTACTATTTCCCTGATGCCTTGTATTGCATTTTTATTACAGCAGAGGCTGTGTCTACAGGTCCTTCAGGCTATTTGTTCTGAGACTTTTATTGGATTCTCAATAAATATGTTTGCCATTGGGGGTCCTTAGCTGGTTTCCTTACCTATTTTTATTGAAGCTGTGCTTCCAGACAAAATGTTAACCAGCTATTTCAACAGCAATCTGGTTTCTCTTCTGAGTCCTTGCAGAGTTTCTTACATGTTTGCATTGGCTGAGCTACATGTCCTGCCTTTTTTTTTTTTTTTTTTTTTTTTTTTTTTTTTTTTTTTTTTTTTTTTTTTATATTTCCCTGATGTTTAAGACCTTTTGTTGATGCAGTCTGGGTGCTTTTCTGCAGCCGTTTCCATTTTACCTGGCAGCACAACTACACCTTTTGTGGCAGGCAGCAGGTGGAATGAAAACAGTTCTCTGCAAAGCTGAGAAATTCTAGGATTTGGGTAAACAAAGACAAGCAGGTCACATTCCTGCAAAAAGCTGCTGTTTGCTAAATTAACCTGATGGTTTTTGGTTGGGCAATCCGTGCTTCACTGAGGTACATGAGGGAGCATAATCTTCATTAGGAGAGATGGATTTGGTGCCCTGCAGGATGGTGGGTTTGTTGTCCTGGGGAAGGTCCTGTGATGAAAGACTGACAAGCCCTTGCAAGCATGTCACCAGAGTCCTAAAGCTGAAGCTTCTCATTGGGCCCTGCCATGAGGATTTTGATCCAAATTTTCACAGAAGTTCCGATCTGAGTCTTGGTTTAGTCCCATTTCCATGGTTATTTGTGATATCCATATATATAAATAAGGGGGCAGTGGCATTCCCTGGAGTCTGTCAGTGGAAAGGATGTTGTGGCAGCCTTGATGAAAGGGCAGGACTGGCAGCTTTTCCTCCCCAGAGGCAACACTGGCACCCCTATCCTAGTTCCTTTTGGGAGTGGGGTTGTGGTACAGCTGCCTGCTGTTCACATCAGAGAAACACTGCCAGGGCTGGTGGGGTACCCTGCACCCCATCAGCATGCTGGACCCAGACAGCAAAACACTGATGGGTAACACTGGAGAGGGAAAAAAGGCCTCTCTCCTGCCTAAGCCTTCATCTTTTAAAGTGTTTTTTGTGTATTTCATTTGTTTTCTATTTTTAACTTTGGTGAAAAGGCCCATGTGGTCAATGTGTATGTGAGTGTTTATGCATCTCTAGCTGCTCTTCTCATAGTAGCTTTTGAACTCAGGGACCAGTTTCAACCAGATTGGATTGAGAAGGAGAAATCACAAAAATAGGATGGTCCTGCAATTTCTGTCTTAAATAAACAGCTGGGTAGAGACTGTCAGAGAATCCACACAGGAAAGAGCCAGTCTAAATACTTCAACTGCAGGAAAAGTTTAGATCACAGTTAATGCTTTATTAGACATGAAAATCCACCAATCATTCAAGTTGTCTTTCCCAGATGAAGACCATATCCTGTGTGTAGTAAAAGGTAATTCTGATTGAGCTTTTTCTGGTGCTATGGACATTCATAAAGCCTTCTCTCACAAACACATGCTGCTGTTTTTAAAAAAGAATCAACTACAAGATGCAAAACCATTTGAAACTGCTCCTTATGATACAGATAGACATAGATATTTGCTTAGAGAAAGTTATAAAGCTGTTCTGTGGCATTGATTTTATCCGTACTCTAGAAAATATCAATAGGTATTTTCCATTTACTGTGACACACACAGTAATAGCCCTGTTTTTCAGAGGGAGTATTTGTATTTTGGGACCAGAGGATTTGTTTGAGACCAGTAAGACATTGATGGCAAAGAAATGAAGACAGTCCATATCAAACAAGTCCACTGTCTTACCTTGGAAGATAATTTCTCCTTCAGCATGAAGATGTTTTCCAGGCATAGAGAAAGGTGGAACTATCTAATTCTGCACTATATTTTACCTCAGAAAAGGAAAACTGGGACACAGTGAGACTGATACCCTTGACGTGTCTGGAGTGTACAGGTGACCTGACAGAACCATTCCCAGGTCAGCAGTGGGACTGGAAAGACCCTGTGAGTCACATCCACACAGACAAACCAATGGCACATTACTAGTAAGGAAGAAGCTAATTAAAAAAAAAAACAAAAACATTTATTTGTCTATTTTGGACACAAGAACTAAAACTTAATCAGAACAAAAGAAATTAAAACAGAAGCTGTAAATTCTTATTTTTTCTCCATTGTATTCAGATCAACAGGGAGAACCTTGTGTGTCATTGTTGGAGACTTGCTTGGCCCAATAAATCACTGGTTCTTCAATGTTTTGCCAGAAACCTGCTCCTGCAGAAGCCATGGGGATTGCCTTTTAATTCCTTCGAGAGAGTCAGAAACCAGGTTTGTTTTGCCCAAGGCTGGGGGAGACGCAGGCTGCAGTGCAGCACAGGGGGCAGGAGGACTTGGCATCCAGGTGCCACATCAGGCATCTCCCTAGAGCATGAGCTGCCCATCTCCCTGGGGCAGCATTGGCTCCAAAGGGATGCTGGGCTCAGGAAAAGCTCTGCCATGCCAAAAACCGTATTTCTTGTGAAGGATCCATCACACCAGCTTGTCATTTTGAGGCCCTTGAACTGCCAGGTAACCCCTGCAAGGCAGCCCATGGCTTTGGGGATAGTGACACAATCTTTGAAGGGGGCTTCTCTCAAGTATTCATGATTATTTCCAGGAATATAAAGAACTAGGCTTGGGTCGCTCCAGGTTCTGCAAAAAGAACTTTCTGGCCCCATCTGCAATGAGAAGAACAGCCTTAATCATGCCAAAGCCAAATTATTTGCTGCTGAAGTGGACAGCAGCAAAGTTCGTCCACATCCAGCTTAATTTGTCCAGCATGTTGAGCCTTGACTTGTACTAAAACATGCTCAGATTTTGCCCTCTTTCCATGTGTCAGAAGGATGGGTGGGAGTTGGGCTGGAGCTGGGAAGAGCCATGAACCTCAGCCTGGTGATGACACTGCACTTCTTAGGCCAGCAAAAGCATGAAACATCTAATGTGAATACATGCAAAAGTTCAGCTTTCCTAGTGTCAGAATTTGGGGAAAGCACAGAATGACAGCGGTGCCATGACTTTCTCTGGAGCACCGGGCTTGTGGCACAGCTGTTAACGACCCTGGTGTGAATGTGGGGCACTCAGTATTTCAGCACGCTGGAGAAGTGACTGTAACTCACAGTTCCCAGCAAGAAACATTGCTTTAAAAAATCTGAACATTTTCCTGCATTCTTGGACTGTTTTATGGAAAACTCTGTTTCTTTTTTTATATTTTCTTTTGTTGCAAACCTGCAATTGTCTGATAGAAAATGCACCACACATGGATGGTTGGTGTTCCATTCATGGGCCTGAAATGCCTGAATGTTTTACAGCAACAATAAAAACCTGAGAACCATTGTGAGTGAATAAAATTTGGAACACAATAACAGTAGCAATTTAAATTTTTTCTTAAATGAACGCAAGTAGCTGTATTATTAAGGGCACAACTCCAATTTATGAGTTATTTTGAGCAAACAAAAGGCTCACTCTCTTAGCCAAAACAGTGGATACTTGCTAACTTTTAACAAAACCATAATCTTCTATTATTGTATCACTAAATGTATCATGAAGCAAAGCCCTTAAAACCCGGTTTTGACATCAGAGGCCAACATGCTTACCTGAATGTGGGATTCTGAGATGCATTTACAGTACTACTTTTTTAGTGACCATTCCCACTGCATGGTCATGTGCATGGATAACCTGTTGGGATGGTCCATGGCCTGGCTGTAGTTGATGCCAACCAGCATCGTGTAGCTGTGCCAGAGGGTGGACTGGTCACAACGGTCCCCAAAGGCACTGGGGAGCAACCTCCCCACTTCAGATTTCTTCTAGCATTTGGGGATTATTCTGTCAGGAGTTATTGTTGTCTGATTTCAGACAAAGACCTATCAAAGACCCAAGTTTCATGGTCAACAGTACAGCTGGCCAGCAGGACTCGAGCTATGATGAGCTTTTAAATTAGTTTCTGCCTTTTTGAAGTGCTTGTCCCAAAAGCTTCTTTACTTTTCACTGTTATTTATTGCAAAAAGGCACTTCAGATGGTGTGAATTAGAATAGCTCTGGAGAGACTTAGGCTCAAAAACTCTTGTCTCATGCCTTCATGGCCTCCATGAAATCAACAGCAAAGCTCAAATGTATTTTAGTGAGAGAAGGAGCAAGCCTAACACTTCCCTCACTGTGGAACAGGAAAGTAATCTGAAAGAACTCTAAGTTTTGCTTACTGAAGTAAATTTGACATGAACTACTGAATAAGCAGAGTCCTATGACTAAAGGCATCCTGAAATGTGATAAGGGAGACAGAAGAGAACTTACTGTTTTTCAAAAGAGCACACTGGAACTACACAAGCAGAAAATGTATTGGTTGATAATGGACACGCTTTTTGGCAGGAATATCTCATGAGTCTACAAGGTCGTTTATGTTCTGCGATAGTTGCTTCATAATGAAGAGGGGGAAGAAAAGAGTAATTAGATCCCCGTGCTTCAGGAAGGCAACAGATCCCTCTTTACTGGCAGATTTCAGATTCTTTTATCCTCTTGTGAGTGCCTAATATCCTCACATTTCTTTTATGTTAAGATTCTTCTCATCCTTTCCATGTTTTTTCTTACAGGGCAATGCACACAGAACTTTTATCTGCTTTTGTCTGGGCTAAGCAACTTGATTTCATTTTTTGTACTACTGACAGCTGTGCGTGACACTCCATGGTTTCGGAGTGCATGGAAAATGAGGACTCCATCCCACAGATTATCTGTGACACTCTCAAGAATTAAAGTAAACACTGTTTTGCTTTGCTATTTCAAACAAAGGAAGAAATAGCAGCTGGTTTTGACTGGCTGAAACAGAAGAGGTTTTTCACTATGTAATGGAATTTAAACACAAATGTTGCAGGCTGTGGTACAAAAGGGGCAGAGGAAATGGAGTCTGCCCCTTCCCCTGGGAAGCATGCACAGCCTCATGTGCACACATGTGCCCCAGAAGAGTTTCCCACAGCAACAGTGCAAATTAGAGCTGTAAACTAGGAACTCAGCTGCATCCGAGGTCAGCACATGGGGCCTTCAGAGGGTCCTATCAGACAAGTCCTCCAAACAAAAATACTTCAAAAATCAGATCATCTCTTATTCTGCAGATCACAGTCCACTCCCAGCTGCTCTCATCTGGCAGCCTTTTACTGAGCAATGCCCAGCACTCTGGGATTGCACCTCTCTGGAAGGGATCTGGGCTGCCAGGCAGTGGCCCCAGCACACAGACCTCAGGGACTTCCCTGCTGGAGAACCTGCCCAGCTTCTCTCCCTGCTGCCTGCCTGCCAGGCTCCTCATGGGTGACATCTCACATGGAGGGGTTGAAACCAGAAGTGATCCTTTTTCTGCCAGCTGCTCACTCCTTGAGCAGAGAGCGAGCAGCATGGCATGCATGTCTGGCTGTGATTTCTGTTAGATTTTAGAGACGTTTTAGGTGCCAGAAGGTCAGTTCTGGCTTTCTTCTCTCTCCAACATAAAAAAAATCTGCACAAATGCGAGAGCTGTCTGTGCTCTAACACAACTGGTGTGGTTTTTTATGGAACCCAAGTTTTTCCTCAATATAGGCAAAGAAATCCAGGGCAATGTGACATCCAGACAGCAATAACGTGACACCTGCATTCATGGTAGCTACCTTGAGTTACCAGCTTGATCCAGTACAGCTCTCCAGGATGCTGACTTCCATTTTCCAAGGCTGGGAAGAAAGTGGTACCAAAGAAAACACATTTCTCTTCCTGCTCATCACAAATCTTTTCCTCTCAACCGTGTTTTTGTCAAGATAGATTAAACCCTTTTTTTTGCTGTCCTGGAGGAATCACCCAGCCATGCACACATCAGCCATTCCCCTCCTGCATGGCTCATCTGCCAGCCCACAGGGTCATGCACTCTGCCTTGTGAGGTGAGCACAGGACAGCAGTACCAAACACACCACGAAATACTGCTGCACTGTGTCTGTTTTTTTCTAATTGCTGCATTTAGCTCTTCCCACAGCAAAACCAAGGTGATTGACTAGTGGTTAAATTGCTGTAAAAATAACTCAGACAAGGTGTGGCTTTTGTCAAGGACAAATACAAACCATTTGTCACTGTCTGAAAGGGCACTGCACACAAGAGCAGGAATAGCTCTTCTCAAAATCTGGCCCCAGGAAGACAGCTGTGGCCAAGATTGCTCATTCTGGGATGTAACCTCATGTATTGGGACTGCTCTGAAGCAAAAGGAGATAGCCAGATTCCCCAGCTGCCCTTCCAGCACAGCAGGCAGGCTCTAGCAGTGGTTAACTACTTTGATACAGAAATTTATCCTCACTCTCCATCAGACCTTTCCCTCTGGCTTTCCTGAAGCTTTGCCAGGTGCCCCCAGGAGAGGACTGTGCTGCTGGCAGGCAGCTGTGTTGCCCAGCTCTGTCCAAGGTGGCTGGAGACAGCCCAGGAGGCAGACACAGCCTGTGGGTGCCTGTGGCAATGGGCATGGCCAGAAGCTGATTTTGGTTGGTTTCTGCCTTCAGTACCACACTGTCAGGGGGTTTTGGAGGGAAAATGGGTGTAACTGCTGGTTATAAGGATCTCTGGGTAGGGGTTAGTTCTGCCAAACATCTGATGGAGATCATTCTCACAGGTTCTCTGCCAGCCTGCCTGCACACAGGGCTGGGGACAGCCTCTGGCTCCTCTGCAGGGGATTGGGCATTCCCCTGTGCCAGGAGCACTTTTTCCTTCCCTGCTGCCATAACTAGAGTTGGAGAGCCAAGCACAGCAAGAGAGTGACAACGTGGAAGAAGATCAGTTTGGAATTTCTTACCATAAGGAACGTGACCCTTGATTGGAGGTGTTATTAAAAAGTATCTCCAGATGTGATTATTAGCAGAAGGCACTTGGCTTTTATGGTCAGTGCTGAGGAAACACGCTGAGGTGTGGGCAGCAGATCCCTGGCATGGCTGTGCCCCTCCAGGCTGATGGCTGTGCCAGACTGGATCCTCACTGCCTGAGATGCTGCCTTGCTGCCTCCTCTGCCCTTGGAAACACAGCATGGCTTCAGGGGTTGTGAATTTCATGAGTTCTGGCTGCAGAGCTCTGCTTCTCTCCTCTTTGCAGATCAGCTCCTGGAGGTCTCACCTCAGCTGTACAGGATGGATGGGAGCAGCATTCCCCAGCAGCAGCAGGATGCAGCTCCCATGCCCAGTGGGTCCCATGGCTGCGCCTGGGACTGTGCCTTTACTCCAGCCCTGCTTCTCATGGGTCTCCTGCAAGTCAGGTACTCACAGCTGGCCATGGAAAACATCAAGTTTCCCCCAGTTCCTCTCCACTTATTTAAAGCCACATTCCCATAATGTGAAACTGCCATTGCACTGTGAAATGAAGGAAAGACAAGGGGAGTTCTGGCAGTGACTTCCTGGGGAGAGTGGGATTTGCCCCTGGTTCCCCCTGTGACCAGAAGACACCCATGACCCAGCTGGAAGCAGAAAAGGAATCCCAGCCCCGTCTGGTGCCTGCACAAAGGGCGTGTTGTGTCCTCAGGCTGTCACCTGTGTGCCGCCCTCCCACTGGGGCAGCCCTGTGCTCAGAGCCATGCATTGCCCTTTCCTTCATGCCCACCCCTGCTCCCACTCCTTGCCAGGTCCCTCCTCTTCCTCCTGGAATAGCATTTTCATCTGCAGCTCACCCTGCTTTCCTCTTCTCATTTTTTAGAAAATTGCCACTTCATTTGTCATTTACATTTTTTTGTTTTCTGTACATAAATTATATTATTCTTTGCTTTTAATCTTACTGCTGCATCTTTCCTTTATTTCCATTTTCTCATTTAGCCTTGGAGATTTGGTTTTTGAATGATTTTTGGTTTTTGTTGAATTTGGTTTTAGTTTTCTGGGACCAAATTGCCACCCCGTGTAAATTAAGCAACAATGCCAAAGCAATCAGTCACATTTCTCACCATCATCTCATTTTTTGAACAGTAGTAAGAAGGGCTGAGGCAGAGAGGAGCCTACACTGGTTTTATTTACTAACCTCTTGCCTAGAGTCTGCATTCACCAAGACAAGCTTGGCACTACAAATTTTGCTGATCATGGGTATCATTATATATATATATTTATATATACATGCAGGCATGAAAAAAAAGCCTGTTGCAGAGACATAATTGCACTGATCAAAGCACATTTCTGCCAATGTCTTAGTTCTCCCCTGGAAAAACTGAATTGCTGAAAAGATACAGTTCTGCTGGTGTGTACCAAGCCCTGTCACTGAATGTTTTGCCAGTATTGGATAAAAAAAAAAAGAAACTCAGCATTGTGGGCACTCTGCAAAGTATTTTATCTGCTATAGATGAGAAGGTGTGAGTAAATCATCATTTACTTCATCCCTAGAGAGCTGTGAGGGCCCAGCTGAAGCAGTAAAGCAGCAGTGTTAGCAGTATTTGGCTCACTCGGTCCCAGGCAAGCACAGCTGTGACTCCTGCAGAGGCTGGAGGCTCACTGCTGATGCTCAGCTCTTCCCAGCCCTTGCTCAGTTCAGTCCCCACAGTGACCACATGAGTCAGGCAAGGCGAGTGCGTTTGCCATCCTTTGAAGAAGAAGGAAAATAAAGTGGTTGTGTTTGTCTTCTCCACTTCTGCACTGGCTCAGAAGAAAGATATTTGAGGGCCTGATGCGTTAGGAGGAAGAAGTTGATGCTGGTTCCTCCAAGCACCAGGGGCTGCAGGCTTGATGCAGCACGTTCCACTGATTTCAGACTGATTGCAGGAAAGCTTCTCCTCCAGAGCCTTCCTCCTTCTCTTGCCTTCTTCTCACTTCTCTCTGCTCCAGCAGAGCCCCCTAATTACTGCGTGGAGGAGAACATTTTCCTCCCTCTGCCAGAAATCTCAATCAGATGTCTACAGAAAACAATTTTTAGAAGTTTGCAGCATTTCCTTCTTCTGCACAGTATCACTTTATGAAGAAACACGCGACCTGGTGCAGAACGAAAACCCTTCTGTGAGTACCAGCATGACCTGCAGAGTAAACACAAACCCTGCCAGCTGCCATGGACCAAACTCATTCCTGCTGCAGCTTCAGTGACATCCTTGGAATTACTCAGGGAGGAAATTTGATGCTTACAGCCACACAACCCAATGGCTGTTATGAGGATGTGTTACTAATTACAATTACCGAATGTTAACAGCACTACAGAAATATTGAGAGTGCCCTATATATAAAAATATTTTTGTAGCAGCTAAAGTCGTAAATGAATGGGCTAATTTCAATTTAAAATCAGAAGCCAAGGGTCTGTAAGCCTGCCAAGAGGCCTCTTGTGGTCTAACACAAATGAAGTAGGGGCTGCTGGCACTTGGAAAATAACAGATGAAGAAGAAAGGTAATTGCTAGTCCTGACCTGTCAGAGCTGCTCCTTTGTGCACCAAGTCCAACTTCCCCTTACACTTCCAAGTTATCTGCAGCAAATTTTCTTCCAAACTAAACAAAATCAGAGGCTTTTAGGAACTTAGAAATGTCTGCTTAATTTCAGTGTCGATAAGCCCCTGCTCCAACTCATTCTTAATGTATCAAAATTAAATGTTTTAAACATATTTATCTAGTTGCTATGGCTTTGCCTGGTGTGTCAGACACTTTATCCATCAAATATGACAATTGAATAATATTTTTACTTTTAGATATGGATCACAGATCCTTCTCATCGTACTATTCCCTTCCCCCCTTTCCTGAGTTTTGAACTCACTGGAAAATCTGTTCCATAATACGGTGGGTAAATGAATTACAGTCACAGATGGCCTCTGGAGATTTCATACATGCTGCAATTCATTTATTCAGGAATGGAGGAAAAAAGAGACCCTTGTCTTATGAGGGTATTATCAAAGACAGCAGATCAGACACTGTAATGCTGCCTTGCACTCTGGATTTGACCCATTTCCTAAGCTTTTATGACTCGGCATTTACTGTTCCTGGATTAGAAAATGTTTAAAATGAACGTCAAAATGATAAGGAAATGATGAAATAATAAAATGCAAGGAACTGTGGCCGTTAGAATTTATTTTTACAGTCCTGAGTGAAACCATTGTATGCTGTTGTAGAGAGATGCTCAAGAACGGCAATCTTCAGCCCTGGCAATAGTATTTCAGCTAAAAGAACTTAATGCACAGATGACTGTTGAGAATTAGTCAAACCTTGCAGTGGACCTTGAGATCCTCATAAGGAAAATGCTAGAAGAATAAGAAATATGATATAGAAGCCAGTATATTATGTTACTGCCTGGGTGTCTTGTTCATTGTAAGTCATAAAGCCTATTTGCAGGCAAGCATTAGGGTCAGGCCCCAAGACTCACTTCTGCCTCTGAAATCAGGCCAACAATTATGGGAGAAAGGGATGGGGTGGTTGATGCATCAGCCATCGGGGACAAATTAATCCTGCAATAAATACAAAGAATTTTCCTCAAGAGTGGATCAGACAAACTCATTTCTGTTTGGGCAATGATATAAAAATACTACTATGTGGACAAATGTAGCATGGTGATGTAACCAGCTGCACTGACACACTGCCACTCCATTGCAGGGTCAGGCTGCAACCGGCTGGAAGAAGGGACCATTTACTTTTTTTTCATATTTACTCTGTTCTCGTGAGACCCCACCTGGAATGCTGTGTCCAGGACTGTGTTCTGGAGTGGGCCCAGAGGAGGGGCACAAAGATGGTCTGAGGGCTGGAGCACCTCTCCCATGAAGACAGGCTGACAGAGTTGGGGCTGTTCAGCTGGAGAAGAGAAGGCTCCAGGGAGACCCTTTGACACTTTAAGTACCTAAAGGGGGCTTATGAAAAATAGGGACTTTTTACATGGAGAGATAGCAGTAGAATGAAAGGTAATATTTTTAAACTGAATGAAGGTAGTTTAGATAGAAAGAAAATCTTCACTCTGAGGGTAGTAAGGCATAGGAACAGGTTTCCCAGAGAAGCTGTGTATGCCCCATCCCTGAAAGTATTTAAGGCCAGGCCAGATGGGGTTTTGAGCAGCCTGGTCTAGTGGAAGGTGTGTCTGCTCATGGCAGGAGCGGGGGTTGGATTGAGATGGTCTGTAAAACTCCCTTTCAACCCAAACCATCCTATCATTCCAGGAGAATTTAGCTCTTTCTGGGGGCCATTTCACACTTTCATCTCACCCTGCAATTAGGCCTCACAGCTGACACAGCCCACTGGGTGCTCTAATGAAGATATTTGTCCAAACGCCAGACAAACCAGCCAACACGGCCACTCGAGTGGAACAGCATCGGCCAAGAGGCCTCGCTCTGTGCCTGACAATGCTTTGGGTTGGAAAGAAACCTCTCAAAACCTTCTTCCAGCATGTCCACAGGCCTGAGGGGAGACTGCACATCCCCCTGGAGGACTCCTGACCCCCTCCCCACCTCTGCCCTGGGGATGAAGGGTCCTGTGTAGAGCTGGGTCACCTACATCCATCCCTCTGGGCAGAGACAGCACCTGCTGCTGGAGATGCAGAGTGCCCACAGGAATGCCTTCACCCATCCCCTTCAGTGGGAGTTTAGGGATCCAGGGGGTTAAAATGTCAGATGAATCCTCCCAGGGCTGCCATCCCCCTCCTTGTAAAGAAGCAGCAATTTCACAGACTCCTTGTCCTGAGGTTTAATGGATGGCTCTGGCTGCAGTGCTTGGGGACCCTCTGACAGGGCGCTGTGAAAGGGCAAAGGGGGACTAATAGCTGCTGTGTTTTCCAGCAGCCCCAGCCAGAGATAGCTCTGCATATAGCTGACAAGCAGTCAACGTCTGCTCCCTGTCTCTGTTTGCACTTCATCGAGTTATCTCCTTGCAAGCAAAGAAATCCCAGCTGATTGAACAGCACATTCATCATCTGGATTTCCCCCATATCTTTTCCTGTATCAATGGTGCCATAAAAAGCCCACCAGAAAAGTCGACGGAAATCTGCTCTATCTTCCATTAAAAGCTTTTGCAGAGATCTGAAGTAAAGAAAAAAATCAAAACAAACCCAAAACTTTTTTTCCTCCCTGAAATGTCAATCAACGAACATTAAACAAAAAGATTAGTTCTGCTCTTATTTGTTTGTAAAACAAAAAGCATGAAATATTTAGCAGTATTGTAATGAAAAGCAGATGGGAATAATGCTGCCTTTCAAGGCCGCTGGTAACCACCTCCTTTTCATGCCGTGGCAGCAGCAGGACGAGGCAGGCAGCCCATTAGGACAATTTATGAACTGGACTTCCACAGAGGGAGTTCTAGCAAGAGGTCCACTGCTCGTACAGAGCAACCCTGATAACATCTGTTAGGGTTATTCATTGAAGAGGATTATATTACAATCCCTCTTAATACTACAAGTGCTACAGTAAAACTGGATGAGCCTTCAGTTTCATTTGCTCCAGCAATATGTGTTTATCAGAGCGTTTTTCTGAAGTTGGAAACCTGGGCTGCATTCATGGTATGTCACAGAATTAAGTTTAGAAAGCTTGAAATATTAGCCTAGAAAAAAAACCTCAGTTCCTGCTTTTAATCTCTCATGGCTGTAGTGCTCAGCTTCTATGTGCAGCATCAACACACCATCAGCCTTTTTCCATAGAAAGCCACTCCCCATTAACTCTCCAGGGCTGAGATTGATTTTATTTAAATAGTTCTCACTCGCTAACCTTGCTCCATCCTTTATTTAAGACTTTGCTAATGATGTATTTTTTCCCCCTTAATTTACCTAAGCATATAATGAACGCTCACATCCGAAATGACCTCATTATACCAGCAAGGACTTTGTGTGGATACGATTTAGTGCACAGACATAAGGCAGAGAACTCTCTAAATGGAGAGGTTTTAAACATTCTGTAAAATCCCTGTTGACTACAAGCCAGATTCTTATTGCTGTAAATTGACTTAGTTCCAACAGCTTCAATGAAGCTACACTGATATACTCCACTTGAGGGTTTTACCCTATTATTCTTATTTATTGAACTTACCACCTTTTGCTGCTACAACCTAAACTTCCATCCTCTAGCAGCAGGGTTGCTATCTAAAACAGGTGTTTCTGCAGTAATATATGACTTCAGAGATTTATAACTACCTGGAGTATTTCATTGTCCTCTAAAAGTGTTTATAATAATTCTTGTTGACTGTCCCAGCTCCTACCAATCAGCTGTAATGTTGTTTGCAGGCTGAACCTGATCAACAAAATATTAATTCCCCATACAAGCATGAGCTGTTTTATTTGTTCACAGGCACTTTTCCTCCCTGTTGGACAAAGGCCTTTCCTGGTCTCTGTACAGTGTCTGGGACAAAATGAAGCCCCAAGTTCTTTTTGCTGGTTCCAGAAGAAGAGGCCCAATATACACAAAGCAGGCTACTTTCTGGCTCCGCAAAAAAACAAGCTACAAGATGAAAAAATGCATTGCAAAGGAAAAGCAAAAACTGTAAAACCAGAAATGTCTTTCATGCACCACTTGTAGCCCTAATGGGAATGTGATTGTCCCACAATGACACTCTGCTCTTCCTACAGCTCTGGCCTTGTTTTACCCTGCTCTCTCCTACAGGAATTTGGGCTGCTGCTCCAACCTTGACCCAGCTGTGACCAGCTAAGTATCTGCATTTGTACTTTTGGGGGCTTAGCAGGAGACAGCTCATAGGAAGGCAAAAGATCACATGGTTCAAATGCCTGAGAGAAGTCAAAGACCTGCATAAAGCCCCATGTGTTAATAAAAGCAACAGGGAACCTAACCCACAGGCTCACCGAAAAATTGTAGTGGTTTTCTACTCGTCCAGAAATAACTGCCTGTGGAGCCCTTTGATATCAGGGATACTGGCAGACTTCTTCTCATAAAGACTAAGGAAAGAAACCAGCAATTACCTAGATGCTAATGAGAGTTGTGCCTCCATACACACACGCTGCAGTGATTGCTCTTCAGAGAGATCAGCAGTGCTTTCACTAGCAAACTGTTGGCTCACTACATGTGATTGGTGTTAACTTCAAACCCAAGGTTCACAAAAAACTCCCCTTTGTCTTACCAGGTCTGGGATTGAGGAGAAACCCACAGAGAGTGTCAGGGGCAAATGCCATAAGAAATCACACTGAATCAGAATATGATTTAGCAAATTCAAATTTTCTTCAGGCCCAGTAGAATTCTATTTAAATAACTTACAGAAAAGCTGACATTTTCTGTTAAATCTCAAAGGACTAGAATGAAGTAGCTACATTTAGCACAGTCATCTTCCAGTGATACCTGAGCAGAGAGGCAGGAAGCAGCAAATTTTTTCCTTGCTTCACTTGTTCTGGTTTTTTCTAGGTCAGCCCAAATACTCTGATGGTATGAAAAAAGCACAGCAAAAATGTGTAGCCACCACCCAAAATAACCAAAAAGTCCTTAAAAAGAAATGCACATGTGTTTATTTACTGCGCTATAATTGCAACATCAAATACAACCATCTTTTCATTTCAAAAAAGGACACATGCAATAAAATACTCTGATTTTATAATCCAATTCAACACAGTTCATTGGTAACACTGAAGCGTCACAGAACAGGCAGGGGCTTGGGATGATGAATTTCCAGTCTCTTGATCCTACTTGCAAACAGCAAAGTCACATCATATTTTATTTGTCATCAAGGGATAAACTTTTGGAATAATGTGGCTGGATCACAGAAGGTTCCAGCTGCCCCTTAACTCCCCTATGAGTCTTGAAGAATCAGATTTTTTTTTACTTGGGAAATATGAAGCTTTGACAAGGATGAGGAATAGACAGTATTTTCCAAGCAGAGAGCAGAAATCCTTCCATGTTATACCACAGCTGAGGTACAAAACAAGGGCCTCTGCTTCACAGGTGCAAAGAAGCCAAGGCTGTGAGTTACTTTAACTATTGCTCTGAAGAGTGAAATCAGGCCATTTTCTGCAATATTTCACTGCAGCTTTCTATTATGTTCATCTGCTCATGGGGCTTAAATCAATTTAATCTGGCATTTCAGCTATGGAATAAATCCACAATACACAGGAGGAGTCCACAGCTCAGAAAAGAACATAAGAAGTTGCCCTGGAATACTCAAATCATAGCCTCTTAACTACTTAAAAGGGCCTGTTCTTCATTAGAAAAGGTCCTTATTCTATCATAGCTATTCGCACACCACAGGCTCTTCTTTTTCATATTTCTCATGAAGTTTCATGGGACTAATTTTCAAATAAGGTTTTAAACAGTGTAAAAAAACTACAGACTCAGGGCCCAAAATGGTACTTCTAGCAGAAACTCTCCTGACTTTCATCTGGGACTCTGAGGCAGTGTGACATAACGCTGTCCAGCCTTTCAAAACCATGACCTGATTTCTTTTTGTACATCTTGCGTGGCATAACACTCAGGATGACTTAGCTCCAACAATTTACATAAAACATAAAGTCAGTCTTTTGATGCAGCTGCATTTTTACAGAATTTCACAGAGTCAGTATACAGAAGCTTACAGCTTTTTGAGCTAATTCTAGCAAACAGGAGGATTTATCTATGAAAACAAAGAGTTCCAAAAGTACATGGAAATCTGTAGAGCAAAATATATATCTCTTTATAGTTTCCCAACACAAGCAATAGGCAGTTTAGAAAAATATGATTGTTACAGTCTTTCTGAACCAGAAAAGAAAGGATTTAAAAAATAAGTTCAGCTTTTCACAAAGCCATATTTTTAATAAGAAAATAGAGTGGTCCACATTTCCCTGAATAAGCCTGAAAGGTTAAAGAAAGGTCCAAGCAAAGCAAGGAGATGGATTTGGACTTGATATCAGCTGTGATAACATGCACATGTCCAGAGACAGCTGCTTGGCTCCAGTATTGTTTACCTTAGAAATGAGCCTAATTTATCACAATTTTATTCAAAAATCATAAATAACATGACAAAAGTGGAACTGGTCCCCGCAAGGCAAATAATTATATTCATACAAGCAAAAAGTGACATCAATCCAGTTAGTTTCTTGTGACAGTTAAAAGGTATTTTGTACCCAACTGTTACATTGTACAGCACATGTATAAACACAGATTATTATAGCAGACGTTGCTATCAGCTACTATACATAAACTAGAAGAGATGTTCATGCTGTAATTGCCTCTAAGGTTTTTGTTCTACTTGAATATTAACATTTACAAAAGCTGAAGTGGAGACCTGAATTCAAGCCAGGATTTCAACATGCAAAATGACAGGGTTCACAGGAAGGTTTCGGATCCTCCCCATTACTGACATTTGGAAGTGGATAGGAGCTCTGAAGAATTTTAAAACCATTCATAATATGAGTTTCTCTTGTGAACAGCGTTTGGTTTTCCCTGTGCCTACAGGCAGGTAATCTAACATGGGACATGCTGCTGAAATTTAGATTTTTCACATCAATAAACCTCCTGTTACAGAGAATTCACATTTTAGTTTCAGGTCACTTCTAAAAGAAGGCAGCAAAATGCACCTCACTATTTGCTGATTTTTAAATTAAAAGCGGAGAACAGTTTGATTGCAGAAACTTTGCTCCAGGCTGTTCTTAGTAACTATTTAATTTATCAGTTAGAACTTATTAATTCTGTTCAATGTGAGAGGAAATCCCTTCATTTTGTCATAATTTTTGTGCAATATATGGGATATTTACTCACCCTATATGGGAGTTTTAGCACATTTCTTTAAACTTTCTTCTAGCTTGAAACTAAACAAAAGCACAAATCTCATGGAAGCAAGATTGATGAAGTGTTGGTGAAGGGATCCAAAACTGTTTAAAATCCAGGCTTATGAATTAAATTGGGCCAAGACAGCCCACTGCTCTGAAGAGTGAGGACCTCTGCAGGAGCACTGGACATGGGTTATATTGCCAGTAAACAACAGGGCAGCTTCTGGGTCTCCTACCACTTTTCAGTGTAAATGGAGAGTTATGTCTCACGAAAGGCATTGACAGAAAAATGCAACACCTGCATTATTGCTTGTGTAATTGCTTCACAGTGGTCCAGTGCAGTCAAGTAAACAAATGAGAAGAAGGTATGCTGCTGAAAGGGAAGCTCTGAGGCTGGGCAGGTGGAGCGTGCCCTCCTGGAATCACCCCATAAACTCAGTTAACACAAATTAAAAGGGAAAAAAAGTTGAAAGAGTCACACTGATCACAGGGAAAACATCTACTGAGGCAAAAATTACCATCAGGGTCTTGGGGCAAGACAAAGGTGTGTCTTTTGCCTTCCAGTCAAGCCCATGTACAAAATGGAGGCTGGAGTTTGAGGACAGACACGCACACAGCACATGCCAACACCTTCAGGAGCAGCCAGTGTTCAAGCAATGCCTCCCAGGTTAAATTCTTACAGGGTTTAATCTGGGAATGTGATGGAAAAATCATCTTGGGTGCTTTTCACCCTAAAGACTGAAAGCTTATTAAATGTCATCAAAGCTCATTACAACACGTACATCTAAACTCTTCCAGCTTCCCTTTAAGACATGGTTTCTCTTAAAAGCTGCACTTAAAAGTTACATTGAAGTGGAATGTCACCTTTCTTTAAGTAGAGCAATAATTACGCTCCTCATTACACATATATATATATATATATATCAATATATATCATGGCAATGGAAAGTACTGTACTGAGGCATTCATTCATATCTGTAGTGAAACAAAGGCTGTGGTGTTCAGTGCTTATTAGACTTGACAAAAGAAATCATTTGATTTAGGTGGGAATCACTTCAGGAGAAAGAACAGCTCCTACCCCTGAGTTCCAGCGGGAGGCCTCCCAGCAAAGTGCTGCTGAGGGCGGTGGCACTGCTCTCCAAACTCACCTCTCCCTTTTAACACACAGCTTTTCATGGAGCAAAAAGCAGCTAAAATAAATGGCTTGTTCTAGGGCTTGATAAATGAGTTGCGAGATCAGTTTGTTAAAAGCGATCATTTTCGTTTTCTTTCTTTTTTTTTTTCCTCCCAGGTCAGAAAAAGGGGTCCTGGCTTATTTGGAGTGTATAACAATGACAGTGGAACACCCCTGGTAGCTCAAGGGCACAGACCCTGGCTGAGCAGCACCTGGGAGCTCTTGCCCCAGCAGTGACAACGCGAGGGTAAAAGAGCTGCAGCTGAACCACCAGCCCCCGGTGCTGACTGAGAGGCAATTTTCTGCACACAGAAATTGGGTTACACATCAAAACCTGCTTAGAGAGGAGAAGAGAAAAAGGCTCTGGGCAGGCTGTGAGCAATGCTAATAGTGAGGCTTTCATTATTAATAATAGTTTATTAAGTGACACCCTCACACTCCTGTCTGCAGATGTGACTATTCAGGGCAGTCCCTGAGCCAAAACTGAAGGCAGATGTGAGCAGGACATGGCCAGGAAGAAAGGACTTGGAAGAAATGGCTGGCCAGGACTGGAGTCCCCCCAGATAGTGATGAAGGCTGGTTTGACACAGGGGACAGCAGAAACAGAGCATCTGCAGGAGGAACTGCAATGGGGGAAGAAATGACTGGATTTAAACTTACTGAAACTGGATCAGATTTTTTGCTCTAGGTATTGAGGAAGAACAGCCACTAGAAACACTTAAGGTGATAGGAATGACCTAGGCTGTGGAAGAACTGCAACAGGAAAAGAAAAATAAAACACTGGGATAATTTACTTGGAAAGAAAGCAAAACAAAATCTCCTCTGCTCTCAAGGAAAGACAAAACACGGCCTGGAAAGGGTAGTGCTGGTCTTTCTGCTTCCTTGGATTTAACACAAAGTGGCCAAAAGAAGGAAAATCAAACCATCCCTGCTCCCCAAACAAAAGGTTTCTGATCCAAAACCAGTTCAGGGCAATACCTTTATCACACAACTTGGAATAATGTGGAACTTGCTGGTGTAAATGGTTCTGAAGCCAGAAAGCCACCAGCATTCAGTAAGGCACTGAATAGGCTTGCCCCTAAAATCCAGAAGACTAAAGACAACCTGACATTTACTTGAAGAGGAACAGAAAAAGTCCCACCTCAGTTCCACAATGCTTTTTTGCCTCCTGAGGATTGAGCAGAGACCATCATGACTAGCTTTCCATCTATAATAGCATTTCCTGTATCTTTTCCTGGAGCATCAGCACCCACCACCTACCATTAACCTGTCACTGAGGGGTTTTAATTTAGCAGTTTCTTCTGTATTTAATGAAGAGAAAAAACACTTCCAGGGCTCAAATCTCAGTTCAAGTGAATAACCCTGAGGGGAGCCTCCTTCCACAGTCAGGAACATGAAACTGAACTGTGCTGCCAGCTGCTGTCCAAATTCTGTCTGGCAGAGCAGGATGGCAAAGCGCTTGTGCCTGTGTCATTAGTCCTGAACTGCTCTCATTGTGCCACATTTTTATGAGCTCCTCTTGCATGGAGGTATCAGGCTGCCCTTGGAAGAACTAATGTTCCTGCTGCTTCCACTGGGATGCTGCACCTCGAGCTGCGCAGTTTCACCTCACCCACACTTTACTAGGAGGAGGGTTCCTATCTCACAGGTACAATGAGGTAAAATCTGGCATTTGCTGAAGCAGGTTAGGGAACAGAAATGTCCTTTAGGCTACAGTTTGAACTGGTATATTCCTGATATATATTCCTTTTTTTTTCCAGATCTACTGGTAACTCTCTGGCAGACATATATTCATATTTTAAATTGGATAGAAAAGAGATAGTAAAAAACCCAACTGTGTGACAGATTATTCCCTTCTACTTTGTTTTCGGGGTTTTTCTGGTTTTTTTTGGTTTTTTTTTTTGTTTTTTTTTTTGGTTTTTTTTTTTGTTTTTTTTTTTGGTTTTTTTTTTTTTTTTTTGGTTTTTGTTTGTTTGTTTGGGTTGTTTTTTAATTCAAGAATCTTTGTTTTGTTTTATCATTTAACAAGAGTAACATGATCTCACAATTCTTAAATGGACATGTAAAAAAAAAAAAAAGCTTAATGCCTAAAACATCCTGCAGTTACCCAACACCTACAACTAACCTGTTATATCCAGCATAACCAATATATATATTTTTTTAAATATGGCAAAAGTAATAATATTGATTTCTCAATGAATCATGTTGTCTTCACCAGAAATATTATCTTTAGTATTTTAATAAACTGGTTTCTGAGAGCTGCTAACCTCTGACAGATAAATTAATGCAATAAACTTGCAATGGCTCAGAGCAGGTCAGTGGTCTGGGAGCTGCTAAGAACATCCCCAACAGCCCCCAGTGATTCTGGCAGAAGCTGGTGTAGGTTCTCTGGACAAATGTGTTTTCAGCTGCACCCTAGCAAATGATACTGTCCATGGGGTTGTCAACTCTCCAAAAGCAGCTCTTACATCCAGCTGAGTACATAACCTATGACTTGAAAGACATCTATGATGCCTGGCAAAGACATGTTCATTGCGGGTTTTACAGCAGCATTTCTTGAAAGGCAAACTATTTTTCCATTTTCCTCTGGTGAACAATTTTGTTTCAGTCTGTAATATTCAGTTTGTAATATTCAGTTATTCCAAAAGGCTTTGTTTGGTCTGGGAATCTCTGTCACACAGCAGTTTTGGTTGGTTTTTTCCCTAAAGAAAAGAGGACAATGTACTCTCTTGTGTCGACACAAGTTAAAAGAATTATTGTACATGAACTCGCTCTTCAAATCTCTTTAGTGCTAATGAGATGTGTATGCACACACATCAAAGTAAAACATTCCCTATTTAATAAAGAAAAGTAGATCAGATGTAGCAAACTTCTGAGGTCTAGAGCAACTAAAAAGAAAATACTATTTCTTCTGATGTGCAGAGATCACCATCTGTCTGTCTAGGAATGGCCAATTTTTGGAGACATTTCTTCTCTCCAAGGTCTACAAATACTCCAGCAAAAGGGATTAAGGAGAAGCATTAAGCTATTCTAAAAGCTGTCCAAATTATTCAGTAATCTCTAGGTGGTTTTATTAGTTAGGATAGTAGCTTTATTTACAGCCTCAAATATTTGAGTCTTCTAAGTCTCTTGGTCAGCACAAATAAAGTAACACTGGGTAGAAATCATGACTGCTCTGGAGATCAAGTGCTAGCAGAGGAATACAACATTTTAAATGTATGTGCTTAGAACTGAAGATGTTTTTTCTACCAGTATTTCTGGTGAGGGCATACATAAATAATATTTAATACCATTTAAATTGCTGGCTGGAATCAGAGAAAGAGCTGTTAATAGACATGGGGCACAATAGCAATTTTCTACCTCAGTACCTGGAAAATGCCTCTACCTTGCTGCCATGGAAAATTCTCTGGAAAGCATCAAGCTTCAAAATCAATTACAGTTTACAAATGAGGCTTGCTTTCCCGCCAAAGGTTGGGTTTGGAGTGTGCCTTTGGGTAATGCCTTACTGTAATGCATGGGCAATGGAGTGCAGGATTTTGCCTTCAGCACTGCAGGGTCATTAGCGTGGCCAAGCAGCCCCTGGGTCCAACAGTGCAGGCAGGAGCTGGGACAGAGCTCTGTGAACAGGCTGGGTGTCTGCAGGGAGTGCAGGCCAGGTGTGCACAAACCCTCACAATCTCAAACATGCTCCATCTGTTTCAGAGGGTTTTAGCACCCTTGGACTGTGGCTGCATCTGCTTTGGGGCAAAATAGTGAAAGTCCTCAGCTGCAGACACATCCAGGGTTCTGTGCATCCCATGTTTTGGCAAGGGGAGGCTTAAGGCAGTGGCCCCAGTCTGAACCTGAGCTATAACACATCTCAGTTACATCTGGATGTCAGAGATGTATGAGCTGGGGATTTTATAGGCACAAAAGTGAGCATACAACCACCAAATCATCTGTGAGCAAAGATGAGGAACTCTGCTCAAGATTTTAAGGACTGGTTTGGAAACCAGTCCTTAAAAACTAAATCCTTTGGATTTAGTTTGTATTTTGAGGAATCTGATCTTTGTACAGTTTCCTGGAAGCTGGACTCATTATTCCAATTACTAACTTGATTAATATTTACACACACTTCCAGGAATCAGTATTGCAAACTTTTCAGAAAAAAAAAAAACAAAAAAACAAACAACAAACCACAAGAGAATAAAAAAGACAGTAAATTTTGCATTTACATCTCAAGCTTACTTTTGTGATTTTCTTCTTCCTTTCTTTGCCAGAAAAATCTCACACCTGCCTTGGACAGGTGAGGTAAATGACATTATGGAAGACTTAAATTGTTTTCAGTGATATGAACATTAAAGTCCTGTGCTTTGGATAGTTTTCATTTCAAAGAAGTAGAAATATTCATCACTTCTGTGAGATATTCAGATTATTTAAGTTAATGAGAATGGATTGACTGAGATTTAAAGCAAAACTTTCCAAGATTACAGACAGGGGACTTACAGAAAAAACTGATTGCAAACCCAGAAGCAAAAGTGTGTTTCTAATTTAGTTGTTTGGTTCTTTTTTTTTAAACCTGCCACCACACTGAAACATCAAGGTGATGATGCAGTTGTTCTTGTAAGATCTTCTGTGCAGAATTTTTTTCTCCCTGTTACACACTCCCATGGTGTCAAGTGCATTTGTGAACCCATACAAATCACCCAGATCAGAAAGGTTCGGCAGAAAGAAATCTGATGTGAGATTTTGTGCTTTCATAGAAAAAAACTTTTCTATCTCCCTACTGATTTCCATTTGCAGCTTTATTATTCTTCATTATTTTTACTTTCTCACTGGTATTTTACTTTCATTACCTGGATCAGCTCAGCAAAACCCAGAGAACTGCAATGTAGCTAGATCATAGAAAGGTGTGTGCACACCTACACACATCCACTACCACACAGAGCAGGTTTTGTTACTACCCCTCTTCCCCCACACTTCTTTTCTAAAGGAAGATTTAATTTGACATGGAGATGTGTGTGATGATTAACTCCCTGCTGGGCAGCCACAGGGGTTTCTTCCCCCAGGGCTGGCAGCAATTTTTACAGGAATGTGCAAGGCACTTGCACAGCTAATCAGGAGGGGAGGAGGTATGCCCTCTGCCACCAGAAAGAATGGCTGCAAGGAAGGAATTAATATGCCCCCTTCTCTGACAAATTACAGCTCCCCTCCATGTGGCTCCTCCATGAAAGAAATCACAGGCCTTCCTTCACTTCCTGAAGTGAATGTCTTATTGCTCAGCACACATGGACCCTCCTCACCTTCCTGCTTCCAGTCCCTTCTGCCTGCTCTGAGAGCTCTTCTGCTACCTCCTGACAGCCAGGTTTTTAACCCACGTCAGGCCAGCTCCTGTTTCACGCTCCCCTTGCTCTTTGAGTGGTACCTTCACCATCCCTGCTGTCTCTCCTTTAATTTCCACTCTATACATTTCTAGCAAACTTCTGGCATTTTAATCCAACACTAGCAAACCCAGTAGTCAGAAACATTAGGAACACAGTGACAGTCCTGGTGGTGGAAGAGTCTCCTCAAAACACTGGTAGAAGCCCTGTTACTCACCCCATTTTACACCTTGAAAACTGAAGAAAAGCCATTTAATATGTAATATTACCAACAGTGTAGAAGGGGAGCCAAAAGGATTCTGAGATTTTTTTCCTCCATAGAACCTGTGCTTTTGTGCTTAATTGTGATTCCTTTTCCAAGGCTTTACAAATTGATGGACACCTTTCCTCTCTATGTTTAGCTGCTCCTCTTTCACACTGCCTGCTCTCCAAATCCTGTGCCTAAACTGAGCTCCATGCTGTTATGCCTCCTGATTCTACACAAGTTTGCTTCTTGAACAGAACTTTGATGATTTTGTTACATAAGTGCCTTCTTCCATCAGTCAGCTACAATATTATTTTAGACCTTATGATATATATATGTACATACACTCCATACTGATACACAGAAGAGAAATTCCTTCTGCAACATAGCCAGGAGAGGGAAAGTAACTGTTTCTTCTGTTAATTCTTTTTTCATAATTACTACTGTAGCTAAAACCATGAGACAATAAGGGATAGCACTCAGAAATTGCATACATTTTTTGAAATTACCTTTTCTCTCAGGGGTCAATTAGGTAAAACACCACTAAGAATGGCTTCATCACTCTGAAGTGAGAACAGCTCTTTTACATTACATCATGTATAATGTACCTTCAAAAATTTGATAAATCAGACATAGGGTTAAGTAAATAAATGACAAGTTGTCATAATTTTAGAGTTTAGATTACATAGAAATCTATGCTTGACTGTCTTTGATACAATCAGTTTACACAATTTCAATAAACCATTAATACAAAAGAATCCTAGGTAGGAATCTTCTTTCCAGGGTGGTATTATTAAAGTACTTCCAACTTTTGCTTTACTGACACTGAGCCAGGCTGCATCCCACTGTTCAGGCTTTATAATCCGTTACCAAATGCCTCTTTATAAAGTAAAAAATCCAACAAACCAAACCACAAAACCCCACAAACACAAAAATCTAACAAAAAACCTACTCTTTTTATAGACAAGATTGGTGATACAAGGTTTTGTTCAGTGCTCACAAATTTGTTCAGAAAATTATGACCTGATTTTAAAAGTTCTCCTGCTAGAGAGATGCTAAAAAAATAGATTTTTTTTTTCTAGCTTTATTCCCACTGTATTCCACCTCTCCTGATTCAGGTGGGCTGGAGAATACAGTAATTGGAGAAGAAATCTTGTAAAAAATAAGAACAAGAGGAGGTCCACTCCCACTCCTACTGAAGTCAGTAGAAACATTTCTATGAGCTTCTGCAATCCCTGTATCCAGATACTGAAAAATCAGCTCAAGATTTCAAAGAGAATAGTCCAAATCTTCCTTGGGCTGAATGTCAACCACCCTATTCAAACATGATTCTGCTGTGCCTGCTCTCCAGTTTACACCCTGGTGCATGACCACATGTTCTCATACTTGTGCTGACTTCAGTTGTAAACCAGAATCTGATGTTAAAAATCACCCAGAAAATCCCACAACACCATCCTTCAGTATTCCTTGCTGAAAGATGGCAGAAACATTGCAGAACTGTCTTTAAACAGTGGATGAGTGGATGGTGGTTGTTAGTTTGACCACAGATATGTGTTTATATATATATATATATATATATGTACATACATACACATACACAATATCTATATACATATTATAAATACAATAATAAAAAATTGTAAAAATATTAATTTTGCTCAAATACCTGATTAAAGTGGATTAATCTTATGTTGCATTACGTGATCTATCCCGTTGGCATGGCTGTGTTAGCAGGCCTAACATCTACTAGTTATCTGCAGTTAAAAGCACAGAGTCTGCCCTTCGGCCATCACCTCGTGCCGCGCCAAGGAGTTATGTCGGGGGTGGGCCCTCGTATCTCAGCATCAGCTTGAAGGAGCGAGCGAAGTTGTTGGCCAGCGTGCAGCTGTGGGTCTCCTCTGCCAGGGGCAGCAGGAATGCCAGGAGCAGGAGCAGCAGCAGGAGCAGTTGCAGGGGGAGCGCTGCGCGGCACACACGGTGCAGGTACGAGCACACGCCTCCAGAGCGCTGCTGGAAAACACAAACCAAAGAGCAGCTCAGAAAAAGACATTGCTGGGCAGGTCTACTTCAGATACATCAAACAGCCAGGGAGAAGGTCAGAACAGCCCCTGTTGTCCTTGGCCTAGGATCCAGCCTGGGTGCTGGGCACACTGAAGGTGACTGAAGTTAAATTACGCCTTTTAGGAGATTATCTCAATATTTTCAAGAATTCCCTGCTGGAAACTGTTGTTTTCTAGAAGGAAAACACTTCTGACTTTCTAGAAGAAAATTATTCCTTTTCCAAAGTGGTGGTCACACATGTTCATACCCAAGGTGACAACTGGTCCCCTCACAGCCACCATACAGCACAGGTCTGGGTTTGCTGCTCTCCATCAGCAAAAGGAGAGTGCTGGTGCCTGGAAGAGAGGAACAGCTTCTCTCTGTCAGCACAAAGGAACTTCATTTGCAGCTCATCCATCTAGTCATGGCCCTGCAGGACCATGCACTGGCTTTGGGCTCTATAAGACTGGAGGTCAGAAAAAAGGCCCCAGAGTGCAGCCTGCCTCAGTATATCTTACCAGGCTCAGCTTAAAACTTTGTGATGTGATGCAAAGGAATGAGAGAAACACAACACTGATAGTGAAGGAGACATTAAAGCCACACCTATTTCTGTGCAGCCCTGGGGGACACAAAGGAGTCCTCTTCCACCTTTCTCTATACTGGTGCAAACCTAGAGTAGGTCAGTTAACCTCATAAGTTTGATCTAGTTTAGCATGACCAGGAGAGAATATATCTATGGCTACAGAATTCAGAAAAGATTAATTAAGAAGGGAGATTTCCACTGGCAAGATTCCTGAGTAACTCCTGCCAATGAGCTGAACTGTGTGAGTTTCCAAAAAAAAAAAAAAATCAACTCTCTTGAAAAGAAATCTGATAAAAAGGGCTCAATAACCCACTTATTTCATCAAGCAAAGATTTATACAATGAACATAAATACAGTTCTTAATCAGCTACATTAGGTGCCAGCCTACATCATAAATGTCAGTACAGAACATCCCCAGAAGTGGGGCCCACGTTTTCCACAAAAGGAAATTAATTTATTGTGTTCAAGTCACAGGCAATGTCAGTCCTGCAGCAAAATTAGGGCTTCTGCTCACTATGGGACTTTTAACAGGCAATGTCTTTGTCCCACTATAGCACTGTTGCCTTTTTCCTAACCTGGAAATGAAACTTGAGATAATTTTGGTAAGAAGGTAATATAATGAATATAAACTATCCATGGGAAACATCAGCAGAAAAGATATGGAGGAGATTGATGGTAGAAGAAAGTAATTATGCCTTCTGCTATTTTTAATGATCTCTTCCACTGCTTTCTAAATTACTCAGTCCCTTGTAACTCCATATAAATGCTTACAGAATTAATTACAAAGGTAAATATACAGCTGCAGTTACACATCATGAGACAGTCGTGCTGCAAAATCCTTCTGTTGTAGTTGGTTTGCTTCCTTTATATTGAATGGCTGATAAGATTTAATTATTGTGTCAGGCAGATGTAGAGGCAGCAGAGCAACAGCTGCTTGCTCTATCATTTCTGGCCCACAGTACCTGGCTTGTAATTTGTTCTCTAAGTCCAAGGAAAACTCAGGTCCCTGGACACTGGAACTGTCAGTGGACAAAGTCTACATGCCATGGTGTGAGTGGGACTGAGTTTGAGCACCACTGGGCAAGTTCCCTGGGTACAGTGATTATTTACCCATGAAATCAAAGCTTCACCAACCTGGGTGCCTTGCAGGTGTCACCTGCTCCTACTGTGACCTGTTCTCAAAGTACAAGGCATACATAGCTTGTAATGAGACTTTCCCTTCTCTAGTCTAGACCTGAAATCCTCTCTCTCCGTGGATATCATCTGGCTATGGGCTGAACAAAGCCTGGAGGGTCTCTGTGTTTACAGACAATGCTGAATCTATTATGCACAAGAGCAGAAGCCACAGGTTGGAGCTCTCTGGGCTTGTCTCTGTAATGCCATGAATCAGCCACTTCTTGGTGTGTTCAGTGTAAACCAGCACACTGTCATCCACAGTTCTGTTTCCACTGACAAAGATTTCTCATTCTTAATTCTTCATTGCATCCATAATATGCAGCAATATGACAAATGCATTATGGATGAGAATGAGAAATTAAGATTTCTCATTCTTAATTCTTCATTGCATCCATAATATGCAGCAATATGACAAATGCATTTATCGGAGTGCCCTATCTATAAGGAAAAAGACCCTTGCCAGGTTCCAGAATCCATGAGCAAGTTTGTTTGTAGATATTAACAGCTGTAGTTCTGTCAGTGGAAGATCCAATCTGAGTTAATTCTGCATTGGGGCCATTCAAACCATGCTCTTTGTTGAACCACTAAGGCACAGTAAGTCTTAATGCTGATGTTGTTACAGGGAAGGATCCTGAGAGTGACTGTTCAATAGTTCATTCCAACTGCAATCCTCAAAAATGTTCTCAAATTGGGACTTAGAAATCCACCTCTCATGGGCACAGTTGTGAGGACCACCAGTCTTCCTAGCAACACCTAAAACTTCTGTTTTACTGCTGTCAATCCTTTAGAATTGGTTTTGAAAGCTACTTCAATCTGAAACCATTCTTTCATTGCCAGGCCAGCTGCAACATGTCTCTTCCCTGTTACATCTTTCTGCCTGTGAGCTGGTGGGAAATGTGTTTCCAGTTGTGCCTTGTCTCTGCTCCTGCCACAGCGCAGGCAGCAGGTATCTTATGGTCACTCAGGCCTGTCACTGGTTTCCTGTGATGACCACACTGCCAGTTAGCCACTGTTTTTCCTACTCTGATTCTTCTACCAATCCAGGATTTGACTCAGAGGAGTTCACTGACTCTGCCTTGATTTCTATAGCAAAGACTATTAATAACTCAAATAACATTTCAATCTCATCCCATTTCTCAAAGTGACTTGCTTTTAGATACACTGGAAGGAGCTGTGAAATAGTATTGCTTTTCACAGCTCATCCTCCAGGAAGAATTAATGCAAAATGGATTTATTAACAAGCTCTCATTTGCTCTCCTTTGAGCTTTCTGCAGAGGAGGATACTCAGGTTAACCACAGCAGATCCTAGCATTAGAAAAATCTGTGGAGACAGTTACTTTGGAGAAGGAGAAATATTTTCTCTTTATCTGCTGCTTCTCTCCCACCTGCTTGCTGGGTTTATAGGTATTTGTGTTCAATGAACTTTTGTCTTCGATGCCCAGCTTCTCTGTTTTGTTTGATCACACAGCAAGGTCAGAATGTTGTATTTTAGACTCCATTTGTTGTCATGGGAATGACTCAGCTATAGCAAACATGGTATTATGATGCCTCTGCAGGACTGAAAATGAGGCCCACAGGAGCTGTGAGGGTTTGGTGTTTTCAGCAAATTTGCAATGATAAACCCTTAATAAATGAGGGCCTCAACCTGCACACACTGAAATCCACAGGAGATTTATCATTTATTTCAGTGTCTGCAGTGGGATTATGCACAGGAACAACTAAATAAAGTCAGGATCAGGAACAACTTGTCTGTGGAGGTCAGCAGGTATCTTACAAATGGATTCATTAGTTATATGCCCAAGTTGTTGTGACATGAAACCTACATTAGTTCCATTGCTTTGTGCTTGCTGGAACAATTGCTGATTTTTTTTTGTGTGTTTTTTTGTGTTTTTGGTGGGGTTTTTTTGTTTCTTTTGTGGGTTTTTTTGGTGGTTTTTTTTTTTCTTTGTTTTTTTGTGTAACTATGAGAGGTGTTAAAGGATAAAAAAAATTGAAGGGGACACAGTAAATTTTAATAGGAAAGATGATACATTTGGAAAACACATGGAAAATTTGAGGCACTGACTGCCTTTCTGAGTAGGAAAAAAATAGCGCTTCAATTTTACTAAGTCAAGATATTTTTTTAGATCTGTGATGTGAAAAAGAGATGCTTTCAGGATGTAGTGACCTGAGACCATGGCCCCAATAGGAAATTGAGGAGGCCAAGGTACAAACCTCTGCTCTGCTCAAAGTGATCAGGGTCCTGGAGTCAGGACACTCTTCCAACCCTTTAGTACATCACTCAGGGTTAGAAAAGGACAGCCTAACACAGTTCCACCTTTGCAAGAGACAGTTTTAATATATCATTTCCATATGAGATGGAAGGTTGACAATGAGAAAGATGAGAAGGGTGGAACCACAACCCTTGCTACACAGTGGAATTTCCCTTTCCCAATCACTCCAGCTACTGGCATCAGTACAGCTACCACCCAGCACCCACAGTGCCTGCAGTGCATGTGTCAGATATAGGCTCCACTAAATATTCTGAAATCAAATCTTCCTCTGAGAAAAACTGGCAAAGCTCCAGTGAAGTCAACAGAATTTTAATTTCCACCATCTTAGAATAACAGTTGGAGTACCTGGGTATTGAGCCAAAGTGTCAGAGATATTTTTGAAACACACATGGAAAAGGAATAGGCTGGCATTTAAAAGGAAAATATACTTTTAAAGTTCACCAGCAGGAATAAATGTCCTCCCCCTTCTCCCTCAAAATACCAGGACAAGCAAGGACTGTCAAGGAGTGGACGGCTGTGTTTTGTGTAATGCTAAATGCATGCTTGTTCCAAATGAACTGCACTGGCTGTGAAAATTCACATTTGTACTTGATTCATGTTGGAGCATTTGAATGACAAGCATGGGTTTGGATGGAGGAGTCCTCAGCAGTTCAATCTGTTTGCAGTTAATAACTCCTGACCAAACGCACCGTGGAAAATCACTTGGATGGGAAACAGCAGAAAAGCACTTCAGAACTTGCTACAGAATATTCCTGTGTAAGTTGCTGAAGTGTTTTACTAAAAATCAGTGCCCCCCTGGTTTGCTATTGACCACATTCCAGGATATAAGAAAACACACAGTTAATCTAGCTATTTGAGAGAGCAGAGCAATATAGCATCTCATACCAGCCTCATTAGCAGGGTTTTGCTGCTGCTTGTATGTCACCAGCGTGCCTGACAAAAATCATACCTGCACCACTGAGTCAGTCATCCAGCAGAGAAAAAATATTTAGTCTGGATTTATTCCTCTTACCTCAGAGTATTTCCTGAGAAATGCACTGCTGCCTGAAAACTCCTGCTCTACTTAGGGATGAAGAGACCAGTGCCTTAGTGTCCTACAGACACGACACACAGACACCAGCAGCTATTCCACTTTGTGCCAGGGCTGTACCCAGCCCAAGTATCCTCTATTCTACAGCAGTTGGCACAGATGCATAGGTAGTAAGGCAAGCATAAATAATTTCTCCTTAACATTCTCAGCCTCCAGCTACTTTCAGTTCAGGCAGTTTCCTCAGCCTGATAGGGCTCGTTTTCTTCCAGATACTTGTCCAGTTTCCCCTTAAACCTACACAAACTATACAGTGTCCTCCTCAATGTTCTTTAGCAGGGAGTTCCAGCTGGCATGAAGAACACATCCTTTGTGTTAGCTTTGAACCTGGCTCCTAATTAATTCTACAACAAGAGATGGAGAGTCAACCATCACCTACACTCTCAGCACAATTCACAATGATGTGAAACCCTAAATTAAATGCCTATGCAGGATGAATGCAGGCCTACCTCCACAGTGGGAAGGTCACAACATATTTGGCTTAAACCACAGCAACAGGGACAGAGGAAGAACTTAACAGGAAGAATAGCTAGGCCTTAGAAAGGATCAGCTGCACAGGTAAGGATTCTACCACTTCATTATTCCTCTGAGAATAACCAGAGCTGCCAGGAAGGCTGAAACAACATTCCTTTCATCCTGGAGAGGAGTATGCCTGGACAGGAGTATTAAGCACCTCCACTTGTTTTGGTGAAGCAGCTGTCTTATCAGTGGCATTGTGCCTCTGAGAGACCCGTGCTTCTGCCACTTGAGATCCCACTGGGTACTTCCTCAGCTCTCACGCACAGAGGCAGGTTATTGACAACAAGAAGAGATCAGTTCCAGGGGGATCACAGGCTGCTCTCTCAAACCAAAGCAAAATTGTTTTTTTTACCTCAGTGTGAGATCATTTGGAACTGGGCTTCTCATCAGTTCTCAGCTCAGAGCCATGAATGTCCCCCTCCAAGATAAACAACACATTGCAAATCACAGCTGGCCTTCTCAAGAAGGAAATAATTTAGGGGAGTTGGATACTACTGTCACCACAGAACTGAGCATCCAAAGTGCTCCTGGGCAAAGCACAATCCCATAAATCACATCAGGAACGAAGATCAGCCTCTGTTGATTAGAGGTTATGTGGCCTCTGCAAAAGGACAGTGAGACCCTGAGTTCACAGCTGAATTTTCCTAAAAGCAAACACTGCCCAGGGTAGGAAACCGGCAGTGAGGAATAACTGGGGGGGGGGGGGGGGGGGGGGGGGGGCCCCCTAAACCAGCAGTGAGGAATAACTGGGAGGGGGGGGGGAGGGCTGGGACCCCATTGATCCCTGTGCATTCTCCTTTGCATAAATAGCTACCAGAACGAACCAGAATGCTGAGGAGAGGTTAACTGCAGCCATACAAGCAATTTCAGCTCTGACATTTTCCATCTTCAGGCTGCTTGACTTTGCAGCCTTAATGTTCCTTTCAATTCTGAAGTGCATAAGCGTATGCTTGAAAATAGGTAAGCATAGAGGCAAATTAAAGACTGTTTTCTTCCTTAGGGCAGATTCTGGAGTACCTCACCATGGCTAGGGCATAATCTAGAATCTTCCAGGGAGGCTTCATTTAAAAGAAACAGAAAACAAGCCAGCAGTTCGTATCTGAGGTTTCAGCAGCCACACATGGTGGGTATTTCAGAATTTCTGCTGCAAAGTCACTTAGAACTAAGCACTGTGCCATATGCTACTGTGACACAAATGGATTTATAAAGGTTAGCTTCTATGTGCATATACAGCACGACATGTTTCCAGGAGGAGCATATCACAGGACAAGAGCTACAGCCTGATCTGTTAAAGTAGCACTGATTTCTAGAATTCTCCAGACCTAAGCAAGCAGACAAAGACCTTAGTCTTCTACATTCAGGAAGGCAGGCAAGTGAAACAACTCTTCCCAATTTCCAACTTCCACTCATCCTTGCAAGTTGAAATAAACTAACTAAAATAAGCATAGAAAGAATAAAAACTGAAAGAAAGGCAAATGTTCTGGAACTTGTAGAAGAAGTTACTGATATCAAAATTTGTTTTATCATGTCAACAATGTATGTTTACAGCTGTTTTGCTGGAAACTTCTCTCAAGTGACTTCTCTCAAGTCAAGATCAAACTTTTCTTAAACTTTGGCAGTCACTATACATAATTTAAATATATTTACATTTTATTTAAATACTTTAAAATGTGATGGCTTACTTTTAAATAAATAATAGGTATAAAAATTAGAGGTAATGACTAGGAGAGTTTTTCTTACAGTGCCTTTTACAGTTGTGTTAAAAACCTGTTTTTTCAGGTGTATAATGAAAATTGGTTGCATTTTGCTAATGCTCAACAAATTTTTTTCTCTCTCTCTTAACGTTTCAGTTAGGACATAAAATTATATCTGCTGAGAAAATTATTCTAAGCTATCTCCTTGGTGAAAATCTGCATATACTGCAGCTAAAGGACACATCTCTTCACATGAAGCAGAGAGCACCAACCACCTGCCTAACGAATACCACAGGAGCATGAAAAGAAGGGAAGAACCAGGTGTCCTGGGAAGCAGAATGGCACCTCCTTGCCAAGCACTGCACAGGCAGAGAGCATTGGCAAGGCACAGGTGTGGCAGGTCCAGATAAACAGCAAACCAAGAGCCCCAGACAGCTAACATTTGGGAACACTGTAATGTAAATTGGAAAATGACATGAAACCTACAGAAATAAGAGCACAGAGGCAGGGAGACTCCCAGGTGCAGTAATGTGAAGGGAAGCTTGTGAGCCTGCTGGAAAAGAAAGGGGATGCTGCTGCCTGGCTCAGCATACTTAACACTGAGTCTGAGTTAGGAATGGGCAGTCAAGATTTTTCTGGAGACGGGTTTTTTTGGTTTTTTTTTACTAAGTTTCCTTTCTGAGCAAACATCACTGTAGGGAGAAAATAAGTCTATCCGCTAATTTTTAATGCTAAGATGTCCTTCATCCTGTGTTTGGGTCATGGTATAATTCCCAAAACAGGTAAGCACAGGCTTACAGGCAGAGTGATGAAAAAAAATAATGGAGAGATATTATCTTTACCTATAAAAGAGGTATTGAAAAGTGAGGAAAAGATACCTTTTAATAAGCCTTTTTCATTTTACTAAGACTGTAATTGTACAGAAGATTTCAAGTAGGTAACACCTAGCAGGACCTGAGGAAAACACTTTCAGTAGAGAGGCACAGCTACCACGGGCACTAACACAGAATGCTGTGCTTTTCTGCCACGAGGAACTCCCATCATATCTGCACTTGGGCAGAGCAGACCAGGTACTGTTTTCTTCCTGGCAAGCTGTGGCAGCTCTTGCTTTGCAGTTTCCTGAATGACTGCATTAATTTGATTGGCTCCAGATCAATGGTGTCTCTAAACAAGATTAAATTACATGTTCCTTCTGCCTGTATGTTACAGGAGATTACTCTTAGCAGAATCTCAAAGGAAGCAATTAGCTGACCACTGATGTAATGAATTCTAATTATTTTGTTTGTACAAACAATAAAGCCACATCATTTGTTTAGCAAGGAAGTAATTACTCCGAGAACTTGAGAAAATAAATCAAACAGCGCTACCTAGGCCTGTAAATAATGAGCCTTCAACTTCCTCTTTATGCTAAGAATGCTCATGGAATATTTTCAGGTAGCTGGGAGCCAGCCTTTGAAAGTAACATTTATCATAGTTATTATTGAGCACTTGCTTGATTATGTTCTTGAGTGTGCTAGGTACCCTGCAGAAATATCCATCTGCAATGGCTGTCACTGGCACCTGCTAAAAATTCACTGCAGCCAGTGCAATTTCCTGCAACTGCTTTTTGTTAATCAACAAGAAGTCTCTCACATCACAATCATTAGGCTGTTCTGCTCCTAAGGGCACCAGTGGCAGGGGCATGTCCTCAGCAATGGATGAATGATCAGGAAAAAAAGCATATTATTATAGATGGAGCAGGCTCTATTCTGCCCAGCATTTGACCATGTAGGCTAGAAATGGAATAAAATCAGAAGGCAGTCAAATGAGAATGGTTGCAGCTGGGTCTTCCCCTTCTCCAAGTTGATCTGCTGCTGCTGCAAAAGATCCACAGCTCAAACAGGAGAGACAAGCAGAGTCACTGGGGACCTCGTGCAGCAAAAAAATCAGAGATCAGTCCAAAAATACCTCAACTTCTGCCACTTCTGCTGATTTTGTGTGACTCAGGAGCATGAGGGAGCTGACAAATTAGAGATAACCTGATCCTATTTTATGGAAACTCGCCGATTGTTGCAAGCACAATGATGCAGCCATGTGCACTTCCTGCAGATACTAAATCCTGAGATCAGCCATTCTCTTCAAGGTACTTGGCTTCCTTTACCATAGCTTTGAAAAGACATTCATGCATACAAATATATTTTGCTTAATCTTTCTTTTGTTTCTAGCCACATTTTAGGTGTTAAATTTGAATTTAAAGTAAACTGCATAGCCTAGAATTCTGCAGTTGGCCTGATTTTCCTCTTTTCTTAGGCCAAACAGAGATACACCCAAAAGGGATCAACATTATTTTCTGGCTCTCTTAAGTGGTGCTCAAAAATCTTATGGCAACACTGTCTCACATCCTGATAAAAACTGAATGAAAAAAAAAAAAAACCAGAAAAAAAAACTTCCAGCACTTGGATTCTTGTTGTAGTGTTACTGTTTAAACAGAGAATAAAAGCCCTGAGGTCAGCGAAATCTCACTGAAGTGAGCAGGGTATAAGTTACAGCAACATCTGTACTGGCTGAAGGGAAACTGCAAATCACTTGTTAGTGCAATGGGAGCCATTTCCCTCATGCTTATGAGGTATTTCAGTCCTTTCCACCCTGAGCTGTTTCTCTTTGTGTTCAGTAGCTATTAAAAACTCACAGAGTGAGGGTTTTTTGTGCTCTTACTGTAGGCCTAATTGACAAATGTTTGCTGCCTGCTATTATGTTAAGCCAGTATCTTTGAAATTAACTGAAGGCTTTAGTCTAATTTGGAGAATTTAAGGGTAAATAAATACCATGTACCCCAAGGCAGGCGAGGCAGATGAATTAAAAATGGCATCTAACTGTACTGGAGACATGCTTATGCCTAAAGCTTTTGTTTTGTTTTCCCTACAAACAATTTGACCCAACCAAACAACATGAAATCAGAGAATTCCCTGGTCAGTCTTCTGGAATATCCCTGTGAGCTTCTTCTGGGGAAAAGAAGCACTACTAAATGTTTGGCTGCCTCTCCACCAAGTATTAAAATGTCATACTGTTTCTCCACCCTGAAAAATTCTGGTGACCTTACTGGCTGAAATAATTAATGCTGAGCCAGACAAGCAAGAACAGAAAGTCTTTGGGGGTCTTCAGCAAGGCTGAACTGCAGCCAAAACTATTGAGGAAGGCGTGAAAACTGCCTTAAAACCGGTCAGTGCTTTGCTGGGTAAAAATATTGGAGCTGCTACTCCACATTTGAGAATAAGAGGAATATCTCATCAGAATGAGGAAAGTCTTGATTTCTGGCCATGCTTGAAGTGCACTGTGCTGCACCTGTTAAATATTGGCGTCTTCTACAGAGGTGTTGCACCAGGAGAAATCAAGGGTTTGATTTACCTTAAAATGACTGCGTGATTGTGATCCTGCAAGACATTACTAATTCAATCTCCTTTGTGTTGGGCAAATAAAGCCTTATTCTATTCCTTCTAAACACAAATGGAAAGTGAGATGACAGTACAAAGCAGAACAGCTTCCATAAATAAAGAAAATTGTGACAGAAAAATTTGCTGACTTTATGAAAATGGGATCAGAAGTGCTGCTTGGTTTAATAAGAAACTGGCAGTATTTTGTTTTGTTTTAGCTTCTCCTTATCATCTCCTGTACTGCCTCTATTTTTTATGTCATCACTTCAAAAAGAAAATCCATCACAGGAGGAATTCTGCAGCTTAGAATAAGGATTTAGTCTAATAGCATTAGACAAATCTCTTGACTTTCTCTGACTTTCTGCATTAGAAAAAAGGTGGGCTGGTGATTCAAACCATTTTTTTCAGAAGTGTCTAAAGAATTAGAAGTCCCATTTTCAAAACTATTTTAGGCTGTTAACCACTAAATCCTTTAGAGAGGTTTGGCTCTTCCTTAGTCTCTTTTGAAAAATGAATTAAATTCATATAGCATGTAGATGTATAAAAACTGAGTTTCCCTCCTCTCCCAGCATTTGGATATTTAGCTTCTAGACATATAGTAAGCCTAGTTCAAGAGTAAAAGCTCTGGAATATTTTTCAATTTAAAAATCTGGAGAAAATCATCAAATTCTTTAAGAGTGGCTCTTAATAAGCAAATTGATTTCAGAAATCTTGAGAAAAGTTTAAAATCATTTTCTGCAAAACTGTTTTAGCTTAATAATAGGAAACTGTCTTGCCTTTCTGAATCTGTCTGGTTCCTCCAAAGATCCAGCACTCTGTTTGAAAGAAAGAAAGAAAAAAAAAAAAAAAAAAGAAACATGAAGTTAAGATCCCAGAGGAGCCTGTAAATGAGTATTCACCCACAGGGGATGTTTCTTTCAAATTCATGGTCACCTGGACAGAGTGAACCAGCAGGAGATTTTTTAATGGGCTTTTTAACAACATTAGGCAGAAAGATGACATGTTTTTAGGTTCTTGACTACTTGAATCAGATAAGCAGCTCTCCCAGCAATAGCTTTGACTTTACTGACACCTATTGACGATGTCAATGCTTACAGAAGGTTTTGGTTAACAAAGCATGAGTTATTACAATCAATGGCAAACACAAAAATATGCTCTTTATTAATAAAAGTCATGATTGCCTTCCATGCATTTTAAAGGATTCATGTTCTAAAAAATCTTTGGATTTCAAGAAAAGGTTTCTCAAGGCAGAAAATTTTAAAATGCCTCCAATTTTAGCTGTTCAAGTTCAGATACCTTTGAAAGCACTCGTATACAGAAAGTACCAAATGCAAACCTGTAAATTCTAATCCTTTGATTACAGTATCTTGAAGCTGCTCAGATAATGTGAGTAGTTAAGCTAGAAAAATATTAAGTAATAATTATATATGTTTATGATATGAACATGGCAGTATCTTTAGCATGCCCTGGAATATCTTATATATGATGATGAATTCTGTCACTTTTAGCATGTCTTATATATAACAACTTGGTAACTTCTTTAATAATTTGGTTTTTGCATTAAAATGCCTCCTCTTTATTTCATTCCAAATCATTAACCTATAAGGACATTTTCAAAAGGGACTAGGTCCTTCTGCACAGTTACTTTGAATCAGTTCAGTCAGTGACTATTCTGTCTCACAGCAGGAGACACAAATAATGAACAGTGAATATATTCTTACTGCAGGAACTGTCAAAAAAAAATTCTGTGGAGAATGTTGTGTTGAGAAAGGGCAAAAAATAGAAATCCATGTGCCCAGAACCAGGCACACACCCAGAGTATTCACACACACAAACACCTTTCAGATCCCAGCTGCATGCCTCTTTGCCATTTACTATTCTGGTTTGAAACTTCCATCTCAAGAAATATTTTGAGCATACCACACAAAGAGAAAATGCACCCAACTCTTAAATAAGCAGATTACACACAAATACTGCTGAAGTAAGACTAGCAATGTGAAGGAACCTAAAGAGCAACGGCAGAGCTCAGCAGCTGTGGACTGTGTGCTGTCACCTACCGCTGAGCTCAGGGCCTCTCTCAGCTTGGATTTGTGGAGCATCCATCGGTAGCGCAGGTCTTCCAGGTCTTCAGAACTCCCCACGACAGGATGAAGATGAAGGAGGTCCTCAAAGAGATGCTGACCATGAGGCACACGAGACTGCAGCTCCTAAAGGCAAAGACAAGGCTCAGCAGCAATTCAGGATTCAGGAAGACCCCACTTTTTAAATCAGCATTTGAAAAAACGGTGGTTTACCACACACATTTATTTTTGTTGTTGCTTTTTTGGCCTAAAATTACATGAAACTCACCTGCAGGACTCCTGTAGCCTTGGACATTCCTGTGTTTAGTTTCTAACAATCCAACAAATCTAACAAATTGCCATGGCATTTGGCTATACTCCACAGGAAGACTGAGACCAAACACTGATTTGACACTGACTTTAATCAGCTTCTTTTAATGAACACCTTTGGCATACCACACTGGAAATGTCCAGCCCAACAGCTAAATGCCAGCTGCTCCTTTCCCTTCTACTCTGGTTCTGGCAGACCTTTCCTTGTAGAAAGGATGTAAATTGTCTTAAATTCATGAGCTTCATCTATTCTAGAGTCTCATAAAGCAGCGAGCATAGTGCTTGAATTTTTTGTCTATTTGTTCTTAAGGATTTTTGGGGATTTTTTGAGGGCTGGTGGGTTTTTGGCTGATAGATGGAGTGGTTTTGGGTTTTGTTTTTGTTGTTGTTTGGATTTTTTTAATTCTGGAAGAATTGACACTTACTGCAGTATTTTTCTCTATTCACCCCCTGAAAACTAACCTCAAGTTTACTCTGGTGTGCCTTAATTTCCTCTGCAGAAGATGGAGTCCCAGCAAGAATTTTGGTCAGTTCAGTGTTTTCTCCTCGTAACCACTCTTCAAAGTCATCTAGGAGCTTCAAGTGGCTGCTTGTAGTTTGCCCTTCTCCCATCTTCTCCTGGCATAGAGAACAACAGGAACAAAAAAGCCCTTATTGTTATGTCAGACGTTTCCTCTGAAGGCCTGACTGTGAAACCTTAACCTCCAACTTTGTGACCCACATATCAGATGAAGGCAATGAAACTGTTCCTGTGAAGCTGACATGAAGGCAGACACAGAGTCCCCATCTCACCTGCTCATGGCTGGGATCGACATCAAAAAGATGGAAAGCAGGTCTGGACATCCATCTGCTGTCCACAAATGCTCTTTTCTTCTTCTTGTCAGCCACTGGTCTATTTAACTGCCACTTTTTGAGGAGGCTTGAAAACACAAAACCAGTTATCAGTGCACTGAACATCCACATTTTGACTGGGGCTATGAGAGACAGCTCTGGGGAAACAGCACTATTGTTGTTATTATTATATCATTATTAATACTAATAACACTATTACTATTGAGGTTGTTCCTAACCAGAGTGTCTCACAGCTGCACCAGGACACTAGTTCTAACATTTCCAAGTGTTTTGTTTTCTTTTATTTAGGGGACTAAAAATAATACCTTGGCAATATACCTTTCTTTCTGATTACAGAAGGCAGTACAATCAAGCCTTCCTCAATTTTGTAGTTTAATTTTTGTACCTATTCTGCCAGCATATATGAATACAATCATACATGCAGCACACCATTAAATATTAATACAGACTAGCAAATACAAGCAGCATTTCGGCACTACACAGTGGAGGCAAAATATATTAAGTCTTCATTTCCCAGCTAAAGAGAAGATTTTTAGCTGTGCTTATACTTCTGCATGTTTGCAAAAGGCACAAATCCCATTGCAGATACACCCTCCTTGGAGGCATCTCAAAGAAGAACAGGAAGATGAGACAGAGCAGCACAAGTCACCCAGTCTATGCCAAATTTCCTCTGACACAGACAGGCAGTACAAGAGTGAGCCAGGCATAAGACACTGCCTACTCCGACACGAGGTAAAGGAAGATTCACAGACATTGTGGTTAACTGAGTCTTTGAAAGGTTTTCTTAAAAGTAATGATTTTCAGTTTACAAAAAATTCAATAAAATCCCATCTTGTTTCTAGCATTATGGTATGGCTGTTCACTTTCACAGCACAGATCATAAAGCCTCAAGTGTGTCTGTTCTTACTGCAGTAAAAAGAACCCCACTGAAGGGACATAAGGAAGATCTGCATGAGCACTTACCCAGTTGCCATCTCCTTCAGTGATTTCCACGACTCCTTCAGCTGATCCAGCTCTCCCTGGACATGGGCAGTCTCCTCTGGAGAAGAATTCTCCATGACCAACTGGCCATGAGCTTCCACAAGGTGCAGCTGGATCTCCTTATCTGGAAACTCAGCCAGCAATCTCTGAAATGCAGAGCCCTGACAATTACCCCTAGATATCCTGGGTAAAGTAGAGGCTGTATCAGACTGAAGGCCATGTTCAGTCCAGCACTATGCTGGTTTTGTTGGTACTAGCTAGAACATATCTAGGGGGAAAAAAAATGCTGTGGATGCTTCCAAAGAGCCAACATAGGTCAAAGAGCTGATGGGAGAATTTTGAGGGTGCAAGATGCCAATGCACCTCCTTCTGTAGCCTTCCCATGAAAGATTTTGGTCTCCCATATGAAGGCAACAGCTGCCAGCTAAAGTATCCTTCTAGAGTGAATTTAGCATGTAAAGTACTGCTACACATGGAAAAGCTGGCAGCTTTGGAACAGCTCAGTTCAACAAGCAGAAGGCCAGCTAAAATGGCAGGAATGTTTAATATATTGATGAGTACACACAGGCAAAGGCAGGAATTGTTCAGAGATCACCCTGACAGGAACAGACCACCCATCCTTGGATAATAATTTATCCAACTCAACACTGCTTTCTCATTTTCCCTGCTCTTGTCTGTTACGTGGCCCCACATCCCACAACACAGGGCAAAGCAGAGAGGCAACAGCAGCCAACAGTTATTGCAGGAGAAACACACATCATTACTCTCCTCAAGCAGGAAATCCTCACTACAAACCCCCACTCTTAATGTCTGAATGCTGCAAAGTGAATAATTAACATCTTAAAGTAAGACGCTTTTCTCACCTCCAGGTCTTCCAGCCTGCCCTCGATGTTCTGCTCTCCATCAGCACCCTGGCAGGAGTCAATCTTCTCCCTGGTTACTGAGATCCACTGCTGGAGGTCAGACAGTTTGTCATTATATGCCCAGTGCTTCTGAACGTGGTCTTCACTCTGCTGTATCATCATCTACAAATGATAAAAATATGTCAGCAACCAAAGACAGACCAAAAGCACTTTCTTTACTGGCTCTAACACTATGATGGGCACAGAACCTCACAGGCAAAAAGGAAAAAAACAGCTGTTAATGAGAGACAAAAAACATATCCTTTTAGCATCAGTGGTGGAAACTCCAAGCTCCTGCAGGCCTGAATTCAACCACACGGGGGGGTGTTAAGAACTAGAATAGCTCCCTTCCTTCTCAGCTGAAAGGGAATAGAGAATTTACATGTCTGGGGTTTTTGTACCCCAGTCAATATCAAATACATCTTACACTCCCTGAGTCGGAAATGACTGTACAGACTTGTCTGGCAAAAGTTCAGTCCAGTGATAAATGGGATGATTGAAATTGAAACTAGAATTCCATAGTGCATATTCAGGTAACACTTTAACACACATAATTTTACAGTGAACTGCATAGCTAAGGTAACTTCATGAGCTCTTCTTCTGAGCATCTTCTGAGGTTGCTCTGGAGGTCACTTTATAGGTATGTTTGCAAGCTACAAAATGCCTCAGCACAAAGCAAGTATTTATGCAATCGCAGCACTTTTCTCTCATTAACTTTTAGATCACAAAGCCATAAAAACCCCAAACACTTTTGTACAAACCCCCTCTCCCATAATCTGTGAACTGCAAGCAACACCATGATAATATGAGTTCTTTTGGTCAGGAATCTCATGCCCACTCCAGAAACAGTTTATACAGACACAAAATCTGTGTGGATGGCATCCTATCCCCAAGGGAAATCACATTAGAGATAATCAGAGAATCCTGGAAAAGTTATCAAAGTCTTACGAATTCAGTGCTTTCTTTCCCGTGAAAGTATCTGTAACTCAAAGTATGTAATGTCATATGCTCAAAGATGTTTTAAAATATTTTTAAATAGAGGCAACTGACAATTCCCCAGGCAACTAAAAACTTCCTCATGTTACCTCCAGTGATCTCTTCAGGGCTTGAAAGTCAGATGAAAGTTGGTTCATTTCATGCCTGTGTGTGGTATTTGACTGAACAAGCTTGTCTACCTCCTCCATGTGAATTGCAAGCTCTGCCAGGTCATCTTGGATCATCTGCAGAGGAAAAGACCGATTCCATGTGCGTAGTGTGCTAGGCACGGCATGGACTTTCAAAAACATACACCAAAGGTAGCTTCATTTGACAGTGTGAGGCCAAAAAAACCCAATAAAAACCACTGTCATTAAGAAAATGAACTGTTTCGATGCCTAGGAGTAAATGTTTCTGAAAAAAATAGTTGGATGTCCTTTACATGTTACTGGGAGCTAGCAAAGAAGATAAGTTGCTGAGAAGTGCCAAAGGAGCCATAGGATAGCCAGCAAAGAACTGTGGTGACAACACCCCTGTGGTCACCAAGGATGAAGTGCCACAGTACAGGTGTACAGCTCACCATGGCAGTCATGTTCCCTCTCCCTTCTCCTCCTGCTCCTCTCTCCCCTCTCCCAGGTATGTAATCACACTGTATGCCTTGAACAGGCTCTACTGCATGTTGGACCCTTTGCTGAGCCAGTTCAAAACACTAACCAAAACATTATCATCTTTTCCCATTATTTTTTTTTCTTATCTTGGATAGCTGGATCAGCCATGGAGTAAATCCAGCATGTGTCACAGCTGAGTGACAAGGTAAAGAGCAGAAAGAAGAGGATACAGAAGGAAGTGGAACAGTGGAAACTCTTTTGAGGAAGTTAACCTGAACCAATCTATCTTGTGCAGTTTTACTGCCAGTGGGAAGTGTCAGGATACACTTTCTTTAGCAATTAAACTAGCCCAAGAAGGCATACCACCAACAGCTTACAGCTGCTTCTTCCTTCCCTCAAGCTCAGTTTGCCAGTGCTTCATCTGCACTGCTTTAATTTCATTCACTCATGCTATAAACTGGACCAAATGAAATCATCTAACACACAATCGAGGGGAAAGGTACTGAATTCCCAATGCTAGGAAAATATGAACAAACAGGAACCACAGTCAGCTGAGGATAACATGGCCAAGCAATACTGCAATGTACCTGGAGTCTCTGGAGTTGTGTCTTTTTACCCAACAGGTCAGGCCGTGGTTCCTTCTCCAGATCTAATTTGGCTTTGATGGCAGATAATTTCTTCTGCAATGGTGCAAAACCGGCATCAAAGTTCTTATGCTGCAATATCAAATTCTAGATGGAGAAATAAGAAAACAAGTCCAGCATTTAACATATATACCTTGGCATTATGCTTTGTCAATAACTGCTTCATATTCAGGACAAACACTGAGCTACACTACGCAACAGACCACAAATTTATTTGAATATTTGATTAACCTAGAAAAAGGGATTAGTACTAAATTATAAATTTATATGTATAAAACTGGTTTCGTAAAGACTCCATCTTTGTCTTTATCACAGGCAAAGACAGTATATGGGTTTTGTAGTTCACCTGAAGTTTGCTCTTGCTTTGCAGCAGACTTTTGTGTAGAATTTCTCTCTCCTTTGAAGCTTCAGCTACTTCTTGAAGGAAAGACTCTGCTTTTTCCTCACCAAGGACATTGTTTAGCATATCTTTCTTTACCTGTAATGTCATCAACTTCTCTTTGAACTGGGAGCTTTCAGCTAGAGCAGCCTGAAGGAGAAAAGTTCTTCCAGTGAGATCATACCAAAAAAAAAAAATCATATAACCATATTATTGTCACACAAGTTACACAACCAAAGCAGTACGACAAAGTCAGGTAAAAACAGCATGCTGGGCCAACAAGGGGTAACAGAAGGTACCTCAACAGTGCCCAGTTAAAGGAAAAATCTTCCTGATAATGTTAGAGGCACCAGGGCTGCATCCATTTTGTGAACAGAAAGAGAGGTAAGCTGTACTATGGAAAGAGTTGTCTGTGCAGAGGAGAGGCCTAAACAACCAACAGAAAGGACAGCTTGAATGCTCATCCTGAGGATAAATTCCAACCCTGTTCACAGACACATTTATTCTGGAGATCACAGGGATGACAAAGTAACAAACACACCTTGCTGGGAACACGTGCTAATTGTGCATTTTAATCCCACATCCATATCATCAGATAATTCTTTAACAGAGTCCACAAACTTCCCATCCAGGGAGATCTGGGCTAATGCAAAACAATATTTTCATCGTTGTTAAAGATACCTAGCACTTTCTGCGGCCTACTCAGCTGACAACTCCAAATGGAAGGCAGAAAATAAGACAATGTGCTACAGCTGGAGCCAAGGAAAGAGCTCCATCCCTGCTGTGGGGTTTCCTGCCACACTGGCAGGACCTTCCAGCTGCTGCTGCCTGGCAGCTGTACGCAGCCTTGGTCAAACCCACATTTCTGAACTTAGCAACAGCTCTGCTACCTCAATGTGAGCCAGCTCTGGCGCAGGAGTCTCCAGGAGCATCTGGACCGATGGCTTCCACTGCTCAAAACTTTGCAGGGGATCTTGGATGAGTCTCCACATCTCGGTTTCTGTATCAGTGCTCATTTTAGAAGTCTTGCTTCTAACACTGTAAGGATAAAGTGACAACCAAGAGAAGGATTATGAAGAAATCCAAGCCCAAACATTCTATTCTTCAAGGCATGAATTAACACAATACTGGGGTGTAAGCCATACACAACACAAAAGCCTCAGTCTGTTTTACTGCCTGAGCCTGCTGCTGCTTGCCAGCAGCTGCTCTGTCAGTCAGAGACATCTGACAAAACTTTATTTAGATGTCGCAGGACACATTTGTCTTCTGTGCAACTGTGTATCAGGAGCTACTTTGCTTTTCTCGTAGCCAGCAGTCTTCCCTTGTATGTGAACTTTCTTGGCTGCTGTCACCAGTGTGATTTAACAAATCATATTATCAGAGCAGTCTCACTGACTCACGGGAGGAACAAATCAAGAGTGTCTAGAATGTAACCGCAGTTGCCTGTAAAAAATGGTTTTGTTTCTTAAAAAAATTACATTAAAAAGTCTTTGACAACCTCATGTTAACAAAAAAAAATGAAAAATACATTTTTATTTCAAATACAATTATTTTAAATTTTGCAGAACCACTTGAATTTATATTAGTACATAGAGGTGATTCTGATAAAAAAAGCTTTGTATTTATGTAGATGTATCCACATATACACACCGCTCTATTATTGGAATACTATAAATCAGCAAACCTTCAATGAATACCCAGGCTTCTCTTAAAAAGAACACAGCCCAAACACAGCCAAGTGACAAGGCCCAGCAGTGACACACCCCATGCAGCTGCCTCCTGTTTTTCTCAGCTTGCCTGACCTCCCAGTTTGCAGAATCCTGCATGATTTGCCAAAATGCAGCCCAAACTTTATGCTCACAGGGGAACAGTATCTTGCAAACTCACAAGACAAGCAGGTGAGAGCAATGCCAGTCAGGATCAATGCTGCCTTTCCATACAAACAGAAACAACACTCTTACCTGTGTCACTGGGCCATGACGGGGCTAAACAAAGGCAAGTTTGCAGAGGCCAAAAGCTCTGCAAATAGAAAGTTCTGACTTTCCACGTCCTCGGCCATTTGCTCTGCTGCCCCTGCCAGGCTCAGTGGGAAGCTGCCAGACTTCCCAAAGCAGCTTTGGAGAGAAGCTGGCAAAGAAGCAGCTGCCATTTTCTACTCAGAGGCAAAATGCCTGCCTTCTTTGCTCCTCTTTCAGCTTTGTTTAGTTGCTAGTTTTTAAACTGAAATCCTTTCCCACAATGACCTATAACCCTTCCAGCAGGACAGCATACTGTGCACAGAGGGAAATAAGCTGGGATACAGGAAAAGAACTGACCTTCTTTTTTCCCTTAAAAAATGATCCTTTCTTCTAGTTTGCAAAATTTGCTGCAGCTTCTTTACTTCCTGATTCCAGGCAGCCTGGAAACGGAAACACTGAAGTCTGGGAGAGGCTAAACTTTCAGAGTTTCCAACCCAAGGCAAGTTGAAAACAGGAACATGCATATAAGCTGCCAGGAGAAGGGGAATAAACTCTGCCAAATAATTGCTAAGGCTGGTGAGTCACCGCAACAAACTCAACAAGGGAGGGCCATAATTCTTCTGAACCGTTTACTACCACAGCTCCTGTCCTGATTTTCTAGTTGCTAGCATGAAAGGCAAGAAAAATACATAAATTATTATTATAAAATGCTAATTAGATCAAATTATCTGCCAACAATCTAATTTTCTTCAAACCATACACAACATTAATGATGTAAGATCATTGCTTGAAAATGACCAGGAGCCTCCAGCTCCTAGCAAATGGCTAAAATTACAGCTTGACTGAAACACGGAGGCGGATGTAACTATCAAAAGCTTTTTTTTTCTGCCCATCACTTACAATTAACTTTTTTCTTAGGCCCCTGACAATCCCTGAGAGAAGATTCCCCCCACCTGCCCCCCATAATCAGACTTCCCAGTACCTTTGATACTGCTGTATTGCAGAGACAACACTGTCAATGTGTGGCTGCACATCTTGGGAAAACCGTAGCAGTTCCTTAAGCTGAGCCTTCAGCCTCTCAATCTTTGACTCTTCTGCAGCCAGAGCTGCTCTTGTTGCCTTAATTATAAAAATAATGAACAGATCGTACCTTATGTAGTGTCTTATATGAAATAAGAAGTAAGGCTGTGTCTCAGGGTATGCACAAATCCCCTTTCAGTGGCTTTTTTCCTGGTTATAAGGAATATGGTCTTTGCTAAGACACAAAACATTCTCAGCAACAGTTTTTTTTCCAGCAGGCTCTCTCTCCTCCCCTCACACTGCCCAGCCTCTGCATCTGATCTGCAGGGTTCACTGTTTGAACAGAGTGAATCCCAAGCAGGCCTGGTTTCAGTTCACTGATTGTAGTGCATAACACGAGCTGCATTTTTTGAGCAGTCTAAAAAACATCTGTTTGCCTGAACAGATCTTTCTCAGAGACTCTCATACGGAGAATGTTAATTCTAGGGTGACTCAGGGAAACAACAACTAAAACCCATGCAAATGTAGCTGGATTGAACCAGTCTAAATTTTTTTGATCCTTTTTGCATATACTTCTCCCAGTTAGTCCTGCATAGTTCTAGAAATACAAACAGCAGTGAAAGGCATTTTGAGAGCAGATAATAAATGCAAAGCTGGCCCTCGAGAGAAAATGAGCAGTAAAGATCCTTATCTACTTAACGTGTGACAATTTTTTTGCACTTATTTTTGCAGCAGATTGGTTTTGGTGTAAATATTGGATTGTTACAATCTTAGGACTCCTTAGTACTGATGATGTGTCTGCTAGTAAAGGAAGAGAGGTACCTATCTTACAGAGATGATGGATATGACATAGCAATGGTCTTACCAAATACCTCAGAAATATGTGTACTTGTGTCAGTGTATATATATATATTCAGTGAGGCATTAATTTCCTGCTTCTTTTTAAGTGGAGCAAATTGTGCTGCTTGCTCTGTGTTGTGCTCTTTTTGCATGTGATTCCTTTGAACTCTAGGCACAAACTGCAGCACATCCTCCAACGCTGCTCCTTCTGTGCAGTGTAAGATGAAGGCTGGGGCAGTTGACTCCACTGTTGGCAGTCACATTTTCCTCAGTGTGTTTCACACACACTCATTCTCTTTCCTTATCATCTCTAACCAATGGGACAGGCATCTGTTGGATGTGACTATGCATGTTCATTCTACAGCTCCACTTCCTCCTCCACACAAAGGATAACAACTTACATTGCATTTTTTCCACAGAGTTAGAAACTCATCTTCAGTCTTTTCCCCTTCCCCAGGGTCCAGGTCATTTTCTAGTCTCTGTAGATCTTTCCTCAGCTGCTGGATGTCTGCTTCTAATTGTTTGGCTTGGGACTCATAGGCACTTTCAGACTGTTGGATCTTGAGCAATCTCTCCTCCTCCTGACTACTCAGCAGTTTCAACTTCTCCAAGGCTTTTCTTAGCTCTTCGAGTTCATCCTTCAGTCTTGCAGATCCAAGTGGAGAGGTATTCTGAATCACCTCTGCACACTGATTTTCAAGGTGCTTCCATTTCTTTCCACCACTCCTAATGTCTTTGGCAATTTCCTGCAAAAAGAAGTAAATAAAGATTGTCTACAGGAATAGAAAGCTGGGGGAAAAGATGAAAACAGTAGGAAAAAAGATCACCTCTCCTGGTTGTATGAATTTTGGTTTTCACTTCTTATTTCAAAATATGTCTTTTTTTCAAGTGACCAGGCTTAGTAATCTGACTGCCTTCTGAGTAATATTAATTGCCATTGATTCTGAAAATATTGGTTTTTTTTAATGCTTATAACTTGAAATCCCCAACAAAGAGAACAGGAGCTGCAGGTATTAGACATATATTAGTAGTTGGATCTCAGAGATTTTAAGCTAAGCATTAAAAGCATTGGCACCAAAATAAAGGATACTGTTCTCAAAACTGGTATGTTCCTTACCAGCTCTAAACTCTCAAAACCTGTGAACCTTCAGGGTCTACTTGGATCAGGTTTACCAAATCTGATTTATTTAAACAAGATTCTCGAAGAATCACATAACTGTTGGAGCTCAGGCTTTAAGAAAAACAAACCAGACCAGTTTGTGACTCATACTGGAAGAACCACACATACAAACAGTTTCAGGACCTCGTACAACTCATCTGCCCTAGCCCATGCTAAAATCACCATCTATTTTGTATGTGTAATTCTTTTCTCAAGGACACCCTTGTATGGTTTGAGCAACACATATGGGCATGAAAAACACACAATCCTAGCTCCTTGTTAGAGCTATATTGTTTTAGGACCTTCAGTGCCTTTAGCTTGTCCTCTGCTGAAGACTTGGTTGCTTCTCCAGTGCAGCAGTTTAATCTCTCTGCGACACCACTCAGCCACGATTGAAACTGGCTGACACTGGCGCTGTACTGCTCATGTTCCTTGGTGATCGTTTCAAGCAGTTTCACTCTGTTCTGTAACGAGAGACATCAGAAGTGGTGAGGACTGTGCTTATCTGGCTCTTTTTCCTCTACATTGTAACCCAGAACTTACAAACAAGACTCCCTTTTCGGGAGCCCTGATAACACTAGGCCTCCACAGGAATTCAAAGTTTACCTCGAGAAACAGAACACGAAAGTACACAAAGGCTTGCTCCTGTCTGGATTTTGCTGCAGGCTCTCAATGTCTAAGTCTCCAAGAACACAAGCTGCAGAACACAAAGACCCTGTAAGCTGAATTTCTGGCTTTCTGAGCCTTCCTACCTTCTCATTAGAAAAAGAAAAGAGACAGAAGTTTGTTTCTGGTTTCACTTTGAAGACAAGCAGTTACATTGCTCTTGTGGGTTAAAAATAAAAATGAGCACATCTTCCTTATCTCTCAAAATGAAAATAAAAGAATGCAGTAGAGGCATGAAAATTGTTTTAAATACTTCATCATTTAAACAGACTGCATTGAAAGTTATCATCACCTTCAATTGTGTAGTCCATGCACTTTTGTACTTACTTAGCAGGTCACAAACTATTCTGTGGTGATATCACAGGCTCTGGAAACAAATTCAAGCCAATGGAAAGCAGGTTTCATTTTTCAAGTTACTGCCTGAGCACCCTATAACCAACAATCCCTGAATTTACAAGGGCCTGCACACCATGAGCTGCTGCCTGCTGATCCAGTCTGGCACTCCTCACAAGCGTTTGCTCAGACTGGCCTTGTTTGCCAGCCCAAGTTCAGGCCTTTTTGATTTTGACACAAATCACCTGCTCTGTTGTTTCACTAGTGTAATATTCAACATAACTATTATCTTCTGCAAAATCAGACTGATTTTTCCTTGCCCTTCTCCAGTTGGCATGGAGAGCAATGGAGGTACACTGTGGTTACATTAGATTAAAAAAAAAAAACCAAAAAACAACCACTCCTTGTGCAATCCATTTAGTGCTTGCAGCATGCTTGAAAGCACCCTCTGCTCTCACAGACAATGGGCCAAGTTTCATTTTGTGTAATGCAGGACACAGCACTGGCCTCTGAGCAGGGCAAGCAGGCTGACAGCTGCAATGGTGGGCACAGCTGAAAAGTCCCTTTTGCATTTGCCTTGTTCTTGTGAGGCTCTGGAGAGGTCCTTGTTGCGGCGTGATACCATGGCTTGCCTCAGTTACCCCGTCCTTCCCCAGGTGTCAATCACTCCTTTCCCCACCCTGACTCCTGCTGGGCACTGTCTATCAACCCAGAAATTCCAGAGGAGCAGCGAGTGATTGGGCAGATTCAAAAGATGCCCCCCGCCCTTGGAAAGGCATTAGGGCATCCAGGTGTCCTTTTCCCTGAGGCCTCCTCCCCCTGTACCTGTGCCGGTGGTCCCTGTGTTCCCTCCCCTCTCCCTCTCCCCCGGGTTAAAAGGACAGGCACACCACACGCTGGGGGTGTCCTTGTAGAGCTGTTGTACATTCAGGGGCCATGCAGCCCAGAATAAAAACTCTGGATTAAACCCTACATCGGGACCAACTCTTTCCTCCACCATCGCCTTAAAAGGTTTCTCCAGCACAGGGAGGCCTGAGGCGAGACCCTCTTCTACCAACAAGCTCCAGCCGTAAGCACTGGAGCTCAGGCATGCCTGGGCTTGTCCCCACATGCCCAGCTGTGACCCACAGGTAGCCAAATAGCATCTCTGGGGAGAAAAGACCACAGGTGCTGCTATTTGGTTCAGCAGCAGGGGCCAGACGAGACAAGGCACGTCCCATTCAGTGATATTGGTAAAATCCAGTAGGTGCCCACACCTGCCAACGTGCCTGAGGTGGCAGTGAGCCATCTCCATTCTGTCTCCTGTTCTCCAGCCAGGCCAACAGGATCCCCTTGTGCTGGGGGTGACGGTCCCTCTGGGACTTTGCCCTTCACCTTTGGGACAGGTAAGCCCATGGTGCACTACAAAGCCATCACCCTGCAAGTGGAACACCACCAGCCTGTTTTTCACACTGCCACTTCAGTCTCTGCTGACTTTTGCAAATCCTGAGTGATGCCCCTCAAGTTAGCTGACTTGCTGTGGGAAAAAAGAGGAACAGCTAAGGGACAGTTGTTTCCCATGGAGGATGAAATGCTGCCTATTATTAGAGCATGATCTTTAACAGCACCAGCCATACACAGGTTTGGATGAAACCAAAGGGTAGAATTATGACAGTATATTTCTGTGCCCAGGATGTATCCAGCAGAACACCTCACTTGCTAAATGCCCATGTGTAAATTCTCAAATCTGCAGAGGCTAAACAATTCATGCTTCGACCTCAGGTCAAGGATCTGAAGAAGACAACCATATGGAGGTGTAAAAGGGCCACACACCAAAGTGACGCAATTCAGGCTAAGCTTATTGACTCCAGGAATTAGATTATTTTACTGGCAGAAGCTCCAAAAGGCATAATTATAGCAGTGTAAAAGGGTCACACACCAAAGTGACCCAATTCAGGCTAAGCTTTTTGACTCCAGGGAATTAGATTATTTTACTGGCAGAAGCTCCAAAAGGCATAAATCAGAATAACAAAGCAGAGATGTTATTAAGCTCAAAAATCTTAGGCTGATATACAGGAGGTTCAAAAGGAAGTCAAAACAACCTACCCTTGACCAGATAAAATAAAGGAATAAGCAGGTTGGGTGAACAGCTGGTCTGTGAGGTCAAGGAATAGATGCCATGGATCTGGACAGACTGTGCTAGCTGTCAGACAAAAAGCTTAAAAAGAGTTGGCTGAGCCCTCCCCCCCACAAAAGGTTAAGCAGGAAAACTTTCCAATGATGAAAAATAAGGAATCACCTGCTCCTGTTAGGTTAGCTGTTTGGGGAGCAGCACAGTGTGAAACTCAACATCCACATTCACTAGGCTGAAGTGAGGAGACATGAAGCAAGGACATGGCCCTGCAAAGAGTAAGAGCACAGACAGGAAAGGAATGGGTTTGCCAAGGGCTGCAGGGAAAGGAACGTGTCTGGGCAGCATATGCCCAGCCCTGGCTACTCAAGGAAGGAGGACAGAGGCTTAGGAAGCCCCCTCCCCTTAGCTGCCTTCACAGTCAGGGAAGGCAAATAAGCCTCCTCTGGAAGGCAATCTAGAGCACATAAAGGAAGTTCCTACTTTAAATCCCACTGCAGAGTCTCAAGGAGAGTACAGAAAGCTCCTATAGCCCTTCCTGGTGCTTTTAGTCTTACCCTTGGGGTACCTTAGAAAACTATTCTAAGTATCTAGGTTTCAGTTAACAGAGACAACCTGGACTGAAATTAATCTGATGTGTTCAGAAGTATTTAATATATTTCCTAAATATCAACTTCCCATACATCATAACTTTTCTTACCATCTTGAATCATCATTTATGCTGAAACATACAACCATTTACCTCTGCATATTTTTAATTTCCTAGGCAAGGGAAAGCATGTAGGAAATGGCTGCCACATCTAAAAATATTCCTATCAATGTAATTAAAATATATGCTTTTAAATTTTGGGAATGTTAAAGACACATGTTAGCACTAAGAAAAAAAAACCCCAAAAAAACCTCCCACCATTTGCTCATACCAAAGAAGCAATATCACAGGCAAACCATTTAAGAAACACTGTCCAAGAGCCTGCATTCTGACAGAGCTGGACAACTGCACAGGGTCTAAAAATGCCCTTCAAACACCAGTGTAATCTACAAACACCAGCGAGCCTCCTGTGCTCAGGCATTCAGCTGGCATCTGCAAGTCACATTTAGTCTGGCTTCTCATCATGTGAGGGGCCAGAGCAATCCCCTTACAACTGCTGTGTCTCTTTCATTCATTCATTCATTCATTCATTCATTCATTCATTCATTCATTCCTCCTGCCCACTGGAAGAGGTGGCAGGGTTTCCCTAACAAATGTTATACTTTCCAATGCAATTCCCAAGGTGCCTGTCACCTTGGCATTAGATAATAAACTCCTCATTTACTTCAGTTGCAAAATCCAAGGCTTTCCAACTCCTTTCTTTGTTCCATACCTCCTGAAAGAGGGATTTCTTAGCTGGATTCTCTTACTCCATCGTTCTATGAAATGTGGTATTTATAACCAATGCCAAAGAAAAGCTTTTTCTAGCGTCTCAGTTGGCTGGAAACATAAAGACATATTTACTAACTAGTATGAGCCACTTCCTGATCTCATTTTCACCAGCACATATCCAAGTTGGTTAGAGAAATCACACCATGTAAAATCAGTCTCAGAGAGGTCACATTCTGGGTTTGAGTATTCAAATTACTTGTCTAAAAGAACAGCTTTATTAAAATAACTAATGACCATCTCCGGCTTCAAAACCAAAAACAGTTTTGGTGAGGAGGGAGTGAATGATAATTTTAAATGGCAGTCTAGATAGGCAACACCTGAATTCTCAGAAACCTTCTTATTTGTATATCCAGATGCCTTATAATCAAGGGATCTACCTTTAAAAACAAATAATCAGTATTGAGGCCCAAGTCTGCTGGTGGCTTCTCTCTGGCAGCTGCAGCTACAGAATTTCAAAACATACTCTAGATTTTGGAGAGACATTAGCAGTAGCTGTATATTTATGGCTAGAAAAGTACCTGAACTACGTGCTCACAAAAGATGCCAGCTTAGGGGTTTTTTTGTCACTTTTGGGGCTCGGGGTATTTTACTTCAAAAGATAAAATGTATCTATGGGGTAAGCAGGGCAATAGAACAAGCATCCCAATGTTGTTGTTCTTCCAGTGTGAGCTGAAGTTAACTTGGTACAACAGCATCCAGGGAGGGAAAGCATCCATCACTGTCAGGCTCCAGTTCTGGACTGAAGTGTAGGTGTGAGAATTAATAGAAGGCAGCATTATAACAGAGGCAGACAGAGCAGAACCAATGTAATGAAAATTATTTCTATTTGCACCAGGTACTTCCAGCCTATGAAATTCTGGAAGTCACCATGAGCAAAAACTAGGTTTTAATTTCTATGTTTAGTATAGATGTATCTATATATATATTTAAAGTATCCCTTTGAGTATTTCTATTGATTTGATTAGTAAGAAATTGAATTCTTCTGCCCATCCACAGATGTCTGCCCCTCAGCCATACCACATGGTCTAATCCTGTCTTTATTTGAGTTTTAGAAGTGAAAAGTACAAGCATTTTCTAAAACCTTTATGCAAAAACAGGGTGAAAGGAAATCACTGGTATTAAAAGATGAAGCAGGATGTCTTACACCAGCCTATTTAACAACTGTTCAAGCTGGAAGATTAGTATTGGGCAAGAATTAGTATCTGTGTGCATGAAAATCTTTCAGATAGTGGAAGTGGCCACAGAGCAAAGTGTTGGGCCAGAGCTGACTCCCACCTCTGTGTTTCCCAGTTCTGCAGGCAGGGAGGGCAGCTCTGGGTCTCAGATAACCCTACTTCCTCCAGCAAGGCTGTGTCCATGCAATATTCCCTGGCTCCTGGCATGGGTACTCTGCATCTGGTTATACATGAACCACTAATGTGATGAAAGATGAGGAACAATTCAAACTTTATACAGAGATGATCTAAAGCAATATTCACTAGGTCACAGCAAGCACCCTGCAGTTACTTTACAGCAACACACTATAAAGCACCACGTAAGAGCATCCCAATTAACATCACCCCAGGACAACAGCTCATCTTGGGACTTGACAATTGTTTCAAACAGTCCATTGACTGAAAGAACAGGGGTCCTCAGCTCTGCTTCCTTTTGCAGCCCTGCCAGGTAGGCCCCATCACTCAAGTAGCAAACAACACCGTAGATGGGAGGAATTTGAACACTTCCCACTCTTCATAAGTGTACCTGAGCTTCTTGTCTGATTCCTTCATATTCCACCCTCATTTTCTTCTGAGCATCTTCATCAACACTGGGGTCACCTATCCTGCTGAACAACGAAGCAGCTTCCTCCAGCAGCCTTTCCAGAAGGACTGACTGATTTAGGACATCATTCTGCAAAACCTGAGCATGGCTCAGCTGCCACTGCTTCTCCTTTAAGCCAAGCTGCAACTCAATGTCAGGCTCCAAGGTCACCCTCATGTTGTGGATCCATGTGTAAAACTCATTCTGGGCTTTCAGGTACTCGCTCCAGTGCAGCCAGACCCACTCAATGCGGCTGTTGGGGAGAGCAAGAGAGAGCACTTAGATGAAATGATGATGGGAGCAGTGGAGACCAACAATGCCAAAAGGCCTTCAAAGCAGTGCACAAGGTTCTCAGCAGTTTTAACTTGCTCTGACTTTGCAGGGTTTGGGCTCACTTCCCAGGTTCTCTCTGCTTTGGGGAGCAAATATTCTGTATAAGGTTCTGACCAAACTCATCATTGCAGACCATGGGGTGGATGGACCAGGTTGTGAAGGCAGAGCACTGAGGTCTCACTGATCCTCTCTTCCCACACAGTCCCCAAAATGCTCATGGGATTGGGATTAGCAGGGAATTGCTATCTACAATCCAGGGAGCAGAGAGAAGCAGGAAACACTTGATGAAAGCACTGGAGGAAACAGCTGCCTCAACACAGCCAAGAGTGCGTTTGTCTTACCTGTGACAATGAGTAATGTATATGGCTGTCTCTTCCCACAAGGCTTTAATGTCTTTCAGTTTAGAGAGCACCTCATGCTTCTTATCCTCACTGATGCTGCGAAGAGCAGCATCTGCCTTCACAAGAATCAAGTCCATTTTCAAGCTGCCTTCTGGTTCCAGGGCACGTATTTTCTATGAGAAAAACAAATGATACTGAAAGCATGGAAAGAAAACAAGCATCATTGATGAAATGTAAACTTTGTTTTTACCCAGGAATCATGAACTCATAGAATCATTTAGGTTGGAAAAGACCCTCACAATCATTCAGCCCAGTTGTTAACATGACTACCATGGGATGGAAATGTCTCTCTACAGAACAGACAATTAACCCTTCCCACCTAACTCCCTGCTGCAGTTTCTCCTGAAAGGAAAATATGTTTTTTCAGACATGTTTATTCTTAAACATCCTAAAGGACTGAGTTTAACTGAAAACCACACAGCAGTTGAAAAACGTTTAAGTTGGCTACAAAAAACAGACCATCCTCTATGAAATGCCTGTGGCTGTGTTTCCATTGCTGCTATAAGGTTACAGCACTGTGTTGCCCCAGGCCAGCTGCTCTTCCCACCCTGCCAAAGCACAAGGAGGCAACCTCCACAGGCTACACTGCAGCCTCTCCATTTTAAGCTATACTATAAGAAATCATGAAGCATATTAAAAAGGCTTCCTAGTGCAAACAAAAGTTGGCTTAGAAAAGAAGCCAAGAGAAATTAACTAGTGGAATTTTCTGCCTGCTACCAAATTTTGCTTCAACCCTAAATTGCTAAGTTATGAGTTGGTGAAAATGTGTATCTTACACAAATAGGAATGCCAGGAACTGAAAGTGGAGTCATCTAATTTTAAGTATCCAGAGATGGAAAAATCAGCACAAGTTCTGTACAATTTAACAGATTAATTATCCCCCAATTCAGATGTCAGCTTTCAACATTACTTTATCCAAGTTTCTGATACTATCAAATTAGTTTTTCTTGCTGGTCTTCCATAAACTCCTGGCAAACTGCAGACTTTCCAGTTTGAAGAAAAAGGCTGCTACAATGAAAACACCAAAATTTTAAAAATCAGCGATTACTTTTGGTAAAGTTAGGCCTATGGGATTTGATCATGTCAGTTATTGCAAAGGTGAGACAAGTAAAAGGTCTTTGGATCTCCAGTCCCACATTCTCTTAAAAGCAAAGCCTGTTCTTTTGGCATGTAGGCAGCACACCTGCCTGCGATGTATCAACAGATGTTTGGAGAAATTATTTACTAAGAAAGGTATGATTAATAGAATCCAGAGAAGCAGAGCAGGGCAAAGCAAGAAAATACAAGCCACAGATATCATCTAACAGGTGAAGTGTAAGAGTAAAGCTGTATTCTAAGCCTGTTATTTTTCCAGCAATTAGAAGCAAACAAACAGCTGGAGGGAAAGCAGTGGCTGTACAGTCAATTTTCTTTTTCAAATCTGTTTTTTACATTATTTGTCTCATTGGCTGACATTTTTATTAACAAATTAACAGAAAATAAACCACAGGAAGGAAGCATGAAAAAAAAACCCTGGCAAGCCAGGTGCAAAAAAAGAACTGAAAACTAAACAGTGGATTTGAACACAGCCAATAGGTGAAGCAGTGAGCACATCATGAGGATATCTGAGCTGGAGACAGAAGCCAGGCCCAGAAAGGAGGTACACACAGGAAGAAAGAACTTGTTAATCTTTAGGGTGATTAATCTCCAAAGTCTGAGTTGAAAGAATTTCTTAACATTACTTTTTGCATGTTACAGATCTCCTCTAAAGCCCACAGAAGTAAACAGGCTTCAGCAGCTCAGGCCATATCACATCACCACAAATCTCTAGACCTTATAAGTTATCTCTGCCTTGAATGTTCCCCCTTTGCCAAACTACCACTCTTCTACTCGAGTTCCTGTGCCTCTTGTGTGTTTCTTGAGACTGTACACATCATAGTTTCCCAGACAAAAGAAAAGGTGAAAATAATTTAAGGTCAGAAAAATTAAACTATAGATCAAGATAAAATGCTTCATGTTTTTATGACTGACATGCAAATCTAGCCATCATCCATCACTCCATGAATAGTCTTTATATTATGCCACAGGCAAGATCCATCCTCCAATAAACCACAGTTAAGGAAAAAGGCTGAAGACATTACTGTGAACTACCTCATCATCCATGTAAGCCTGCAGTGTTTTTTGTTAAACTTCAGGAGAGGCAGACCAAATATAAGTAGACACACAAAAGGAGAGACTTTGGGGTAAGTAACAATGGGAAAGATCTTGCCATTTAAATTAAAGAACAGATTACTCGGAATTACAGGTAATAAAAGTATAAAAATAGTTTAAATGTTAGTCATGGAAAGATCACCACTCCCTCCAATGGCACAAATGGGACAAACAGGAGTGTTTCCTTCTCTGAGATTACAAGACCTAGATAACATCTAATGAAACTGAAGTTAATGAATGTGAAGTCACTGTAAGAGAGCAGGCACAATCTGCAACAGGATCTCACTGAGAAGAGTTATAAAACAGATTAAGTAAAACCAGGAAAAAAGAAGAGAACTTTTACCTTTTCATGGAACAGATCATAAAGGGGATCTGTAAACCCTGTTATCATCAGGGTTATGGAACAGGACAAAGGAATTACTTTAAAACAGCCCATTGCCAGGATACTGCAATCTGTTTCTATCAGTGCCAGAGTCCTGGAGGGGGTGGAACACTAACATGATCTGATTCTTTTATACTATATGCTGGTTGTCTGCAAATTACTATGGTAATTGCAAGCAGCAACCAAATTGTTCCAGGCTTGAGGAGAGTGTAAACATTTTAACCTGCCAATCCTGCTGCTAGTGTTCCAAATCCATCTGAAAAGCATGGAAGCCTGTGATAGCAAATTGCCATCCTCTTTTTCTACATCTGTAAACAATTTGCAAATAGAAAATTTAAAATAATACTGATGTGAACCCATCCACACAGGCCCAATGCTCCAACAAGCAGGGGCAGATGAGTTTCCTGATGGAAGAGTCCTGAGCTCACAGCAATAACTGCTGTGACAATGGCAGCACTGAGAGCCACCTCTGAATTCCATCGCTCTTCCCTTACCTCAGTCTCTTTTAGTCTGGCTTCTAGGGCAGATCGAGGTCCTTTGGTGTTGTCATTGATCCTCAGTCTCTCTTGGATGGCCTTCATCCAAGCTTCTGCATTCTCCACGCTGCTGTCAAATTCCTCCTGGAGCTGCTGAGTCATCGCATTTGAAGAAGCTGAAAGGAGAGGAAACAGGGAGGTAAGCAGGTTTGGGGTAAGACCTGAGCAGGAATGAAAGGCAATCCAAAGGAGAAAGGGAGAAAAGCTAATGATGTTGTGGCTTTCCTTTTTGAACAATAATAGCAAAAACTGCAGCAGTATCGTAGGTCAGTTGAGCACAGAGAACATATTCACTCTGCAGCTTTCCCAAATGAAAATACACCAGGAAACAAAAAGAAGGTGGAGAACTGTGGGAGGTTCCTTTACAGTAAACAGACTTAATTCAAAGCTTTTAAATGAGATTAATTTGATGTTTGTGTGTATTCCAGATTAGCTACACTAAAGACAAACACTTGCTGTTTCTTCCCAGAGTCATGTCAGTGTAAAACTCTCCCAATGCCCTTCCAGGCTCATGTACTGAGCACCTGACACCAGACTAACGAAGTACTTTGGCACTTAGAGGTGCACTTAGAGGCACTTTGCTTAACTTAGAGGTGCACAAACTGCTGTTGTAGAGGTGTTAAAGCTGCTGAGAACAGGATCAGGTGCTTAGACACTCAGTTAACTTCTTGCGCTGAGACCATGCAGAGGTTACCTGAATGCACATGCAGTGAGTCTGGGATACACAGGCAATGGGAGCTGGTCAGCAATTTCCAAGACAAACCACAAACAAGACCTCACAGGGGATTATCAACCCTGATGGATGTCTTCTTTTGCCATCTCTTTTACTCCATACCAGGCTCCAAGCTTTTAATTTTGCTCTCCCTCTCTCCTGTTGCCCATTCCCAGTCAGCAGGAATGTATGATGCTTGGTTGCTCTGTTGATGTCTCTGTTTAGAGCACAAGCTCTCCACTGCCCAGACAGCCTCCTTTGTGCTGTACAATAGAGCAGAGCCATCCTAGGCTCACCCCTAGGACTGCTGGACTAAACTCCACTAATAAGGATGAGCTGTAGTCAGCTCCACTGAAGTGAACAGAACGAGAGCCAATGCCATTCAATGGGTTTGGATCGCATCCTGCGACGACTGCCAGCCAAGCAGCCAGTGTCTTGTGGAAAATAAAATATTCTTCCTCTTTGTTGTTCATCACTGAAAGATTTTTTCAGCACAAAGTTTGAGACTTAATTACTGAACCCAAGTTTGCTGTTCAAAATCCAGTTCCACAGAGTCCCTCAGTTTCCATGAAACAATTCATGTGGAAGGAAGTGCTCAGTGTGAGAGGCAGAGCATGGCTCCTGGTGAAGCTGGACCAATGGTGGTTTGCAACCACCATAGCTCTCAGCAGCTCAGTCTTTACAAGGAAGAGCCATGCTTCTGCTCACAAGCAGAAAGCTCCCCACCATCCTGCCAGTGTTCCTCTCCATGAGGTAAAATGATTCATGCAATATTAGAGGTCCCTTCCCTGCAGCACCCAGTCAGTTTTCTTCCACATCAAACCAGAGAAAACAAAATGTCAGCATTCACAACAGTCTGAACTGTTGCTTCCCAGCTGTCAGCAGGCTTTCTACTCAACAGGTCCCAGGACAGAACAAAAGAACTGCAGAGCAGCACTGCACCACCCATGGGGACAGCTGGAGCAGAGGACGGGGTCAGACCTCAGAGAGAGCAGACCAGCAGAGTTGCATTTGCGTGAAAGAGGGAATTCCTCCCTAAGTGAGACCTGTCAGACAGCACAGAATCTAAGGCTGTAGCTCTCAGAACCTGAGAGTAGCTTTAGAGAGAGTGACCTCAGCTTGAATGTTCTTAAAAATAAAACAGGATGTACTGGATTTAGCGAGGGTGGTGTGGCATGGGGCAGCTACTCCCTCTCTCAAATATAAAAAACATGACAGGATATATAATTAAAACTAAAATCATTGACTTACAACAGTAGTAAAGAGGAAGCCAGCTAATGGAGTAATGTTATTTTCAGTGGATTGCTAGATAGCTGTGTCCTTCTCCAACTACGACTGGTTCAGAACTGACATTTCTGAACTACAATAATAGAGCTCTTGGAAAAGAGCACACATCTCATTGCAGTTGAAAAACCAACTCATTTTGACATTAACATTTCTCACTATATCTGGCAGTTGTAGAGGGACTGTACCCTAAAACTCCCCTTGTTACATACATACACACATTTCTAGGCAAACAGTTTCTGAATGTTCAAGTATGAACTGTGGTGGTTCCAAATTATGCTAATGTGAAACAAAAAACTCACAGTGCATTTACTGGATGGACCCTGATGAGAAGTGGCATTCATTTCCTAGGAGAGGTTTCTATTCCTGGCAACATTCATATCATATTTAAAATTGGCTTCAGTACTCCACTCATGGAGTAGCCAATACAGAACATACAGTTATCCTAGTCCTGCTTTTTACAAAAAGTTGAGGGCAATCTTACATGGTTAAGAAGCAGTGGAAAACCTACTGTCATCCAACAGGAAGAAAACCACACTCACACTCTGCCCTCATGCTGCTGCTCTCTGAGCACAAGGAATTTTCTGTCAAAACCTCACAGTAACACAGCCTTCCCCAGCCCACACACAGTCAATCCACGTAAGCAGTCAGCACAGGAAACCACAAAAAAGTTATTTCAATATGAAGAACACCAGCTTGCAAAGGAAGAGAAACACTTTGCTACTCCAGCTATAGACAATAAAACATCATTGACTGATTTTGACCAAGCAATTCCTTATCTAGTACCACGAAGATGATTAAATTTACCATGGACTCAATGCCCAGGTGGATTTCACAGTAGTTAGAACCTGCAATATCTGACATGGATTTGGGCTGCCTTTTGAGACCCCCTGTCCTCCCTCTGTGCAGGGCAGCCAGATGCTGGCTGAAGCAATCAGCTACAGCACCTGACTTTTGTTCTGGAACCCATCCCAAGCACTAACAACATGGTTTATACCTGCAAGGTAAAAGTATGACTTTTCTGACTTACTCTCTACTTGGGAGAAAGAATAACTGCTGTCTATTTGAGATATGGCAAGATCTGTAACTCCTCTGCAAATTCTTCTAAAGTTGGGACTAATGATTAGTGGACAAAAGTTAACCATTCAACAGCATTCACCCCATTTCTGTTGCATCATTGGAACCAGAAGGTTGAGCAATACTTCTGGAGATTAAATTAAGCAATATTTCTGGACCCTGATCAGCACAAAAAGGACAAAGGAGACATAGTGGTTCTGGAACAGATCTAAGCAGTGGAGCTGGGCAAAGCCAACATTCACACACCAACCTGTAACAGCAGCAGACCATTAGGGACACCTGTACAGTGGTGCAACAGCCTCTGTCCCAGGCTCAGTCTCTGTGCCATGGAAAGGCTTCCCTTAATCACCGGTGAGATCCTCTGAGCAATTTGTACAGAATTGTTTTTCTCACAATTATTTTCAAACGCATCCAGCTGTTCAAAACTGCTTTCCATTTAATGCCACTTGAATCAGTGTATTAATTCATACTGTGGAAAGCAGATTCACACTGTAGAAATCACTTGGCATCTCCATACATGTTACTAAACGAGGGAAAAAACTATGTGTAAGAAATTCTGGCATAGATAATGAGATGCTGAGAAAAACCAAATTTTATTTGTCCAGATGCAGTAACAGTTTCTTGGCAGAGGTAATGAAGAAGTGTATTTCAGAGTGTTAAACAGAACTGACCCAGGACAGCTCCTGCAGTATATCCACAGGTTACAAAAAGCACATTTTAGGAACAGTAAAATGTAAGGCAGATTACCTGCAGAAACTAATAGTTGAACTTCTCCCACAACATGACTCTTCCTGCTTTCCCTGAATCACCCCTGTGAGCCCCAGAACACCGCTTGGCAGTGTCTGGGTAGGCACACATGTTTCAGTGCCACAGAGGGACGATGCCTCAGCCCTTGCCCAGCTCTGCCAGACCCACTGCACACCCCCAGCACAACCAGGGCTTGCTCTGGTTTGTCTGAGGCTCAGTTACATGCACGGGATATCTGCACCTTTGGAAGAGGGAAAGGTGAACACCTGACCCAGCCCACCCTTGTCTCAAGCCAGCATCACTCCTCTCCAAGCACAAAACCATTTAGCAAGGAGGGAAGTCAGAGTACTGCAGCCTACCACCTCTTCCCAAAATCCTGGAGAAGGAAGGGGCAGCTGGAAGGATGCTGGGGGGCACACGTGCTGTACCCCCAGCTCACCCTCAGACTGAACATCACAGCATGAATTAATGAGATCCAAACAACAGCAAGCTGGGTTTTGCTTTTAAAATCTGCTCCAGTTGTGCTGGGCTGGGCTGAAGAGATGCAGAGGCAGCTTTGTTTCAGCTGTGGTCTTGGAACCATCTTGCTGAAGGAGCAGATAAATGAATTAGCTGACTGCCCTGCATCATATCTCTGGGAGCCATGGACATCTCTGGGTTTGCACTGCAGACCCCGACACAGACACAGGCAGAGGTCACCCCTCACGAGACCCACGTGGCACTCGCTGGGCCAAACTCCTCCAAGCAGCTCTCCCTTAAGTACAGCCACTGCAGGAGCCTTGCTAGTGCATCTGGGAACTCTTCTGGGACACTGCAAGATTTACTTATTTAATATTTGTAATACACTACTGAGAGCTTTTAAAATTATTTTGCAAGTGCAGTGTTTTTTTCTTAGGATTGTCCTATTATTCTGCAATGTTTCCTAATGTACTATTTTCTCTCTGCCAGTCATACTGGGGGTTCAGGTTTGGTTTTTTTTTTTTTTTTTTTTTTTTTTGTTTTTAAATTTGTATCTCTTAAAACATTTCTTACAACCACTCCCATTTTACACATTCTTTTAAACCCTACATTTATAGAACACAGGCTTTAAAATTGTTTCAATATGTCTTGGATTCTTATATTCATGTACTATTTGACTAGTTTCCAGAACCCAGTTCTTACAAAAATAAAAGTACAAAAATGCTCCAGGAAAATTCAAACCACTTACCATTAGGGAGACTATTTTCCAATTATTGAAATACTTCAAACTTTTCATAACCCCTTTCATTTGGTTCTGGGATTGAATGTGGAAAAAAAAAGATTTAAAAAAGCCCACTCAACTGTATCAAATTTTAGACAAATGCATGAGTGTGGAAGCAATTTTGGTTCTGGGAATTGTATCTGGGATAATTTAGTAACTTTTCAGCTTCCCTAGATACTATAAAGAGAGCTCTGAGGAGGCACAGAGCTGGGAGCTCTGTCTGCTTCAGACTGGAGCAGAGGTCAGGAGCTGGCACAGAGCACTGACCCTGGCCTTTCCAAAGCTGAATGTTCTTGGTCTACTCCAGGAGGAGCTACTGTGAATTTTGGATCCAGCCAGCCTTACCAGCCTTGCTGAAGGCCTCCAGGACAGCAGCTGCACCCATGCAGAGCCCAGCTAACCTGCCTGAGGATGTAAAGAAGCTCTCAAGGTTTCAAATAAAAGGTGTAGTTCTTTCCAGCATAATCTTTCAGAGGCTCAAAACATAATCCTATCACTTTGGCCATCTTCCAACACAGCCCTCTCCTGTGACACTGAATGTTTATGACAGTCAGCAATTGTTTGTCCTAATTAACAAGCTAGACTATGAATAGGGCTTTTTTGGAATAAACACATCTATATCCTCATTACAAGCATCCCCTTCAACAACAAGGAATGCAACACTGAGTACATACAGCACCCATCCCTATCATAGCCTCTTCCCCTCCCTTACAAAACAATCCACAGGAAACCTATGGCTAATGCAAGGCATCCTGCCACAACATGGTCACACCTGACAAATACTCTCTTTGTTACCAAAAACTGAAAAGCAGAGACATGTTCTGACAGGCTAACTGAAAAAAAAGTCTGATTTTTTTTCAGCCATTTGTTTAAAACTAATTTCAGACTTTGGTGAGAGCCAGTACAAGTGGGATATCTTTTTGTTTCCTAAGACTGCTGGGGAAAATACATAACTGCAAGGTCTAAAAACCTATTTCCTTAAAAAAGGGATTGAAATTTAAAAATAGTTTTCTACCTGAATGGAATTGTAGCATACAAGTAAGGCAGAATTGGGTCCTGGGGCCATCTTTCCTTCTAGGGAATGATAATCAATAGATCTGATCACAGCATTTTTATTTTTTACTTCAATCTTCAAGTCATTTGGAAGTAAAAATAGTAAGTGAGGACTCTTAATTACATGTCTTTCCCCATTCCATATATTCCACACACAAATTTCTGCATTTCCAGGTCACTCTAGGAGACAGGTTGGTCTATCATGATTCCATTAGATAAGTAAAATGCAGGGTTTAGTTCTGGTCTACAGCTCTTTTCTTTTTTTTTGCCATTAAGCATTAAGGAGACAGAGTATGTGCATCGTGCATTAGACAGCTGTCTGGTTTAGATTTTGCTTTTCTATCCCTACATTATTGAGGTATAAACAATATTTGGAGCATTTATTTGGTCAGCCCTCCTGAAAGTAAGACTATCCTATCCCTTTTACAGATAACAACTTGGGTTCAAAGACACTTTGTTTCTTGCCTCTGAGCAATAAGGAAATACTTGAAAGGACAAGAACAAAGTCAAAGATTCTGTTAATAAATGCTGCAGAGGGTGTTTTTCAGCCTCTTCTAATCTGTACCACTTCAAGTGTCTCTGCTGAGAAGCAGACATCTTTTTAGTGACTTTAAACTTAATGACAAGAGCCTTCATTTTCCTAGTTACCATTCACAGACACTAGTCTGGGAAATCACAGGTTTAACACCTCTGCTCTACAACTTCAGGAAAGATTCTTCAGGTCCAGGGAATCTGATGGGGCAATTACCCAAAAGATATCTGTGGGTTTCCCAGCAATCTACATCTTGAGCAGCTGGGGACAAGTTCTCAAGTAGGTTTGGTTTCAACTTTTGTCAACTCCCTAAGTTTACCATCAGTCAGCCAACAAAAAAGCCCTGCGAGCCAACAGCATTAGTTTCACAGTCTCTTGAGAATAGAATTTACGTAATTAATTATCTCTCACTTGTCCTCCATGGGACTGTATGATCCCTCAGTACTGGGCGCCAGTCACAGCACTGATACACTGATAATAAACCCCTCTGGTACCTGCCCCTTGGCTAGAGATCAGTGAACAATTCAGAGTGAATAATGTATCTGATAAATCATTCCTCTTCTGCTGATCAAATTATTGTGTACAGACAACCTCATTTTCCCAGAGGTGTGGTTATCCCTATTTGCCAAATATTCTTTGCAAATAAGTTTTTCTCTGCAGACTATTCCCAGGTAACTCTTCCTGGCAATCCTTCTTCCCCCAGCTGTGCTGCTTAGCTTTGATTTGGCATCACAACCCTAATGAGAAATTGCCCATCTTTCCTGGCTAGCTGGGAACAGCTCTCCTTGTTTGAGTGCAGTTTGTCACATGGCAGCTCCCAAGGGCCAGTGGCACAATCGGGGCTCCAGAGTGTTAAACCACGGACAAGGAGTGAGCTGTCACAGCACCCCGGGTGAGCAGAAGTGCCCTACAGTTAAAGGGATAATACCTTGTCCCAAAGAGATTACAGAGGACAAGTTGGAAGGGGTTTGGCAATGAAAGCAAGGCATCAGTGTGTACTTAGGGACACGGAGTGATGGAGGGAAGAAATGCTGTCAGAGCCTTCAGCTGCATTGCCACTGCTCTGTGCAAGCTGCAGTGCTTCCCACATCCCAAGCCCTCCACCCACCCCTCGGAAGCAGAGATACTCAGAAAGAGACCCTCAAGCCCAGCTTGTGGCATCAGCATGGGCTGGATCTCACTCCAGGAAAGGGGATTCACTGCACTGACCCACAGGCTGTGGTGGGACACCCTGGGGTAGGAGCCCTGCGATTCCACAGCGAGTCAGTGCGATAGAGGGGCACTTCCAGGCAAGGAACCATACCAGAGGTGGGATAATTCCCCCTCTTCAGGAATCCTGTGTTCTGAAGCGGCCCACAGCTGTAATATGAGCTACAGAATGTCAATGTGTCTGAAAGTTTGTATTCTTTCCTATTCCACATCACTGTTTCCACATTTGGATCTGGGGTTTTTTTTAAACATGCAGTTTTTTCCCCCTACAAGATCAGTGTTAAAATCTTTTTTGACTATCATTTGACTATTTCACCTCTGAGTGTGTAACTTGGAGCACTAAGCACATGGCTTTTAAACTCATAAATCTTTAGAGTCAAGTATATACCTGAAATATTTCTTAGAAACAAAGTCTCTTGCAAGTACTTTGCAAGTATGCTCTAAGGGCACAGGTCTTTTGTCCCATTTAGAACAGCAGAAGGACTGACTCTCCAAAACAAGATTTCTCAGATACATCTTTCAAAACTTTATCAGTTCAGTTATGCTAATGATATATTTATATACTAAAAGTGAGACTTATGGAATTGAAAAAAAAAAGTAGCAAGTAGGACAATACTAATTTTAGATACTGAAGCTGTTGATTAAGAATTATTTTCCTGGGATCAAAGCATATGGTTATGGAAAAATTAGCAGATTTTAATTTGCATGGAACAGGAAAAATCTGCTTATATAAAGAAAGAGAAAAATTACTCCTGAAAGAAATGAACACTTGAAGTGCTGTCAAGAACATACAGGAGGCTATACTCAAACAGTAAATAACTATACCTAAACAGTCAGCACTCTGTGCATAATTAAAAGTAGTATTTGCATTAATCTGATAATGTCAGGTTTATATTGCAAAACAGCACTGGTTTGTGTTCAGAGAAACCCACAGGCAAACAAGGCCTGCCTGCGTCCCAAACAAAACACACTGTTGGAACCGTCAGCAACCTCATCCCCAAGCTCAGAAACAAAGCATACCACTGCAAAATGCTGGTTATAAATTAATTTTGAGCGCTTGAGAACATTTTTGGAATTGAATTAAACGGGCTGCGTTCTCGTGACTCATTTTTGCCCGAACGGTTGCAGTTTCCAGGTCTTTGCCTCCCTCGCACAGTGAGACTCTGCCCGCCCGGCTCAGCTCTGGCTCGGGCTGGGACCGGCTCCCGCCCGCATCGCTCCGGACCGCACGGCGGGGAGAAGAACACTGCCGTGTCAGCAGTCCTTTAGGCCTGATCGGGACCCAAGTCCTGGAGTCTATAAACCCAGAGGGGATCTGAACCGCCTCCTGCTGAGATTCATCCAGCCTCAAGCGGGGCAAGCAGGACCCAGCAGTGAGCCGCGTGTGCCGGCAGCCGTCCGCAGCCAGCAGGACCCGGGTTAAAGCTGTGATCGCCGGTAGTGACCGCGCTGAGCAAAGCCAGGGCTGCTGCTGCTCACTCGCGTCCTTCACTAGCAACTGCCTTTTAGAAATAGAGCGCAACGAGAGACCAAAGCTCTTTCTTCCCCTGCAAACTCTGAAGAGATGAGGCAGCTCGGCTCCATTCGGACCCCAAGGGGGCCTCAGGGCGTGCTGCTTCTCGGCAAGTTTGAAAATTCCACGCTAAATATCACGGGACATATCCCTGGGGCTGCCAGGGAGCTAACACAGAGATACATTTAGAGCAACAGGGGCCCATATCAGCCAAGGGCTGGTACACACACAGGCAGATATGGCACTACCTCTTCTCAAATACTTGAAAAAAGGAAAAGGTATAAAGCTATAGATTTGTTTAACCGAAGTGATATGGAATTCTTCTACGAGGAGTAACAGACATCATGGCACAAACTCAACTTTGGTCTAAAAGAAATAAAAATATCTCCCCACTAGTCTCCAAAGCTATCTTCTAAAGATAACACAAACACCTGCTGTATTTTAAAGGCATTTCACATCACTGACATTTTTCTCCACTATTTCTCTTTCAATTTACAGATCAGGGCTCAGCAGGTGCCTTGCAAAAGGTTGATTCATAAACAGGAGAAGGCAGATATCATCTTCCTGAAGGAAAATATGTCCAGCTCTGATGAGGACAAGAGCAGATCCTCCAATGACCTTTGTTTGGGTTCAATGAGCACAACACAAGCAACAGTATTTGTGCAAACTATGCTCCCTAGTTAGAAAATAAATCTGAATTTCTTTAGTCCCCTTTTTTTGCATACCCTCAGGTATGCAACATTTCAACAGTTATATATGTGACCTTAAACCCAAACTTCATGGAAGGGATCTCAGTAGTCCCAGCTGGGCAAACATTTTGGGGCTGTAAAAGCTGATATCATGTCTTGAGTGCCAGCCACACTCCCAGCTCCCAACAGTCTCTGTTAACTTCACCGACTGTCCCTTATCTCCAACCCTTCTGCTGCACACACTGTAGGGATATTTTGGCTTCCTTTCTCCTGCCTTACATCAGGGAGCTCCCCATTCTGGCCTGCTGCTCACAAAACAATTTATCAGGCCTTATTTCATTGCACTGGGCCCTCCCCCCTGGGCCCCCACCCTGTCCCCCAGCACGCCGCGGTGCTGGCAGCAGGCAGGAGGGGAGGCGTGGGCTTGCTCTGGAGAAAAGCGCGCCAACGGGCTGATCTTGGCGCCCTTCACCAGCCGGCTGCTGCCAGAACCCTCTGTCGTGGCACTCCTGCAGCAGGACACTGACTTCTATTTCCCCATTCACTAGAATGCAAATCTGTGAAATTTCAAGACATTTGATATCTTTAACACTTCCATATCTGGGAAATGTAATGCAAAGTGGAAAATGAGTGCAAAAGCTATTAGGAGCCAAAAGACACACTGCCTGTCACAACCAGCTCACTACATTATGAAATAAAAGTAACCTTGTAAAAACCTTACCAAAATCCTGGGAAATCTGGCAAAAAGGGTAGGTAAAAGTCTGTGGTGATTCCATCAAAGTTTTCTGATGGCTTCTCAGCATGGCAACCACAATCCAGCCTGGCCTCCACTAGGTGTTAGAACAGCAATTCGGCACCGTTGGCAGCACGAGCAAGTCTGGCACGAAGAGAAACCAGTGGTTTCCTCCTTACTAGTGCAGGAGGAAGCACAGGACTTCCTCTCTGCCTCCTCCCGTGCTGCGGGAGTGAAAGAGGAGATGGCAATCCAAAGATATACCAGTGCAGAAAAAAAAAATAAAAAAAGAGAAAGAAAAGAAACCCAGAGCAGGGCATGCTGCCACTGTTTAAAACGTAGGTGAGATTTAAATAGCAATAATCCCCAGAAACTATCTGGTTCAGGTCATCAACTAACAAGCTGGTTAATTCCTGTAAGGATTAATGCTTGAAATTATTATGCCTGACAGATGTTTGCTGAATGGGAATTGAATACACAGGATGAAGACCAGCAAGAAGTAAAAGTGCCAGACAGGTACGTCAGAGCTGAGATTTTACAAATCATTAACTCATGCTCTAACATAATAATAATTTTCCTTATCTTTTTTACTCTCAAGGTCCCTAGCAGGAAATTCCCTTAACAGACTGACACACTAATCTAGATTCTGCTCTCAGTTACAATCACGCAAGACAAAAAGGAGGTTAGCTGATATTTTCAGGAAATACCTCTGCTGCGCAATTCAGCTGAATGGAATAAACTTCACAGTCCTGTCCCTCATGACAGAGAACATGATGAATTCTCCTCTCCTAATTCCCCAAAACTGTTGGAAAATATAAAGCAGCATTCTCCCTTGATTAATTAAGATCCTGCTGGGTACTCCTGCTTTTAGGCATTCAGTAAAACCCACTAGTTTGGTCTATCTAGCCCACTACCATGTGCATCATCCTGATGGTGTAGGTCTAATACACTCCAGGACCACAACAGGTGCCACTTACTCAAGCTGGTGTAAATCCAAAGCAGGTCCACAAGGCCAACAATCTCTCAACCTTTTTAGTTGCTGTATGCCATACTTTATACTACACTGAGCAGCATTTCTAGAATTACAGCTAATATGCAGGAGAGGTGGAGAAACCTGTGAAAGCAAAACATGGGGGGGGAAAGTTAGTTTGAATTCTACCTCCAAATTAGAAGCTACAGATAAAAACAGGGATAAAACTGTGAGCCTCTCCAGCCATTTTGGAATCAGGCAGCACAAGGGAAGAGCATGGGGAAAAACTGAAGAGAGGAACAAAGATGGATGAAAACCTAGGTGGATGAACAACAGTGGAATAGAAAATGTTTATCAAGCTAATCTGTGAAGTTGCTAATACAGAGAATTAACTGAAGACCTCAGTAGCCTCAGAGAGGCTGTGACCCCCATGTGCAGCGGTGACCTCAGCTCAGCCAACCATCCAGAATTTCAGTAAAAAAACCTCAAGGGACAGAAGAGGAGGAACATCTTAAGAATTAGCAGTGCTGATTGTACCTCTAGAGAGGGAACTGATATATCAGCCATTTTCCAACTGTCTTGTTAGCCTTTTGCTAACATGAATAATCCCTAGAATTATATGAATATCTCAAAACACCTCAGGATAAGAACATCTCAAAACACATGCAGACTAAACTATATGATGCCTAGGAGATGTAAACTAGAGATTGGTCCACTTATCTGAAAGTCAAATCATGGCTGTTTTAGAATTATGTTGTTTGAATGGAGGGTTTTAAATGCCTATAAGTGAACCCCTTTATCACTTTCCCCTTGCTCTCTCTCTCTTGTGGTATATCCACAGTCACTGCAAATTTGCCATAGTCCTGACAACAAAAAAATTAATTAATATTTTTTAAAAAGCACTGGAACTAATAGTACTGAAGAAGCAGCACATACATGGCCGACATCAGCTATGCACAGCAGCTTCTAAAACAAGGTAAGAATCAGCCTCTTTGGATGACCAATCTAGAAGGCAAAGGAGCTCCCCTGGTGAGTACAGACAGCCACAAGCTAGAGACAGCAATGACAGAACCAATGAAAAATGCAGCATTCCCACAAAACTTTCTGTAAGTTAGTATCACAACATATTTAAAATATATAAATAACACATTACCACTTCACTAGAATTCCTTTTATTTTTCCATATTTTTAAACGAAACCAGGTTCAGCAAAATATTCCAAATATCCTCACAACATCTGACCTGCCATCTCTTTTTTCTCATATAAAGAAGTCAATTTTCAGTTTCAGAGTGGGATGAAACTTTTCCCACTCTTCTGGCCAGCTATCATTTCTGTTATGGTAGCAGAAAGCATTTGAATGGCCCCTTCTTTGGGCTGACATGTCCAAGTTCAAACAGGGATTCAGTTACATCTGTAGCTGTGGTAACATCTGCTGTAGCTGTAACTCTTGTAACACATCTGTTGGATGATCTCAGATTACCAGGCAGCCCGTGGGCACTGAGAAGGAAACATTTCTGCAAACCCAGAGCAGCCCACGGAGTTAAATGACTACACTGCCCCACTGCTTAATCTACTGTAAGTGATACTCAGGGCAGGGTGGCCTCATTGCCCGCTAACAGTCTGCATCTTTAAGCAGGCAGTGATGTATTTGTCCTCTAACTGCTCAGGAGACAGACATGGTTTCCCCAGATGGGTTGCAAGGGTTATAAATTATAGTGTTGTCTGAGCTCTGACAAAGAGCTATGAAACTCCTCAGATAGGAAACAGAGCAGCAGTGTAAAAATCTTTCTTCAACCATAGCAACTGTGTTATATATTCTTACTACTCTGCAGAACATATTTCTAACTATGTTTTTGTTGTGAATTAGAATAGCATTGGTACAAAGGGACTGTCAGTGCAAGTGCTTCTCACCGAAGAATCTGGTCTGGAATTGCTGTGAAAGGACTTTTCAGAAAAGAAACACTCACATCAAGCAATCAGGTTGTCCAAACTGCTGGGCTCTGAGGTACTGCCAGGGATAGCACAGACAGGTGTCAAGCTCTTGATCTCTCTTTCTGGTTTTACACAGTTTCACTCTGTGTAAACAATGAATTGTTATGAAGAACCTAATCATTATGCACAGCCTAATAATTCAGGTGTCCCACCTGGCAAGCTGAGCGTCTTAAAGGTCTAGCTTAGGTCATCATTATGCTCTGCTCCATTCAGCAAGGAAAAACAAACAAACAAATGAAAAAAGTATTTTGATTTACCAGTTAGCATTAAAAGAAACAAACAAACAAAAAAATTCAATCCACACTCCAAACCAAGCTCTGAAAAATGTCAAATCTGATCTGAGCAGGACTAAAAGAACCAAGAAGTAGGTTAGCTGCTGATGCAGTTGCTTAACTGAGAAAAACATCTATTTGCAAATCCCCAAACTAAGGTGTAACCTGCTAGTAGCAATAACAGCACTTCACAAAATACCAGTGATAGCTGACACAGGAAGGGCACTATAGGAAACAATAACCTGCAGAGCACTGAAGCACATCCAAGTAGATTCCTCAGCACTGACTAACTACAATAACTAACTAACGATTCAATAATAAAAGGACTTAAAAAAAAAAAAAAGGTGACTGTGACATTTTAAGTATTGGGATTAAACATGCCGACATAATTACTTATAAAAGTGGTTTTAATAAACACCTTCAGGTCTTTCATCAGCCAGCAAATACTACTTCACTCTGCAGACCAGAATGACAGTTCCAGCCCTCCTCCATCATGAGGTATTCACAGAATCATGGAACGGCTGAGCTTGGAAGGGACCATTGGAGCTCATCTAACCCAACCTCCCCGTTCAGTCTGGGTCACCTAGTAAAGAATGTTACTATGGATTGTGTCCAGATGGCTTTTGAGTCTCTATAAGTCTCTTTTGAGTCTCACAATATGCAATAGCTTGACAAGTAAAGACCTGAGGGGAGAAAAAAAGTAACACTGAAGGCAAAAATACCCTTAGGGTTGCTGGTAGCTCCATCCCAAACAGGAATTTCTCTTGTAGAAAAAAAACCAAACAGAACCAAACCAAACAACCAAAAGAACACCTCCCAAAACAAACAAACAAAAAAAAACAACAACAAAAAACCCAAACAAACCAAAAAACCCTAAACAAACAAAAAAAACCCTAACCGAAAGACACTTGAAATATTCTCCTTTTTGTCAGGCTGCAGACATTTTCTGTAGATTGGCATTTCACACCAGCAGCTCAACTAATGGAGTCAGAAGGTTTATAATCTGAGAAGACAAGAGAAAATCCCAGGCTCTGGTAAAGCCAAGGGCAATACTGTCACAGAGCCAAGATTTCTACCCTGACTCCTGTGGACTTAAAAGACAAGGCAACAAGTAAATTTTTCCTTGGGTGCTCTCTTAATCTGGAGATCTAAATGAATGCGCGTCTGCGGTGTTTATTACTGAGCCAGTGTTATTAGCCAGTGTTAAAGTCTTGTACTTCACACAAAGCCTGTGCTTAACCTGCTGCACCTATAGACCAATTCTGCTGACTTACATAAGAAACATCACCTACATTTGCCAGCTGCTGTCATCTGCCATTCATGTAACCAAAGATTTAAGTGCTCATGCAAAGACTCTTGCACTAAGAAAAATCAGTCATCTAAGCTAAAGGAAATGCACAGCCTGGGGAAGAACTGACAGCTTCAGAACTGACAGAAATTATTTCTTTTATTTAGTCACAGAAACTTTAAGGCAGGAGGATATTTTCTCACATGACCCAGTCTCTGCATGTAACTGATTTGAAAATGCAGTGGGTACATCAGTGCTTGTATACTTTCCATCTTCATCTTCCCTGAACTCCTTCAGGCTGCACTGACGATGGGGCACAGAGCCTGGATAAAGACCAGCTGTTACATCTCTCAAACTACTCCTCAGTCAGAACCAACACATGTTCTTATTATACAATTGCCTCATTATAATGGCAGGAAAATAACAAAGCATGTAATGCTTTAAATCACATATCACTTCTATGTGAGATGGAGATAAAACACAGCCAAAAGTAACCCCTACACTTTTTTCACAGTTTGATTTATTATTGTTGTTGTGTCAGTCCAGATGAGTGAGTAGGCGAGTCAGTGTGTGAGATAATCTTTTAGGGTGAAATCTCCAGTGTTGGTTTTTAAATAAAACAGTACCCAGATGCACTGTGGGTGGTTTACTCTGTCACACCTGTGACACCCTCCCACCTGGTACCTACCACACAGCTGCCACACACATCAAGAGTACCCTGTGGGATAAGATGTTAGTGTCCCATTTCACAGATGAAGACATTTATCTTTCAAGTGCAGCCTTTGACAGACCCAGGAACACACAAAGCATCCAACATCACTGGTCCCATTTTAAACCTCTGACTGTATATGTTCCTTCAAGATCACAGAGCAAACTTGTGGCAGGCAAAGCCGCATTAAGGGAGGTTTAGACGGGATGTTAGGAAGCACTTCCTGCCTAACAGGGTGGTCAAACATTGCAATAGGACTCCTAGAGAGGAGGTCAATGCCCCAAGCCTGTCAGGGTTTGAGGCATTCAGTGCCCTTAATAATGTGCTTTAACTTCTGCTCAGCCTCGAAGTGGTCAGGCAGTTGCACCAGGTGATTGTTGTAGGTACTTTTTATTATTATAATAATAATCAACCACAAGGGGAGCAGCAGGTAGCCTTATGTAAAGTGTGTCTAGGATTCCCTGGTGACAGGCACTAGATCTACTACATGTAACAGTAAGTTCCCCAGCACAAGCTGTCCCACGTGGGGCTCTCATTTAGTTTGTGCTCCCAGGTATTACTGTCATGTTTCTCAAAAGGCTTTCTGCATAGCACAACTGTAACAGCAGGTATTTCACCTTTCAATGCCACTAAATAAACATGAATCAAGAGCAAAACAAACAAGCCACAGCTTGATACCTGAATTCTAATCAAATTACAATCTTCTGGTTCTCCTGGTTTCCTGCTATCTCTTAATTTCTTCCAGTATGTTTTTTTTTATCCACCTGTTCAGTGATATCCCAAGGCTGAGACTGCCCTGTAATTCTCAGCCTGTTATAATCAAAGCATTCCCTTGAAATTCCTAGATATGAAGGACTTCATAGGAAGTCCATGTATTTTGTTTAAATGTAACCTAGAAAAGAAGCTTGTAACAGCAGAGACATTAAAAGTCAGTTCTGTCCAAGGAAAAAAAATGTTTCCACGCCCCATTGAAACCAATGCACTTTCCTTGAAATAAAATTAAGCTGTGTGCACAGACAGAGACATCAAAGATTGCTTATTAACCTGATATGGGGTGCCAGTGAGAACCACCACCCCTGTTAGACCTACAATTCTTTCCTCAGCATTGAGGTAGGGCCACTGCAGATACCTACCTGAAGTTAAATACCCCAGAGCTCTGCTCTCCGGGTAGTATTTCTGTAATTCAGGCAGTACCATCCTGTGATGCAATTTATTAGCAATACAGGAACATATGATAAGCAGCAGCTCAAGCTACTTTAAGTCTACAAATCACTGAATCCACAGCAATGTTGAGCATGTTGCTGAATCATCAGTCCTTGTGGAAGGCAAGGACTGACTTGGAGCTCCAGCTCTGCAGAAGGTCTGTAAGGAGCAATCCTTATGAAAGGATCTCCACTTTCAGTTTAAAAGACTCCATTTCCTTAATACTTCAACTGCTATGCCCTTAACAAACACTGGAAAACAAACAAGAAGAGTAAACTTTCAAACTAAAGAACAAGACTGTGTTTAAGTTGATGCTGACAACACTGCAGCTAGTTATGGAAATATTATAAGAAAAGTCTGCATATGCCAATATCAGCCTCAGGCAATAAAACTGTATTTCAGACCAAAATGTAAGCAAAATTTAAGGCTGTGACATTTGGGCCCTATAACTAATCATTATCATGCTGTTTTGAACTTTAAACACTGCATTTGATGGCAACTGATGACACAATGGCACTTTTCAGTTTTTCTCGTGTCATTTCAGACTACTTTAACCAATATTAACTGAAGACACTAAATTCATATCACTCAGTTGTTTGCAGAGCAGACTTGCATGATCAAAAGGGACCTTGACCACCTGTTTTGCATGTTTTAATTTCATGGAATTGCAGCCTGAAGAAGCTGAGACGTTACTGACCATCAGTAAGCATTAAAATATATTTTCCTTCAAGAGTAAGACTGCAGTTACTGCAGTCCAAAGACAGTAAGAAGGCTTTTTCAGCCAGACTCAAAGAGGTATTAAAGGACCTGGTATTTATTCCTGTGGATCTCAGGTGCCTGATACCTTTGTCTTCATATAGAAAATGTGCCAAGCAAAAAAGTCCCTTGCCAGTTACACCCTCTGTTAACATTCCCGGAGCTCAAACATTTTTCCTGCTACAATGTGTTCTTTTCATTTCACATGCCTGAATTAGCAGGATTCACACTTGGCCCACAATCCTTACATGGAGATACATAATCCAGTTATAAGGGGTCCATTCTAAGGACACTATTGAACCTGTCTGTGGTAGAACATGTTTGAGAGGACAGGTCAAAGCTGTGCCACAAAACCCCATCTGCAGCTGACAAGGACTAACAGTTAAAAACCCCAAATCAAAACAGAAATCCAGTATCTTGTCATTGCTACCAATGATCTGGGATTTGTCCTGCCAGAATACATCATTTTTAGTCAGGATGAATGGTCACTGCTTTTGCTTGGTTTTATGGGAATTATGCTTATATGATGGCAGTCTTCAAACTGTTGGCCAATTTTGTCAAAATAAAATCAATCTAAAGACACTACCTGAGATCATAGCCCTTCTGTACTAGTGCAAATGTGTGCCTAGCAAAACAAAGACATGAGTTGTGCCCTGGAGATGCAAGGATATAAAAACAAAGCACTCTGTGACCAGGCCAGTACAGGAAATCGACCTACAGAGCTGTGTTCCTTGGTTGATTAAAAGCATACACTGAATTGTACCAAGACTTTCTGTTCCCATGTTCAAAATGCAATGTATCATATCAGTGTTACTGGTATTCTTTGAAGTTTTAAGGGAGATGCAAGTTCAGGGGCATTTACTCAGAAAATCCTTCTCCCTTTCTCTTTACAGCCTCATTTGCACCAAACATATTATTCCCAAATGGAGGCTGTCAAATATGAATGTATCACTCAGCCACTGATCTAAAAACTTGGGAAAACTAGCAAGTGTCTGATTTTGACTTGCTTTTCCCTGTTGGCCTGTTTCTACAAAATTTGCAGGAGCTTAATTACCTTGGAGCTGTTCTCCTTATGTCATACTTGGCTGAAACTGGGAAACGGCAAAAAAAAATATTACATAAGGGACACACACCAAGACCCATGTGTATACATATATAATGTGAGGGCAAAAACCCTTGTTTCCAACAGATGCCAGTTATCTTTCTGAAGCTGCAATGCAGGTGTGGAGTATCCCCTCAGGCAGTGGAATTGCACTCCAAAGTCATGTGCATGCAAGTACAGCCACATTCTGAAGCCAAGCATCCACAAGTGTGTACAACAGTTTTGAGGATGATTTGTAAGCCACAGATAAGTGGAAGAGCACAAAAACATGGCTTATTCCCAAAGAAAAGCCGATGAGATTAGGGCACAAAGGCCACACAGAGGACATGTGCCAGGAAGGTACAAGTCCTGGCCAAGGTGAGAGGGAAAGGAGGAGCAGTGAAGTATAGCTGAAGGGAACAACTGGAAGTATCAGAAAAAATACAACAAGAGAGGCAAGCACCACAATACCACACCCTGAATAGCAGCTAATTCTGTCTTCCTTGGGAATTTGAGGGGACTCCGGACGTGATGATTCACAAACAACATGGAAACAGCACTGGGTGTAGGGGAAAGCTGCTTTTATAGAGGGACCATCGGCATTGTCAGACTCCATTTCCTGACAACGAGTTTGCAGGGAACAATGTTGCTGTGACTCACCAAAAGATGTTTGTTTCTTGTGGAACAAAGAGTGGCCACAAGACCGATTGCAATAAGTTACATTTCCTTGAGATCCAACTGGCTCACACATTGGGCAGCCACAGACACTGTGCCAAACTGATGTTTGGCATTTCAACAGATTTGAGACCCTTCCAGGAAAAGAAGAAAAACACTTGAAGGCAACCAATCAGCTTTTAAAGTTTTGTGACATTTTTAAAATTCTTTCCCCAGAAAACAAGCACTGTGTACAAAGATTTTCAGATGACATGCACCATGCCAAGGGCTAAAAAGTAACATCTAAAACTAGCAGCAAGGAAGTGGCAAGAGTAGCATAGTGATTTTATTTTTCATTAATGATTCAAGACAGCCAGGCTTAGATTTCAGGCAAAGGGGAAGACAGGAATCCTTGCTCTGATAAACTGACAAAATAAAGCAGGGTCTTGCAACCATAATTTTCACAATTAGTCATCATATACATGCATAATTCCTGCAGTTTTCAGTCTGTTAACCTACTTGAGTATTGAATAAAATTTTCCTGGACAAAGATCTAAACCCATACAAGGCCAAGCCAATAAGGACGTGTGAATAAAAGCGGTGGCAGAGAACAGTGTATGAGAAACCAAAGCCTTAGCATACCTTCGAGTGTGGGGGACCTTTACATACAGAAGTTACACAGAATGATAGTTGCTCTTATAATAGAAAAACTGGGAAACTTTCTGTTGAGGAAGAAAATGTGAGACAAGGTCAGATGCTCTTAAGGGGAATCAGAGCCAAGCTAGGATGTATCAATAGGTTTGAAGAGGAGAGAAGTGGGAAGGGAGAAGAGGAACAAGGACCTTGCAAACCGCAGTAGAGTCCTGGCAGTGGGGACCTACAGATGAAGAAATGCGACAGTAACGCTGAGCAACTGGCTTTGGCAACAGCCTGACATCTGTCTGAAGAAGAAAAGTTGCAGAATGCACGTAAGTGCTGAACCAGACTGGCATTCGTTCGCAGATGCGATTTTCTGAAAGAAGCTAAATAAAAGGCTTTGCCCGTTTAGCGTATATTACTTAGGGAGACATGCTGCAGTTACTGCAGCTACGATATTTCGTGTATCAGGAGCAGACAGGGAGCTCTCGTAGCACCCACGGAGCTGTCCTGGCAAGGACAAGCGCTGCCGGCGCTCCCGCTCCGCGGCCCCGGCGGTGCCCGCTGCCCCCGTTACACGGGCGGCCGGCCCGGGGGCCGAGCGGGACCGGGCTGTCCCGGTGCGCCGAGCAACAGGAGGCGGGTCTGGAGCCGGGCGGGCTGACAGCGAGCCCCGCCGAGCCCGCCCGTCCCGTGCCGTGCCGCGCTCCCGCCCGGCGGCACGGCACGGCACGGCACGGCACGGCACGGCACGGCACGGCACGGCACGGCACGGCACGGCACGGCACGGCACGGCACGGTACGGTACGGCAAGGCACAGCACGGCAAGGCACGGGACAGGACGGTGCAGTCCCAGGCGCCGCCGCCTCGTCGCTTCTCCCTCCCGCAGCCCCCCAGCACCGGCAGCAGGCCCCGAGCAGCGCAGCAGGGCCCGTCCCACTCACCGCCGCGGCACCGCCGCCGCCGCTTCCCCCGCGGGCAGCCCCGGGCCGCGCTGCCGCTCCCCGCCGCGCTGCGGCCGCTCGGGCGCTCGCTCAGCCTCAGATGCAAGGCGGTGTTATGTAAGCCGGGCCGGCCCGCCCTGCGAGCGCCGCCGGCCGCGGAGCCCCCGCCGGGGACAGCGGGGCCGGGCTGTCCTTGCGCGGCGGCAGCGCGGCCGTGGGCGCCAGGTGAGCCCCGCACTCTGCTGTTTTTAGCGGAGTAAAATGCAGCAGAGGAGGAGAAGCTGAATCTCTCACAGTGTCGTGTTCTGGGGACTCGGAGCTCTGGGAGTCACCCAACACTTGGCGACCCGGGCTATCCTTGCATGTGCCGGTAGCTCCGGCGATCCGTGCCAACAAGTGGGGAAGTCTCTTAACGTTGCTTTTGCTTGGCCAGCAAGCAAGCAGGCAGGCAGCCTGCGTCTCAGCAGTTACATGAATACATGAAACAACCCCAGCTCACCACTGGCAGTGCCAACAGGAATTCATTTGGATGCATAAAATGGTATTTTGGGGAAAAAAATCAACAAAAAACTTAGGAAACAAAACCTCTTTCCATTGTAGTACTGATTCAGGCACAAAGTCTACTGCGTGTGCTCGATTATGCAAAAAAAATCAGAAGGAGCAGCAGTGGAGGTGCATTGCCAGCCACAGCATCGATTCTGTAGCCCAGCGAGAGAAGCCAGAGTCATTAACATCTTGTACTCCATCAGCAGCATCAGAAAGTTGTAATCATATGAGAGCCTGTGTGCTGAGCCACTGGGAGGGAAGCCGGAAAGAATGAACAGCTTCTTCATATTTGAACAATAATATAATGTAAACAAACTGAATGAGCCTGTGAAAAGCTTGTATTTCATAAAGCACTAAACCATCCTCTTTGGCAGGGGTTATATTGCTGCCCTCTGCTGCTGGGAAGTTGGGCGGTTCATCTGTCTAACAAGAAGAAAAACGGGCTATTTGCGATAAAAATCTCTGATTACACATAACAGTTCTGTGGCCAAGAGCCTCGAGATACCTCGTTGAAAAGTGAAGGGTGAGCTCCTCAGTTCTGCGAGAGGCAGGGAATGACAGCTCTCTAAGGCCGGGTGGGATGGCTGCTTCATCAGCAATGTTCTCTGGGCTTTCATGGGCTCACTTCTGCCTGCAGCCAGTGAGGTGATCTGCCATCCATGTGCCAACACACTCTTAACTGGAATCACTCTGTACATATATTGCTCCCAAAAAAAAAAAAAAAAAAAAAAAAAAAAAAAAAAAAAAAGCGCATCAGGAATTCCTGTCCCTCACCAACAGTGGAAAAGATCACAGGAAATTTTGTCAGAACTTCATGGTAAGGATTGCACTTTTACAGCTGGTTCTGACCTTGAAGCTTCAACTGCCCACAGTGTATACTGTAGTGGTACAATTTGGGGTGACTATGACCTTTTAAATGTCACTGAGAGGCCACTGAATGCTGCAATCTCCTTGTGTTACTGGGCAAACCTTTCAACTAACTTGGAAAATACTTCATTCGCTAGTTTGGCTTTAACAGACTATTTACTTGGAGAAACTTCATAAAGACAATGTATAAAATTGAATCTATGCCTATGCAACTGCCCTTGCCCATGGTAATTCAGAGCTGACTATCTCTCAATGACCTTTGGAACAGCGTGAGGAAATGTATACAATCCAAAAGGGTTACACTCCAAAGGAATGTGTCTAGAATAGGTAGATGACAGAGAATATAAATTCTTACTTGTGAATTTGCCTTAAGAAAGAGGGTTCAGTTATCATGGTAAGTAGATACTGTTAATGGCAGCGATTAATTCCTCAGGAAACCACCCCTTAGGAAGTTACTTGGCATACCTAGGGCTTTTAAACCCCTTGTATTCAGAAAGCTTGCTGGTGGGGGACAATACATGACTGTATCTAAAAGTTGCTTGAATTAAGCTCCTTTTCTGCATTTCCCCATGTGGAGGTTTTCATGGCTCTGATTCTATTGCCTCAAACAGCTTGTACATGCTGAGTTAGAAAAATCCCTACACACAGGCAAACAGCAGGCATTAAGTAAAGGAGCATTCAGTGCATTACTCAAACAATAAAAAGCTGTCCACAAACCACACCTAAATGACAAAGGAGACGTTAGAATGACTGCAAGCAGTGTGGAATGGTGGAGGGGCTTCTGAAAATGAAAGAACAGCAGCCCTAGCTCTCTTTCTTTGGAAGAAAGGGATATATTTTTAGAAGCAGTTAGCCTGGCCTATAAACCAAACCACAAGTATTTAGTCAGTGAATATATAGCATTTTCAGGCATTTCCTGTGATGAGCAGAATGCCCAAGAGACTGGGTGGAAAGCAGCAAATACTACAAAAGTGTTGGCATGGTGTACTACACAGGATGGCCTGCATGATGTCTGTAGGGTATCAGAGAACCACTTACAATGCTGCAGGGTAGCTGCTCTCTCTTATTAGTGTAACACACCCATTGATTCATGCTCATAACTGATGACAAACTACTATTACAAGATATTAGGATGTTTTCCTTTATGTTTACTTGGGTACAGCAATATACTCAAATAATGAGTCACATGGCAGTCAGGGTGGGAGGGACAGCATTTGTTGGCAAGAGTAACATTTCTGTGCAGCATAGCAGCGACGTGTGAGAGGTTTCAATATTGGAGCTTCTCAGCATTTTTTGTGTGTTGTGTTATAGCTACAAGACATTTCACATTGCTTGACAGAAAGCTTTTGTGGATGGTGGGGAGAGTTGCTACACAAGAACTCTCTCCTCAGTTAGTGAGGAATCAAGAACTCCAAATGCTGATGACAAAGTAACATATCCTCAGGAGCACTAGGCCAAGGACCACGCTGGCAAACCAGACTAACTTCCTGTCTTTTATTCACCCAGAGACCACATGGACTTAAACTCAGCATTTCATATTCTCCCTGCTGCATATGCTGGACTCCACCTTTTGTCTCACTTGACTCTCACACCTGAGCACAGACTACCTCCACAGGAAAGTGCAACTTTGTGATACTGGATCAGTCCTGACACCCTGTCACTTTCAGAGATCAGCCAATATTCTGTTGCATTAAATTTGACAGAAAAATAACACCTTTTTCATCCCAGCTGACCTCAGATATCAAGAGGGGCTGGGGAAAGCTGGGCTAATTCTGAGTGAGAGCAAATTCAACACTAAGGAACAGAAATGCAGGGCAAATGGGCCACTGTAATTCCAATTATGTTCAATAAGAATTAAAACATTTTCAAATTCACAAATGATGTGATACTCTCAAAGTCTGGTCACATCCAATGAACTCTCAATGCTGGCCTAGAAGTCCAGTCCTGATCAACTACTATCACAGCCAGATGCAGCACACCATAGTTTACTGAGCAACACAGGCAGGGTCATAATGGAAGAGAAGGCTCCAGGGAGAACTTACAGCACCTTCCAGTACCCAAAGGGGGCCTCTTCAATGTGCTTTGAAAGTGTGAAGGAAGCAGCAGCAAAATGGAAGGCTGGAGGTTTAGGAAGATGCAGTGCTAACTTTTGTAATTAACAGCAATGCCCCCATTGGAACACGGCGAATGAGCCAAGGGAAGCCAAGACTCCACGAAAATCAGGATTTGAAAGCAAATCGCCTGCATCCAATTTGACTGGATTAGGTTTTCTTCCTTACTACTCTCCACATTTTTTTTTTAATTATAGAAGCTGCCAACAACTAGTTTAAGAAAATATTCTCTGAAGTCCCCTGAAGAGAGAACAAAGATAACTTTTGATACAGTTGACATTACATAATTAAAGTCACTCCTTGCTTCCCTTCCCACCACAAATACAGTTTTGTTACATCAATTTCTCTGAGACTCAGTAGTCTGGAGCTACACTTTCACCAATATTAGTCTCCCTTTTTCTAGATATGATAGGTTTGTAGAACAATTTGTTGTATGCCAGTGTTTAAAGGACTGTCAATCTAGAAAGTCTTTAATTTCCTCCTTCCATGGCACACAGACCTTAAATCATTGACCACAGTAGTCAAGCATGAAACTAAAACAGAGCACAGATCTACTTACTCTGATTGTCTCAAACTAAAGTACTGTGAGAGAAAGCAGCTGTGAGGGTACACTTTTGTCTCCTCCCGTCTCCCAGGACTAGCAAGGATGGAAAAGTAGTATGTGAAAAAAGAGCAAGAGGGCTACTGATAAGAAAGGGAGTGCAAGGATGATTCAGAGTGATCTGAGCATCACTGTGATAAAGAAAGTGATTGTTCTGAAACTCAGAGCTTTTTCTCAGGCTGAAAATGCTTTTGTTTGTCTGTTTAAAATGAAGTCAAGCTGATTATAAAGCAGGCCTTTATTCAAGCCCAAGAACTGCTACAATTAAATGACACACAACCTTCAGGGCCAAGTTCTTTATCCTGCAAGTTGCTAACTATGTCGAGGCTGGGGAGCAATCTCAAGCTGCCATGGATCTTAGGCTATTTTTAGGAAGAAGGCTACCATGAACTTCAGAGGAAACATTTAAAGTATTTCAGGATGGAAACTTCAATCACTGAATTGCAAGAAATTAACTTAAAGGGAAGCATTAGAAAGCATGCAATTGTTTTCAAGGAAATTTAGGAAAGATGCATATGCTTGCATTTGTGGAGAAGCTGCTTGTTCTGTGAAAGAACTGCTTGCCCTCTAAAGCACATAGTTAATAACTGTCCTCCCAAAACCCCTGCTTGTGTGATGCAGTTATAAAACCACTGCATGTGCGCAGTGAGAGTAATGAAAATCACGGTATCTATATGCAGCATTCGGAAGCACTCTTTGAAAAGTCAGATTTTCAAAATATACATATTCATACTTCAAAAACAGAGAATAAAAACATTTTAGAACATCAAAAAAATCCCCCAAACCTCCCTCATGTATATTGTTATTTCTGGTTTTACAAGTTTGGGGTTTTTTTTCATTAACTGCAACAATCTAAAAATTCAAGTTTCTGGGCTCCCCTTTTAGAATTTCCATTTTCACCTCCCACAAGAGATACTTTGACTCTGTTCGTCTTTGAGTCCACAGATTACAAATGCAAGTACACCCAACCCACCCACTCCTCCTCTCCCATTTTAAGTTTCTGCTACATGTTTGTAGCAGGGTCTGATTTTCTTCACATCACATAAAAACTCCGCAGACCAAGTGATAAAATATAGTCCTACTGTACTCATGGACACTTTTAACACACACACGACATCAGTGTCTGTGGTCAGCAGGCAGGGTTTTAAAGCACAGCAAGCTCAAAGCAGCTGTTGATTTCACAAACACACATTCCTAGAAAAAATGAAAGAATAAAGGCTGTGCAGAGAAAGAAAATCTTTATTGAAATATTGTAGTACCAAGCTTAAAAACTCATAAGATCTACAAAAAACCCTTATCATTAAGATTCTTCATACAAATTCCTTCTACTTTACAAATACAGTGATGTGTGCAAAACTCTTGAACTTTTACTTGAGGAAATCATTCACACAGATGCAAACTCACAGTGATAACATGCTTGGTACTATCTGTCTTATGCCACAGAGAAGATCAAATGGCCAGTGCTACTTATTAAAGTTGAGTTTTTATAGCAAGATGCATTTCTCAAAATTACACAGCAAAATGCTGTAATTAAATATAAATATATGAGGTAGGGTTATACAGAAGTGCTGACCAAGAAAGGATGTAACCACTGAGGCACCAAGCTGTGGTCAGTGTGTAACTCCGGGCTCACCCAGATGGAAGCTGCCAGGGCCCCCTCGTGGTCACGACGCGCACGATAATCGCACATGCTCTTGTGCCTCACTGCACCTGCACATTTTTAAAATCAACGGAGCCAATGAAAGCGCCCCTGTCACCACTGCTGTGACAGAGCATGCTGGCAAACCTTAACTGGGGCACAAGAATCCTTCTTACAGGCAATGAGTGCCCTGGGGTTTTCCCAGCCTTACTAAAAGCCAAGACACTTCCAGCACTTTGAGTAAATGACAGTTGTACAAATTATCACAGTAGAGACCAAGACCCTCTGTGACACTGGACAAAAGAGCACACAGGAAGCAAAGAACAGGACATGCACATAGTTCCAGTCCCACTCCCCAGCTGCAGGTACACTTTGGGGTGATTGGGAGTGGGGCTGCAGCTGAGCCTCATCCCAATGGACACAGCTGTGAGAAGCAGGTGAACAGCACTGACAGCAATGAGCCGCGGAGCGCCAGGGGCACTGAACGACCACCAAAGGGAGCAGAGGGCACACAGGGGCAGTCATGGACACGAGGAGTATGAAAGGTTGGGCTAAAGAACACGACGAGACACTTGCAGCCTTCTGAAGTGATACAGTGTTACTCTGCACGGGCAGATGCCTGAAGCCTTCAAAAGTGGCGTTACTCTGTATGGATTGAAGCTTTATGACATTGTATGATGATACTCTGCTGTGGCACGTGCTGCAACACCTACCATTCTATGGCTCAGGACTTGATACCTTAATGGTGTCTTTCTATTTAGCAGATCAGTTTTTTTCTTGAGCTTGCCCAATCTTTTTCTAAGGCCCATCAAAGACTTTAGCACTCCTAATTCCTGGATGAAAAGAGGCCAGAGGTGTTCTCATTACAGGCAGTATTTCTTAGTTCTGCATGGAAATATACATATAAAATTATGCTTCCTCTGTAACACTGAAAGACTCAAGAACCACTACCATCTGCAAATCAGAAACAAGGATCCAACAGATTTTCATGCCAGAACTGTTGCAAGCAGCTTGTTTATCCCAGGGAATAAATCTGCTCCTCTAATACAGGGGTCATACTACCTGTCCTTGCTTCAAGACAGTGTCACAACTCACAAAGCTCAGTGCAAAGAGGCACACAGTGATATCAGTGTCACTAAGAAGTAAATGAAGTCTAAAGAGTGCCTCATTTAAAGGTCCACATTCAGGCCTGACTATGACCTTCCATTCCATTTGTTAAATGTGGGGCTCAGACATTTCTCCTTGGATGATTACCATGACCCCTCTCTGCCAAAGACATCTTTACATAGTTTAAATCAAAGAACTGCCTTAGGTCACATTTATCCCCATCACTCAAATTGATACAGGTCACTTAGTAAATATTCTTCACTGATCTCATTTATGAAATGGAATGTTGTATTTTAAGGCTAACACACTCTCTTAGGAATATGCCATAAAGCCATGGATATTTGTTAGTTAATCCATGAATATAATTTAATTCAGTTCAGAAACAAGCTTGCTTATAGATTTCCAGGTTAGACACAAAACAGGAAGTTAGGTACAGTTCAGATTCCAAAATGTCAATTTCCCTGTAAAACCCCCACAGCATTTCTATGTTTCTGCTGTTTGCTGCACAACTTTTTAAAACTAGCACATTTCCAAAATAACCAGGAACATTTCACAGATGTGTTTTCAGTGTTGATCATTTAGGCAGCCCAGAATTTTAAGAACATTTTAAGTGTTTATAATCCTCTCAAAACTGAGGATATGTTGGTGCTGCCTGAGGTTAGCATGATAGTACACTGAGATTATTTACCTGCCATGCAAAACAGGTGGAGTTCAAGCTACCCCACTTAAAAACTTCAATAAACAAAAAAAACCCCCACGTAAATAGAACTGAATTGTCAGGGCACAACAAGGGACTTTATTTTCAGTCACTATCACAACTCAGAATGACACAGATATCAGACTTGAACATAAGGACATGTACTGTTCTGATAAGCTGAAATTAAACTTTTCTTTCTCACTAGCTAACTTAACCCTCCCCTTTTTAAAAAGAAATAAAAACCTTTTAAAAAGAAATAAAATCTTTTTTGCTGAAAGTATCATTCTTGCATGTCTACCTTCTTGTACACCATGTGAGAACAAACCACAAACTTATAAATCATAACTCTGTTCTGCAGCAGAATGCCTGAAGTTAACCCGTTTATGACCGACTATGAGCATTTAAGCCCTATTAAGTTTGAATACTGGTGCTTTTATCAGTGTTTTCAAAATGAGGTGATAAGTCTTCTAACAGGAGCATCAGCAAAATGTCAGGAGTCTTATGGCAATCCCATTAATATTTCTTCTGAACAGATGATTTAAATCATTATCTGGAAAACACAAGAAGTTTCACTTAGACTAATAGAAGATGGAACCTGGTGACATAATTATCTGTTTCTAGAGTGTACATGGACAAATTGTTTCAAGTCTTATCAGTAGGTAAAAGTGTTTATCCTCTGAGTGCTGCATATTGCATAATCCAAAAGTATTTGACCACACTAAATATTTTATTAAAAAGCATTCTGTTAAGCTTAATATCTCATAGGCCAATCTCATAAAACTACAATAACTACAAATTCAGTACTTCTATTCAACCTAGTACACAAGACTTCTGAGAAGCCCTCCAGCATTTTATAGCAGTTTTTTCAGTGTTCAGCAAACGTTACTCTATTTGCTAAACAATATCAAACTGCAAAATTGCTCTTACTGTTGACAGATCAATAATGACACGGGAAAAGTCATTATCTCCGTGGCAACAGAGTGGCAGCTGTGGGAGGAACATAGCGCGTGCCGCTGCTGCGCTCCGACAGCCATGCCTCGGCTTCCTCCCGTGCTGCTCTCTCTGCAAGCCTGGTATGCCCAGGGTACCACCAGCCAAGGGCACCTCTTAGACCACAGAGGATTAAATACAGCGCTGCTGGCGTGATTGCTGAAAGAAAACATGCTTTCATATATTCATGAATATGGTGTGTTACACTTGAGGCTGATGTCTTTATGGTACTTACTTCTAATGAACCATCCGTTTGTAGGAATAGCTAGGACAAAATTCAGCAAGGCCAATACCACACTATTCTGTTCGTAGCCCAATATTTTGTTGAAAGAAATCACTTAGAAATCACAATAAAAAGATATCTTTCTTGTCAATCAATTTTTATTTAATTCCACTTTGACTCCCCAAAATCTAGAAGTGGCAGGAGTCTTTATACCTCATTAAAATGACAAAAGAGACCCTTTGGGATATTAAATTTAATACTTGTCATGTCTTGGTATATTGAAACAGTCCAACAAATAGGACAACACACTTTTGCTCTGCATAAGTTACTGCAGTTCCATCTAGCACAAACGGAACATTTTTTTTCATACTTCACAACCTTCACCATGTTAATCACAACATATTAACCACAGAAAGCCAAAACTCCTCTGTGTCTTGATCACCATGGCTGAGCCTGGCGTGTGATGTTTTGCTTTCAGCAACTCACCAAACTCACAAAATACATGGTGCTCATCAGTAACACAAGATATGAACTTTGCCTTCAGATGAAACATGGAAAGTATTTCCTCATAAACACATCTACTTTTAAATACTGCAGCAACACTGTATTCATAACCTATTCACATGGGATGACAAAGGGCAAGTTTGCAACAATTCCCTTTGCAATCTGTTCTTAATAAATTTAAATAAAAGGCAACAGAAGCGATCCTGAGGGTGGCTTCAAAAAAATCAAAACGAAGTTGTCACTCAAGCATCAGATGGATTCCACAAAAAACAAGAATTAGGCAAGCACTCTTCTGAATGCTGAAAACAAGCTGGTCTGTAAAACTCTCACAAGAACAGAACCGGATGGTAAAATTTCTTTTCCTTGCAAATATAAACATGAGAAATGGTCATTAATATACCAAAAGTCCAGATGCTACAGCTGCAATATAAATTACCACTCAAAATACACTGTGACTTGTTATTTGTGAGAGACTGTATTTTAGTACAGAGGAAAACTCATCAACATTTTGTTCTACTTACAGGATAGGCCCTGCTGCTTTAGGAGACCGCCACGCTGTGCGCCAAGTTCTTGGAAAGCATACGGCATCTGCCCGGGAGAGCGAGCAAAGCTGGCTGCACGGGCGGCCGTCTGCAGGACACGTTCCAAACGCAGTTCTTCTCTGGATAACACTAGGCAGTTCTGCCCTTGCTGCAGCCCCGACTGAACCATCCTTCTGCGCAGGCAGCCAGCCCAATCTTGTTCCCATTTTTCCATCCCGCTGCCACCCCTGCCACGTGCTCGGGAGAAAAGGCCAAGCTGTACAAAACTACTCGGGTCTCCACCATCAGCACCAAGCCCGAAAAGCACCGCTACTTTCTCAGGGACAAACCGCCCGCTCTATCCCATCAAAAATCATCCGAACTCGGACAAATGAACGCAGTCAAATCGGTGCCCGGACACAGCCAAAGCCAGGAAAGATGCAAGAGTTTGCATCTCCACATGCAGGAGTTTGCCGGCTGCCCACATACAGCCTCCGCCGCCTACGAGGACAGAAGGTGCCGACTGAACGGCGCCGCTCGCCCGAGAGCGGCTTCCCCGCTCTCACTGGCGCACCTGGCCCGCTTCAGCCCCGCGGCTTCACCCCGCCCCGCACAGCCGGCGGCATGCAGCGCAGCCCGGCTCCACCAGCCCCTTCTGCAGCCAGCTGCCTTCACCCTCAGGCAGCCCCGGCCCGAGGGAGCCCCGCCACCGCCTGCACCACCCAAGGGCCGGCGGGGCAAAACCCAGACCCCGCCCGAGGGCCGGCGGCGCGGGCACGGCCCGGGGGTCTTCGAGGGCCTGCAGGCCCGAAGGGGGAGGCTGAGCACAGCAGCGGCCGCCCAGCAACGCCTCCCTGCCGTGCTGCTTGGCGCTCCCCGCGGACACGACGGGGGGTGCGGGAGGAAGCGCGGCCCGTCCATCCCGCGGGAGGAGGAGCGCGGCCCGTCCATCCCGCGGGAGGAGAAGCGCGGCCCGTCCATCCCGGGGAGAGGAAGCGCGGCCCGTCCATCCCGGGCATGGCGCAGGGCCCGGGCGCGCGGACCGGCAGCATCCCCCGCGTGCGGCCGCTACCCGGAAACGGAAGAAGGCTCACGCCGATCGCCCCCCGAGCATCCCGAGCAAAGCCCCGCCCCGGGTCAGTCTGATCAATCGCGTCCAGGGAGGGGCGGGAATAATCGATCCACGTTGGATTGACAGGTCTCTCTCCCAATGCAGCCGCAGCCGCTCTGTTCCCTCCACTAGGAAAGCGGAGCCATCTCTGGGTTGCTGGGCGGGACAAGTTTCGCTGTATTTCAGCGCTATTGGCTGTACAAGCTGATTGGCGGCTGCCTGCGCCTATGCGGAGGAAGCTCGCCGGCGGCCCGTCGCGCCGTGCGCCAATGGGCGGGCGGTGCGGGCGCGGTGCGGCGGTGCCGGAGCGATGAGAGCGGCGGTGCGGGCGGCGTGGCGGATCGGAACCGCCACCGCTCTGCGGGGCCGGGCCGGGCGCCCGCTCAGCCAGGCGGCCGGGGACGGCGGTGCGGCCGAGGGCGGTGGCGGCTCGGGGTCGCGGGAGGCGGTGGAGCGGCTGGTGCGAGAGCACCCGGTGGTGGTGTTCATGAAGGGCAGCCCGGCGCAGCCGCTCTGCGGCTTCAGCAACGCCGTGGTGCAGATCCTGCGGCTGCACGGCGTGGAGGATTACCGCGCCCACGACGTGCTGCAGGATCCCGACCTCCGCCAAGGTCAGCGCCCGGGTCACCTCTGGGTGCCGCCTCCCCGGGGCCTGGTGGGGGACAGAGCCGGGCCGGTTCCCGTGTGGGAAGGGCCCTCGGGAGCTGCCGGAGGGCGAGCTTGTCTTCACGCCCCGACCTCGGGCACTGTGGGAGCGGGCCCTGCCCGCTTGTCCCAGCTGTAACTTGCCTCTTCTGGCTTTGTTGGGTGGGCTGCGTTGGGCTCTGTTATTTTTTAACGAGGCTGGATGGGGGGAGAAGGGCAGCGGAGCTGGGGAAGGGTCTGGGGCTCGTGTCCTGTGAGGAGCGGCTGAGGGAGTTCGGCGGTGTTTGACCTGGAGGAGTGCCGTGGTGCGTGGGACCAGCGGCCTTATTACTCTCCACAACTGCACGTACGGAGGTTGTAGCCAGGTGGGGATCGGCCTCTTCTCCCAGGCAACAAGCGGCAGGACAAGAGAACAGCTGTAAGTTGTGCCAGAGGAGCTTTAGGTTGGATACTAGGAGGAATTTCTTCACAGAAAGGATGATCAGGCATTGGGATGGGCTGCCCAGGGAGGTGTTGGAGTCACCGTCCCTGGAGGTGTTTAAGGAAAGATTGGTCTTGGCACATAGCTAAATGGTCCAGTTGACAAGATGGTGTTCAGTCATGGGTTGCACTCGATGATCTCAGAGGTCTTTTCTAACCTAATTAATTCTGTGGTTCTGTTTGGGTGTTAGTAGAACTGCAAGTGTATCACAGAGATGTGCCATTGAGGTTGCTGTTTTGTGACCCTCGTAGTGTTCGGGAGGTCTCAGTTATCAGCAGAGCGCAGTTGTGTGTGCAGGGTGATGATTGGAGATCGGGCTCTTTGTGCCATGCTGCCTTGCCTGGGTCACAGATAGAGAGCTGCATTAAAGACCCCTGAAATACTTCATTATCAGGTTTTGTCTTCCCTGTGAAGAGTATGGTGAAATTTCACGTATGGTTTGGACTTGCATTACTTGATTCCCAGCTGGTACTGCCTGCTGGGATTCCCTTGACAATGTACAAATTTATGCTAATCATTTGCACAAGAAATACTTAGTAATAGTTTCACCATTACTGCACAAGTGGTAGTAGCTATTCTGTATAAGGGTTTTTTGCCAGTTGTGGAAAGCTTGAAATCTGTTCTGGTAATGCTTTTCATATTTCCCTCTTCAGTGAACATAGCTGATGGTTGAGGTTTTATGTGGTTATTAGAGAAAGTTTTAAAACAAAATAATACCTGCAAGTAATGTGTGTGGCATTAACAGTTCTTGCCCATAATACACTAAAATGTGCTGTAAAGCCATGTGCTGGCATGTGTCAGGTGACTTTGTTCTCCTTTGTATTTGATGTCATCTGACTAACTCAGTTTTTTATTAGCTCTTAGCTAAAAGGCTGATTTTTCCAGTCCTTGTTTACTTTTCAATTCACAGCTATAATAGTTGGTATGGTATAAAATCTTAGATACTGGAATTTCTGTGTAATGACATCTTTTGTTAACGAAGGTTCATTTTGTTCAAGTAGATCTTCCTCTGCCTTTGCAAGTGAACAAATCATGGTAATTTTCTAAACTTTGTTTACATATCTGAATTTATTAGTTATACAGTTTGCTAGTACAACTCTTATCTCTTCCCACAATTCATAAACTAAAAAGGAGGAAACAAAACCCTGAAATCTAACCATCAGCATTTCACTTTTGGTTGAGGGGGCTTTTGTGAGCCTCTGAATGGGCAGTGCCTTTATAAGTTATAGTCCCTGAGCACTTGGCCATGTGAATAGATAGTATTTTCTTTCTGTGTAACTTAAATTTTTCCTCCATATGAACTCAGGCTTGTGCTAGGCAATGAGAGAGGTTATTGCCCTCCTGGCTACTAGAGCTTTTAACTGAAATTAGTGTCTTGATCAAACCCTCCAGTGTCTAAGCTACATAGAATGCAGTTACGGAGTGTACCTTTGCACAATATCCTGCTGGTTCTCAGGTGCTTAAAGGAGTTGTTCTGGTCCTTTCCATGCACCAGCTTTGGCACCTGTCCAACTGTGCAGAGGGCCAGCTCATCTTATTAACTGGATCACTGGGCCTGCAAGTTGAAGCAGCAGTTTGTGCAGTGAGCTGAGTGCCACAGCCAGCATGAAGAGCAGAGCTTTGAAGAGCTGGAGAATGACACAGCCATAGCAGAATTCTTGTACTGCTTCAACTGTATTAACTACTGCACCTTAAAAAGCCAGGATGTGCCTGCTTCTGTGAGTGGCAGTCTCTGACAGAGGAGAGGACAGGGCTGCTCAAAGTTGTCTAAGTTGCCAAGTGTATTTCAGCAGTGACTGCCTGAAGGCCAGGATCTGGCCTCGAGTGCCAAACATTTAGATATGCAGCATGTGAGCCTTTCCTAGGCTCTCTCTGTAAACCTAATCTGCTCTGCATGCATGGGAGCTGGTGAGGGGGTGTGGAACCTTTAGCTGTGGAAGTATCAAGTACATCAGCAAAAGACTGATCTGCAAGGAGATCACTGTATGAGAGCTGGCCACCAGCTTTATGTTCACCTGAACCTAACTTCAGTGTTTGAATGGATGTGTGCTTATACATTTGTAGTAGGTGCAGGCTGTTGGAGAAAGGGTGATTCAGGCATCTGGATTGCTTGTTGGTTTCTTGCCTGTATTTATTGAAACACCTTATTTTTAGCTAGTTATAGCTAAACTATATAGCTTAGCTATAGCTAAACTATAGCTAAACTAAATTTCAATTGGTGAAACACACTGTGCTAAAATATGGCACGCTGTTAAGCTAGAACAACTGCCCTGCTTGCCTCTTTACCTTAAAACTCAGATCTGTGAAACTAAAGTTATTGGTGCTTCATGCACTCTATCTGAACTTGAGCTGAAGATACACTTCCCTGACACAAATCCTTCCTTAGCAAAGCTGGTCTAAGAGACCTTGGCACTCTCTTGAGCTCCATGGCAATTCAGGTTTCTCTAAGTTGGCTCTCAGCTGATGGACAGTGTTAGACTGGTTCCAGTCACTGAGTCAGAGAAGTTTGGGATTACGTACTAGAAAATTAGTGTTTAAACAGTTGGGGTAGTTCACCCTCAGATTATTTTCATTGCTGTCTCTGCATTATCTGCTGCCAGCAGGTATTCTTGATCCTTTCTCCCACCCTTGTAAAGCCTGTGCTAATGGTACTCAGGCTTTGGAGTAGGCTGCACAGGGAAGTGCTGGAATCTCCATCCCTGGAAGTGTTTCAAAGGCATGTGGATATGACACTTGAGGGTATGGTTTACTGGTAAATGATGGTGCTGAATTAACAGTTGGTTTTGATGATCTTAGAGGTCTTTTCCAGCCTTAATGATTCCGTGATATCCATGAAAACATGTTGTTTTTCTGGAGCAATTATGGTAGGAATGAGTGTTGCTTGATTCAGTTCTTTGAAACGGCCCATCTTTCATTAGTGCTAGTGCTGCCAAGAGAGGCTGAGAATTGGAGCTGGGAGAGGGGTGGGAGTGTGCTGGGTACCCGTTTCAGTAGCTCTCTGCACCGATCCTGCTTTCACAGTTACATTAAATGTGTTACCAGAGCTGTCAGACCCAACCCCTGACCTGTGGAGTGTGTTTTTCCAAGGTAAACGGTGGTCCAGGGCAGGAGCTGCAGCTTCTGAAGGAGCAAGGAGCCAGTCTGCAGAGAGGGGGATGGAGATCCCTTGGGATGTCCAAAAGAATCATCACAGACGTGCAGCCCGGGCTAACTTGCTGTAACCCGGGCTAACAAGCAGTGTCAGTAGCTGCTGCCCTGGGGTGAGGCTTGGGGCCCAGTGGAGGGAGGGTTCACTTTGTGACCTGGGAGAGCCCCAGCACTGAGGCATTTAAAGCAGCTTGTCCAGCACGTGGAATGCAGCACACAGAGCAAATGGGCTTCATGGTATACTTATTTTTATCTGAAGCTGGATAGGTCCTTGAGAGCACTATCAGTGCTTGTATGTGTGTGCAGTTGGGTCCTTGGAGAAAATATTTCTGTGAAAGAATTATTGGTGTAAATATTACCTTGGAATGCTCATTAGCAGAAGGTTCATTATGCAGAGCCCTTGGTCCTTAATTCGTGTTTAGCATTGCAGTATCTTAGGCAAAATAAACCCTATTTCATATCTGCAGTGGCTCTTTGACCATCCTAAGGGTCAATTGTGTTCCATGATTATGACACGCCTAAGGGCCATCCTTAGGCGTGTCATAATCATGGAACACAATTTTTTATAGAAACTTTGATGGTTTAAACGATATTTAGGGCAGTTTAAGCAGTTTTGAGTACTCAGAGGCCAAAGAGCATTTAAGAAAAATATTCCTAAGTGCAAGTTGTCATCAAAGCTTAAAAGTTCTGCAAACTAAGGAAGAAATTACAAGTGGTGATGATGGTTATGGGTTCCATTTGGCCTTGACTTATATGCTAAACTTCCTGTTTTGGGCTTACAAAACATTGGTTGTCCATGCACAAAATCTGAAGTCAGAATAAAATGTCTTATGTGACGTATGTAGTGATTTGGAACACTTAGTCACAACGATCTTTTTTTCTAGGTTGCTATTATTTTAGTGGATTTTTTTAAAGCATGTTGTATTCTGCTAAGGAGAATTAATTATTAGCTATATTGCATCTTTTATACATTAAAGTAACAATCCCACTGTATATTTTCTCACTTATACATATTTATTAAAAAAAAAAGTGGTTCAAGTTCCAATAAAGCAAGCATAATTTCCTTACATGTTTTTTTTTTTACCTTGAGTATTTTGGATTTTGCCTTTTTAGTCTCTAAAGACTAAAATGTTTTCTTAGGGAAAAACAAGTTCTCTTGTGCTATCAGCTACTCAGGTCTAATATTTGTTTGTGGTGGGCTGGCTTCCAAGGTGAGTGGGTTCTTATGCTCTGAAAAGATGCCTCTGTAGGCTTAAGTTTGCTGTATGGGCTTTCATGCCTTTGGTGAAAGGAACAACTGAAAAATTCCAGGCACTGCATGTTGAAAATACATTAAAATGTTGAATTCAAAACTTGTCATCTAATCAAATGCTTGTGGTTGTGTTATAAAAATAGGCAGCAGTAGGTTGTAGCTATTTCCTCTGCTACAGAAATAATGGCTTTGTGTGAAGGGTCATTTAAAAAGTGGCAAATTAGATACAAAGATTCTTGTGTAATTTCTTGTGATGTCTAAGTGCAAGCTGGTTTCAGTGTGTATCGGCTGATCAGTTTGTATTTTTGGGTGGTCTTACATTTGCTTTCTGTAAAGTATAGTTGTAAACTTTAGTTCTGTACTTCATAATTGTGTCTTGAGCTGTATTTTGTTAAATGAGCACTTCTGAAAAGACTTCAGCCTTTGTGCCCCTCCCATGTGCTGTAAGGTCTGGCATTGAAAGATAAAGCAATTTGAAATTCATAAGACCTCTACAGGGGCAAATGTATCTTACAGTTGAAATTGCAGGAATAAGTGTAACTGTATGAGTTCAGTAAGAGTATAAAATATTTTAAAGTCACTCTGGGAAATATAAAAGAAAGTAAACAATTTTCAATATTTTTCAATACTTCTCATTTCTGTAATTGATGGAAAGAGTCACGTTTTCTTGTTGGGAGTAAAAAGAGGTGTGGTGTTTTTCCAGTTCCTGCTTGAAGTCAGCATAGGAGCTGACCCCATATCTTTTAACCCACATCTTTGAGTTGGGGTGAGAAACAAACTCAACTTAAGCAGTTGTTTTTTTTCTGATAGTGCTCCTGTTACGTAGATACCTTTTTGCCTTTATGGAAAAGAAATTGGAATGTCAGTGGTAGAGTCAGGTGGAAGCAATGGATTCCTTTTAAAATACCATTATATTAGGAGAGGAGGGGAAACGTCTAATCCTTTTTTTTTTTTTTTTTTTTTCTTATTCAGGAATAAAAAACTACTCCAACTGGCCTACCATCCCACAAGTGTACCTCAATGGTGAATTTGTTGGTGGCTGTGATATACTCCTCCAGATGCATCAGAATGGAGATCTTGTAGAAGAGCTGAAGAAACTAGGAATCCGTTCAGCACTTCTGGATGCAGAAAAAGACCAAGAGAAAAAGTAAAATGAGCAAAAAAAAAAATGCTGTGACAGGAATAAAGCAAATCTTTGATAAGAACTTGTTGCCCATAAAGCCTTACATACTTTATGTCGAGGAAAGCATCTGTTTGAACTGACACTAAGTGAATGTCCCTTAGCTCATGATAAATGTAGTGATCTTGGTATTTTGATGTATGGATATCGTGATAATTTGAGTATAACCACTGCACTGTAAAGCAAACATTTGTGAAAATTTTTATTTTAAAAAAGTTCACTTCTAAAAGCACTCTTTTTCATTGAGGTGGGAGTAAACCAAAAGAACTAATAGTATTTGTATGGGTTTTACATGTGTGATTCTCTGTTGTTTGATACATGAACCTATACAAACAGCATTTGCATTCCCTTGCTTCTCTTGAAAAAGCATTAAGTAATAGTGCATCTGTTTTTCTGTCTGGTGATAAGATTTCCTGAGAGCCTGTAAAACCTGTGTAATCACATACAATATATGAGAAAAACAGTTTTCCAACAATATAGGAGAAAAAAGATTATGTGAGAGTGCATGATATATACTTTTATTCCAAAGGGTAAAAATAAACAGAACTTGTACAAATACATGTATAGTGGTCATTATTATTTTGTAACTTTCTGATGGCTTTTTAAACTGCTAAGAATTGTGCCTAAATATTTTATAAAACCTTTTCTACCTCTTGCAAAACAGCTTTTCCCCATGCTTATATACTTTGTGTATGGGAGTTCTGTGTCAGTGGTAAAATGTGGGAATTATTTAAGGCTTCAGTATTCTAGCTTGAAATAATACAGGAGAATACTTCAGTTATTACTGTAATCTTGTATTATTTGCTTGTTATATTTTTTCTATTTGTTGTGTTTCCAAGTGTTTTCTCCTGACTGATGTGCTCAGGAGAATATAGTCTTCAAGCAGGGAATTTACAGATTAAATGTTCATGTGGGTGAGTGCAGCAGAAAGGTTACTGAATGGATCAATATTTTTTTGTGGAAAGTCTCTGAAGTGTTCAGTACCTACCTAACCACATTTCTCTAAATTAAAACAAATTATATTAACCAGTGTAGCTTCAGCTCTCTAGCAATACTGCTAAGATTAAAAGCTAACCAAGCTATTTTTAAATGCAGTGTAATTAATATAAACCAGTCTGCATGTGAATTAGGCAAATGTTGGAAATAAACTGTGTTTTATGTTGATTGTCTGCAGTAGTTGCTCTTTATTTTAAATGTCTAATGAAACTGATGCTACTTTTGATTTGAAGCCTAAGATGTTTTCCTCTGCATGGGATATAAAATGTGTTCTGGAGAAAGAAGAAATTATAAATGGTCAGTAAAAGACGAGAACAGGACTGGAACCTGTAGACGGTAGAGATTTGATGCAAGTTCTGGTTCTAAATCTCTCCTGCCCACTTGAGCTACCAGTGGTGAAACTATACTAGAACATTCTGCCCAGGATTTGCCAAACTGGTAGCAGGAAGCTCACTGTATAGTTGTAATGCAGTCAGGGTCAGCAGGATCAGATACAGTGTATGTGTTTTGTGTATTCACTGTACCACAGCAGGTCTGTGGAGGTCTCTGTGTGGCCACTGTGTAGGAGGAGGTTCCACTTGGGGCAGTCACTCGTGGCTGTAAGGCACGGAGGTGTGAGCACAGGATTTTTTCTGTTCATGTGCCACATCTCATCATGCAAAGCTGAAGGTATCGATGAAGGTTTGTTCTGAGCATTTGAATTCAGGTTAAATGAATTATGGCTAATCACAAGTAGTTCTTGCCATTCTGAATGTAAAAGAATGTTTTAAAAAAGAAGTAAATTTCAAAAGTCTTTGTTATTTGTGTTGACCTATTGAAATGAATGTACCCAGTAAACAAAAAGGTAATGAAGAAAATTTAATTATTTTCTGCTTCAATAGTTAACTCTTAGTCTGACTACTAAATAAATCTATAAAAAAAAAAGAGTCCCCCAAATTGTCTGTTTCACAGCTCTCTAGTTTTCTGCACAAGCTGAATATTTTTTAGTAATATCTGCCAGCAATTTAACATAAAGGGAACTTCAGCATTGTTAGGTAGTCTTTATTCTCTATGCAGCAAATTTTTTCTCCCAGCATGAGTTCCTGCTTTTAAAAACCATGAAAGTTTTTCTACTTTCTTCCCCTCTTCAGGTTTTAATTACTTGATTAAGCCTTTGCATAACATACATAGTAGTGTTTATAGTCAATCTCTGTGTGACTGGAACATGTTATTGAGCAAGTGACAGCAACAGTGGTTCCATGAAGTGTGTGTGACAAAGCCACAGTGGGGAATGAAATTGGGACTTCTGCCTGCCTTCCTGTGCAAACCGTGCATTTCCAGCCAGTGTGTGCATGAGCAATTGTTCTACATTTATAAAAATGATCATGTTAAACCAGCTGCAGTAAAAATAATTACCATCTTCTTAAATTGTAAACTTCAGATGCTCACAAAGAGCTTTACTTTGTTGTTGACTATTTTCCCCAAGAAACTAGTTCTAGGGGATCATTTTAGAAGATGGGCAGTATTGTGCACTCTGCTCATCATCTTCTGCTGTCCCTCAAACTAGAGGCAAAAGGGCAAATAAACTTCCAATCTCAAAGGGATGCTACAGAGAAACTAATTTTTTTGGGGAAAAAACCCATGCCTCTCTTGAGGAGAGATTTGCACCTGCTTTTCTCCTGCTCTTAGGCAGTGGGACAAGGCAACTGATTATACCTGAGTATGGGGTGACTACCAGTGAGTATGCTGAGCTCCTACTGGGGACCTGGTGCTAGCTGGAAGGATCAATGAGGAATCCTTGGTCAGGAGGATGTGACAGGTTCTGTGGAAGAAAGGGTGACTTTTCTCCCCAGGAGAAGCAGCTTATCACAGGAGGTAAGGGAGGGGATGGGGAAGCTGCTGCAGCTGCTTGCTCATCCTGGATTCCTCTGCCGTGGAGTGAAGACTGAAGAGGTAACAGTGGTCAAGGAGAGTGCCTTGGGCAGGCCAACTGAAGTTGCTGAGGACAGCCAAGAGCAAAACCAGGGACCTGCCATTGCCATCTTTGGTGAAGAGAGAGGCAAAACTGCCTGGTCTCGAGCTGGGTCTGCTGTGGTAAGGATAGGGCAGGTGGCAGGGCTGTGCAGGAGCATTGCCACCTGCAGGACTTCTGTGGATCAAGGTTGGGTGCGTGGAGCTGCCAGTCCCATTCCTGCTCTTTGTGTTCTTGTGTGTTGTGCCATGCAGGAATTCTGGCTGCCTGCTTCTCTGGTGGGATGCTGCTGGATCCATCTTGGTTGGATTGCCCTGCTGAGAGCTTACAGTGAGATACTTGTGAATGCATATAAACTTATGGAGGATTGTTACTCTATTATAGGGTTGCAGTATGAGCGTTTGCCAAACTGGGAACCATTACTGTAATTATTTACATTTTATTCTGAGGATGCCCTTGGTGTTGTTACTGTGCTAAAAGGCTGCACTGAGTGGACCAATTTATCCACCAGATCATACATTAAGACAATCTTTTCTATTTGCTAGCATTTCATACCTCTTTGATATGAAACAAGGTGCTTTGGTTTAAGGAAATGAGATTGTTCATATTCCAAAGCTGATCTACATTGCCATCTTATTGTCAAAGGTTTTGTACCTTCTTGGTGATTTCTCACGGGCAGCTTCTCACAGTACTGACTCCTTCTTGTCAGCACAGCCAACAAAACTCCATCTAACTTCTCAACCAGCCAACCTACTCTTTTACAATACCCATCCTAATTGGATCTAGCTGTGGCCTATTAAGGGCAGGCCTGTTCCTAATTCTTGATAATAAGGAGTTACAGCTGTAACTCCTTAGGGATGAGATTACCTTCATCACTATCTCTATTTTCCTACATTCCACCCGTTCAGAGATCTACTGTCTTAAACCTTCACCAAAGCAGGGTATAAGTTTCTTTGCTCTTCTTGAGCTGTCCTGGTAAGGAGCAGAAGAAAGCAGGTTGCAAACACTTGCTTTTGTGCTGCTAATTTTGTGTTGGGAGCATTAAAATCAATTACCACAAAAGTTGTTTTCCTGAGAAAACAGCTGTTAACAGCTCGGCATATTAATGGGTTACACAGCAAGTGGATTTCTCAGCCCTAATGACTTGCCTTAATTTTGCTACCAAATGTTTGGACAAGGTTATTATTCTTCATTGCTTGTCTGCTCTGAAAAAATAAATTTATACCATCTAAATGCCCTGAAATACTTAAGTTGCTTTATTTTAGGTCTGACATGTAGGCTTATTTTCATGTTGTCACTGAGTTCTCTGGTTCACTTTAAAAAGTAGGCTAGAAATCTTTGGCAGGAGTTTTCTGGGAGTCTGTCAATACTAACAAAGTGCATGGAAAACAACCAAGCTTGAGAACATGAAATCGAAGAATTGTAGCAAAGAAAATCTCTCCTGAGCTGTCACCAAGAATCCCAGTAAGACCCTGGCAGTGCCTGCCTCTAAGGGCAATAATAAAAAGCAGAGCTCGTAGCCTGATCAATAAATCCCTGTCTAATCTGATTTGCATGTTCCTTCTGCAGAAACCAGATCTTCTTACACAGGTTTGTTCAATATCCATATTACAGGACTGTGGAAGAAAAAAACACTCATTAGTTACAAGATACATGTCACCTGTAAGTTAAGGAATCTGTGAGCAAAGGTGGAAAGACAATAAGGAAAGGTAAAGAGAGTGGAAAGGGTTTGGATTGCTAATGGTGCTGGGTGGTAGGTCAAGCTTGCTTTTGGGCTGAAAGAGTTGACATGAACACACTGCTCTGTAAAGGGCGGTGGTTCATTATCCAGTTTTGGATTTTCCTTTGGGATGCTGCTTGTTTCATTTAATAGCTCTGTTAAAACAGTGCTGTCTCTGGTGTGACCTGATCATGGCCTCACTGATTTAACTACTTGAGGCCTTTCCTGGAATCTCCCAGGGAAAGTAAGTTTTAGTAACACAGAAGATAGGACTAAAATGGCTAAGTGGATTCAGGTTTTATTTTCAACAATTTTTTTCCAATCGTCCAAATTCTTGTTGTGCCTTGTTTTTCTGGAAGTAAAGGAGTAGGCCAGGAGCAAAGGGTTTCAGTTAGAAGGACCATGGCACTCCATAAAATCCATGGTAGTCATAGGGTGTAACTGAGATGAATGCACAGTGCTGTATGTAATCAACAAGCATTTGTATCTTCCCAGTTTTGAGGATCTCATCTTAATTGGACCATAGAAATGCTGGCAGAAGAGCAGGCTGCTGGCTTATACTCCCCTTTCAAGAAGAAACAAACCCCTTTAAGGTGCAGGGGGTGATGGTTTATAATTACCTAAGAAGAATCCAAAGGACAAGTTCAACATGAATTTTGAAACAACTTTGCCACTAAAAGATGTTAATTTAGCAAAAACAGGGAATTTTTTTTTCTTTTCATTGTTGCAACAGTTTTATACAAAAAGCCATGAGACTGTTCCTGCACAGGTGCAGGCATGTATGTCTGTATTTATAGTTACATATTGTCCCTCCTAACTTAAAACTTGCATGAGGGACCTACTTAGAATTTTTAAAGGTGAGCTTCTGTAAAATTTTGCCAGGCATTTAACAGTAAATTAAGTTAAAACGGGCTTTAGATGTGTATTGAATTAAAAAAAAAGCATTGACTTAAACTTTTTTGGCTTACATAAGCACAGCCTTCAAAATCTGAAAGATTTTATGTACAATTTAGCCTCAAAACAGTGAAACAAATCTTCACTTTGCAGGCTAAAGGGAATTAAAATACAAAAGTAATTTGTTGCTTGTATGATAATAGCTATAGAGAGAATAAAGTTTTGAGGTATTTAGTCTCAAACCTATGATCTAGTGGGTGAAAACCACATGCTTTTACAGGGTGTAGCTCAACAAGCATTTCAAATACACTACAAGGAGTACCTTTGAAATACTACTTGTCAGACAGGATTTCCCCATTGAATGGTAATACTATGAAATCTATAGTTTCTGTTCTTTTCACTTGTCTAAACTCTAAACAGCTCTTCAAGTAGATTTTTAATGATTTCTTTTTTTTTTTTTTTTTTTTTTTTTTTTTTTTTTTTTTTTTTTTCTGGAAGAAAATATAGGCATTCTCTGAGAGGCAGCACTTTTTGATTACTTCAAAGACGATGTGCTCCATGAAGACTGGATACGTATTTAAACCATCACAGCTCAAGAAAAGAGCAGATTTAGGGCTGGTATTCAAGAATGTTTTGACTGCTGATTAGAAAAAATATATACAGATTCTAGTATTCTTCAGTATTTCATTTATTTACTCATCCGTGATACTTCACGAGAGACAAGCAATAGTATGTGATAGGAAACAATTGCAAAAATATTGATAGCGCCTGAAAGGAAAGCAAATAAAGGACACACGTAGATGGCAGAGGAAAGCTGCGGAGGGTCTTCCCGGGGAGATGCTCCGGGGCGAGCTGCCGGCGGCCGGGCGAGCGGCGGGGCCACCCAGGAGATGGTGCTGTTGGACCGTGGAAGCGGCACAGCCCTGACCCAGAAGCATCTTTCAATGCGGTCCTCCCTGTTTTCCATCTGTGTTGCATTTTACTCTTTGGGGTTTTCTTTTGGGAGAAAAAGGCGTCGGTGTTAAGCAGGCGCGTAGCGCGATGCCGCCCCGCGCCAGCCAGCCCTGCGCCCTCGCTGGAGATGACGGCAGTGCTTGAGGACGATGTTTTCCGCCGGGACCGCGCGGCTGGCGAGATGGTAACGCCGAGGCGGGGAGCAGCTTCACAGCTCACTGCCCTCCCCGGAGCCACCGCCTGAGCAGCGCTGTGCCCCGGCCGGGCGCCCTCGGCCCCGCTGCCTCGCCTGGGGAGCAGCACGCCCGCTCCGGGGGCTCCTCGGGGACCCGCCGGCTTCCCTGCCGGCTTCCCTGCGCCATCCTCGGGCAGCCCGTCCCGCACACGTGCCGTGCCAAGGTAAGCGGCAGGGCGAGGGGCAGCCCCGGCACCCCGGGCCCAGCCCGGCGCACGAGGCACCGGGCACCTGTGGGGCCTGTGGGCGCCCGGGCTGCGGGCGGCTCTGGGGGGAAGATCGGAGGTGGCAAAGGGGAATCTGGGGCTCTTTCCGTCCGGAGTATCTCAGCAGAGCAGGAGGTCAGAGGGTTGCAGTGATATTTTCTGTCAATTTACTGTTTTATTAGCATCCTCTCTCATCTCGTTTGGTTCAGAGGCTTCAAACCTGGCCAGAAAAGATCGGCAGGAGCTGGAACAGGTTAGTGGATGCTCTGGGAGTAGCTGTAGCAACGTGAAGGCACCAGACTGGGTACTTAAGGAATATTTAATGGAAGGGAACATCAAGGGCCTTTCCCCTAGTTGCAGGAGTGCTTCTGTCTCTGAGGATGTCTGCATGTGTAACCAGGCAGTGACCAGGGTTTTAGATGAGATATAAATCTAATTCCCCACTTCTCCAGCCTGAGGTCTTTTTTACCTGAATGGGTATAACTGAAATAAGATCTTTCTACGTGAAGGCAGAGATGCCAAAAGCAAACCTCCTGCAGGCACCTGGGTGGGTTACACGGCCTCCCTAATTGCAGCCACCATGTGAGTGAACCATTTTGAGTTTGTGGCACCCATTTCTCTGTGGCTGAAGTGAGCATGGCCAGTGGTGGAGGTGAAGTGGCTGGTGAGGAAGGAGCCATCAGACAGAGGATGGCCTAAGCTCCTTTGGAGTAGAACCACTGGGGAGACCAGTGGTAGAATGACTTGAGGATTATGTCTGTGGTGCTGCATTTTAGTCCTCTCTTTCTAAATCATTAACAGCAATTCAATAGCCAGTGCTAGGATTCTATTTTTTTTTCCTTAACAATGAATGATTCAAAGCTCAGCTGACATTTTGTGGGGGCTTTTGCTACATGAGTAATACTTTGGCATGAGCTGGGTAGGGAAGAAATCTGCTGTCCAGCCATGTTTAGGTGTGTCAGCAGAAGGAAACCGGAAGAAAATACTAAAGAACAACAATTCAGGAAGGAGTTTAACCAGCCCAAAGCAAGCCTGTTCAAATTCCTTTGCTCTTCATGTGAACTTGAGGTACAGTTCAGCTCACTCTGCCAAACTGTCAAGTTTTCAGGCAGGAGCTGGATGTGCTTTGGATGTGAGGAGTGAGTGCTCTGAGCAGGATATGGCTCTGGGCTCAGCCACAACTTTAACATCATCCCTAACATCTCTGTCTCAAAAAGATAAGCTCTTCCTACATACTGAAGAGGAGTCTCAGCAGGCACCAGACACTAAGTTACACACTTTGTTTTAGGGACCATTTTGCACTGAGCTCACGGATGAAATGAAGTGCTTAGGATCAGCACACTGACTCAAACCTAGGAGACCTCTCTGCTCTGAGACCCCAAACCACCAAACTATAGTGCCAGGCCTCCTTTTGCCCCAGAAGCTCTGCAGCTCTTTCTGAGCCAGGAACCCTGTCCCAACAAGTGGAATGGTGTGCCCTCTTCCCCCGTAGTTCCCTGCCAGGTAGCTGAGTGCTTCATTAGAGATGGGCAATGATGGCTTGACCTCCCTGCCAGGCAGCCTTTCCATGTCTGGAAGAAAATACTCTTATCATTGCACTGTTCCAGACAGGCAGTTTCCAACACCATGTCGCTTCTGATATGGATTACACACCCCAGGTTTGCCAGATGCTATCCAATTACTGCCTTCAGAAAGTGTTAAAAAAGGGGTAGGTGCCTGTTTTTCCAGTTTGGGCCAGAGCCATAAGTCAGTATGAAATTTCAGATCAAAATGCCACCTTATAAAGTGCCTACATCCTATATCCTGATTTTTGGTTCTTAATCAGTATGCAGAAAGGAATTCAAGACAAGATTGCATCTGTAGCTGCTAGCAGACATATTAATGTAATACAGTCCTGCAGCTTAGTGGGAAATAAGTACAAAAAATGTTTGAAATTTCAGAGCATCTGGGTTTTGGTTGTGTTGAGAGGATTTGTCACAAAAGCTCCTGAGGGAAGAGTAGAGGAAGATGCCATGAATTCCACTTAAGAACAATAATAGAGTCTGGAGGGCATGCATGTTGCCAAAAACAGTAATACTGGGCAAACAAAGAGGAAATCAGTACAACTGAGTGTCAGGGAACCCTTCCAAATCTGAAAATCGAACCTTAGCTTTCCAATACATTTGTTTATTAATTAGTGTAAAGACTAGATGAAAGGGAAATAAAAAGGAAGTATGGTGCCCTGCAAAATACTAGAGTTATAGAATAAGTGTGCTTCAGGTGTGTCAGTCAGAAGAGTTAGAATAATTAACTGCTAGTTCAGAAACTGGATCACTGAAAATTAAAGGCAGAAATTAAAGAAGATAAGGACATTGCTGAGAATCTAAGTGATTTGTTTGCAGTGCTCTTCAGCACAGAGAATATCAGATTGATACCTACTGGGACTTGCTCCTTTCTGGTAATCAAGATGTGTCAGAAGGAAAAGCTGGAACAAATCGATAATTTAAAAAGCAGCAAATCATCAGCTCCAGATGGTATATTGAAAAGTTTTGAAGGAGCTTAGTATGAAATAGCTGATCTGCAGCAAAAATATGCCTTCCTTAATTAAAAACAACTATTTTGCCGGAGAAGTGGAAGGTAACAGTTGTACCCAGAGTTGAAAACAGGATTGAGATAATTTGAGAAAGCACACTCTCTATACCCAGATATACACTTCTGTTTTATAAGCTGGTTGAAGAGAGAATATAAAGTAGGGAAAAAAAAAAAGAAAAAGAAAAAGGATAGTCTCTAAAGAGGAAAGTTTCTGCAGGAAAGAGTCATGCCTCATCATGAATCTGTTTTAACTCCAACAGGGACGCGCTCAAATAAGGCAAATAAGAAGGAACCACTGTGATTTAGATAAACCTTAAAGGACCTTTGGCCTAGGCAGGATACTGTGAAACAAAGAGAGGGGATCTTGCTGCAAATCTCTTATCTGATGAGACTGTGCTGGGCTGCATGTCCAAAGGAGCCCTGACCACCCATGACATCTCCATGCTGCATCAGGCCTGTGACTTGTTCCTGCTCTGTAAGAGTGTTATCCCACCCATGTGATGCCAAATCCTGCTCCCAGCTGTCCTGGGAGGTGAGAAACCAATGAAGGGATGAGTGACCCGTTTCCAGCCTCTGAGAAAGCTGAGCAGAGGTTGTTTCTGCGTGTCTGTCAGGCCCACGGGCCTGAAAAGGTGAACACTGGTGAGAAAGGTTACACACTGCTTTTAAATTTTAAGTCCTACAGAGGATGGAGAGGTTGCTGCGGGGAACTGCAGGAGGCAGAAGCTAGGAGCTGAGGAGCATCAGTGGCAGCTGTGGTGGGAGGCTCTTCCTTCCTTGGTGCATAGCACCAAGGTAGCCTCTTTGTGGTGAAGGCATTCATGGGGAAAGAAAAATATGAACAAAAACATTTAAGATCCTCCTAATTGTTAGGTAAAGGCAGAGGCTGGCTGGCTGAATGCTTTTTACTACTGTCACTCCCTAGAGGCAGGTCTAGTACTATTTTTAAAAAATTAAAGAAGGAATTTGGTTATAGCAAAACAGAAAATCAATACGACAAAGCATCTAATTTCAGAAGAAGAAATAAGAGAGAATGTATTAATTTTCCCTTCCAGTGCTGTGTGTGAATTAATTAGATACAATATCAATGTCAACATTGTTTAACAACAACCCTGTATGTTTATAGAGAATACTCTGGATGCACTGAGAGGAAAATCCATACCTTTCCCCTTAGAGGGAATCCATAAGAATCCATACCTTTACCCTTAAAAGCATAGTTTGTTCCTATCTTAATTTTATGCAAATTGGGACCATTTGTGGACTCCTTATTGTGTTCTTTGTTCCTACATCCTGCTTCAAAGGTATTTCCCTGCTTCTGTTCTGTCAGTGGAGTTGACAAACTGACCATGTCACCATGAAAAAGATCTCAGTAGGATTTTGTGCAATAGCTTAAAAAACCCAAACAACCAACCACCAAATCTTTAACAAGTATTTAATGTTCAGAACCTTTGTTAATACAAATGTGCAATTTTCATCAACTTCAACCAGAGGTTCTTTGCTCTTTTAGGCAGACAACAGAACTACTACATCCTTCTTTCTCATCTGTTTTTGCCTGTCAGTCCTTCTCTCTTTCTTCTGATCTTTTCTATTTATTCTTCCCTCAGTCCTAGGGTCTTCCCTTCCTTGCCTTGCTCTCACAGGTGTGTGAGCCTGCTTTGTCTCATCTTCTTCTATACCTGCTCCTGCCTCCTCACAGCCTTGTCAGCTCACAGCTGTACCAGCTCTGGTGCCCAGCCAGAGTCAATTATGCCAGCAGAACTAATTAGAAGGCACAAGATGCTGTGCCTCATTCTTGAGATTTGTACAGCTGACCATTGCAGAGTGCTCTGATGATTAGGAAATACTGATTTATAGTAACAAAAATTATAACAACAAAAAAATCAAGGGTTTCTGGGCTTCTGGAATAACCCTGCTGTTTTTCTCTTTGGTCTGTTCTGTGCAATTATTTTTGTATTAATAACCTCTAGTACACAGCACTTCTAGGATGTCTCTGGGTTTGGTGGGGAACAGCATCAGCCAAGAAAAGCCTGGAGAAGTGCTGTATTTATGGATAATAAACTAGGCTGTAGATTTTAGAAAGGTTGTGTTTTGCCTTTTCCTTTAAATTTTCTTATGCAGTCACATAAGGGAGGAAATGATGGTGCAGAGGTGCCCAGGACACTTTTAAATTAGCTAATTTAGATGCAAAGTCAGTTTTGCCACGGCAGCATGGAGCAGAGCAGCATGGCTGATTCACTCAGTTCCCCAACAGTCCCGAGGGTCCCACTGCTCAGCTTTTTCAATGCTCTTTTCTGCAAGAAAAGTCTCCCCTCTCTGATGCCATGGGATGCTGTGGCTCATGGCATCACACAGTAATTCAGCTGCTTGATGTGACAGTTTGCTGATATACAGGCTTGTGGGCTTTTCCAGATGCAAGATCCACAGTAGAGTTGAATGGCTAACGCTTCAGGGTCAGTAGGTTTGGGTCCTTTATTTCCATTTATGAAAACACCCATAACAGTCAAAGCTCAAGAGAACTGAGACCCTACAAAAAACCTGAGCCACTTGCACATCAATGCCATCAGCAAATGCTTCTTTGAGCTGGTTTTCATGTCTGAGACTTAGACCAACATGTAGTGATCTTGTTATTTCTACATCAGCAGAATAGCAGACAGCTCTGACATTTCTTCCCTTACCCAAAACTACTTTGGACTAGATAAAACAATAAGATCTCAGTGATGGTTGCCCAGAGCAGTTCTCAGAACCGCTTTATTCATCATTAAGGCAAAGAAAATTGTCCTCAGTCACAGGACTATGGAGTAGGAAATAGAGATTATAGATACAGTCTTGGGGAAAAGTTTTGTATTAATTATTGTTAATGTCTTGTGAACTCCTCTAAAATGTCCAAGTTGTAACTGTTCATCTGGGTTCCACTTAGCAGAAAAATACCTACATATTTTCTGATCATCCTACCAGCATAAGGCAAATTGTAACTATACAGTTTGTGGTTACTTTTTATTAACCCCAACCCCTTCCCACAAGGCTAAAGGATCTTCAGTCTGGTGGGCAAGTTGTTTTTAATTTTTTACCCAAAAAAAAGCTGTAATAGGAGAGTTCAAATCTCATGTTGAGGAGAATTTACTATATAGTTTTCTGTTTGGAGAAGCCAAAGTTAAAAGAAAATTAAATCAAATTTTTCTCAGAAGAGTGATACCATTTTGTCTGGTCAGCTATTGTGAGTTTGTTTTGCTGAACTGCTGAGTTCAGCTGGAACTTTAGGTGCTTGGTCTCTTTGAAAATCAGGCCTGGGGCTTCCAAATCCAGGCAAAGGGCCATGGTGGTTTATATAGTAACTGGCACAGAGGATGAAATACAGCCTCTCTCTTTCAAAGGGATCTTCTCACTTCAAGGTCTTCAGGAACTATGAGTACTGAGCCCTGGCTGTTTAAAGTCCTTTCTGCTTTGAGGTATTCCACCAGGGAGTGCAGTCTCCAAGGTCAGCATAAAATGATGCAGTCCCAAACAGGATACTGCATCTGAGCCCCCTCTAGATTATTATTTGACACATATTTTTTCTTGTGGAGATCATAAAGAGTGTACGATGAAGTCCTACAACATATTTTCTAAAGAGTACTGGGAACTGGTATCCTGAGAATATGACAGGGACCTCTCATAGATAAACCTTGAAGTTTATTAGGTAACTAAATCCATGATTCACTGTAGTGTAGTGGGGTTAATACTTCATTCTGTTCACTGTCTTGCTTTGATTGGAATTTCAAGTGCTAAATCTAATCTGACCACTGTAATTTTTAACTCCTGGTTTTTATATGTCTGCTTCTAGTTGACTATGCTGTGTTGCCATCTTGCTTTTTTTTTGATTTGAATGTGTCCATTTAGATCTTCTGGAAACAAGTTTTCTCTATTCTGGCATGCAGAACTTTCCCAGCAAGTCCCAGAGATTGATTCTGGGAGACTTACTTGGCATTGAGATCACATACTGGAGGATGGTGGTATTGAACTATAATTGGTTTCTCAGAGTTGATTTTCTCCTCTTATTAGTTCACAGAGCAGATGAGTGATTCACTCACTTAACTCTAGATTGGTTCATGAGATTGAAGAGCCTGTCCTTGCACTCATATTTTAAACATCTCCTGCCATTTCTTTATAAACAGCCAGTTGAATGATACTGAATCTGAACCCAAAGTATTTCTTTTCTTTACCACATTGAAGCACAACTCAGAGCATCCAAAGTCTGGTGTAGCTGTTAAGAAAATACTCTGCTCCAAACATGCAGCTTTTGTTGATATGCCCCACTGGAGCTCTGCAAATGTGCATTACCTTTATTGCCATGATAACACAAGTCCATATGCTTTCTGATGAAATTCAAAGAGGCATTTACATTTCTCTTCTGCTTGTAATTAGGGCAGAGCAGACAGGAGGAGACCCTGACCTTTTATATCAGTTTGTACAGGGGCTGTGGTCATGATGCCAGAGCAGGAATTGTGAGACTCTTTAAGCTTTGTTAATGACTTTGCTGGAGATGCTTCCTCCAGGGCTCAGGTTCTGCTCCCCTTATATCAATGACTTAACCTAATTTTTTTAAACAATGAGCTAACATTAATTAACCCACAGAGCAGGGTTTGTCCTCGAGACTGTTTCTGCAGTGCCAGTGACAAGTGACCAGAGGCACTAGGGTTTGCTTGTGCTGTGTGTCCTCCTTGGGAAAATGGGGAGCAAGTGGTGGGATGCACATGCTGAGAAGCACTTTGCTGTGGTGCTGCTGTGTCCCAACCAGTGTGTAACACCTGGGTAGGTTTTAACAGGAGTTAGGCAAACACTGACATCTGCATGGAGTTGTCTACATGTGAAATGGCTGTCTGTGCTTGATTTGTAGTCAATGGTGGTCTGTCAGTCCTGCCAGAGTGGCCCAAAGAGATGTTCAAGCATCAGGGATTCCATTCAATTGCTTAAACATGTCTGGTGTCATTTGAGATGCCTTGGAATAAGTGGGATATCCCCAGAGAGCTGAAGATTTAGCACAGGACTTTTGCTGTCCTGGAAGCTGCAGGCCACACCAGACACCTGCACACAGTGAGGTAGGCTGCTTGAGGGTAGGCTGAAATGCTCTCCAGGGTGTGCTCACTGTATCAGCAAACTCTGCCGGAGATTGCAACCTGCACTCAGCACTTACATGTAGACACCTGGATGGAAGCACCTTCACCTCCAGCTGCACCCAGTCCCTTATGGCTGAAGATACAGGTCTGGCTCCCAGAGACATTTACAGTTAAATATGCAGGTAAGCAGCTCCAGAGGGCAAGGTATTCAGCCTATTTTAATGGCTACTATAGGAGCAAAAGAAGTGCCTTCTGAAAATGCCTTTCATCAAACTGGCTGCAGAGGGACGCTAGGCATGCAGCTGTTTAACTTTCAGGTTAAGAAAGTGAAAAGCACCCCACCTTTAGATGAGATGTAATCCTTTTAACTCCACTGACCCAGAACAGTTTTCTCCAGTTACCTGCAGGAAAGGCCATATGGGAGACACAGTAATGATATCCTGAACCGCAGGAGCATCTTGAATATTTCTGAACTTGGCAAAATGATGTTGACTTAGAGATAGTTGAGCTGGAACTGAGCCATGCACAAGCTAAAAACTTACTGTTTTTTCCTTTTTCTAGATAACATTTTGCACCTTTGCAGCCCAAAAGACCTGTGGAAATGAACATATTTTCTCACTCTATTTCCCTGTGCAATTTGAGTCTTCACCACCTGAGTGGTGTTTTCTTACCCCTTTCTCATATTTTCATTCTTTTTGAAAGATGAAAAGACCACAGTTTCACTTGGGTTGTTCTGGGAGGCATACAAACCATGATGGCTGCTGTGGGATTGATTGGAGAAGTTTAGTGTGGGAGTAATGACATTTTCAAATTAAGGCTGGCTGACCCAGATGCTCTTTATAGAGGTATCTCATTTAAAAGCTTAAGTGAATTATTTGGCCAAAGTTTTAAAAGGAGATGTGAGGGGAAAAACTGGGACAACTAAAAAAGTGCAGCAACAGTGAAAGTCTGAGAAGTGCAAAAGGCTGTGAACAAATCCACAATTCATCGCCCTGGGGACATTTGAAAGTGGAAGTAATTGTAGAAAAGTAAAAGGTAAGTCTTCAATAGATGTTGACTAAGTTAATTCCAGTGGGATTAATTTTACTTACATCAAGAATCCAACTCCTAACCAGTGTGGGTTGATGGGTCTGGTGAGAAGGTAATAGTGTCAACTTGCTATATCATTACACAATATTATTTTGTCTCTATGATTGTCCAAAATCTCATACTTTTTGTCTCTTTTGATTAATTTAGCTTTTTGTCTGTATCTAGGTGGTGTGAATGACTGAAATTTTGAACAGAGTCCTCTTATTTATTCTTGATTTCCATATGGAAAAATACACATTTATATATCAAGTAGAGTCCACAGAGGTATTGGGATGAGCAGATCTTGGCAGTGAACAGTTTCCTCAGGATCACTATTCTGTGCTTAGATCCTTGCAGAGGGGCTTGTGTATTTGTTTGGACTTCTAAGGAGATCAAGCAACAAAAGGACACTGACAATTTGTGTGTGTTTCATGTGATGCCTTGTGGATAAAGATCCTAATTGACCTTGTAATGAAGAGAGGGTCAAAACAGTTGTGATGCCAGGAACAGTTCCAGGGTGCTGCAGTTCAGCATGGGCAGGGGATTTGCACAGGAGACCTGTGGCAAAAGCAGGAACAGAATTGAGATCCCTGGGTCTCATCTCTCCACAAAGACAAGGTTCCCTAGGCAGTCACCTACACACTCCAGGTTTCCCTTCCCACACGCTGGCTGTAGCAGTCAGGAGTGCTGCATAAAGCTATTTTTTCCATGTGCAAACAAACTGCAATGCCATCACTACTCGATCAGCTGGGTTTAGGGCACCACTGCAGCATGAGCCCAGAAGGGAACTCCACTCCACTGGGGCCAGCCAATTGCTGCACTCATGTTCGTTTGAGGAATCCTCTCCTGCTGGATGCCATGTGCTCTTGGGAGAGGCTCTGGCACCCTGTGGTCAGCCATACCTAATGAAGGACCCAGGACTGTGTTCCCTGTCTCTCATTGCCATGACCTGGAGCTTGGAACAGAGCAGAGATTATTTTGCTGGATGAATTGTATGCAGTGTTCTTTGGGGAAACACCTGGGAGGGTATCCCATCCTAGAGAAGCTGCAGTAGGCAAGTGCCCAGAGGAAGGTGACAGGGATACTTTTGGCATCCTGAAGTGGGAGATAACTTAAACAGGTTTTGCAACATAATTGAAAGTGTGATACTTCAAGTGAATTCCTCCATCTGTGTGCCTCCCTCAGCTCAGCTCTCTGTACTTTCTTTTTTCGAACCAGCACCAATATCTCTTACTTGCAAATTTTCATAGGCAAAATTTGATTAAAATGACCGTAAATTAAGGACCTCTGCCTTCACATCCAATTCTACTGCTTCTTGTGATTGTTTGAGTTTATTTTTACCCTCCCTTTGCTCCTCCAGATGCTGTCACAGCTTTAATAAGTCAGTACCAAACTTAGGCAACCTCACCAGTCAGTCATCCTGCCTCAGGGCAGCAGGTGCCTCAGCAGGTGTCATTTGCTGGAAGGAGAGATTTCACTTGGGTTAGGCTGATGGGAAGAACAGCTGATGTTGGCAGTGGGACTAGAGGAAAATGGTCCCATGCATATTGGGGTTGGCTAATGCTGTCAGCAGAAAATGTCCATCTTTTGGAATTCATCCTATAAGTGAACCCACCTTCACTATTAGTTTGGATCATGACAGGAAAAGAAACTCCTATATAGAAGACACTTCTTGTCCTTAGCTTATGTAAGTCAGAGCTATGGCTTCTGGGCTCTCACTGAATGCTTCCTTTTCTCTGTACTTTTCCAGCTCATTTGATTCAGTTTTGAATTGTGGGTTGTTGGAGGTTTTTTAAAGTTTTTTTTGTTTTTTTTTTTGTTTTTTTTTTTTTTTTTTTTAAGATATATTAATTACACAAATGCTTGGTGGAGAGCAATGTTCATGTCAAAAGATTTAAGCCTTGGGTTTAATTTGGATGAATGCTGGAAATTTAGCTCTGAACCAGTGACAGTCTTTGAATATATACATAATAATATCCACCTGAGATTCTGGTCCAAAGCAGGAGCAAGACTTTTATTCTGTTCAGGTTCCTCATCTCTGCTTATCACTATAGCAAATTAGGCCTTTTCAGGTAAGCAACAAGTGGTATGACTAACAACCTTGTAGTGCTTATTCTTTCTTCCCAGCAGTTTCAGTGAGAACAGCCAAGGCCTGGCCATTCCAGCCAAGGATTAAAAAAAAAAAAAAAAAGATATTTTTGAGGACTCATGCAAATTTTAATACAAATTATTTTTGTTTGGGAGTTTGTCTGCTCTTGGCTGACCCAGATTAACCAAGTAGAGGGAGCAAGTTCAGGATTCTTCCCATTCCCCAAAACCACAGGATGAGTGAGAGTCTAGACTAGTATTGAACAACAGAAGTCAGTGTCTGGGAACAAAGTGATCAAATAAGATAAACTGAAGTTATAAATCAGCTGAAGGCATGACAATAACATAGGAATAACACTTTAGTTGTGATAAAATTGTAGAAGTTAAAAGGTTTATGCATTTAGAAATTACGAATTTATGTTTTCTTGCTGTCTTGAATAGGATTTAGAAATGACATTGGACAGGTAAGTGAAACCTGGATTTAGGATTTTGTGTATGATAAAATTAGGTAACTCAGCAGGGATTTTTTCTGACTAATTGGTAGGACTGTAGGTAGAAATGTCTGTGGTATTGTGTGCTGTGTAAGCAAGCATGTCTGCTTACTGCACACGCTCTTCCCCAAAATCGTGTTCTGATACATGTTTGCTGATTCCTGTTCCAACACAGATAAAGTCATGCTGCAATCTCTTGGTAACAGGAGGTCTGGGTGAACTTGGGAATTCTCACCTTATGGTAGAGTTGGAAATATAACCAAAGCAGGGCATTTTTTGCTAGTTGAAGGATTCTGTTTCCAGTGAAAAGAAAGACAAGACAGACACAATGTCACCTTGGTGACTCCATCACACTTGGTCTGAGCACAGGGCTGTAGGTGTCCAGCTGTGCCGTAGTCTGCAGAAACTCTACTTTCACCTCCTAAAGGTGAGCAGAATGGGGAGCTTCTTTTCTTAACCACTCATGATTGAGTACTGTTAGTATTTAATACTTGTATTGAATCTCAGATAATTGCTAAAGTGCTGAACTGCTGTCTCAACTTATCCGCACGCAATTAATAATATTGATCACCCTACACTGACCTTGAGAGTTAATAACTGTTTTTTCCCTTAGTTTCCATTGATGAATGGTGTTTTCTACATGCCAAATTATAATTTTGTCAAGGTGTCAGATCACAGGGTCTGATCCTGCAGACACTGAAATGCAAATAGTGCTTTCTGCAATGTTTTTTTCTTTAGGACCAATAAGAATATTTATGTCTAGGCTGAGAAAAATAAGTACTTTTTTATTTTTACAGGATTTTGCCTGGGGGAAGCCTATACAAATGTTTGTGTAATAGCCGAATTACTCAAATCCTTGTAGGATACCTGCACAAAGATATGAGGCTCCAAAAGTCAGGCCTTATTTTCTCCATCAAATAATTGAGTGGTTCTTTTCTTCATCTAATGATAAAGTATTTCTGTTTTTTCCAAAAAATCCTTTCCGAACGTAAACACCCTGGTTACGACACAGAGAAATAATTGAGGCAATTTATTTGTCTCATCTCATTTGGAGAGACCCTTAGAAGTCTTTTTGCTCTAGGTAATCTGAACAACATCTTTTTCCTGATTACCTTGAACAGACTGAAGAATTTATTTATGGTTATCTTTTACTAATAAGCTCCCCTACTTGCCTAATTCTCATCTTACTAGTATGATCTGATAATGAGTCAACAGTACTGCTCCTGTTTTGTATGACAGTTTTTCTTAGGCTCCTCCTGCGCTATATGTCTTTTTGCTTGTGCTTGGACCTCTGCTGAGGTCCTAACAGAGGGATCAGAACAACTGCAGGCCTGGAAACAGAGAATGTAGCAAAAAAGGTTCTGCTAAAATCTCTGAAATATTTTTATTCCCTGCTGCAGAGAAAATCAAACAGATCTGCAATGTGTGAAGTGGCACTCCCAACCCAAAGCTTGGCAACACTGAGGAAAGCTTTGCAGTACTGTATGATCCGAGAGATATGTAGGGAGGGATTTTGGGGAAAGAAATCTGCCTCCACATCAGTTTTCTCACAGCAGCACCAACACTCATTGGTGGAGCAGTATGAGGGAATGGTGTGTGATAATCTCACTGCTACTTCTGCAGAGCAAATGGAGCACATTGTCCCAGAACAGCCACCACTCAGCACTTCAGCACTGATTTACCTTCCCCACAGTCACATATAACTGCCCCCTTCCTTTGGACAACTGGCATCATCTGAAGACACCTTACCTTTGTAAGAAGCATCTTGACAAACTCTTCTAACACTGCCTCTTCCCTACATTTGTACTCATTCACCTCTCCCCTCACATACATCCTCAGCTGAAGCAGATTATTGCAAAATCCATTTAAAAAACACAGCAGTTTTATACTGAAAGATATCTAGAGGGCAGCAAATCCAGAGGGAAATCTCATCCTTCAGTGCAAACAAAACTTCCTATTTTATCTAATTCCTGAAAAATCAAACACAGAGTTACATAAAGTTTTTTTTTTCTTCTCTTCACAAAGCAGCAAGAATAATAAGGTATCTCTATAAGGTTGAGATATAATCATACCTGGGAGCAAATTTTTAATTTGATTAAAGCTTTCAGTACTGGGCAAAGCCTCTAAGTTCAGGCATGAGTTATGAAGAAACTGCTTGGCCATCCATAATCCCTTCTGAAAGCAAGTGTATTTTTAGAGTACTGCTGTGTGACGTGGCGTTATTAGTGTTAACTATGCTTGTGGTGAAGCATATATTTGATTTGGTATTATGATTGTGTTATTGATTGCAATTTCGTTCTCCTTCATGTTTGGTTCAAATTGTAGTTGGCCAAACAGCAGCTGGGTTCCATTTAACTGGAATGGAATGGCAATGGAAATCAAGGCTTCTGTGACATCTTGCTTTATTGCATACAGCCTTCTTCAGCACAATTTGACACCCTTTGAGAAGTGTTTCTGCAATTACCATTCCTAAATTTCATCACCAACTGTTGATGTGTACAGTAATAGGGATGATGGAAACCCCTGTCTCTTGTCCCTAACGTCTTATGTTTAGCACTTGAGGTTTGGAACTTGGACATCAAGAAGTTACCAGAGTGCTTAAAAAAAAGGAGACAGTTGAAAAATAGCCATGCTAATTGTTTGAGGTTTTAATCAATTTTTGAAACTTTTCACCTTAATTGTATATTAAAAATTGGCATCTGCATGTTGAAAGATGCAAGTAGAGGCAAATTAGTCCAGCTTTTTGTGGCTGCTGTCAGTAACCACAGGGAAAACCACAGGTTCCTTTGAGCACATTTGGGAGTAACAGTGTCTAAATGTCAGAAGGGCCATCTCCCATTCCCTACTTTCTGAAGTTGCACAATGGGGTTAATGAACTGACCTCAGTTGGTCTGATGTTTACTTTTACATTTACTGGTGAAAACTGTGGTATGGAAATGGGTGATTCTTGTGGTCAAGGGGCAACATATTTGCATTGAAATAGGATAGGATGTATACAGGAGAGAGGAAGATTGGGACTGTGGATGGCTTCTTTTTACTGGAGACTATGCCTGAAATTAGAAGGATTTATGTAGTACCTGATAGCATTTATGGCAAAGGCCATACAAGAACACAGGCAATTTCCTGCTAATTGCTTTTCTTATGATGTACAACCCCCCTTTCCTGTCTCATACGTGTGGTGATTTTGCACAGCTAGTATTACATTAGCATTGAAATATCAGGGAATTTTTGTCACTAGAATAACCAGTCCTTACTGACTATCCAGAAGGCATCACCTTCCTTACTATCTCTGCTATCTCTGAACACCTCCGTGTTTACTCAGCAGGAAGGGAAGGTTCCCTTTCTTCCTTCATCTTCACTAGAGTGTTCCTTTTGGCTGGGGTAATAACGTGACCACGGGGTGGTTTTCTCAAGCAGCTCATGTTGTGAGGTGCTGGTTCGCAATGATGCACTGCCAGAGCCAGCTGACCTGCTGCTGTTAAGGGTCATAGAATGGGAAGGGTGAGAAGGGAGCTTAAAGGTCATCCAACTCCAACCCCTCTGCCATGGGGGATCCTGCTGGCCTTCATTTAATAGCAACATATTACTGCCTTTGTTTGTTTGTTTGGTATGGTGTGTACCCTGCCCTATGAGTAGTGGCTGTATCTGAGCCATGAGAGGTTAAACTCTTTTGGACTCCTTTGGTTGCTCAGAAAACTCTCATTGCTCTGGGCTTCATAGATGAAATATAAACACCATTTACATCTACTTAAAATCTGAATTGAACTTGAAATTTCTGTTCAGTCCAGTGGTGAATGTAGCTACTGTTAAATTGCTCCATTAAGTATAAAGCAAAGCTGTGTTTTACTTTTGTAAAATGCTTCTAAGCACTGGTAATGTTCCTTTTTATTGTGTTCCTTTGACTTTATAGAAAACTGAAAACTTTGTCCCAATTAAAAAAAAAAAAAAAAAGAAAAAAAAAAAGGATCAAAATACCCATGGAAGAAACACAAAAGTTCAAAACAGAGAGAGGAAAGGAGGGGCATTACCAGGAAGAATTAAGAGAAGCGACACTGGAGCAACTTGCTCTTTTGCCTTATCCTTTCCAAAGGAGAAAGGTGATCAAAGAGCTTGGTCGAAGAGCCCCACTAAGTAGATTACCTCAACTACTTGTAGAAAAGACTACCAATGCAATCCAGAAAGGCAATTACTTTTTTTTTTTTCCTTCATTCAGATAGAATTTTTCAGCTTCTAACATGGAGTTAATTGCCTCTTTTTTTTCCTCCTTTTTTCTTGTAATGGTCCTTTGCATAGGTTTAGTCATCCTTGAGGGCAGCTGCTCCAAGTATACAGCAATTGCCAGATGATTACCTCTTTAATGTTTTCATTGAGTACTTTGCTGGTTAACCTCCTTAACTGGAGAGCTGCTTATTGTTATTTATGTCTTGTCAGCATAGAGGTTCATTAAGCATCGGTAAATGACATGTTTTCATATCTGCTGACAGTAGAAATGCAATATGATCAATTGCAAATTGACTTCAGTGCAGCAATAGAGTGCATTTAACACACATCAGTGGATCATTTGTACAAGCAGAGCTCGAATTTTTATGGCTGTTTATGTCTCTCTAATACCCAAGTATAAATTCTCCCAAGCCAAGTGATTCTTAGTAAAACCAAATGCAAAACTGTGTCCAACAAGTGACCATGTATCCAGGCTGGATCTCAGCACAGGAAGTTTTTGGATGGCAGGAAGCTGAAAGTGGTGGAACAGCCCTGACTGCCTCAGCTATGCCAGGAGGCACAGATGGGCTGGGACATCTCTTGAGAGCCTTCCCTCCCCTGCCTCAGGCTGCTCCAGGAGCAGCTCCCCAGTGCTTTCCCTTTGCTTGCTGGCTTGTACTGGGTCCTGTCCACACCCCAGGGAAGGTCTGGAGATGGCTTTGTGTCTGTGTGATGCCTAAAAGCTGAGCTGATGGCACCTCTGTGTCCAGGTCCTGTGGGGCAGGGGGTGTCAGTGATGGGGATCAAGAGCTCCCAGTCTCCCAGGTGCCAGTGGCCTTTCAGTGCTCTGCCGCTCACACTCCTGGCAAGGGGGCCATGCTCATGGCAGGCTGGTTCCAAACTGCTGCTTTCTGGTGTTGCTGCAGCAGCAGCTCCTGAGGAAGCTGCTCTGGCTCTTAGTGGCTCAAGCCCATTGTTAAACTGAGCCTTGGGGCTGGAGGGCAGGGCCCTGAAATCTGTCCTGCTGCACAGGGTGGTGGAGCATCCACTGCAAAAGCACTGGCAGGCACTGGGGATCTCCTGGGCTTCCGAGGCCTGGGGTAGTGACCTTCCTTATCAGTGCTTGGATCTCCTCTCCAGGATGAGCTATGACCCCGTGCCAAAGGCAACTAAAAAACCAGTGACTGTAACCCTCCAGGTTGTCTTCTGCCCAAAACTGTCCATTCATTTACATTTGGTGCTTGTCCCTCACTGGAGTATGGGCTCTCTGTCTTGTTTCCTTCTGACCAAAATTTCTAGGAACTATTGATATTTCTGTAGTTCTGAGACTGTTCCTGCCTGTACTAGTGTGCTTGAATCGGAGTATGTCATCTTCACAGACATCTCTGAATTTTTATACCTCTATCTTCAGAAATTTGTCTCAATGGCAGAGGTGAAATTTTCAACTCTGCAGATCCAGGCAGATTATGCAGTGAAGATTTGCATTCAGAGCTAGGAAAAGCATATAGTTATCTTTATTTAAAAAAACAACAACAGCAAAAACAAACAAAACACCAAAAAATAAAAATAAAAAACAAAAAACCCAAAACAACAAAACAACCCAAACCAACCAACCAACCAACCAACCAAAAAACAACAATAACCCAAAAAACCCCACCAACCTCCCCCCACCCCCAACAACAAAACAACTCCATAACCCTAGAAGGAAAAAAAAAAAAAAAAGCTTTTTGAGAAAGGGTTTTCATTACAAAGCATCATCTGGTTTCAATTTAACAGAACACTGTAAAATAAAAGAAAACCATGAATACAGGCAGCAGCCTTGGGAGCATTCAGTGCTGATTTACTATGCCAGGACATATCTCCTGTAGAGTTAGATTATTATTTTTCTCTACTGTTCTGTCACACATTGTTTCATGTCTGAGATTCTTCACTAGTAAATGAGCAAAGGCAGAAAGGATTTACTCACATTAGATCCATTATTTTGTGTACTGGGGAAAAAAAAGGCTTGAGTTGAAATCTCTTTGGAAAGAAAGTAAATTCTTACATTGCTTTAATTGGGGAGCTTTGGCAATTTATAATGTATACATAAGTCAAAACATTTTGACATTCATCTGGAGTATCTGATGCTCAGCTTATGCTTTTCTTCTGTTGGAATATTTGCAATATGCTCATGGTTTTATATGCTACAATAACTTTCTTGTTTTGTCTTATGAAAATGAAATTAAACTTCTGATTGTCTTTTCTGTACAGAAAAGATAGGAGCTTCTGATCTAATCTGTTTGATTAGTGACCGTCCTGAAGAAAACTGTCACCTTCCTTGTTATACTTATTCTCACTAAATATCCACAACCATATTTGCTCATGTGCAGCTGAAGTACTGCTTGTGTTTGCTCCCTGTTGATTGGAACATGTGAAACAGCCTTGTTTTAGCACTATGAATAACAGAATGCTGAATTAATATTATGGCCTCCTTAAAAAATTGCTTTGATGTAAGATTCCAATATCCTTATTTTGTTACAGAGCCATAATACTTGTTTAGCATTCTGTTATTCATGTGCTGAGATGATATTGATGATATTATTAGGAGTCCAGTTATGGAGTTCATGCTGGGGTAGAGTCAGACAAATTAAAGCAAATTTCAGTCCAAGTTTAAGACTATAAGCTGGAGCAGATGGCAGAGTTGGTTATTTCAGTCTTTGTTATCAACATGCTGATTGTCCCTGCACCTTTTTCCTGACTTTGTTGGTTTTTATCACAGTGCAAGGCCAGATCCTGCCCTGGGAAATCTGCAGTGTACTAGCAGCACAGGCTGCTGTGTCTTAATAAGGTGTGTTTAAAAAAAAGAAAAAAAAGAGCACCTATTGGTGACAAAATATGAATTTTTGTTTAAGGAAAGCAATGATATATATACTTGACAAGGGATAGAAAGGTGAAGGAAAATGGGCTAAGAGAGGTTTCAGTGTCTAAGCACATTGTAGTGATTCCACTAAAATCTTGATAATTTAACCAAATTCTGCTTGTGCACACAGTAAATATGAACAACAATTGAAAGGAAAGAAGAAAGAAAGAACAACTGCTCTGTGTGTCTTCAGATACCACATACATTCTTTATAAAATTCATGTGGAGCCATAGTATATAAAATATGGTATGCACTAAGCCAGTAATAACCAAACAATTTGATATCATGTGAAGTTTTACCATTTCTCTTTCATTTCTCAAAATAAATAACATGGTTTTATTTCAAGAACATTGAGCTATTATTTATAGAGAACTATAACTCTGGATGCTGATGCCCACTAACAACACAATGCAGGAAAACAAGATCCCAGAGCTCTTCAAAATGATCTCTTAAAATCTGCTGGAGACATGTTGGGGTCAGGCTTTCTTAGAGGCACTGCAGACTCCATTTCTGCCATCTCTGGCTATCCAAATGGCAGTGCTAGGCTGTAAGACATAGAAATGCTTTTCCTCCAGATTGCCTCAAGATCCCAGGTGCTGTGCAGACAGAGGACATCCTCTGACATCCTCTGCAGAGACCATCATGTCCAGCAAAGGGGTGGGGGCAGAGATGTGTCACTGCCCAGCTTCTGTGTGTGTTCAGACACTGCTGTCCATCCCAGAGCTACAGCCAGAACCACTGGCCCAGCCAGGGGTGCAGGAGGACATGGGGCTGGAGCCAAGCAGAAGGCTGTGTCCTGCTCTGCATAGCTCCTCTGGTTTTGATAGACAGGGATCTGAGTATTAATGTTGCAAAGATGAGGACGAAAATTGACCAGCCGTACCAAAAGGACCAGTATTTCATTAAGGAGGATAGATTTATTGACTGTCTAGACCGAAGCTAGTTTTGTATTCACACTTTAAAACTTTTAATTAAGGTTTACACTTACATTGTCTAGCCATTCCCAGGTTAGTTTTATGAAAACATTAACCTTGACATTTTGACAACTTTTTTCCTTTCATTTAATCTCTCATTTAAAATTGTTTTCATTGTATGTGGTTTAGTGATTCCCTTGGTCTGCTTACACAACCAAGCCCTTTGAAGAGTGACAGCTCAGCGTGCCCAGTGGCAGCTCCCAGCACAGCATTTAATTCTCAGCTCAGCTCAGCAGTGGAGCTCTGCCTCTGTGGCACTGCAGCAGCATCACACTGGGTTTTGCAGGCAGAGAAGTGAAGTTTGCCTCCACACCTGCAGACTGCACCTGTGAAAACCACTCTGTGGTGCCTTCACAGCTTGTGGGACCAGGGGCTGGCAGAGGGTGTGGGGCTCTCCCTCACCTTTGTGCCTTGGCAAGAACTCCTGCTGTTCTTTCTGCCATCACATACACACACACACACACAAGTCCTGTACCTCCCAGGGCGCTCTGTTTCTCCAGAAGATGCTTCAGCTGCTGCAGGAGAGGCCCTAAGCATTTCCCAGTAGCTTCTGTCCTATGCTGGGATTAAGCAGTACAGCATGCAAAGATGCCTGACAGTGCCACATGTTGATTTGGAAAGTTCAGTATTGCTGTATCAGGAAATGCCCCAAATAATCTAAGAACTTACTGCAAGTCAAACCTTTCTGCCCCAGCTCTCTGAAGATATTTAGGCAGAAATGTATGCAAACTGTGTATGTTTACAGTGATGCAGGGAGATGCTGTGAAAGTCCTACAGGAATGTTTCCATGCTCACACCAATAAATAAACCCTTAAATTTTGCTGGTGTATTTCTTCTCAGCTGCTTTTCTCTGCAAAGCTGCTGTGGTTATTAACATATTGGAGCTCACAGGGAATGAGGCAAGACATTTGGGTGTTAATGGCAGCACTTTGATAGACAAGTAGAGAGGGAGGGAAGTTGTCTCTCCCCAGGGAGAGAGGAGAACACATCAACTCTTATGAAAGGAATAACCTTCACCTCTGCATCCCTGCATATCTTTCTTTAAGACTGCATTGTGTTGGGAAAATTCCATTCTAATCCCACTGACTGCATGTGAGAAACTGGTCTTTCAATTTTACTGGAAAAAAGGAAAATGAAGGGTTTTGTTGTTTGAAACAACAGAGAAAAACTGGTAAGATGGCGTAATTCAGACTGAGCTCCTATGGAAGGAAGGATATGTTGCTGAAAGAAATTGCCAGAGAACAGAAATGCCTGCAGAAAAGCAGGAATGTAAATAGTGTGGTTGTGCCCAACCTTTCCTGTAAAAGATTCCTGCATGTCCTCCAGGGAGGACAGGTATCAGAAGCAAGTCAATTTGTCCAGCATTTTGACTGGATAAATTGAGTGCACTCTGGTTGCAGTAGGAGTTCAAGATGAGAGTATTGAGTTGCTTGCTCTTACCAAAGTGACTTTCTAACTCGAGCATGGATCAGAAACTAAACGTTTTACAAAGTAGGACTGCCCAAAATGTGAGAGATTCTGCCTCATGTAAGGCCAAGGGGAAAAGAAGGCTGGGGCTGCATTTTTAATACTGTTTGGGAAGCCAGGTTCCCAAGACAGGCAATGCACATCCTTGTGAGCACGAGGGAACAGTGAGGAGAGTGCGTGACCCCGTGTCACCGTTTCCCTGCTGGAAATGGTGACAACATGTTTATAGTAGGAACACAGTCCCTGCTCCCAGGGTGGGGAGAGGCAACAGGGACCTGAGGAACCAAACAAACACCACTTGTACTCCTCAACAGCAAATACATCTCCCTGTTTGCATGAAGTGAGCATGTGAGGATTAACTGGAAAAGGATAAATGTGGGATTTTGGTATTGGAATTAGGGTTTAGAGAAATCTGATGCAGCAAGTAGTGTATAGGGCTTGACATAAAATAGACCTGGTAATGAAACTGATAGGGGAAACACCCTTGGGAATCCTGGAATAGATCTTCTCATTGATCTGTTCTGCCACTGAGAAAGAAAAATGCAGGTCTACAGATGGACAAGCACTATGTGAGGAAAAAAAAATTAGATTACACTCAGGTGATAATCCCAAATCAAAGGAGTTCAGAAGAAAGAGAAGTGTCTAAGCCTTTCGGTTTGTAACTGAACTTTACAATCATGGATGTTATTCCCTGAGGACATGACTGTATTGATAATTTCAAAAATTAAATTTAAAAGGAAAAAAAAAAACCAACCCAGGGGAACATATACACTGAGTTATCAATAAATTGTTTTCTTTGCCATGCAAAAGAAGGAAAAGACTGCCCCAAAACTTTTTGATTAATTCTGTAGCATCCTAATGTAGTGCTCTGTGTCAGAAATGTAAATATTTTTTTAATCACTCCGAAGGAATGAAATAGGAGGAAAATATTTTTTAAATCACTCTAAAGATGAATCAGTGGTACTGATTTCCACTAACAATTTCTTTATTATTTATTAACAGTTTATTAATATTTGAAAAAGCTAATCTGTTTTCTCACAATAGTTTTCTTTACTAACTTCACCTACATTGGATTGCAAAATTTGACCCAACAAACCACCTTTTCAACACATTTGACCCTCACTGATAAGAACATTGATTTTGTTTTAGGGAACCTGGCCTTCCATTTAAGTCTACAGTATCTGATTCCCTTCTCTGACACAAACCTTATGTATCAGTTTGGGGCCCTCATTTTTTGGGTCTCGTTTTCCTTTTTATAAAATATGACTTTTGGGAAGAGAGTTTCCCAGCTTAATCCTCATAATAGCTGGGATTCTTCTTCTAGTTTACAAGATGGATGTGATTGTTTTCATACAATATCTAAATATCTCTATTAAATTAAACAGTTCTTTGTCTCTCATGGCAGTTAGCTCTTGGATGCTGTACAGACTGCAATTTTCTCCTCTTTCAGCCTGTGTTTTACTGGCAAGACAAGATTTCCAGCCTCCTGTCATGAGAAAATTCTCCTCTGATCCCCTCCATAAGCCCCTCCATGCCTCTCTTTTGATGTGAGCTCTTGTGGGCAGTATTCAGATGGGATTTCTCTCTGTTTTGTATAAGAAGTTCCAGTAAGAAATTTTGCAAAAAAAAAAAAAAAAAAAAAAAAAAAAAAAAAAAAAAAAATTCTGAGCCTGTTCATTTTATAAAAATACACAGGACATGGACATGTACTTGTGGTATTCCAACACCATGTCTGTCAGTCTGTCCTTTACTCCCAACACACAAGGAGGGTCCAGCTGAACAGCTGGACCCTCCTTGTGTGTTGGGAGTAAAGGAGCACAGCCTTTCTTGGGGCACAGCCTAAGTAAAATAAAAAAATCAAACAATATGGAAAAAAAACCCAAAAAACCACCAACCAAAACAAATACCAAAACCAAACCAAAAGTGTGTGTGAGTTGCTGTGTAGCTATTATTTAATAAGAGTGTTAAGCATGAAAACGCTTGCAACCATTCTGCGGTTTGAGCATGGGACACCTTTTTTGCGTTGCTCTCCCCTCTGTCCTTGTCCCCCTGTGCATGTTCTGCTCCCCTGTAGCTGCTGCCTGCAGGAACACACTCAGTAGAGGCAAAGCTGGCCTGCCCTAGGGCTGGAGGGGCAGCCCTTCATGATGAAGCCTCCTGGCAGTGACAAGGGCCAACAGAGGAAAGCAGGTGGCTGCAGGCGAGGAGGGGCAGGGAGAAGGTGCAGCTGGTGTGAAGTGCTGCCCTTCTGCAGGCCCAGCTGTGCTGGGTTGCCTTGGCTGTGCGACTCTGCTCTGTGTCAGGGGACACTGAGGGGTGCACTCAATGCAGTTAGCAGGGAAGAATTTGATAGTTCTGGTCTGGAGCAAACTCCAGTCCCTAAGAGACGGGCGTGACCCACCTTGCTGCTGGTGTGATGTGGGGCTGGGATAAAGGGAAAATGTTAGGGACAGAAGTTATCAGATGGGGGCTTCACAGATGGCTGATACTCCTGGGATTTAACTGAGGATATGCAAAATGCAACAGCTGTGAGCAACTGCACTCAGTCTTTGTGCAAAACTGTTTCACTAAAAGACACTGCCTAGTGATTGCTGCTCTGATTTACTTTTTTTCTAAAGTTTATTTTGCACTTACAGTTTGTGAACTGATCTGGCTTAGACTTGAGGATGCTAGCAGTATGTCTCCAGACTGAAGCATTTTGTTGTGTCACTCCTTGTTTCTAGTGCCAAGATCACAGTCAGAAGGGAGTCACCCATGAAGATTTGTTCATGCAGCTAAGCTAACTTTCATGGATAAAGTTCAAAAAGAAAAGGTCAGTTATACATATGTAACTTTGTTTATGTTTAGTTTTCTGAATTATGAGGAGGGGTCTTTGTGAAATAATACAAAAAGAATTTTTGTTTGCTTTTTGTTATTTATGGAAAATACTGTGTAGAAATAAGGCTTTTCCTGAAGTTGTCTAGAAACAAGCTGGATCCAAACACACTTAAACTTGAAAAGAAAGTGAGATGAATGAGGTCAGGTTCTGGCATATAAGCCTTTTGGCTTCCTCCTAACTTTAGAGGTGCACAAAACTTCTTTTTTTTTTTGGGAAAATTTAAAGCAGAGCTCCAAGTTGGCTGCTGGAAGTTTTAGTCTTTTAACATGCCTTTGTGCATCTCATTTCTGTTAGAACTCTCCTCTTTTTTTTTTTTTTTTTTTTTTTTTTTTTTTTTTTTTTTTTTCCTAATTTAAGCAGTGGGTCTCCCTGGCTGGCTTCAGGACTTTGCAGGATCTTGACCTAATAATTTGCTAATGCCTGTGAATATCTTCATTTTTCAGAGGAGCTTGTTGGGTTGGAATTTTGCTTCTTGGAGAGGAAGGCTCAGGTGCATACCAAAAGGTTTCTGCCTTGTGACTGTTTCAGACTCACTGTAGTCTTTCCTTGATATAACTATCTCACAAAAGCAATATTAAGAATATGTGTGGCTTGAATTCTTGCATTTTTTAATATCAAAAATGAATGCATTTTACTTGTCCCTTTTGGTCTGATCCAAAATGTTCCCATGGGGATTAGATCAGGCCTGGTGGTGCTTTAGGACAAACCATGTTCTGACCCATAAAGTTAATGGAATTAACCTGGGAAAGGTTTTAGTCTGCATTAAAGTCTCTGGTTTAAAAATACTTATTTTTAGTAGGGAGGAAATTGGAGTTGCCTGTTTTTTGGGAGTGCTTTATTACTGTTACCCTCATTCCTAATCAGATTGCTCTTCAGTACTTAGCTGCATCTTTGTGCTCACATTAAATAAACACAAAACCCCACTTGGAAACACAGAATAACATTTTGCTTTTTGGATCCTACTCTAGATGAAGTTCCTGGGTACCTTGCACTCCCAGGTATCTAGTGCCAGCAACACTGTACCACAAGATGAATGTACTTGACCCCAGGTAGAATAAAACTGCACTTTGTCCTTGAATATGAAAATTACTCCTCTGTGGCAGGAGCTTATATAAAATATGTTTCTTGGTTCTCTATTCATGCCATCAACTCTTTCTTCTTCTACTAACAGAATAAAGAATAAAGGTCATAAAAAATGGATACTAAACTGCAGTTGTGAATACAAACACGAACTTTATTTGTGTGACTGCCTCTTTTGCACAAACCTCCACCCACAAAGTCAAAATTGAGGGCAAAATGTCTCAGAAAAGAGCAACTATCTTAAGTCTTGGCCCATTGTTTGTTTTTGTTTTTTTTTTCCAGGCCAAGCAATTTTTTGCTACTGAATTATTTACTGAGAAGGAGAATCAACTTTATTCATCAGAGGAGCATTAGAATCCAACAGGACTGTGAATACATATTTAAAATGTTTACTAGTGTGTTTGAGGATATTCATTTAAAGCCTTTAGAGATTAGGTTGTTCATTACAACTTCAAATGAGGTTTACCCTAACTGCTTTTTTTAACTTTCCAGATGCCTATCTTGGCTTTTTGTTCTGCCCTGTGTGCTGGCTTTTTGTTTTGTGCTGAAGGTATCAGAAGCAAGATGTTATCTGAGATATGAGATTACCTTATGCAGATATGTGTGTGGTATTTTAGGCTTGAATTTATCCATGTTGGATGATGGAGGGCAGGGGGAATTCCACTGAATTCCACTGAGGGGGGAAGAAATTCTAATTCTCCTTCTATTTAAGGCTACAGTGTCATGGTTGCAATGGCTTTGGAATATTATCCTACTATGTTTGAGAAGCATATAATAGCACTACACTGGATGTCTTACTCATTAAATCACTCTCGTAGATATTCTGCTCCTGGTGCAATCAGAGATAAACAGTGCTAATGCTTCCTCACAGCTATTAGCATTTCAAAATGTTACACTTCAAACAGTTCCTTCACATTTCCTCAAGATTTTCAGAGTCTTCTTTTGGATTACTTCTCAGAATGGAACACAATGAAATATATATTAAGCTTTCTGAAGAAGCTCTGGAGGCAGGATTTATTAATAGTGAAAATTCATTACTGATGCTGTTCTCAACTAATAAGAGGTTTTATGCCTCTGTATGTTGTATTTTTGCTTTTAAAAGATGACATAGCTTGCAACAGCTTACTATCAAAAACCTTTCTCTGGCTCCTGAACTGGCAGAAGACTGAATCCTCTGTGTTTAGGGTAAACAGCAAAATCTCCTGACCTGTGCCTATAAACTCAGCTCTGTTTCTATCAGCTAAGGCAAAACAATTTATGTAGACTGCTGTTCATATATTTCTCTCAAGGCTGCTTCTGATTGTCCAGATGTGACTTCTCTTTTTATGGTTTGCATCTTAATACCAACACTTCACAGAAGTATCTCCATCCCCTCTGCCTATGCCTCTGCCATTTAGTTCCCTATGTCCTAGTACAGCAGTCCATGATCCAGCACTTCCAGTGGTGCATGATGTGACTGAGATTAGGGGCATTACAATTTTGCTGGGGTGGAAATAGATGGGTTTTGTTATTGCTGTGATGGAGTGGAGAGCTTCTCTTCCAGGAAAACTAGATCCCTTTCTGAACAGCTTACCTTAATTTTACATTCTTACCACACATTTGAAGCACCTGTGGCTAAAGGGACACTTTTAGAGATTAAGTGGTGCAAAGCTTACCCTTCCTGGTGGTCGGAAACTCTGAAGTGTCATTTTAAGGACTCCAGATTGTGGGGCTCAGGGCTCACCATGATGTGGTAGGGATTAAGGCATTTGTGTGAAACATTCTCTGTATAAAAGGATAACAGTCCTCAGACACATTGATGTTAAATCCTTTGTTTTACATTGGCAATCCTAAGTATATAATTGCATTTCAGTACAAATTGCTTGTTGCCTTTAAATACAGTAAGTAAATCCCACATAAAACTCACTGTTCTGAATGCAAAGCATTTTAAGTCAGTGTTTCTAAAACAGCAACTCCCAGTGCTCCATCAGCAGTGTGATCTGGGCAGGCTTCACCTTCCTATGACCTGCAGAGAAATGAGAGAGTGGGCAGAGATCTGATCTTTCTTAAATCCACCTGTCTCAGCTAGAAGACAAAAAACCAGCATAATGTGTAATAATATTACAGGGGTATAAGCCAAAGCCTGCTCTTCCCTTCTGATTTCTCTTCCCACAAGTAACATTAGTTGTCTTCTTGCCCCCAAATTGCCTTCAAAATACACTTTCTTCTAGTGAGAGGCACAAAACCCTTTTAGAAAGCAATGCCAGCAAACCATATGCTGCCTGGTTTTCATTAAAGATACATTCTGATGAAACCCCTCACCTTAAACCAAACTTTTTCTGTCTTGGGTGGACTGGAAGCCTGTACTCAGTGATTGCAGTTGGTAAAACACAGCCCACTGTGACGTGATCAGAGTTCTAGCACATACAACCACCACAACCCCCTGTCTAGTTTGTGATGAGAAACTACTTGCTGAAAGGAAATGTTCTGTTGTGCCCCAAAACGAATGATGGGTTATTGGCAAACCTATAGAAAATTTCTTTGAGAAAGACCTTGTTAGAGTAGCTGAACTGGCAGTATGAGAGTGAGGTTTGTTATCTATATGGACTACTTTTATTCCATGTCCTTGTTCTGTCTTGATGTTTGCTAGTTTGCTACCTGTCTAATATTAAATTATTTTATCTGAGAACAATAGGGTTAGTTGGAATGCAGAGGTCTCTGTGCTCCTCCTCTGCTGTGGAGAGGGGATAAGACATCTCTCAGTAATTATCATTGAAATTGCAAAAGACCAAAGCCTTTACCTCTCATTAATGTCCAGATCTGTTTTGACTTATTTTTCTCACTTTGTCTAGATTTAATTAGAATTTTAAAGAAAACGCAGCTTTATGGCTGCAGTAATCATCCAGGAATAATTTCTGAACCTCGCTATGAGTTTTGCTGCTCCTCATTGAGGAGTACTGCCGCAGTAAGCCTCCTCTTCCTTGGGCAATTATCCCTCGGAATGTTTTCTCGCCGAGTGTGAGCAGCAGCCGGGAGAGAGCCGCGCTGAGAGCACAGCGAGGAGAAATGCCCCGCTTCGGAGCGGCCGAGCAGCGGCGGCGCAGATCGCGGGCTGCGGCGGCGCTGCCTGCCCAGCGGGGCCGGGGCGCTCCGGGAGCGGGAGCCCGCCGGAGACCAGTTATTACCATACAAATGAGATAAGGTCTTAGATAATACAGGCTGCAAGGAAAACCGAGCTGCACTGCTCGTGGCTGGAAATTTTAAGTGTACCCTTCTACCTCAAATTTTAAAGCGTTTTTTTGAACAGTATTTTTTTTTTTTTAATTTTATTCCACCCATTAGCAGAATCTGTGAAATGACATAAAGAGCCCTTATGTTATCCAGTTGTGACTACTTTGGACCTGGAACTTTTCTGGTGCCTTTCCTTTCTCCTCTGCTGGTTATTATGAAACCTGTATGCAGAGGTAATAAAATTGTTTTGAGGAGAATATGAATGTGAATCCCTTTGAACAAAAAAATCTAGTGCAGTCATGTTATTCCTTTTTCTGTAAGAAAAAGTAAAAGAAAATATCTCTGGCTGAGTCCATCTCTGTCCCGGCTTGGTCTGGCCATGCCTGAGGTTGGGTGGCTCATTTTAGAAGATACTTTTGGCTCTGGGTTAATATCTTTGTTTTCTGTTCCCAGGCATCTGACTGCATTGTGGAGTAACTAAGTAAAAAGTGATATTCTGCTACATTAATCTCTGTGTTAACCTTTTCCCTCCTGAGTAGGGCATAAAATCCCAAGGAAAGAAGGAAATACTTTCATGTGTCTCACCAAGGTATGGTACAATCTTAAGAATCCCTTTTAGTAGTCAAAAGTGTTTTTTTCAATTGGCAATCATCAAACAGCCTTTGTTGCAAGGGAGAAACAGCTGGAGAGATGGCCAAGCAAACAGCACCAAATGTCTCCTTTGTTGTGGGGACCAAATTTACAAGGTCAGGCCTTGCACACTTAGTTTGGATAAAATCCAGGTTTTCATAGAAGTCTGGGATGATCATTGTGTTCTTACACCCAGGAAATGTGTCTGGAGCAGGGCACAGGGCTTGTGCTGGATGACTTGGTGGATGCTCAACCAGTGAGCCAAAGGATACTCGCCAGCAGCCCTCAGGAGTGAAGTCTTTGTCTCTGCTAAGCAATGTGACCCTGACAGGTACATAGTACATCCAAAGGGACACAGTCTTCCACCTTCTGTCTCTGCCAGACTAAGCATATTCTGGCTAAAAGCAGGCACAGGAAGGTTTTACTGCTCACCAGGCCTGTGATCCTGCTGCTGGAGGCAACTCCCATTCCTCTTGCCAGAGTGTCTTTGCTTGGAAGTTAATTATTGAAAATGTTTCCTCCCATTCGTGGGAGGAAATTTCTACAATTGTGGGTTTGTTCCCGAACCTGTGTCCTTGGGTGATTTGAAGGCTTCTCATTTCTAGCCTTAAGACATTAATGGGTAGTTTATAACCCTTTGACTAAATCAGGTAGATGACACAAAATCATAGCTACAAAAATGCTTTATGCTATTAACATAAGAAATATCTATGCATTGAATAAATGTATGTTGAAACTAAATACCATTTTAAGCTCAGTCTGAATGCCAGTCCATCTTGAGATATAATGTAAAACTTTTCCAGAAGATTGCCTGAACTGAGTCTTTCTTTAAATACCATCCTTCTTGATTTCTAATGCTACAGGTTCAAAATTGCTGCTTGCTCTTGCTATCCAATTTCACAACATCACTTCAGTCTGATGCCTTTCCTGCACCTCGGGGATTGCTAGGGGACTTTTTTACTTGTTTTGGTGACTTTGCAGAACAGCTAGAGAAATAACAAGCCCAAAGAAAAAAGGCAATTCTACTGTTTGGCCACCTAAGGTATTACAAAGTTTAATACAAATAGATCTATAAACTTGAAGAAGCAATGTTTGAAACAGAGTTGAGATGTTTCAAAGAAAACTGGCTCCATGTGAAGCATAAGGAATGTGTTCCTTTGGAACACAGTGTGGCTTGAAACATACAGCTCTCCCAACATCTGAATCATCCTGTGGATGTGATGATGTCCAGAGGATATTGAAACATAGACGGGAAGAAGAAAAGTCAAACAATAAAGGCAGAATGAAAGAAAAATGAGCACTAAGATTAATATTTCAGCAGTCTATTTAAAACCATGTTATTAAAGTGCTTGAGGCATTAAATTTGCTGGCGTGACTGCTAGTGTGGGAAATAATTTTATTTTAAACATTGTGCAGTCTTGGAGAACTTGCAGAAGTTTTCAACCAAAGCAATGCATTATGTATCTGAATTGGGCAGAAAAAAGTGTAAATCCTACATATAATAAAAATTGATGGAAACATAAAAATGCCTGGAGTTTAAAAATAAATTATGAAGAGCATTCAAGGAGATTAAATCATGTAAGGAATGAACAGTGGATACAAAGCAAACTTTACAAAAAAAGAACAACTGGGAATTTCATCACAAGATTGCTCAAAGATGTTTAGGATACACTTTTCCCACTGGCTAAAGTCAATCCACAAAGTAAAAGCTAAATCACCTACTTGCAGTAAACCAGAAACAGGGCCAATGTCTGGGTAATTCCAGTCCTCACTGCTACTGATAAACAGCAAGGTACATGTTGTGGCTCCCAAAGAGGACTGTGAGTGCTGATGTCCTCCGCACCAGACTGCCTGCTGTGGCAGGGAAGGGCCTGCTGGAGGGCTGAGCTACAGTCTGCCCCACAGCCCAGCTGAAACAGATTTCCCACTTTTCTCATTCCTCATGCGAGGACATAGGAGTGGCAATTATTAAAATGCATGCTGATCCACCTTTTTCAAAACGCTTATTTATAGTACAGTGAGGGTGGGAGCAGAGATCTGATGTATTCATCAAATATGGGAAATAAAAGGTGTTAGAAACACCCTCCTGCAGGTGCTACAAACTGGTTCTTAGTGCTGAACAAAAAGGAGTTTATCTCCATCTTCTTTAAGGTTTGGTATTTGGGAACAGTATGATATCACTTATCTAGGCTCCTTTAGATGTTGTGTGATTAAGTATAGTCCATTATGGTTTATTATGTGACTCCGCAGCAGAAACCCTTCATTCCTTCTCTTTTCCCTCCCTCCTTCTCTTTCCCCAAACTGCCAAGGGAAGCTGTTGCCTGGGTTCTGTGTGTCTGGGCAAGCTTTCTCAAGAAGAGCTGGAAACAGAGTCATAGTCTCAGTTGTGATGTGCTGTAATGAGGTGTTTTCAGGTTTTCCAATTGCCACTTCTGTTCCTTTGCTGGCCAGATGGCCCATTTGAAACCATCTCATCCGAGTTATAGCTCCTTGCTGTCAGCACTTGCTTTCTGCCTGAACTTCCAAAATACAGCCCTACAGTGATATCCAACCTTTAATTTCTGAATACAGTATAGTTATATTCACCTTGCAGTTTGTTCTCTGATGCAGGATTTTTTTTTACAGTGTCTGAGTCTTTTTTGAGCCTTCCTTAAGGAATTCTTCAAAGCATTTTTCTGATCTTTAAAAAGTTTTAAAATTTCTTTCTTTTTCAGGGAACCTTGTTTCACAACTTTCTTAAGATCTGATTGTGGTACAAAACATTAGCAGTCATAACCACTGTGGTACCGAAATCTTTGTAGCCTAATTAAAAGTAAGCTCAAACTGGAGACAGTTTGGGTTGAACACCCTGTGTTCACTTCATTAATGAGTGCCCAAGGTGTCACTCTGAAAAGGACTTCCTTCAGGGCCATGGTGGACTAGGTTGTCCCTTGTTTGATCAGCTCACGTAAAGCCAAAGGGGGTTGCAATCATGATGGGTTTGTTTCTGGCTGGGGCAGCTCTCCTCCCTGATCCCCACTGTCTCCTCTGCCTCAGCCACGGGGGAGCTCCGTCCCTCCCCACGTGCCTGGGTCTCCTCTTGGGAGGAGATGCAGTGATTGCAAGGAGAGGTGACACTATTTCCTCACTTAAGGGTAGGGCATTGAGATGGCATGAACCTGGAGACCAGGATAGTAGGGTAAACCCATCTCATGCTGAAGCTATGGCTTAAGTTCAATAATCAATATTTTCCATGTGCTAATGTCTTTTGTTAGAATAGAACATGCAAATACATTGGTATTTGGATTACACAGGTGCCTAATTGTGGAAACCCAGTCAGTTTGTTCCACTTTGTTCTCTTTGAGATTTTATTTCCTCGCATGAAATGAAATTCTTCATTTCATGCAAGGAAAGGAAATCTTGCGATTTCAATGAGTATTGATTTGTCAAGGTTTGGTCCATTTCACTGCAAAAAAAGAACACCCCACTGCCCAAAGATTGCTCCCTCCACACTTTTCTGCTGAGCACTACCCATGTGCTGGGCACCTCAGCAAAAAGCTGCTTTTACTGCTCTACTTAGGGTTAGGCTTGAAAACGCCACAAAGCCCAGAGCTCCAGGGACACTACAACTACAAAAGGCACACCAAAGGGAAAACGGCACTGCCCCAACATTGCTCCTTACACATCTTTCTGCTTGGCACCACCCATGTGTTTGGCACCTCAGCAAAAGGCTGCAATGTTCTTAGATCTCCCTTTCATGTCTTTGGTCACCATTTTTGTCTAACTTGTGCTATTTGCTTTAACGATCCAAAGACTTGGGACAATGTGTATGTCTGAGACACACCAGCATGTGGCTTTTGACTATTCCTCTGATATACTGTTACCTGCAGAAATTGAAGCAAGGGTTATGACTTCTGAGAACTGTAGAGTGTGAGAGGTTAAAGGTAATCTTGGCACTTGCAAAGAAATCTACATTGCAGTTTAAACTGAGCCAAGAATCACCATTTGCCAGCCCTTATGCAACCTCTGTTTTCACCTGGAAAGCTCCAGATCTAAAAATATCAGAGAGGAGAATGTCAGTGTGGGATTACACAGTGACTTTAATGTTAAAAATATATCCAGGGTGATTTTGAGCATTTCTGAAAATGCCTGACATGTACCATCTTAAATGCCTGTTTACCCTTTTGCAAGTTGGAATTTCTCCTGTGGTAGATCGTTGGGCTGAATACCCAGGAGCCTGGGTTAAAGCTTAAACAGGAAAGACATCAAACAATGAAAATGCCAAAGCAGGTTTGCTGTGTGGAAAGTTGTTATCTCCACATGTATGGGTTGTAAGGTTTTACAGTAGTAGATGGTCCATCTCAAATGCTTATCAATATGTGGTTTTGGTCCACATACATAAAAGCCCATGGGTTTAGTATTTGGAACCCACATCTCTAACCCTACCCTGGGAGGTTTGTTTTGTGACATGGAATATTTTCTGTGCTATCTATGTTCACTTCAATGTTTCAGGGCAGAACATCATCCAGGATACTTTTTCCCTAGGTTATGAATTTTTTTGCCTTCAGGTGTTTATAATTTATAAAAGGAGGTTTGAGGAGAACTTGTGAAAAAACGGCAAATGTTTTGCCAGAGATTGCAGGGCTAGACTGTTCCAAGTCCCAGACACAATTTGTTACAGGGAACAAGTACACATCATGTGTGTTTACAGTAGAATTAAATCTAAAATAAATGCACTGAAATTAGATAACATAAAAGTAATGAAAAGGTCTTCATTCCCAAAATTCTACAAATATATCTGATGTTTATATTGTGGTTATGTATTTTAGCAAATGAGAAAAAGCTTGTGGAATATTTGGATCATGAAAGAGTAAAAAATACTAGGTAGCTATAACTTTATGTATCAATAAATACTTACGATTTTAGAAGGCCTGGAGAGCTATTGTTGATTATGAAAACATCAGTTGCTGTCCAGAAGGACAATACTGGAAACACTGATTCAGTGAAATGTGCAACATAAACCCCTCAGAGTAATAAACAATGTAATAAAAACTGCCAGTGCCATAATTGTTTAAAAGGTGCCTTCAAACCCGAAGCTGTGACCATATAGTTAGAATAATGACTGAAGATGTGAGAAATTTATGCTGGTTCTTCTCCTTGCCTGTGGATTTTCCATGTGACCAATTGTCTGTCTCTGTGAATGCTGGCTCAGAGTTCCTGCTGAACTGCTGCTTCCTGAGTTTACCATCTGTCAACCAAGTATGTGCAGGCTTTTTATTTCACACTTGCACTAGGTTAATAGTATCAGCTTCAATTAAAAAAGATCAGACATTATGTGTTTTTTATTTTGCCTGTGTGACAAATGCATGCAGCTTCACTGGCAAACAGGACTTTGTGAAGCACTGACAGCTTGACTGGGTCCCAAAATGGGGATAATATTCCTTTCTCTCTTTGAAGATAGTAGCCACATTACACTGGAGACAAGTGTTGTTGGGTGGTTCTGGATAAAGGTTTATTTTCCTACTGAAGTGGTACTTAGTCATGCGAGATATTTTCTACTTGAGTTCAGAGTGCCATTAGTCACTTGTCCGTGCAGTTCACTGGGTTTGTGCCTGTGGCCGCGGCTCCCTGACCGGAGGCAAAGCGCGCCGTGGCGGCAGCAGGCAGAGCTCCCCCTCAGCTCTGCCTTTGCAGGGTGTTCCACTGAACGTCCAGCCCTGGCTCTCTGCTGGTTCTGCTGCACATGAGACAGTTGTTAGAAAGTTATTGAAGAGGAATTACTGTGAAGGGGAGACTCAGGATTAAATTTCAGGTGTACCTGCAGGTGCTGCTGGGGAAAAATATTGCCACTGACAGAGATGTAGCTGGGTTTGGTCACAGGAAAAAGCATCCCAGCAACTCAAATGGCCTCTTCTCTTAACTTGTCACAGCTTATTCATTGACTGGCAAAGATGTTTTAAAACATTTGGTATATTCTTTCTCCAGCTGTGGATGATACCTAAAAAAAAAATTGAAATTCTGTTTGTCTCAGCATTTTCCCCAAAGAGTTATTGCCATTAAAATTTCCATGGTATTTGCAATAACTAAAAATAACATAGGTGTTCACTTATATATATTATAAATTAATTTGTGGCCAGTGAGAATCAGCTTAGCAGGTTCTGTTGTGCAAGAATAATAATATGAACAGAAGTTTTTAATTTCTACTTCAGGACCTTGTGGATGTAGATAAAGGCTGTGTTGATTCTTTGACTTTTTTTGTGTATTTCTGACTCATTGTCATTTCAAGCTGTCTGACAGAAATGCAAATCTTGGAACCTGTTAAACATAAGCAGTAGCAAACTGGATTTCCATCAAAATAAACAGTCTAATGACTTACTGATAATCTCTGCTGAGACAGACATGACAGTGGTAAGAAGGCTTCCACCAGTTGTACAAGCATCCCATGAGAGGGAGAAAGCTTAGGCAAAGGTACTGACCTCAGCAACAACAGATTTATTAGGCTCTTGTCATATCATATATGAGAATGAAATAGCAGGTTGCTTTAGGTTTGCCTAGTAGGAGGATGCTTTTTGAGAGCTCGTTCACGAGACACCTTCCAGCTCCTTACTGTGATGTGAGAGTTTTGCTGGTGATCTTCACTGCAGAGGCTGGATTTGTCACTCCCGCCCTCCATTTGGACAGCATGCTGTATGCTGTCTTCTTTTCACATGTGTGGAGGAAAGGTATGAAAGCAACCAGTACAAGGTCTCAGAGCCCTGTTCCAACCTGGTGATTCAGGCTAAAAGCAAGTGCAATATTCCCTCTGTCAGGTCCCCCCATGGAACAGGAGCCTGTGTGGGAGATGGTCTAAGGGATGTGACGGAGAAGGGGCAAGGGAAGAGACAGGGAGTGGAAATGTTCACTTTAAGTATGCTGTTTTATTGTGCTTGGGAAGCAGCTCTGCCTGGCTGAAAGCAGTGAGCTGCAGAGTGAGGGGCTGTGAACATGTGAAGTCCAGACAAGCTGAGCTCACGTGTGTGAGGTCAGTTGTTATTTAAACATGCAGCAGTAGTGGTCTTTATCAGGACAAAATAGTTAGAACCTGAAGGAAGCTGGAGACAGAAGGTTTTCTGCAGAGATCTTGTGTTGTGAAGGCCCTTCAGGAATTTCCTCCATACTTTAGGGTTGTACTGCCTGTGCAAGGACAGAGGCTGCTGGTGAACCAGGAATGGCTCCTGGGGCTGCAGAGGCTCCTCTCACCACACTGGTCGCCATCCACTTCAAGCATCTCCACACTGCAAGACTCAGCAACCTAAAATGATGAGTACAGTGTTATTTTAAGAGGTGTTATGAAATGAAAAATTGAATTAAGTTGGTGGATCTCTTAACTATTGGGATGAAAGGGTTGTGAAATTAATATTATAGTTTGAGAAGGAAATATTGTATGTCATTCTGCTTATCTACACTGCTAGTGTTACTTTTTTAAAAATAGTGATTGGAGAGTTAATTACTTGTCTTTTTAAAGTTTCTGGGGATCTCTGGATAGAGGCTTCAGCCAGTGTTTTAGAATCAAACAGACTTCTGATTTACCTTCAGACAGATCTCAGTGGAAGGACTAGATGTGGCTGAATAAGAGGAATGTAAACAGAGAAACACATATGAATTTGTAGGGCATTTTGCTGCAAGCAAGTTTTTGTTGATGGTGATGTGATTAAAAAGAAGCAATCCTACTTAATTTTGTAAACTAAGAAAAAGAACAGCCAGTAGGGAACTTTATTGTGTTTTGCTGGACATTTCCCTTTCCCTTGAACATTGAAACCAAGAACCCCCCCAACCATTTACAGGTGAGTTTCACTGTCCTTCAGGAAACCCAGCTTTGTGAGCCAAGAAAAAGTGCTCTAATGTTGCTTGTGGTCTCTTTAGCTGGTTACAAATTTCAGCAGGGAGTTAGTGTGGCAGTGGGTCAGCCTGCAGGAAACAGGTCAGGGATGCTCAGTGCTCTGTCTGCAGGACCCTGTTTCAGAGAGAAGTGCACAGAAAGCAAGAGGGATGAGAAGCCTTGCTGGGGACCACTCTGTCACTGGTCCATGCTTGCAGGGTGATGTGTGTGCTTTGGGTGAAATTGGTACTGGGAGAAGCAGGAGGCATCTTCATTCATCCACCTACCAGTGAAGTAAGAGTGGAGCTCTGAAAATGCAGCACACACATATGCAATCTCCTTCATCCCTGCTTGAAGATTACAGATTTATTTTTTAGGAAGAGTCTGTCAAGTTTAAGTACTGTTGTGAATGCAAACACAGGCGCTAATTTAGGATCTTGAATACCGTCTTTAAACGGCAGCAAATTGCCGTAACATTTACTGCACAAACAACAGGGGAGATACAGTAAGATTCAAACATCAGCCTTTAGTCCAGAACACTCCATGTCTTCTTCCAAAACACTTGTAAGGTGTAAAGAACTGGAGAAAGGGGAAGCATCAGTCTTGACCCAATACCCTTTTCTGAAGTTCCACTATTGTCGAAGGCTTTCACAGAAATGAATCATTGCCTCCTTGAGGCTCTTCCACTCCAGTGAACTTGTAGTATTAGGCCTGATATGATGGAAAGGTCCAGGCAATTGGCACTGAGCCAGGGCAGTTCCTCACAAAAGCTGTCATGATCCTGTCTGCTGTCATGGGACACCACTTATTTTCTTTGGATACACTTTTGGGCACGATGAAATGTAAGCAGGTATAGCTTTAGAAGGTTTAAGTTTAAAACTGATTTAAAAACCTACTTTCACTTGTTCTCTTGTAGCCTAATATACTGTTTTTTCCATAAGACAAGCTCTGGGCAAAAACTATCTATGATTGTGACTCAAAATTTGGGGACTAAACAATTACTTCAGTAAAGATTTCAATGTGGCATTTGACACACCACAAATTGCCTGGCATATATAATCCTATTAACTGAAGTGGAGGGATGAGATTCTTTTATGCTTAGAATCAACAAACACTGCACACTAAACACTGCTTATCTCATACACTAAATAGGCACCGAGAACTGAGGCTGGTGGTTGGCTTCCTGACTCACCAGAGCAAATACAGATAATACCACATGTTCTGAAAATACCAGAATGAAATCATGCTGGTTGCTTTTTCCAAAATATCTCTAAAACCTGTTTGTTTGTTTTTCCTTGCATAACTTCTGGCTTGTTTGCTTTTACTTAATTCTCATTAAATTTTCTAAATGATGCTTGTATTCCCAATCCTCTGTTCTGTTTATGCTGGGTATTAAATTGTGCACCTTTAAGGCTGGTTCAGAGAGCGAAGGGGGCAGAAGAAGCGCGCAGTTTGTTTGCAGAAGCTGCACTCCTGCACATTCCTGCTCCCAGACTGTGTTGTCTGCAGCACAGACAGTGGGAGAGAGCTCTCCTCTGCTTTTAGTTAGTTTTTAGTTAGCTGAGGCCAGAAGTTTTTTGGAGTTGTTCAGCTGTTATTTGGTTTGGGCACACCAGGACTATTGTCTGGGGGCTCTCTGAGCTGCTCTGAGGAGGACAGACCCACGGACAGGATGCTCTCACTCTCCAGTCCCCAGAATCTGCCATCTCTTCAGAACAATGGGAGGTCTCATTGTTTAATATTACTAATTTTTTCATGTTTGGGAGTCCTTTGCATGTTAAATAAACAGTTTTCTCCACTTCTCTCAAAGGAGATTTTTCTCCTGGACAGGTGGAGGAAAGGGCCACTGAATTTTGCACTTTAAGGAGTCATCCTTTTGGAAGTTCCCTCCCAAATTTGTCCCAAACCAGGACAATGTTGCAGTACTAGCAACCTTATGTCACTTGCTAAATTCATGCCAAAACTACTTTCATGATTTTCATCTCTTAAGTGAAATGGAGGACCTGCTTAGGGATGAGCTCTGACATGATACTGAAAATAATATTTCTGTAAAAAAATGATGTAGTAAACAAACACCAACACATTTACAACATCAAGCTCACAGGATGTGAGGAATAACAACTGAGAGCATCCTTTGCAATCTTTTCTCAGTGCCACTGTGCACATTTGCTGTGATGCAGTCTTCAATTAATTTTATGTTCACATAGTCCTTTTCTCAAAACATGGTAATATGCATTTAATAAGGATTTTCATGCATAATCTCATAGGGATTTCAAAGTGATAATTTTTTAAACTGCATGTTTATCTTCCATTTTGTCTAAGGACATAACTGGTACCAGTGCAAAGCTGTCTACATCTGGATAGGCCCTAGAAGGAGATGGCATCTCTCTCCCTCAGTTATTGCTTCTGATCTCATCTCACTTTTGTACCAGTGAGATGCTTTTTTTTTTTTGCAATTGTTCCCTGCCTTCATAAAATTTCTTGTCTTGCTGTTTTATAATTGATATTTTCATGTTTCAGAAATTGAAATGAGCCACTGGACTAATTTTTGTCAATGTGCTCCTGTGAAGAGCAAACACTTGTTCAAGTCAATCAGCTAGTGTTGCCTGTTCTACTTTAAGAGAACTCTGAACCCAATAAATCAAAGCAATAAATAAATACTGTAAATAATTTAGGTGATACACATGGTTTTTATATTAGCGGCAAATTGTACCTACATCACTAGGAAATATATTGAGAACCATAAAACCTTAATTCAGTCTGGAAGGGACCTCCAGAGGTCATCCACTCCAATACAACCCTCACTTCAAAAGAGGTCTGACTAGATAAGGCTGTCCAGAGTTATGTCCAATCACCATCCTGAGTGCAGTGAAGCCTAGAGATTGCCTCAGAACATCTGGGGCATCCCAGATTTGCTGCAGTGTTACCAGTGACTGTTTGCTTTAATGGCGTGAAACAGGATGCCTGGATGAACTTCTGAATAGATAGAGGAATAAAACTCAGTTAAATGTAAGAAAAACTACAATGCAGTTTGTTCTTGGCAAAAAAGGCAAGAATAAATGCTGAAGAAATTAAAATCGTGAGGATGCAAAACAAGGGGGTGTTGATAGATGCTCTGAGTTCTCAAGTGCTGAGCTGGCAGAATGTGAAAGTTAACTCCCTAGGTTACAAATTTTTGCCAAGGAATTTCAAATCCTTCCTGGGAAACTTGCCTTTAAGCTGCTGTGAGCTGTGGGCATTTATTCTGGAGAGAACCCACAGTGTTTCTAATGCGTTTTGTTGCATGTGGTGTGCATCTGCCGTGGTGTGATGTAATGTAACATGGCATGTGGTGTTATAAATAGAATGATGAGATCTTGCAAAAACCTGCCTGGCAGGCAAACTCCCTGTCTTTGCTTTTGAAAGGCTTCCTGAGCTCTCCACTACGCCTCCCTCTCTTGTTAAGTACCTTCCAGCCCAGCACCCTCCTGCTCGGGTTCCTGGGGAGAAGTTGGGCTGGAATGGGTTTTTCTCCCAAATTCCTTTTGCTTCTCAGCAACACAGCAAAGACTTCATGGAGGCAGTGTCTTGCTGCTCTCATTTGCTGTCTCTCCTTTCATCTGTGTCTATGCATTTCTAATTTGCTCGGTGCTATGGGCAAGATGCTAATTTTAGCAACCTTGTGTAATTACTCTGAAGTTGCTGGGGTTAATGCATGTGTTCAGTATAGCTCCAACCAGAATCTGGCCTTATGTTGTCTTAATATTTTTAGCTTTTATTTTTTTCCTCCCTGCTGCCAGTAAATTAAATCTCTGTGGCTTTAGTAGTAACACTAATGCTAGAATAATATTCAGACATGATTTAAAATAGGCCAGGGAGTGAGAGTTACCAACAGGACAACATGGGAGCAATTCCCTGATCTTTCTGGCAGGGATGCTGGTCTGCAATTTTATGGTGCCCAGCTTGCTCTCTGGAAGAGTGATGTGTTACTATATTTACACCAATCTGTTAAGAATATTGCTTTACCAGCATTTATTTCTAGAATTGTTTGGGTTTCCAGGCAGGCTTCTCCTCTGACTGCCTAAGCAAGAACAGTTTGTTTTTGCAGCATCTTGTATAAGAGCTGAAGGTCGTATCAGTTGCCTGATAATAGTCATTAGTATAAAGCCTCAGCTGCAAAACTGAACTTATCAGTACACCCTCTTCTTATATGTTTTGTGTTCCAGTGTGTGTGACAAAATACACAGAAAGGGATTCAAATATATTTTTCACTAGTATTTTTTAGGTCTTTTTTCTTCACTTTTTGTATAGACTGAAATGATATTTCTGAAACTCTGTTGATAGAAACATTAGATATTAGGAATTTATTTTTTTTTTCACAGAAAGGATTGTCAAGCATGAGACAGGCAGCCCATGGAAGTGGTGGAGTCACCCTTCCTGGAAGTGTTCAAAAGTATGGATTTGTCACTTGAGCCATGGTTTAATTGTGATTATGGTGGTGACACTGGGTTGGCAGTTGGGCTTGGTGCTCTTAAAGGTCTTTTCCAATGCTAATGATTTATATTCACGCATATAAATACTTTGACATGGTGTGATTTCCTGTTGCAAAGCTTGTTGCTTCTGTTGAGTAAAATCCAAAGATATTGTGATACCACCTCCTGAAGTCTTAAATGGTTTTGAGACGTCAGTTGTCAAGTCCGTACATGAAGACAGCAGTTTGGTGGCATTCACTCTCCTTTGACTGAGCCACATTGGAGAAGTGTGCATGCAGAAATGACTGAGATACTTCACAAGGGAGATGTTGCATCAGACTTGGTGTATTTCCTGAAGGGTGAGGAGAAGCAGTCAAATGTAGCAGATAAATAATTGGTTTTTTAATAATTTCCCATTGATTGTCTGTCCATACATAAGAAAACATAAACCAGGGAAAATGTTAGCACATGAATGCTGCATCGAGTTGAAACTCATTGTGTTTGGCTCAGTAGTCTAGGCAAAAACAAAACAGAATCAGCCTAAAGCATGATAGCTCTTGTTAAATTTCACAACTCATGAAATGTTTGAAATGCTATAGTGTTACAAATTAAAAGCATCTTTATATGCATGATTGGAGGCATTATCAGGAGATAGTTTTTTAGTAAAGGCTCTCTTCTCTTCTCTTCTCTTCTCTTCTCTTCTCTTCTCTTCTCTTCTCTTCTCTTCTCTTCTCTTCTCTTCTCTTCTCTTCTCTTCTCTTCTCTTCTCTTCTCTTCCCTTCCCTTCCCTTCCCTTCCCTTCCCTTCCCTTCCCACTTAATCTATCCAGCTATGCTGAAACATCCTTTCTTAAACCTTGTCTTGGGTGGTATCACCCCCAAGACATCTTGCATCTTGCATCCCCAATTGCATCTGGAGTGTTATTTGCTTTCTAGTTACTTTGAGGGCTGTTCTTTTCATCCAAATTTATTCTCCTACAGCTCCAAAGATTTATTTCTATCTGCAGTACAAAAAAGAAATCAGACTAAGCAATGCAAGAAAATGTTGCTTCCCTTTTCATCACAGAATATTTTTCTTCTAGATCTAAATGTGCACTGCTCATCAGAAACAAATGGATCTTGTGTTGGCTGCAATCCAAAGCATGTACAGTAATTTCTGGACTTTTGCAATTTTTTAATTGATAGACACGAATTGAGATAACTGCAGGGTCCTTTGATACTACTTAAGGAGCAGAACAAAATGCTCCAGTACAGTAGAATGGACTTGAAACACATTTGGTCTCAAATTTCCCTCATTTGAAATGAAAATACATGATAAAAAACAGAACTACTGAAAGAAAATGCGATTGCTTATAAAACCTGTGAAATCTCTTTTAGTCAGCGTGGTATCTTGTCTTTAATTGCTGACGGATAAGCATGAAGGGTGGGCTAAATGAGCTAACTGGATGCTGTGGGATTTTTTGAATCCTCAATGTTTATTTAAATTGCATTTTATGTGTGTAACTGTACTGAAGCTGGGATTCAGCAGTGTGACAGAATCTGAAATCAGGCATTGCTTTAATAACCTCCTGGTCTTAAGGGATACTTTCTCAAGTAATTTGAATAAGTTTTGTGAAATTGCTCAAGGCTTATTTTTGTTAAATGCCTTGTAACAGGGCATACAGATCAGCAGAAACTCTTAATAGAAAGGAGAGGAAAATTTAGTGTCCCCTTAAATCTTCTTCTCTCCTTGGACAGAATGTGCTGGCAGAAGGTGTCTAAAATATCTTCAGGTGTCTCCAGGTCTTCACTCTATGGTTGTGTTTGAGGGTCCCAGAATAAGGGAAGAGATGAGAATCTTGACTCCATGTTTCAGAAGGCTGATTTATTATATTATGATATTATATTATATTAAAATGCTTTACTAAAACTATACTAAAAGACTAGAGAGAAAGGATCCTTCAGAAGGCCAGAAAGGAACAGAAGGGAATGGAATGAGTAACAAAAGCTCATGACTCTGAGAGTCCACACAGCTGGACCATGATTGGTCATTAAGTAGAACAGCTCACATGGACCAGTCACAGATGCACCTGTTGGTAAACAATGTCCAGACCACATTCCACAGCCATCAGATAGATAGTTATTGTTTACATTTCTTTTCTGAGGCTTCTCAGCTAGAATAGGAGAAAAATCCTAGCAAAGGATTTTCATAAAAATATCATGGTGACATTCACTCTACCGCCTCTTAACTGCACAAGAAACTGGTACTGGAAGGAAAAGAAGAAGCATTTCTGGTGCAATGCTTTTATATCAGCTGGTGCCATGCTTTTTTATCAGACAACTATCTAGTGAAATACCGTTTAAAACAAATTGTAATGGAACAGCTTTTGAACCTTTAAAAACAAAACAATTAAACAACAAAAAATAAAAACCAATACCCACCACACAAACTTTTCTAGTGCATTCATAGATTTGTTCTTCCATGACACCCATGAGGGATTCTCTTTTACTGAAAACCTAAGATTAGGAGCTTAACAACACGAGATTTTTTTTTCTGGCATAGAGCAAGCTGTTCCTTGTGCTACATTAGCCAACACTCAACAATGTCTGGCTGCAGCACGAGCCCTCCTTTCCTGCAGTGAAGTGTCTCAGTAACCCTTTCCTAAAGTGCTGAAGAACTGTGGATGAATATAGGGAAGAAATTAAATCAAAACCAAATGGTGTGGCTGTGTTTTCAGACTCTTCAATGCATTTTTTCTGCAGGAAAAACATCTACATAGTCAAGAAAAGTCAACAAGGAAACTTGAGAACACTGATATGTAGCAGCTATTTTACAGCTTTGCCTCTGAGCTGCTGTGATAGTGAAAAGTCCTGATCTGCAAATAAATGCATTATGCAATGTGGGGTAGTAGACCACAAGGCAAGAAATACTTTGTGCTTTGGTCAACATAGTGACAACAACAGTGGTGAGTGCTGCAGGGACTCAGTATAACCACGTTTCAGTGACACTTTCTGAGATGGAAATCCTGCCTGCCTGCCTGTGTCTGTGCTTGTTTGACTATGTAGTCTTCGGCTGTGGCTTTTTTCTTTCTTTATTATTAAAACTTTAAAAAAGAAAGCAAAGGGGGAAAAATACTTATGTGATCATGCAGTGAAAGTTAAGGACATGTAGCTGTCCTCACTGCATCAAAGGTGGCAAGCATCCTTAAAGTAAGTGCTGAAACAAAAGGTTTTCCATTTCCATTATAACACAGAGCACATTGCACTTGTGCAATGAAATTTATTCCTCATGAAGCTTCTTGAGAACTGCGCTCTGGAGTTTGTGTGCAACTCTTTCACAGTTGTCTTTGAGCTTAACAGTCTCCCAGAGCAGCTGAATAAGTGCCCAGTAGACTTTCCTTTGCCCAAATATACCTTAAATATTGGATAAGCTGAGATATGAGCTTATGCATTTTTCTGTCTGTAAGCAGCAAGATGAACTGAAGGGGAGTCTGCCTCTGCTCCAACCTGTTCTGTACTTGCCAAGCTTTTCCCTTGTGGAAGTCAGTCTCCAAATATCTTTGCACAACTTCTGTAACCAGAGAAGCTATGTGCAAAATAACCTTAAAGTCAGAATTATCTCAAGATTATTGTGTGCAATTGAATAAAACATAAATTGCTTTCTATTTTTAATACTCAATTGAATTTCTAAAGGTTGTTGCTAGATGAGAAGTTGGTTTATTATCCTACAGATTCCTGATGGAAATAATTAGCTTCTCTCACCGCCAAGACTCAATCCAATAAGCTATTCTTGAGAGCTATCCTGCCAAGGATACATGTTTAAAAGCATTCTCTCTGTGAGTAATTGTTTTCCTTGTTATCTGAGAGAGAGAAACAGATTTACATAGCAGAAACAATTGCTGTCTGCTAAAATTGCCGCTTTCACAAAAGTCAATTACTTTTCCCCCCTGTTTTCTACCTAAGAGTTCAATTTTGATATGGAAACTATCCTGCATTACAGTGATATGGGGTCAAACTTATCAGAATGTGTTTTCTGGTCATTCATCATTCTGCTGTGAGGGTCTTGACTTCCTGCAGTCCTTCTCAGTCAGAACATGAGCTGCCTACTTATTTTCTTAGGCTTTGGGTTGGTTTTATTGTGGTTTTGTTCAGCTTTGGGGTTTTAGGTTTGTTTAAGTTAAAGTCCTAACACCAATTTTGGATGAAAGATCTTTAATCTTCCATGCTTTCCATTTTTGAATAAGTTCTCATGTGTCTGGAAATTCTCCTTAGGGCTGGTTATTCTGGGATGTTGTGGTACTGGAGGAAGGAGGCTGATCCTCTGGATGATAATGCCTGCTTCTGTTTTTTAAATGGACCAATTCTTGTGCTCATTAGCAGTAGTGTTGGGACTTTGGTCACTGTGGTCTCCTCAACTCCTTTGCTGTTTTTAGCTATGGAAGAATGAAAACAGATCTCTGCTTCCGAGTGAATATCATACATGTTTTGTTCAAAAAGAGATCATATTAACATTAGGCTAAATGCACAGTTTCTTTTGTATGCCTGAGCCCCTAAGATATATAAGGCCTTTGTCTTGGTCTGCACAGATGCTGGCTTTGAATAGAGCGGTTAATGCCCATCCACTGTTTGGAATTACAAACCCAAGGACAGTAGAAGCTCAAAGGGTTTCTTAACAAAAAATCAGAATATCTGGCATTGGGAGGGACCCACAAGAATCATGGAAGCCCAACCCCCTGGCCCTTCAAGAGACCCACAAGGAATCACACCATATGCCTGAGAGTGCTGTCCAAGCACTTCTTGAACTCTGTCAGGCTGGTGCTGTGACCACTGCCCTGGGGAGCCTGTTCAGTGCCTAGCCATCCTCTGGGTGAAAAACCTTTTCCTGATATCCAACCTAAACTGCTCCTGACACAACTTCAGGCCATTTCCTCAGTCCTGCCTGTCACTGGGCACCACAGAGAGGAGATCAGTGTCTGCCCCTCCTCTTCCCCTCACAGGAGAATGTAACTGCAGCGGGGTCTCCCTCAGTCTCCCCCAGGCTGAACAGACCAAGTGACCTCAGCCCCTCCTCACCCGGCTTCCCCTCCAGGCCCTTCACCATCCTTGTGGCCTCCTTTGGACACTCTCTGACAGCTGAATGTCTTTCTCATATTGTGGAACCCAAAACTGCCGCCAGGATTTGAGGTGAGGCTACCGCGGTGCAGAGCAGAGCTGGACAATCTCCTCCCTTACTGGCTGGTGATGCTGGGCCTGCAGCATCCCAGGACACAGTTCTTCATCTATTGTGCATGAGTATGACTCCAAACACAAACAAGTTTCCAGGCTTCACTCACAAGAGACCAAGGAGACCAGGAAAAACAGTAGAGAAGAAGTACACCATTTCATTTATATTCTTAAACTCTAGATGAACCCATCTTGACAATCTCAGCAGAGGAAAAATGAAAAATTAACTTCAAGGATGGGGGTAGGTAGGTGAAGCAAGAGATAAAGTTGTTAAAATAGCTTTATTAAGAACAAGTTAGCCTATTAGGGAAGCCTTCTGCTTCTCTACTTCTAGCTATGTGCTGTTGACAGATGCAATCCTTAAAAAATAAAGAAGACACATAAGCCCATAAATGTAAGTGCCAGATAATGATTTGCAGTTTTTGTGGTCATCTTTTCTGTTCTCAGTAAATATTTTTCTCCTGAAATGTTTGTCATGGCAGTTAATAATTTAAAGTTATTATATAGCTAAGGGCTTCTCTCAAGGCTGATGTTACATTAGGCAATGCAGAAATACAGAACAGACAATGATCTCTACTGAGTTTATTCTCTGAAAAGCCGACACAGACTAATAAAAACAGGCACCAAATAGAAAAATGGTACAAATGGATTTCTGTTTGAAGCATAGCCTGTGCCAGAAAAAGAATAAAGTGTTCTCAAGTATTTATTTCCTTGTTCAATAATCGCGAAGGGAATAACCTTCATACGTGCAACAGCCAGGGGTTTTCTTCTAGCTATAACTCAAGTGAAAATGGCAGGGATCTTTTCCATACCTAAACCACTTCATTTAAGTGTATGTTAAGTGTAGTTAAATGCTGTCTTGCATTCCCACTTAGAAATAGTAGCTAGAGACCTAACTTCTTTTAAAAAGAATATCCTAGAATATCTATGCTCAAGAAGTGGCGTTCAGAGGTCCTAAGTTTGCTCTGCTGATTGAAGGGGGGGATACAGCGCTGACTGCAGTACAAAGGGGAATGACCAAAAAGGCTGGATACATTGGGACAAATTATTACAAAACCAATTATTGACTTAATTTACCACAAATTAAGCAGCACATGTGGACATTAGTGGAATTAATCTGGCAAGGCAGAATCCAGTTGGTCTATTAATTTTTTTTACTTTAATATACATGCTGCATCTGCAAAGACAATGATGAGTCTAACTGAATTTCAGTGGCTGAAGAGAAGTGTTTGCAATCTCAATGCAAATATGAAGTTTATAGTTGTATAAAAGAACCTTCTGAAGGAGCATGTAGTAGAAAAGGTCCAGTAACACTGATGCAGCTTGTTTTGAATGCAACAGGGGAAAAATTCCAGCTTCAGCTGTACAAAGTAGGCAGATTCCAACCCACCAATACTTAATATGGGGTGAGTGGAAATTGAGCTCACTTTTGAATAAATGCAAGTACAGTCAGTATAGCAGAGAGTTTGATGGATCTGTTCTGATGGGATGTGTGTTAATAATAACTGAGCTATATTGGTAAGCTGTATGCTTCTTGTTCAGGCGTGGGCAGAATATTTTTGGTGCCCATTAGAGCCCACTGAGTTAACTTGTGACATGGAGTCCAGTGAAGCATGTGGCATTTGAAGTCTAGGAAATTCTGCGAAAATTTTGTCTAAGAAAGGTTCTTCTAGTGTTCAGTGGAAATATTAAATGATATTCTGGCCAGGCTCTGAGGCATGATGCAATATAATTGGGCAAAAAAATTCCTGGTGTGTCCACAGAATCTCCCACTCCACAAACCTTTGAATCCCATGCTTGCGCTTTCCTGGCTGCAAAATATTTTCTTTGATCCATCATGTGTTCTCATAGAAACTTTCCAGGTAAAACCAAGCAGCCAGTATCCAGCTGACTCAAGTAAGGAAGGATAGAAGCTGCCAGTGTATAGCTGGGAAACTCTCACCTGCAAAGTAGAAACATGGACTTGCAAATTGAGCTCGAGAGCCTTTTTGTCTTCTCCCTGTTCTTACTAAACTACTAAGTTCTAAGGTGTGTGTTGGCCTTGTTCTTGCTCATCTGTTGTGTCCTGTAATAAGATCTACACCTTCTTTTTGAAGACGTACCAGCTAAATAGGTAGGCAAATTCATAGAAAAATCTTTTATTTTTATTTAGTGAGTTAACATTGAATTGCAAAGATAAATCATAACTTATGATCATAACTTCTTCTAGTCACATTAATAAAGGGCTATATTCACTAGTTTGGGGTATGTCAGTGGATGTAGATTGTCCAGGATGCTTTACCTGTGTGTGGTAGGTAACTTCCCTATTACATGGAGTATTCATATATATTGTGAACAAGCAAGACCCTGACAGATACTACATCCTCATTGAACTGTTCTGTGTTATTATACCTTTCTGTATGCTAATCAGTGCACTGAGGTTGGTCTGGGATCTGGGATCTGACAAGAACAAGGTGACTCTTTATCCTTGTAACAGTTTTCTCATCTCCAGCAGAACTCTGCTTCTAACTTTTGTCTTCATGTCCCTCTGAGATTTGCTTAGCAATCAAGTCTCACATCCAGATTTTTTTCATAATTCTTTCTATTTGTTGATGTTCTCTGAGGGCTTTTGTAGAGGAAATGTGGAAATATTTTAGATTTATTTCTAGATAATATTCTAGATATTTGTTTTATACTCCACCTTTCATAAGGATCTATGGTTACTCAGAGGCCTGTTGTTAGTAAGCATGTTGTTATAGCTTGTCTTACACTCCTGAATTTTTCATGAAGTGCAAATTTAACATCCAAATCCTTTTTGTAAGAAGAGACCCAGTGAGTCAAATAAATCTAGTCACCTGTTGAATACAACCAGCTCTTGAGATGACTACCTTGCTGGTGCTGAGCTTGTCATAGCACAAATATACATGGTTAGATTGATACGGTATGTCTGAAACTGCTTTTCTTCTAAAGAATATTGCTCTGGGGTTTTTATGCATGTCTAATCTCATCGGGTCCAGGGGATACGCAAGTATCTCAGCTATTATGCCAGTTATGACAATATATGTTGATTTCTAGTAGAAGTGGAGTATCAAGTTTGAATATATCCAGTGTGGGGGAGGGTTCCAACTTAAATCTATGTTTCAGTGTCCTTCCAAGAATAAAATTCTTTGGAAAAAAATGCCATAAATTTTCTCCTACCTGGAAATGTTGTAGATTAATAGTTTTTTTCCCAAGCATTTTAGTGACTACCAATACATGAATCCTGAGAGATTTAGAGATTGGATAATTATTCATGTTTAGTCCTATCAAGTAATGCATGTGACTTGTAAACCTTTAAATTTAAAATTTTATACCGTCCTTGTCCAGGAAGGAATTTTTTTGATTACTGTTGTATTTTATAAATTGTAAAGGGAAAGCACAGATAGTGTAACTCTTGCTCAGGGTCACAGATGAAGCAACTGCAAGAACTTGAAGTTCTAATTTTTCATTTCTGTGTGCACAGTATGAAGAGATCAACATCAAACAAGCTTTGCATTTGGTTATTTTTTCTTTCAGAACCTTATCCAAGCCCCTCTTTCTTATCTCCTGGTAATTTTTTTTCTCATAGATAAGGGGAATTTGTTCTCAGTGTATAGTTCTTTCCTGCTAATAGGGTATAGATAAGATACTGTCTCTGATATTGCTCCTCCTTTCATGTCCTACACTTTCTTCCACACTGACAAGTCAGAACACACATCAGTTAAATAGGACTTCCATCTCTTGCCTGTTTACCTCTCTGATCAGACTTTGATGGAGAGGTCATTAGAAAATGAGTTCACAGTCTTCACATGTATCTGTACTCTTCCTGACCTATGAATCTAAGACATCTCTGAAATACTTATCTGGCTTCAGTGAGAAATCTTGTGTAGATATCGTTCTTTTAGTTTATCCTGATTGAAACTTTAAAAAAGTCTAGAAAATATGTGGGATAAGCTATGTAATGTTCTCATACAATAAGAACATTTATATGTGAAGGAAAGAGTATTAAAAATAAAAAAAAATTGGTGACAAATTCACGCATTTTGAGATGCATTGTATGCGCTGTATTGACAGTATACTCCAGTAAGTTTGCTCTTATAGACTAGGATAAGTTCAAGAGGCAGAATGCTTGATGTTTACACTGACACTTTTTTTTAAAAGAAATCTTTATGCTACTCTGGATGAGCGGGATTTAGCTGGATTGCTAAAGGTGTTTTTCTAAGGTGAGAATGTCAGCTGATGAAATTGGAATAGGCTAGTTTTCCAAATGTGATGCCTACTGTGAATTTTCCCAGGGTACTAAGAGGAGTTTAATTTACATATATGGTGTGGTGGCAGGTTCAGCTTTTATGTGAGAGAGTAGTGATATTGGCCTCAGGGAACTTGTAAAATGCTGAAGTTGGAACAGGAATTTCAGAGATACTTTCCTCATGATTTGGTACTTTCCCTGCGTTCCATCATGACCATTTGCCAAACCTGAGTGCTGGAGTGCTCCCTGCCAGGCAGCACAATGGTGCATCTGTTAATCCATCAGCTGAAACCTGGTGATGGTCAGGCATGGAGTAATGAATCATGGTGAAAGCCAGACGTGTACACAAACATGAAAAAAAAAAAAAAACCCTGAAAAGTTTTAAAATAATAATTTGATTGATTGCAGTTTAAGTTGTAAAGCTGTAAATGCTTTTGAAGGGAATTAAAGAAATTGGGAAGGGGAAACATATCAAATTGCTAGTATGAAGAATGATGATGTTGATACCTTGCTGAGCTTCCAAGCATACCCTGAGGGAACTGGATGTTTACAGGATTCTGAGCAAGCTCTTTCATCTAGATGATTATGTACAAACACACAACCCCCCGCCCCCCCCCCAAAAAAAATAATCAACACAAGTATCTTCCCTGAGTCAAAACTCCTCAGCACTTGCTGAGCAGCACAGATGGAGAAGTTTCCAGGGGGACTTGAACTGATAAGCCTAAAGGGTAGAGGACAGAAGAGGGAAAGTCTTAAGTGCTTGAGAAATTCAATGCAATATTTTTCTTTTGATTGAAGGTGAGTAAATATTCCTACCTCAGTTTTCCTAAAAAATTCTGCTCATTTTACCCTGTTTCTTTTGTCTGCTTTGGTGAATTTTTCACTATATTCAGATGTGTGTATTACAAGCTACTACTTAGCTGCTCACCCAAAACTTTCTGCAGAGTCCATGGAAACAGACCCTTACCTGTTCTGCTTCCCATTCCTGCCCTCAGGAGGGATATGCTGTGTTCTAGCACTACCTGTTTCCTATCCTTGTCTGTTGAGGGAGTCCACATGTCTGTCATCCCTGTCCCACTCAGATTTTCAGCCTTTATTTGGACAGTCTTTTATTTGGATTCGGCTTAGTAATTTGGCCCAGTTAAAGTAATCCTTTTAAGAAGGTGTTTGTCTGTGTATTAAAACAATGTCATAGGCTAAAGCTATGCCACATTTCCTTTAATTCCTCTTCATTTCCATGTCTATTCTAGGTATAGATTCCTATTTTTGCTATCCAGATGTCATAAAGACCTTGTGGGATGTTAATAAATAGCTCTAATAGCCAGGCACAAACTTGCTTTTTGTGCTTAGCTTTAAAGTCACAGTTGGAGGCATGACAAACAGTGATGTGTCATATTGCCAATTTTTCAGATCAAATACCTTCACTTTTTAGGCAAAAGGCTGCATATTGAATGCCTACAGGATCTTTGCCAGTGTTAGAAGTGACCCTGAGCAGCTGGTGAAAGAGATTTCAGCAGAAGCTTTGCTCAACCTTTGCAGCTCTGGGCTGGAGATGCTCAGTCCAGATGGAATCTGCAAGCCATTCAGCTGCCAAACTCAAATAAGCCTTTAGTGGTCATGTGTAAAACAGGATTTTCTCTGTTCTGAGATTGTGTAAACTTTGGCATATTTTCCTGGAAACAGGAAATTTCAATACCCTTCCAAAACCAAACCAAGCTCCTTCTTAAAAGTGGGAAGCTTTATTTTGAATTTTTTTTAGAGAGCAAAAGTTATGACTGTGTTGCCATGAAAAAATTGGAGGTTTTGGTTGATTTATTTTGTTGATTTTTGGTGTTTTGTTTTGTTGGGGCTTTTTATGGACAATAAAAAAGTCATACGAATTTGTTGGGACTTTTCCAAAATTCACCCTGAGGCAGATGTCCAGCAGGAAATTTCCATGGCCCAAATAGACTCACAAGGCAGGTTCCCCAAAAGGGCATTAGGGATATAGGCAGCACAACAAGCACTGTTTATACTATAGTGATATTGTCTCTGGAGGTGCATGGATCATCTACTACTAAGTTTTCCTAGAGAACCATGAGAGCCATGCTTGAGTTTCATTCTGCAAGATGCAGGTTCACCTCCAGGAAACAGGGCTTTGAGGACTCTCTGCTGTATACCCAGCCATCACTCCGTGCCAGCATGCCCTGTGTAAATACAAGGCTCTCCTGCTGGCATCTCACAAACCAGACCTGATCTTTTAAAAATGTACAAGTTGTAAATGCAGACACACAGGAACACCCCTAAAAGAATGATCTTTAGCAGATTTTGAGGCAGCTGGTGTTTATAAATGTTTTATGTATCTCTGTGCACTGACACAGACTAGACCTTTGCGTGCCACCTGGAGCTGAATGGGAAAGCTGCTCGTGTGATGCAGTCTTGTTGCCATCCTGGGTGAGACGGATGGGCATCCCCGTGCCATGCTGGCAGTCTGGATTGCACCCACGGGTGTGCAGGGCTCAGCAAGGAGCTGCCCTGGGCTTGCAATGGGAGCTGGGCAGCCAGAGGATAAACCTGAGTTTGCTGCTGAGCTTCTTTCTCTTTGTGCATGTATGGGAATGTGACTTTGGATCCAGGGTTCCCCTGCAGACAGCTGGGCCAGTGTGTGAGGATCTGAGTGCTCCTAACAGGGTTCTGGAAATAGGAGGAAACCCTTTTGTTAGGCTGGAGCAAAGTCTTCCCATTGGGATATTGCTTCGAGGACAAGATCTGATCATGCAGTGCAGAATTCCATGTAGTCAAACCCTGAGGTTTCTCAGGGTCTGTTTAAGAGCGTGTGCTTACAAATAAGGAATAGGGAGACATTGTCTCTAGGGCTTGTCTCTTACCCCTTCTCTTCCATAAAACACATTTCTTGAAGCAAAATATATGCATTATAAATGTCTTCTGGCTGTGTTGCTATGCTTTTTTTATCTTTTTCTTCTTTGTGTACAGTTGTACCAGTTTCCTGCACTCAGGGGACAATGATGTGCCTGAAAATTATTTGACTGCTCAGGAGAGACAGTCAGACTGTCTGGTGGGGAAATGATGACAGTGTCTAGAAGGAAGGGTATGTTTTTCTATCTATTCAATTACCAAATCTATTTTTTAGGAGAAATAGGAAGTAAAAGCTTAAGCCATGATCTGCCTTCATGATCACTAAGTGCAAATCCAAGCACTATGTTCACTCTTGGGCATGGGCTGGCCCTGCTGCAGGCAGCTGCTGTGAGCTGACTTACAAACTCTGGGCATTTCTGGTGGTGCTGGCTGTGTCCAGGAGCCCCGCTCCTGCAGTACCCAAGCCTGTGCTGATCACAGATCTGGGGTGTCCAATCTCAGTGTATCAAGGGTCTCCCTTGGCAGTCAGCATAGAGACTTGGTGTGGCTAGTGCTTACTGATTTTGAGAGAAGTGCTCCAAAATAATTGATTTTTCACCCACTCAGTGATTACTTTCAAATTTTGTCAGAATTATTTTATTGATTCAGTTTTGTTTTTTGTATTTTTTTTCTTTTCTTTAGAAAATCAGTCTTTATCTACCATCTATTTGATTGCTGTCAGGGTGGCATTGGCACCTGAATGTAAACAATCTCACATGTCCCAGAGGCAGTTTTGTGGTATATGTCACCCCACTAAACAGTCTACAACAAGACTAGAAATTTTAAAAAGGCAATTGTAACTCGAAGCAAATATCAGCCTAATTATTTGTGATAACTTCTGTCATGTATTTAAGGCAAGCCCCTAGAATAAGACATTCTTTCCCCTCATACTGTTCTTTTGATATTCTTGACTCCTGTGGTAGAATCAATGCATTGAAATCCCACAAAAAACATGGAAAGAAACATGAACTTAACATTTCATTCTATCACTAAGGTTCTCTTGTAGATTGTTCTCAATGTTCTGAAGACATTTTCCTTTAGGCTGATAACACCTAAAAATAGTTCAGGTTTTATAGTAAGTCTCCCCTCTATGGGTTTATATCCATTGCCTCACTGGAGCTTCAGTCTGAAATGGTAGGGTTTTGAAAGCTTTTTATGATGTAAAGGAGGCTGTGCAGTTTTATTGCCACTACGCAGCGAAGCATGATTCCATCAGAGCCTTTTATCAGGAGTTTACAAGTGCAGCGTTACAAATGAGTTCGCTGGCAGGGAGCTGACCCCTCACTGTGGAAGGCAGAGACTGGTTGTATAATTCAAAACATCAATGTCTGGCCTTCTGGGATTTCCACCTGAAAAAAGACTTTGTATGAAAGGGCTCGAGGCAGATAAGGGTGGTACATGCAGAGTGGCAAGCCCTGCCCGGTGAGCAAAGCTCAGTCAGCACTCACTTCATCAGAGCCAGCAGACCTCAACACCACGCTCAGAGGTTTTGCCTCAATAAGCTGTGATTTCCAGTCATCACAGAGCACTTGGCATGCAGGGGTGGGAAATCCTGGGCATCCAGGGTCTGCCTGTGCTGGTAAGCCGTGCTCAAACACAGGACTGGGTAGCTCAGCGGGGCACCATGAGGCTGTGGTGATCAGACCTCTGCTGGCTCAGGAACCTCTGCTGTAGCTCCCCTGGCACTGCTGTCACCCTGCCTGCTTCAGCAGACCCTCTTCCTTAGAGGGTGTTAGTGTGATGGTGCCAAGTCCTGCACAGGATGAACTGATTTTTCAATTCACTAGGAGTTGTGTGAAAGTGTATGTGTGTGTATGAGTGTGTGTGTGTGTGTGTGTGTGTGTGTGTGTGTGTGTATGAGGTGGATGGAACATTTTAATTTGAATGGGAACATGGGAAAAGGGGTTTTAGCATGTTCAAAATGGAAAGACATGCTGAAATGAGCAGTAGCTGTAGCAAGGAAGTTTGAACATGTCAAAATAAACTGTGCTGAGTTTTGAAATTTGTGTAATTTATTTTTATGGAGTTTAAGGAGACAACTTGAAATTAAAGGTTTTATGGATGTGACTAAATTTGTGCTTTTGGTGGGGAAAATATGGACATGAAAAATATCATCCAGTTCTGTTTGGAAATGTAAAAAGAAGGAAAAATATAGGCATGACAAAAGACTGTCATTACAAACAAATGTCGTTCTGGTACATGATACACATATAAGAAGAGGAAAAATTAAGACCAGGAAGCCTGAGTGAAAAACAGTAGTGGCAGGTGTGGGCTAACTGCTAACACTGGAAAATTCAGGCCCAGGGAAACAGTTATTCTATTTTTTCTTTTTTGCCCACTTTGTACTGATGTAAAGGATTACAATTAACTGAAAATTGCAAATCAGACCCTCAAGGGTAGAAGAGCCAACATATCTGTTTATAAGGCAAATATGAGTAATGTACAAGGATATGGAGGATAAATGGTTTATTCCAGAGAAAGTCTTCTAATGCCCTCACAAAGCTGCTTTCTTTGTTTCAAGGTTTTGTCTAAAGAATTCAAACTGAATGAAAATCTCAGCCAGGAATTAGCTAGTGGCTCCCATGTGTCTTCCTGTGTGCTTGGAACCAGCACACAGCGCTGTGGAGGAAGTGGAGGAAGCTTTGCTGTGCCCCCACAGTGTGTGGCTTTTGGGCTCCAGTGCAGCAGCCAGACACTGAGAGCATCAGAGTTCGATCTGCTGCTGCTTTCTCATTAATAATGACCATGTGGATCTGCAGAAAATACAGTAGCATCAAGTGATAATTTCTTTCCAACATGAAGCTGGAACATTCTAACATCCTTGTTCATTCTAACACCAATTTTCTTGTGTAAGTAACTTACCATCTTATATATTTTTTTTCCTCAAAATCTACCCTGAGCCAGTGTCTTTCTTGAGCTTTTAAAGGCAGTATGGGCATCCTAGAAGAGCAGAAATAAAATGGTTTGACAGGGCCACATGAATGTTAAAGAACATAAGGCTTGGTTAAAAATTTTTATTAATTTTTAAAATCTTCTAATGACATCTTTTTAAAACTTTCAGAGATATCTGGGCCCAATGTATTTGTGTGTCTCTACATTTCTATGAGTTGAACAGTATGTGTGAAGCTAGCCTGCATGTGGCATACCACTGACTGAATAGAAATTTCTGTATAATTCTCCTTGTGCATGAGGCAGTGATTTCTCATTTCATACATCACTAAAAACTTGCTGCTGCAAATCTGTGAAAACAGATAACCATATCCTGTTTTTAATCGTCAGTAACACCTAGAATTTACAAAGTTCCTTCCCAAATCAGGCTGTATAAGGAGCAAAGTGTTTCTAGACTTTGTATTCCTGATGGGAACAGTTTAGGATATAACCAAGGTTTTTCGTCAAACCAGCTTTCTTCACATTGTTGTTTACAGACAGACAACAGCCCAAAAAGCCTCTGTGGCAGTTCCACATTCAACAGGGATCCTGGGTTGGGAATTCAACGAGGAATTTTTTTTTTTGTGATTTGCATAAACTAGATCCTCATTAGCAACCCCTGAGATTTACAGAATCTAATCTTGCAGAAAGCAAAAGCAGCTTTCATTCACCATCCATTTTAGCCACAGCACCTGTGGCCAGCACTGGTTGTCTGCTCCTTCCCCAGCTCCCGGAGCCTTGAGTTGCTTTACACCATTATAGTTGCACTGATGTGCATGTGTCTGCCCCAGCCCTGGCACATGTTACTGGCAGGGGCATTTGGCAGATTTTCTGTTCCTTGCAGTAACTGTCTGTTACACGCCTTTTGGTGTTGCCAGGTAAACTGTCCCTGGGCAGGGATTTTGTCTGTTTCTTGAGAAAGGTCCCCAAGATATTTCACTGTTCACTATTTTGCCACTATGTGGGTCAGAAGCAATCTGGTCTTCTAGATGATCTCAGTTTTGAATGAAGTTTTATTTTTGCACAGTGAAAATGTTTGGTTTTGTGTTGATATTTTCAATATTTTTGAGTTAAATGATCAGTCCTAATACTACATTCTTTCAGTTGAGTTCCTCTCTATCAGACTGTCCTCTGCCATTAATTGCAACCAAGGCCTTAATTAATTTTTTTCTAGGTTTCTCTGACTTGTGTGTCTACTGGTCCTGTGACAGTGCAGTTTCATAATTCCCCTGGGGCAGTGACATTTTACAAAACACGGTATTATAGCCAGGCATTTTTTGGAAGCATCCTTTAACTATTTCTCCCTCCTCTGGCAATAGCTTCTACTCTGTGTTCTAGTTCTGAATGAATTTGCCATGCTGGTTTGACTCATTTGAGCTGTCCTATGAAACATTAGCTTGTTTCTCTCCTAACAATCCCATTCTGCATTGGTCACTTCATCTCATACTAACCAAGATTTCAATTGAGGTATTTCTGGCTTATGATAAACAGGGATTAGGGGAGGAGTCAGAAGTGGTTGATTCATGCTCTATGATGTCCAGCTGGCCTCTTCTGGGACAAGTTTAGCAGGAATGCTGGTTGCTGTCTGCCTACTGTGCAGGGAGATCCTTCACCTCGAGGCGTGGAGAAGCCCACTGGCATCCTCTTGCACGGGTCAGCCTTGCAGGTCCCTCAGGCAGGAGCAGGACAGGGGATGCAGCACCTTCCAATCAGAGCCAGTAAATACAATTATGCCCTAAGGACTGCACTACTTTGCTTTTGTGTTTGTTCCTGGGATGTTTTGACTGCTTTGGAGAACTAATATAACTTCTGTTTACTCAGCTGTACATAATTCTGTACTATGCTTTTTCCTTACTCTATGTGGGAGTGCATTGATATTTTTGTCCCAGCTGTACAATCATGAGATTAAATGATAGCTTGATCTTGGAGCTTTTTGCATTTCGAAGGGTCATATAAAAATCCTTAAGAAAAAAGTAGTAGTGCTGTATTTAGTTTCCAAATGAATCTCAACTAATGAAAATGGGTGTTTTAAAACTTTTTTTTTTGCATAACAGTGACAGCACTTCAACTGTTTTTTAAGTGCATTTGAAATTTAAAGTCCAAATTTTTCTCTTACCTCATGAAAATGCATGCTAGGAATCCTTAATCCAATATTTTTAAAAGACTTATTCTTAATTTAAAAGGGCAGACGCCACACCAGGGAGATGTGCAAACAGGAGTCTGCAGAATTACACATTTTTCTAGTGCTCGCATTGATTATGTCATTTCAGATGAGGTATCTTGTGCTTCAGTTCTCCCCATCTATGATCAGAGTTAATATTTACTTTATTAAGAAACCTTGATTTAACTTCAGAATCTCATATCCCTATTATGTTATTGCTTATTATAAATCAAGTAAATGCACTTAAAAGGACTCATATGCATGCAAAAGATTACAAAAGTGCTGCTCACATGGTCCAAATGAAACACATTAGCAATATATATACTTTTCCCAGTAGTGAGGCAGAATGTGGAGGCATTTGCAGGATCAGTACTTTATAATAGAAAAGCACACAGCTTTATATTCTGCCAGGAAAGTTTTCACTCTGCTGTACCTGACATGGCTCAGAAAGACACCGCACACTTTGAAAGTCTGTTGAATGGCTAAAGAGAATGGTAACAAGAGAACACATTATTATTATTTGGAAAACAGCCATCAGCTCACATGATGCCTTGCAATTAGCAAAAAAAGACAAACTTCTGCCCTTGAGAGAATGTGAGATGGGACATCAGTTCACAGTGAGGAGAGATGGCTTCTCTTTGGAAATGGGCAGAGGACTGCCTCACAACTGGAAAGAGCTTTAAAGATTTCAGAAGGCTTTATATATGAGGGATAAAAAAAATGGAATGGGTTTTGATGATGAGATACAATGAGATATTTAAGTTCCTTCTAATTTTGACTACCTTCTAATGTAGGGCAGTGAAGTAGGTGGCTGAATACATCAGAATCTCCATTTCTAGAGAATTTTAGCTACAAGGTAAACAAACTTCTGTTTGTTTTAATATAATTGATAGTTTATATCCCATCCTAGTGCATGCTTAGCTATGTCTGGAGGCCTTTGCCTGCCACTTTTCTATGATTTTATGAAATGTGAATGCCCACTTTGTGCATTCTTCTTTAGGCTATAATTGCCTCTGATTTGGTGAAGACGTTGTGCTGTCTCACACTGCCAGATACAATGTTTTTTATACTTACTAATTTGTATACTTACTAAAATTTTAGTTTACTTAGTGGAGTGTTAAACACAGTATCTGACCACAAAAAAACCACCTCATTTCAGTAAAATTAAGGATATTTTGCTTTAAATACGGAACATAGGGCTGATTTAGTGAAGTTTCATGGTTTTATACCACAAAAAAACCAAAAAAACAAAACCAAAAAACCAATCATTGTGTGTGATGTATTTGCCATGTGAGTGATAGATGCAAGGAGAACACAAACTCTACCCTGGCACAAGCTACTCTTTACTGTCAAAACTTGTTCTATCACAAAGGAGAATTTTCTGTGCAGCAACAGACACAGAAGAATTTCCTTTACACCTGTTGGCAAGTAAAAACATTGCTTGCATCAGCTGCATTCCTGCCTCCCCAGAGATTCAACCATTCACCATTTCACCCATCTGCCATCTCCACTGAACTTCATTAGAGAAAACATGAAGTTTGTTTTTAAGTAAATTACAAGAACACAGTAAAGCAACAAGAAAATAAATCCTTCTGTTTGACTCTGCCCTGGGTACAAATTTCCATCCTAAGACGGTTTCTGCACATAAAGCACCACATTACAATCATTACTCTGACTCTGCCTATCTCCAAGCACCAATTTTGAGAGTTGTTCAACAAATCTTTATTTTGTTTTTATTGTGGCCCCGCTGCATCAAGGAACAGAACTGGGATAATTTAACCCTCTGCTTATTATACACATGAGTCTATTGGAGGGCTCAGTTCAGGCTGATTTGCTGACTTGTGCTGCATGGTGTTAATTGATGGTTTCATCTTTCATTCCTTGCCTTAGCTTTTGTCCTCTTAGGATGTTGGAAAACTAATATTTTTTAAAATGCATTTTCCTAATAATAATGTCACTTTGGGTCTCATGACTTATTTCAGGACTCATTTGGCATTATATTTAGATAAGAACTCCTGCAGAATACTGAGAGGTCATTTTGGAAGAAGCTGCCATAAACAATTGTGATGAGAAAACTGACGTTAATGTGAATTAGCTAAATAAAGTGACTGGAGACAATATTTCCATGAAGCTGTGATTATTTTTTTTTTTTTTTGTCACAGCTATGCTGTTTGCTATTTAAAAGTATTATCTTGTATATTATTACCCAATTGCTTCCATTTGACTACAGATTCTTTCTATTCATATCCTGCTTTATGCTAGGGAAAGACTAAAGCTTCTCTTCCTTACAAATGAGGGTAAAATAGTTGTTTTTATAGATTTGACTAAATCTAACCAATAGTTAGATTTTAGTTCTACAAAATTTACCTCTTGATGCTTTTGTGGGGTGTTCTTTGCTTTCTAAGGAAGTTTTTTTCAGAGTGCATGTCTGTATCTAAGGTTCCATATATTCTGAAATATTCCTGGGTATTCTGGAATGAGACAGGTATGTAGAAAAGCAAATATTCTTAGTTCATTGTTTTTAATAAAGAACAGAAAAAAATGTTCAAGTTCTGTTCACAATGATTGTTAATTTCTTACTTTAGAAGTTTGTCTGAACCATGCAATTAACTGTAGAAGTTGTTGCAGTGTAAATGTATTGAGTGATGGCTATTCTAGAGCAGCTCCCCTGTAAAGGATCTTCCTGTCTTCAGGTAGGAGAGATTCTGCAATAGCTGCTGGTTGTTCCCCTTTATTCTCCCTTAATCTGGATTAATTGTCTCTTATACATGAGTCAAAAATGCAGTTTGTGTATTCAGGCTGAATTGTCCTAGTTTCATTGACTTCAGTGCCAGCTTATGACAACTCAGAAACTTTGAAATATTTCTTCATAGTCTTTAATGTAAGCCAAAACCCTCAGTTGGATAGCTGAGGTCTTCACATGTCTGACTTCTGCAATGTAACTCAGAAACCATGTTTTACAGGTGCTGCTACACTCCTTATGGGTTGAAGCAGAACCCCCAAAGGGGAGTTCTGAGATGGCTTTTGCTATGACCTAGAAAGCTAAATCTTAATGTTGTGTTTTGGACTTTCTCCCAAAACTGCTCTGAGAACAAACTACTTTGGTAATTCTATAATGCAATAGCCCTGAACTAATGAAAGAGGAAAGAGGAATAATCCTGTACCTTTGTGTTCTCTGTCCAGCTGTCAGCTACTTGCTACAGAGAACTCCTGGACTCATTTTTTTTGGCCTTTATGCATTGTGAGCATCTCACAATAGACACATAAAATGTTCAAAGGTGTTTGGTCATGGGAAACCATTTTACATTCAACTCTGACACAAAATAGACACAAAGATACATAATACAGTTATGCAAAGACTCATATACCTTCACTTTTTGTTATGACTTCATTCTGATGAAACATCTTCCCCCCTCTCTCTTTGCCTTCTCCTTGCCCCTGAAATTCAAGCTCAAAAATGTTTCTTTCATAGAATCATAGAATGGTTTGGGTTGGAAGGGACTGTAAAAATAATTTCATTCAGATCTCCTGCCATGCACAGGGACACATTCCACTAGACCGGGTTACTCTGAGCCTCATGCAGTCTGGCCTTGAAAAATTGCAGGGATGGGGCATCCACAATTTCTCAGGGCAACCTGTTCCAGACAGGCTGTTCAGCACCCTCACTGTAAATAATTCCTTCCTAATAGCCAGTCTAAATCTAAATCTAAGCTCTTTCATCATAAAGCTATTCCCCATTGTCCTACCGCTGCTTGCCCTTGCAAGGCCAAGGATTTGGCTTTCCCATTACAAGAGAAGGGGAAAAAAAATTCACCTTATCAAACTGTAAATGTCCCAAATCCTGAATAAAGGACAAAAGATTGTGTTATATATTGGAGAAACATAGCTTCACATACTGGCTGGTTAATGCATGAAGGTGTATGGGGCTTAAGTCAGACTCACCATTATTGACAAGAGCACCAAAGACAGCCTGATTTCAAAACTGACATCTTGATTTAAAGTCAACTTAAGCATGCTTAAAGCCCTTTCTTGATAGTGCTGCCAGGAGGGAGGCAAATCCTGGAGCTATTCTAAATGTCACCCTTGTATACTTGGGTTGTTTCAGCTGACAAAAACTTGATGGCCACTTGGAAAATTGACATGATAGAAAACACAGAAAAGGATACAACCGCAGCTCAATTAAAGCCACCAAATCTTTCCTGACATGATTGCTGTCTTTCTTTGTACTAAAAAGAAGTGGGGGAACAAAAAAAAAAAAAAAAAAAAAAAAAACCCGGCTGTCCTGGCTTTTGTGTTTACAAAACTGTGGGTTCATCTGTAACACTGGAAATAATCCAAGAAGGCATGGCAGCAGGGCTTTTGTGTTCTCAAAACCAAGTTATCCATTAGAAACTTCCAGACTACTTCTCTGCCTGTCCTCCTGCCTGCCTTGTTCCTTTTCCCCTTCTAAATTGCTAAGTTTTTGTCATCTCTCAACTGTCATTGTGTGGAGGTCATTTTAGTGTTGTTTTTTTCATTCTCTTTCCTGTGTTCCCTTCAATTTAGGAAGTTCCTCTGGTACAATTTGTACCTCTCAATTACTTTCAGTCAGAATTAAACACACGGCTTTGTACCTCTAATTTGTCTAGCACAAACACCTCACTCACTTGTCAGAGGGGATTCACTCCTTTGTTAGCTGCATTTATAAAACCAGACTTGACTCATGCTGGAAGGTTTTGCTGGTCCTTTACCCTTCAGCGGGAAATGACATGAAGTCCTGTTTGAATCATTTTCTCTTGAACCACAGGGTTATGCTTATATGTGCATGCTGGAAAACTAGAGTGGTTTCAAATCCTCATCAACAGAAAATTTAAAATTCTGTAAAAGTAAGGCAGAGCGTGTGTCTAAGAATGCTTCTCCCAGTGCTCCCCACTCCCTCCTACACTGGTCTGATCCTTGCTGAGGGGTTGGGTCTGTTCTTAGATTCCACTGCTCCCAAAGCCCCTCTGAGACATGAAGTAAGACAAACTGCAGGAAAATTAACTATAAACCAAAATTATATTTAACTTACAAATGTAATTTTCAGGGAAAACTACAAACATAGTTTCAGGGAAAATCTGAAACTTGCTATAGAAATATTGGAGGAAAATGCCACCACACTAAAGTTAAAGCTTTTGTACCTCTATAATTCCAGAAATGGAAATATTTTTACTGTCCTGTTATGTACTCTCTTGACCACCATCTGATTTTTTCCGCTCTAATACTTATGATGTATTAGTCTGGTTTAGACTTAAGCAGTTAACAGCTTTCATGTCCCTCTTTCCTTGTACAACTACCTGCAGAGTAATGTAAGAAACAGTATTTTGAAGAACTTTTCCTAGATGATCCTAACAACTCAAAAGGCCTTTACTGGGGAGGATCCCTCCAGCTGCATCCTTCTTGTTGCAAGTGGGCAGCTCCCTAACCCCTGGTTAGTTTTATGTAACTCTAGGGTAAATATTATCCCGTGGTGTAAATTCAGTAGTTCAGGTCCTATAATATATGCACATAGTAAATCACTGTTCCTGGAAAGTTGAATTTTTTTTCACTCACTCAATATTCCTGTAGCATACAGAAGATGTAAGATGACCCAGTAAGTGGAACAATGACAGTGCAAAAAGCTAAAGGCAACCACCAGTTCTTATTACTGTTGTGCTAGTTTCTGTGGTAGGATTCTTTCCAAAATGCTTAGTGGGACATGTTAATTCTAGAATGAAATGAATCCCTTATATAGCCCCTTGGTGTGCTTTGTCTTGGGGAAACAAAAAGCAGCATCATCTCCTTGTTTTCCAAAGCCCTTGGAACAAGTCTGACTAGAATACAATGAGTAAGCTTTTGAGCTGACTTAGACTCTCACAATGTTAACATATTCTTGTTTTTATGCAATCTGATACTAGTATGATCATAACCTGTGATTGCTCCATGCATTGCTGGAAGAGGCCTTTCAACCTCTCTGAATTCCTTAGCAGATTGACAGGGTATGGCCAATAGTTACTTTCTACTTCTGCAGAAATTAAACACCAAAATATTCAGAAAGTCACACATAGTTTCAGGTCTGTTTGATCATCTGAAGGTGAATTGGTGGTAGTACTGCAGATGTCCCTTTTAAGCCACACCCTACAGTTTTCCTGAAATATAGTCTTACACAGAGTCATCACTGGAAAAAAAATATGTCACCAATGTCCATTGCCCGTATAAAGTCACAAAATGAGATGTACTGAGATAACCTTGGCAAGAGAACCAAGATGGAAAAGGGGATCTCTTTATCTCAGCAACAGGAATGTTCCTTTGTATCCCCAGCTACGATGGCTGCAGAGACCTAGACCATGCAAGCTGAATATTAAGCCAAGAAACTTGAAAAAAGATCTTTTCTGTTGAAGCAGTTTTCAGATTCAGCCATGTCTATTGGGGAATTGAAAGCTATTGCACTCTGCTTGGCCATCCAGCACAGATTGAGTTAGGCTGTTTCAGGCACTTCAAATAAATCTGTCCATGAAAGTAAGCCATTGCCACAGAGAGCTAGTTATCTCTGCCATTTATCAATTAGACTAAATAGTCTTCTGGCAAGCTCAGGGACCTGTAATACAAGGATGTGGTTCAAGTTATTTGTAACTGAACTGGAGTATTCCTCAACTTCCCTACTTGCATCAAGGGGTGTTTGGGAATTAGTTTCTGAGAGGGTAGGAATAGGGAAAGCTCTTTTGGCTGTCAGAAAAATAGGTATAGGGGGCACACCTAAAAAATGGCTTAAAAACTGGTGTCAATCAGTCTTCAAATGTATTTGCTAGAGTGTGTTAATGCAAATTCACAATTGCAAAAGATGAAGTGCATGCTGATGAAAGACCTTGCAAAGAGTTTATTTTAAAGAGGTAGATGTGTTCCTGTAAGCTATACAAATAAAAATTTATATTTATAGTCTGTAAAGGATTAACAATCATAGTAAAAAGCACATAAAAGAATAATGGAACCTTTTGTAGCAATGATGAGCAAGCTTTGGGGGAAGACCTGGTCATCCTCCATGTAGCCCATCTTCTGCACTTATGGTCTGCTGTCCCCATTGTGTTGTACCTTCCTATGAATTACTGCTTCACCAGGAATCTTGCAGTGTACAGAAATACTGTACAATATATACTCTTCTTATTTACTATATGATGGTTCTAAGATTTTTTGATGGCCTGACTCAAATTTTGCAAAACTGTGAGTCCAGTCGTGTACAAAAGTAACATTTATGACAGTTTAGTTACCAAGAACCACATTTATGGCTGTGAACATGGTCCGCAATATTTTCTCTGCATATGTGATTTAACATGCCAATTACTTTAGCATGAAGAATAAAAAAATAATCATTTGTTCAGCTTAATTCCTGACTTCATTAGCATTATGGTATAGACTAATTTATCCTATCCAGTCTCACTGAATCCTCTGATAATATGGTTGTGCCACTTCCTCATTGTCTTGCCACAGAGCAATAGATGGAGCTAGATCATTTAGTATTGTAAAGTAACTTACAAAGAGTCTTACCTGTGGGATCAAACCCTATTAGTTATTTGTTCCAAATAATTTTTGAGATCATTTTGAGAGGCAGCCTTCTCTCAGTACAATGAGCTGCATAAGCTGTCTTCTGTATTCTTTCTTAAAGTCTAGGAAGACTAGTGGGGCATTAAAAAATCAGAGGGCAGTGAAAAGCAGTGAAGACACTGCTTTTCTTCCCCATGGAAGCCAGGAAAGTCCTTCTAGTCAATGTTAGCGATAGAAGATGATTAATTCGAAAGTCTTTCATCTCTCAGTCAAGAAGATTCTTTCATTGTTTCCTGTCTTCCACTTCTTCAGTGCTACCACTAAAATCCCCCACGGCAGGGTTGTCTCTTCAAATAAGAATCAACCAGTAAAATCTCCTTTTCCAAATGAAATGGGATTAAGCATGAAAGTTTTCAGTAAGAACACTGTTACTGACAGTCTCTCATACTACAACTGCTGCTTCATTCTGGTTTGCCATGAAATGGAAACCTGGTGGCTTCAATGTCCTTATGGCTGGACCGATGCATGGCACTTTCATTCTGCTCCTACCACAGACTGCTGCTTTTTTGAGAATGTAATTTCAAACACACGACCTATCTGGTCTCCCACGTGTTGTAGAGGATGGTAAATATTTGAGACCATAGTGCAGTGTAGGTAAGTTGTGAACCTACAAGTGATCAGCTCTGGACACAACTAGTTTTAAGTGCACTAGTGAGGTGCCTTGGGTGTGGCACCCATAGCCACTCTTCTTTTGGCCAGGCAGGGTATGGACAGGATAAAGTCATCTTTACTTGCAGTGCAAGGGGAGGCAGATCCTTATCCCTGCAGTACTTAGTACTTGCAGTGCAGAACCATCTGTGAAAAATGGAAAGGTACGTCCCCATGTCTTTCAGACATGCAGGATCTCTAAAGTGCCTAGAAACTCCTGCTGATTTACAAAAGAACAAATGAGATGGATTGCAAACTTAAATGAAATAGAATCCAAAAAGTTAAACACCATCTTGTTTTCATGTTTTTTCACCTCTCCACACCTCTCCACCCCTGAAAAAGCCAATCCATTTTTATGCATATAAATGTGGTGCACATTTCAAAGGTAAGCATCAGTGTTAGATCCTAGAGCTATTTATTTCCAAACCCCTTAGCCATTCAATTGAAATGTCCAATTACTCTAACTTACAGTGCACCTTAATAACCTTCATAATGAAGAAGAATTAAAGTAATAATGCATCAATTACACAATTTATTAAGTTAAAGTGAAAGAGCATCGATTATGCTGACATATAACCAGTGACACCATTAAAGCAACAATGTTAAATAGCTGGTGTTTTTTAACAGGGTTATCTCAGGCCACTCAGAAGTTGATGGTCATTAATTGTCTTGTAAGTGTAATTTAAGACTTCCTTCCTGAAAGAAAAAGATTTCCAAGGGCCTGGAAAGAGTTGCTAAGGTAGATCATGCTGGTGGAGCCTGCCTCTGTGTCTTCTTGCCTGGGAAGTCAAGTTCATGATGCTAAACCTGGCTTTTGTGAATGTCCATGGATGTAAATTCAGGCTCCGTCTCAGAGTCTGAGACTGTCTTTTCTCCTTGGGTAACTGCAGTTTGTCTTTTATCGCTGATTTGCCATCTATTTCTGTGCAAATACAAATTGATAATGCTAACTCAAGTTTTTTTTCAGAGATTTTCTGTGAACTAGAATCTCAACTTTTTAAATCCAGCCTTGCTTTTACTTTCTTAATCCCTTAAATGCAGGCAAGAAAATGTATGCTTAATTATGGATTTTAGTCCTCTGCTGTTGTTCTAAAGTGCTACTATTTCTGTTGCCCATTCACATATGACTTTGGTGAATTACATGCTACTAAAACGTTGCCTTGTTTGTTACATTTATAGTTTCTACACTTTTACCCAAAACCTCATGATAATGAATATCTTTTTGCTAATCACTGTTCTTGAATGAAAATTCAAGCATCTCAATGTTCTTACATTAAAGACCATGACTTCAGTATGTAGAGTTTGAGGGGAAAAAGAAAAGAAAATATTTTAGGGGGATTTAGAAAAAAACCCCAAAAGCTAAACAAATCCAGGAGGCAAGTAAGAAAACTCAGAACTTTTTGGCAATATTCTAATTTATTTTGAGCCTGGTCCATGAAATTTGAGCGGATTGTATTGGTAATGCCTCTTACACAACTATTTTCATTTGCACAATTTGAGCTGAAACACAGCTTGAGTATTATATGCAATGGTCTATGTGGAATAAATTATTCTGACAGGGCCTTCATAGACTCTAAAAGTAATGACAGAAATGACTCTGTGTTGCCATTACTTGATGATTTACCCCATATCAGCTGAACTACAGAATCCACCACAGTCCTCACCGTGACCTGATGGAGTCAGAAGATATGTGGTGGGTTAAGGTGATGTGATGATTTGATTTGCAATTAATGTGCACATAAGATCACATGCATAGTCAGAGACCAGCTTGTGTGACAAGCAGTATGCAATTAATCCTTCACAATGCATTTTATTTGCATCTGAGGCAGATGAGAATCACTCAGATGGGCAGTTACCAAGGTTAGCTGATGCATTAAGTGGTTAGGAAGTGGTAAGGTGATTACTTGTGGCCACTGCCCTTAATTTCAAGCAGTAAAATATATCACCGTTGATCCTCTGCAACCCTGATCAGCAAGGGCAGTGGTTTCTTTCTATACCAAAATAAACTTGCACATATTAAAAATTTGGTTGTGATGCAGAGAGTTAAGACATCAAGCAGTATCCTGCTCAGTCATTTCTTTTGTTATTGATGCTCTTATGAACTTTTGATGAGATTTCAAGGAAAAGAGAAGATTACTTTCAAGGACTGCCTTAAAAGTCAATTCAGAAATATGAAACAAATTGTCAGCAGCCTTTGGAAATGTTATGTGGAACTCAGCTCTCATCTTCTTCTCATCTCTAAAAGCATGAGGTAAGTTAGGTGTTTCCCAAGATAATAAATATCTCTTAATTCTCATATACTTGAGCTTGGCAACAGCATGGAAAATACCTGAAAGTCAGTTCAGGAAACAGGACTTAAAACCACAACGTATGCTTTGAAATGCAACAGCAAGCACAAAGTCACTCCAAGCCTCAGCAAAGTGTAGTAAACCTGATGACTCTGGTTTTCTTGTACAGCACTTTTGGAGCTAATTTGAAGCTGTGCATTCCCAATGCAACCAAGGGCTACAAGAACTTAGCCAGCGTATTTTAAATGAGGCCTTTCCAACTGGGATAGTCCCTGTGTTGCATTGAACTGCAATGCATTTGCATCATTAGCTTGGAGAGAGATCAGACAACCAACATAATAAATATAATAATTTTAAAAAACCCATCAAATTCTTGCTACTGATCTGATCACACTATCCCACTGGGGTCATTCCCTATTACTTTAGTTTGCTTAATATGAGTTAGATCAGTATGTGTCCCAAGAACAAAATGGTGTCAGCTCTGGAAATCTTTTTGTCTAGTCTTTTTCTGGTAATTTTCCTCTAGCTGTGCAAACAGTTGAACATAAAGACAGAGTTGATTTTTTTTTTTTTGCTTTGTTTGCCCCTGCATGTGGTCTTTCACACGCAAAGTATTTGACACTGTCCCTCATTATGTCCTTGTCTCTAACACATGGATTTGGTGGAAGGACCACTCAGTAGCTAAAGAACTGGCTGGATGGTCACACACAAAGAGCTGTGGTCAGTGGGTCATTGTCCACATGAAGACCAGTGATGAGTGGTGTCCCTCAGGGGCTGCTGCTGGGGACACTGCTATTCAACATCGTTGTTGGTGACATGGACAGTGGGATCAAGTGCACCCTCAGCAAATGTGCTGACAACACCAGGCTGTGTGGTGCAGCTGACACAGAAGTAAAGCTGGGACTGCTTGCACAGGGAGGTTTTGGATGCCCCAATCCTGGTGGTATTCAAGGCCAGGTTGGATAAATCCTTGAACAACCTGCTCTAGTGGAAGGTCTGCCTGCCCATGGCAGGGGAGGTTGGGTCTAGATGATCTTTAAGGTCCTTTCCAACCCATAACATTCTATGTATCTATATCAAATCTGGATCAAGAGTTTGTGGGAGACACTATGATTAGACACTAATCATAACCATCCCTTTCCAAGAATTGTCATACTACAAGAATAGAAGGTAACCAATGGTAACTAGAAAATTACCATTTATCAGAAAAAAAAAAAGTCCTAAAAAATACCTTCTCATAAAGACCTATTAAGAGCCACTACAAAAGCACAAGGTCTGAAGCTTCTGTGTGGAAGAACAGCTTTTATAAGTGTGCCATGTGTTCAGTGTGGGGAGAAGAATTTTCCCGTGATACAGAGAGGAATGGACATCTGCTGTGCAGTGGGTCTGTGGTCGCTGTTGTGAGACTTGAAGAATGAGTTAATGAAGACAGCTTTCAGAAATCATGGGAGAACTGAGCCTCTGTTTTTTTCTGAGCACTGTGCAAGCATAATGCACAGTCTGCATCCCCCTGCTGTTCCCAGTAATATACACACACACTTCAAAATATCTTTTCACAAGCGTATTTGACAGCTAGAGAGGAGGTGTTGGGTGTGAATGGCACCTGATGCTGTTTGTTCATTATGAATAGCTGCAGTTCCTTCCACAGCAGTTTTCTTTTTGTTCCTTGTTGTTCCAAAATTTCTTCCTTTTTTGAGGAAAGATGGAAAGAAGTGTGTTGGAGGTAATTTTTCTGCAGTTCCTCAGATATTCTGAGGAGTGTCACAGTGTGCCAGAGGCATGTTCCTGTAATTTTAAGACCAAAGTGTATGTTGCCTGCCCTTGGAGGTGGCAGAAAAGTACAGGGGATTCAAAGCCTGGTGGGAAATGACTGAATGACTCTTTAGGATGGAGGGACCCCAGCTGGGCACAGTTTTGCTCCTCCTGCCTGAAGCAACCAGACCCTGGAGTGAAACAATCTCCAAATTATGCTCCAGTTTTGTTGTGGATGGAGGTAGCTGGTTCACATAAAAATAAAGTCCTGGAGTAAATTAATATTATTGCAGCAAGATGATTAGGCAGAGACTTGGGACTGAAGACTGACCTTTTTTATTTGAGAAAGTAGATGCTGTTTAGCAGCATTTATCTACCCCTGTCTAACTTTCCAGCAGTAAGAACTAAGATAAAATGTAAAATACAAGGAGTTATATCAGCTAATAATTTAATGACCAATAACTGGAAATTATATTAGGCTGCATGAAAAAGATCTCCAAATATGAATGTTTTGTGAATGTTCTGATTATTTGGACATAGGATTGTATGAATGATATTTTAAATTGTTTTTTGCTTTTGTTGATCTAACATTGCAACACAATTTGCTTAGTAGATTCTTTGTACTTGCATACTTAGGTATTTTTTTTGGCTTTACATTCCGAGAGATGTAAAACAAAAACCATTGACTCTTGCTTCAACCTGATCTCCACAAATCTCAAAGGAGACTTTATGAATGATTGGTTCTGGTGTCCAGATGCATTAGTAAGAGTAAGATGTCAAATTTAGCATGTCACTGCTACTTCAGCATGTCAGTTTTACTATCACTCTATCTGTTTGCCAGATGCATTCAAAAATGCAGTTACATCTTTATTACTATGAAGTACAAGAAAATTTATCTCTGAAATAAGCCAGTGGGGCTTATTTATTTTCACAACCATCCTCCATTAAAAAGAGTAATCCAAAATAAACACTTTTTCTAGTGAGCAAAATGTTGTTCTGTGTTCTGCAGATATCACATAGTGCATATTTTTCATGAATAGAGCCCTTAGCTTTAGGGCATGTGGTGCCATTTCACTGTTAGGGATGAAAACTGGCATTCTGGTGTCTCAGCCAGTAGTGGAGATGGAAAACCCTAAAGTAAGGGGGATACATGTCAGGGCATAGCACGCTGTATCATCTTTCGTTTTCTAGCAGGGGATAGTGCACATGAACAGCAGCAATTCTGAGTAGGGAAGTCACCTTAAAAGACCCCTCCCCACAATCAGTGACCTTAAGGTTGATTTCTCCTTGGCATTACTTGCAGGAGAAGCAGGAGAAGTGCAGGAAAGGGGAGTGTGAAGAATATGGCTGTAAAAGATGAAGAGCATCAAAAAGAGAGACAAGTGAAAACAAAATGGGAACAAGATCTGGGAGGTGGCTTCTCTGTTAAGCTAAACAAATCTGGGGGCTTTAACAGCCACAAGTTTGTGAGGCTGTAGTTCTGCCCCTGACAGCAAGAGATTGCTCCACATCACTGATGTAAAGAGATACTAGAATAATGTTTATTTAATTGCACAGCCTCAGTAGGTAAGCAGTTTTTGGCTGAGGTAATTTATGCAGAGTGGAATCCCAGTCCTCTATTAATGCAGGTCCTGGTCTCTGTTCCTATGGTTACAGTTGCAAAGAACAGCCCTCTGCTTTTAAGTTGTTTGTAAATATATAAAACTGTCATCTTGGGAACAGAAATTTCCAGAGCTTGGTACCTTTCCTGAGGTAATACTTTCCTTTAAGGACTGTTTTAAAAGCGAGGTAGAGAAAGACAATTCTGCTGTTTAGAAAGAAATGGAGGAAAGTATGATTTTCTTACTAGGTGAGAAGGCTCGTGCAGAGCCCTGGTGCAGACCACCAGGAGGGTGTAACAGGGTGTAATAGGAGGCTTGCTCATTTGCTGAGTACTCAGTATGTCTCCTTTTCCCAGAAGTATTTCTCAGTCATAATCCTCTGGGCCCACTCTTGCTTTCTGTTATTCCCATCCATTTCAAAATGAGATGCCATGGTCTATCTGTGCTGTTCCCTTCCATCCAAGGGATGGTATAGAAACCTGCTTTGTACAGAAGTCTGAAAAATGTTGTTCTCAGATTTTGGTAGAAAAGGAATGGTAAAATGTACACATTAATAGAATCAGTGACAAAGTGATGAAAGGCTCAGTGAACTTCTAGCATGGTCCTACAGTGTTTTAAGAACTACACTTTTTTTTTCTCAAAATAATTACTGTCCTTTAATTTAGATTAATAGGCTTTCCTGTCCTATAACTTTTTCTAAATCAAATTTGTTTCCAAAAGAAAATCTAATTCTTTTGAAAGCCCTTTTCTGAATGTTGACTTAGATGTCAGTCACTGAATTTCTAGCTCTTGGATTAGGCAATTTGCGAACAAGAACATGAGCTGAAACAATATTTTCTCTCTAAACTGAATTTGAGTAGAAAATAGAAAATACAAGCACACTAAGGCAACTCAGTAGTGGGTTCTATGGGGAAAACTTCTGATGGATAAATATATCTTGATCTGCCTCTCCTAGTGTCAGAGGTTATCTCTGCATTGAATCACAGTAATATATTGTCCTGACATGCTCTTTTGTATAGATACCCTGGTTTCATCTAAATAAAACTGGACTTTTATATTGTATTGAGGTAGTTATATTTCTGGAAAATTAGACAAATTATGATAAGGCTTATCTACTGTTACTTTCTTTTCAAATCTAAAGCAGGAATGTAGAAGCTAAATGAAATTTGTCATTAGTAAAACCAGACCTTCTATCTCTCTCTTGACAAAGGTTGTATAGGATATTTATAAATGCTGTAACTTTCTAATTTTTAAATTTAATGCACACACATATATATGCATGATTCCTGCTTAGATGTTTACTGAGTAGTTTCTGTGTTTATAATATATAACTTAATATGAAATGGTATGTAGAAGAATTTATTTGAACTCAGACAAAAAGATCAAAGAAGTCTCAGTCAAAACAAGAAATGGGGGAAGAATCAAGAAAGGGTGCAGAAAAGCTGAGCAGTGGAGGTAGGGGAAAGAGGAAAGGACGAACAATGATCCAAAAGGTGTAATACTTTACAAAGAATGTTAAGATAACTGCCTAAGTGTCAACCCACATTTAAACCATATATTTTTGGAACTTATCATCTGGAGTCCTGCTCTCCCTCAGTAATTCCAGAGGCTTTGAGGAACATCTAAAATTTTAGCTGCATAGAGAGATCACAGGTTCTATGACTGACCCTATCAGAAATCTGTCAGCATAGGTGAGCAGGAGCTTTTGATCCTTACCTGTACAGTTGAGCTCTCTGATGATTCTGCATGTCAGTGCATGGTAAGTGAAGAATGTAATCTGGGATCTTCAACTCTGCTCTGCTTTGTAAAGAAAAGACTGGAGCTCAGTAATTAAAGAAAAAGCCTTCCTAAGAAAAACTTTTTGTTAAATGCACTGAAAAGAATTACAAAGTATTTTAGTGCATGTGGCATTTGCAGCTCAGTTCAGAGAAATTATAAGAGATTCATCCTGGCTGCCAGAGAGACTTTGGGACTCTGATGATGTTTCTTATCTTCCAAGTTTCTTTTTCCATTTTTCATCATCAAATGGGAAAACAAAACCCAACATTTTTTCTTGTCCTTTTCCTGTTTTATTATATATTTTGGAAACTCTTTACATGATGTTCTCTTGTACCAATATCTGTATACAACACATAGCGTGCTATGACTATCACTTATGCACATCTGGAAGTACTTTCCATGAATATAGATTCAGTACTAAGTTCAATAATAGAAAATTGCTATTGCTGACAAATGTCCCCTACACTTGACTTCTGTTTTCTAAAAACTTTCCAAGTTTATTGTAAATAAACTCCAATGAAAACAAACTGAATGATTATAGTCTGGATTCCCTTCAGAGTGGTTTCTGGCATGTAGGAAATAAATTATAGCGTATTCAAAAAACCAGCTGCTTCCATTTGGGTAGAATATGTTATGATTTAATAAAGAAAACCATCTGCTCCTGAGTAAAATCCTAATTAAACAAAATATGACTCAAAACAAAATTAGCAATAAAGCAGTTAATATTTTACAAATGTTGCCTGCAATGTATAGCAGCTAGTGTGTTAAAAGCTTCCTTAAATATGTCTGGCTTTCATAATATTTTAAGAGACTTAGAGAACATGCTTGCTATGTCTGTGGTTGGTACCACCACATCTCCATGGTAGAATTTAGATTTCATAGCACAAGCTAAAGCGTTGTGTTGAGAACTAATATGTCCATCATGTTCTAATTCTTTTTTTAGTTTGTTTTTTTTTTTCCTTTTTGCTTCTTAGCATCACATTTAATGAATTATTCTGAGCAAAAGCTTCTGAAAAAAAGCTGAGGACAAATGGAACAGCCTGCTTGAACACATAATTTCTGTGCCAAAGTCAGATTTTTGAATGGAAACCTCCTCATATAGCTTGTCAGACCTGATTATGCAACTGTGCAAAAGGATACAGAAAGCTGGTTAAAGGAATCTTAAAAGTGGAGTTGAGATCAGTGTAATATATGGACCCCCATTCTCTGAGGAAACAAATGTCATATTTCACACAGCCTAGATGCTGATGCTTAAACTACAGGCAAGCTTAGAGAAATAACTGGTCCTGTGTGGTTAATATCTTTTAAGGGAAAAGTACTTATTTTCTGGTCAAATGTGAAGAATGTGGACCCAGGACTACAGCTGAGGACATGTGCAACCCCAGCTGTATTGTTGGGGTGGGCTGAACTTTGGTTGGATTTTTGTGCCATGGCTTTAACCTCTGGAAGCATGACACATGATGGGAAACAAAGGAAAAGTGAAGTGATAGAACAGGCAGGCAACACTTATGTGCTCTGACTCACTGAGATATAAGCGGTCCTTGTGCATTGCTCAGTGAAAACAAAAACCATTGTAAACAGCACTACTGTGCATAAGCACTACTCCATCCATCCTGTTCATGGCATATTGCCTCCTTTCACATGTATGACCCTATTTTTATTTAAGTGCTTTCAAGAACTAGTAAAAGATATAAGGAAAACCAGAAACTACAGCTTGCTTGACATGGATATAAAATTTAATGACTCTGAGAACTCTCTCTGTCTCTTTTTTAAGCTGAAGTAACTGTCTGGGTCAAACAAAGATGAAGAAGTTATTATATTATTACATGAGTGAAATTAGGTAGTCTGTTCACAAATCAGCTCCTTGCCTTTTTTTTCAAAGTGAATGTAGCTACACTAAAAACATGAAACTCACACTTCCCCTGCTGTTTCCCAGTGTCTGTTGAATGGAAGAGAGATTTTTCTTTGAAATTCAGAGCACTGTTGAAGGGTTTTATCTTGCTCTGATCTGTACAGCTCTGACTTGCTGTGGCATAGCTATCTGTACATGGTGAACCCACCCTGGCACAGCCTCAGGCTGACACACACCAACTGCAGGAGTGGGGCTCCCATCAGCTACCAGCCAAGACTGGGTGTGATAAGGGATCAGGACACACACCCCACACATCTGTCTTTATTATCAAAAGTATTTCATCTATGACTCAAACCAAAAGGAATTTAAAATGTTGTTGCTGTTGTTGTTGTTCCTTGCTAATCTCCAGAAACTCTTCTGGTGTTTTTCCCTAGGCAAGAAATCAGCTTCTTTAGTTTAGTCCTTGAATAAAATGTTCCAGCTGTACTGAACTGGGCTACACTGTGGAGGAATGTTTTTCAAGTCAGACAAAAGCTGTTGTCTTTTCCCCTTATACTCTTCAAATTAAACTTCAGAGAACACTGTGGGTTCTCTCATTTCACACCTAGAATATACAGCAGCAGGTCTTTAAGGTAAAATCCTCTGAAAGAAAAATGGAATAATTTTCTCTTGAGGATGCTATTCTGCTGTCTTTAGGATGAGCAGCAGTTGCAACAAATCTAAAAATTCCTCAGTAACTCAACTAGAGTGGCCCCAATGGATAGACCCCCATCCTCTGTGGTCTGCAGGAATCTGTTCAGCTCTGTGTGGAAATTTTACACTACTTTTATTAGGCATTAAACTGCAGTGCAGAGTTAGCCACATCATGTTTTCCATATAGGTGCTGAATGGAAGCAGCTGCATGTGGGAGAAGAAGTTTTGAGGGCCAGAGACAAAGTTCTGAGATGGTTATGCATGTTGCCTCTTTTCCATTAATGATTGTGTTCTTTTATTGCTTCTACTCAAATTACTTGTTCTGGTGCTGCAGACAACCAAAAGTCCTGTGGGAATATTTATTTTTCCTTTTTTTCTCATCTTCTTTCTCCTTTAAAGTACTCAGAATTAGCATTGTAAATCACTAACTGGATGTAGCCAATACAGCAGCACTCTTCATTTGTGCAATTTAAAGCCCCTGGCTACACCAATGCTAATCTTAGCCTTGAGATCATCTAGTTCCACCCCCCTGCCATGGACATGGACACCTTCCACTAGACCAGGTTGCTCCAAGCCCCATCCAAACTGGCCTTGAACACTTCCAGGAATGGCGCAGCCCCAGCTGCTCTGGTCAGCCTGTGCCAGTGTCTCACCACCCTCACAGAAATGAGTTTCCTCCTATCTGAGCTAAACCTGCCCCTTTCTGGAAGCCATTAGACTTGCTCTGACAGGTCGATGTCTGTGTCAGGCTCCCAGACCTGGATGTAGCACTCCAGGTGGGGTCTTCTTTTAATGCAGTGCAGAATATGCTTGATTTTTCTGGGGAGAAGGAGAAGGTTGTTGGGTCACACTGAGCTATTCAGCCAGCATTCCTTCCCTCTCCTGATGTATTAGATACCTGTCAGTAACTGGCAATGCAGAAGGTGTCTCTCTAGACCTGGCTGTGATTAACTCCACAATAAGGCAGATTGCAGCTTTTGTCTCAATGACAGTGAAAATGAAAGGCAAACCTTACAAACCTATTTGTGTCATGTGGGTACGACAAGGACATACCTGCCATGAGTTAGCAATGATTTTTGACACATACCTACAGATATGTTTATCTAGGAAAACATAAAAGCAAAATGTAGATAGCTATGTTTATCCTGTTCTTGCAGCTGTAGCTTCTGACCTTTTTCCATGACATTCCTAAGCACCTCTACTCCTTTCCTTGGGAATCTCACCATTTACTTGCTCGTATAGTCTTCATTACTGATTTTAGCTCAGTCTTGGCATCTCTGGATAAACTCCTTTGTAATAATTGCCCCATGTTAATATAGAGAAACTGGGTTCATTTCAGATATCACTTTGCAGAAGTGCAGTATGTGGCTGCCTTTTATTTTGAGATTTTCGACTTCATTATGAGAACAGCGTCTTTCTACCCTCCTGTCACAAAGGTCTGACTGAGCAGCTGACTGTCACTCTGTTCTCCTGTCTCCTGGGGAGTTTCAGCACCCAAGGTATTTTTATATGAAGGGGTTCAGATACATCCACAGTAGAGGGGCAGAAGTATGGGAGCACCTGATTTGAACAGACAAGGACCTTTTTTCAGCCTCAGTGCATAGGCCAATGCCCAACAAGCCATCAGGGCATCCTCCTTGACAGGAAGTACCACTGGAGCTTCAGAGACTGCTCAGGGTTGCACCTGCCTCCTTCCAGTGCCTGAAAACACTGCCAGGAAGGATCTGCTGCCTCTCCACCAGACCCCAGGGCATTTGTCCTCAGGTCCAGTTTGAATCTGGACAGGAACCTCATGAATGCCTTCATCCTGGCTCTTTCTTCTCAGAAGAGGTGCTGGGACCATACCTGTGGGGGAGGCCACTGCCTGGTCCCTGTCTCCTCACTGTCTGTCCTGCCAGGCCTCCCTCCTGGTCTGCCTTCCCTCTACTTCCCCCTGCACCTGCCTCCCTCCTTTCTCTGTGTGAATGGCCACCATATTGTACTGGCCAGCTGCAGGCATCTGGTGGCCAAACTTTGCTACAGGAACATCTAGTAGGTCTCTGCATGGAGGGGATAGGGTTTGGATAAGGACACACCTGGAGGACAGTTATAGTTGTGTCCTCACAGCTTGGTGTTGACAAATGCAATTTTATATCCTCTTTCTCAGGCATTGTGGAGGACTTTATATCTTGAGGAGTGTTTCAGTTTCTCAGCCAGCAGGCTGAAGGCTCTGCACCATGGTGAGACCTCTCCCTAGAGTCACATTGAGCTGCTCTGTGGTGGTACTGAGTCACACAAGAACGGGTCAAAATGATGTTTCCCTTGCTGCAGTCATGGGCTTTTTTGTGTTAGCAGTGCAATGGAACAAAAGCAGAACTCCCAATTTGGACAGCCTGCATGGGCATGATAGGAGAGCCAAGCAGTGTCCTAGGCAGAGCACTGACTGGGACCTGATGCTGTCCCGATTGGAGCTCAGCTTGTGCAGCTGGTTCTGGGGCTGGTTCCAGGGGGAATGGTGTGAGGATTCAGGGTGGGTGCTGATATTGGATGGGAGCAAAAACTCGGGCAGGTCTTCGATTCCGGGGAAGAGAAGTAGCAGTGCTAACAAGGGCACAAGATGCTAGCACATGTGGTGGGAACTTGGGGCAGCAGTCAGGGCTATCTGTGAAAGGCATTATGAGAATTTTAAACTGGATGCTTTAAGCATTTCTTCTTCCACTGTCATTCCCCATAATAGCATTTCACTGAGGGTGTGCTCTGCTTTCAGTGGGACTACTGACAGGTATTGCTTCTGGCAAAACTTAACCCTCACAGTTGAGTTTTTGCATCACGAATTTCTGCACTTGAACTTGTACAGACTAGTGATTATTCCAGGAATTAAACTGTTGTGGTTACATACTTCTGCTATGAAGATTATTTTAAAATAACAGGATTTTAAATTGTATCTAGTAGTATCTTTCAGCATGCTTCTTTGGAAGGAGATAGCTGTATATGTGTATGCCTTCTCTTCTTTGCAATTGATGAAAAGCTTTTTGAGGTTTGAAAACCAGTCTAACTTTAAGATCCTTTTTTTGCAGTGCAAAATATGAGGAAATGTATATTTATTGGTCAATATCTTACCTGCCTTCTGCTGGACTGTGCTTGATAATTTCTGCCTCATGTCAGTAGAAAAAGCTTGTAATTATAGTGTCAGTTTGCCTTTGAAAGCAGGCCTGGCTTCAGCACTAAAGACAGAAAGAGTGTGCACATATCACTCCTGGCATTTTCTCAGAGGTATTACTGCCTTGCTAGCTCACCTATCAAGCATGGTGAATTGTGTTTCTACCCATTGATTACTAGCTTTCCTGGGCAACTGAAAGCGTTGCTAGCTATTACCTGACATGATGTAAAATCAGTTGAATACTTTGGCAGGTACATTGTGTTAAGAAACCGTATTTTTAAAATGTCCTTACGAGGATTTTATTTATGTCAGTTTGCTTTTATCTTATCCTTGTACTGGCAATATATGTATTTTAGTATGTATGTATGCATCAATGTGTCTACACCAACCTTTTTCCATGTTGTTATGATATGCTGTTTTGAACAGAGCATTCATAAATTATAATGGAAAGGGTTGATTAAGAGAGTGATTTTATTTATCATAGTCACAAATCTTTAAAATCCACAGGGAAGGCTTCTCAGCCAATGACATTATAATTTTTAATGCCTTTCCTGACCAAGTTTTGGAAATCACACCTTGTCCCCGAATACCCTGAGGATTACATATCCCCTTGTCAAAACCAGCAAGGTTATTATTCACTCATATAGTGCCAGTAATGTTCAGGGGCTGTAATCATCTTGTAGTGATCCATGTTATTAGATTTCAGTGGTCTGACAACGATTTATCAAATGCCACTTACTACATCAAGAAGGGCGAGCAAATAAACCTGTCCTGTCCTGTCAGCCTCAGCACCAGCACACACGCTTGCTTCACCTGAGGCGTGAAATCCACCAGGGCTATTTCTGATACATCTCGCCTTTAAATAAAAACAGGTATTTCTGGAGAAAGTAATTGGTGTGCCCGTTCAGCCGTGCACGGGACACCTGTGCAGGCAGGCCAGAAATGCCCTTCTCCGGCGGCACCGGGGGCGCGGTGCCCGCGGAGTGTCGCGGACCGCGGCCCTCGCCGGCCCGGCCCGCCCGCGGGGCTCGGCCGGGCCGCGGGGAGCGGAGTAGCCGAGGGCCGGCTGCCCTCTCTTGGCCACCTTCACAACGGCAGCCGAAACCGGGGCTGGAAATAGCGGCTGGCACTGAGGCGACCTGACCGCTTCAGAAGCTTCGCGTCGTGTGTCCGGATTTAGAGCAATGTTTATTTCAGTGCAGGCCCAGGAGCTGAAGGCGCTGATGTAAACCTCTGTGCCTCTCTAGCCTGGGTGACACAAGTGACTCCTTGGTCTCTGCTAGTCCATGCCAGCAACCGAGCCAAGGAACACGGCACTGCTCCTTGGGCACTGATAACAGCTACAGATGAGCATCAGGGCTCCTCAGCCTGATCCCACCTGGACTTTCCTCTTTAGCTCTGTCATTTGTCACAGCAGTCTTTTGCCATGGAATTTACATTTTGATGAAACACCACAGCTGTCATTATTTCAGCAGGGTTGCCTTTGAGTGGCAGCTGTGGGGTTAAGGCACACATGTGCCTGCATGGTAATATTAGAACTTTAGTGATGCTTGGTGGGAATGCCATCAAATTTCTAAGGTTATTCACTTCACCAGCATCAAACCTACCAGTTCAGGAAGTATGGTAGATCAATCTTCTAAAAAAGCTTGTTCTGACACTAAATAGTGGTTTCTCTGTGTGTAAAATAGAACCAGGACCAGGAGTCGGACTTGGATGATCCATGTGAGTCCCTTCCACCTCAAAATATTCTGTGATTCTGAAAATAAATGATCATTGAAACAGTATTTAACATATGAATAAAAATAGCATGGTTAAGTGAAAAAAACCATTTGATCAACCTTTTAACAGTCAGATAAGAATGCCTGTTAACTAATAAACTGAGAGTTTAGTGAAAGAGACTTCATCTACATAGAGTCCTTGTCATCCTACTAAAAGAGAGCATTCTACAAAGGGTCTAAATGATATTTATGTGCTTGATAGAAAAATTTAATAATAATCTTTTACTTATGCTGAAGACCAAGCAAGCTACTGTTTGTAATGTAGCTCAGGTGGTTTATCCCTGCTGAGGATCTAGTCCCATCTTTTTTGGTTTTTTGTTTGTTTTTTTGTTTTTTTGTTTTTTTTTTTTTTTGTGCTAGATTTCTCAGCAATTTACTTATAAGAAAAAGGGAACATGGAATATAGCAAAACTGGGTCTATGTGCTGAAATTGCATCCTGATGCTGTTCTAGTCAAGTTCTGGGTGTAAGACAAGTAGCAAACACCATGCCAGGAGTTGAATGTATGCACTCTATTTTCAGCTCTCTTGCTATGGAACTTTAAATATCTCACTTAACCTCTTAACTCATGGAATTGTTATCTGAATATTGATAACTATCATAAGCATGTCTTTGCATCTGTGAATAAGCTGCCATTTATGAAGCCCCCTTAAATGCCTAGTGGAAAGACACTTTTTGAAGGCTTGTTGCTGGTTTGTTGTGTGACATTGATATAGACAGAGCAGCTGCCATTACAAGACAGACAGCCCTTACTGCTGGGACGATGCTGGCACTGGCATGGGTACAACCCATGTTAAATCTGTCTATTTGATGCTCAGAGTTTGGAATAGAGGTAAGCACTTTGTGTCTTTTGAAGAGCTGTGTGAATTTCCATAGAATCACAGAGCAGAATGGTTCAGAACAAGCTTCAAGGCCATATACATACAGAATGTGTATGGATGTAGAGAGGAGAAACACGGGCCTACAGTGATAAAAGAGAAGTTCACAGATTAAATATCTGAAGCGTCCACTGAAGAGTAGACAGCCATGAATCAGAATCAGCTGCAATGTGACGCTGTTAATGTGAGAACTCTTGATATTCTTTGAGCTGCAACAGGCATTTAGATCTTGTTGCAACCAAATTTTGTTCCTCCTAATTAAAACCAGAATGCATTCAATACTCTAGTGCAAAATGCTCATATAAATTACTTGCATTCTTCTACTTGAGTTGACAAGTCAAAACAACCCCACAGGAGAAGGGACTGCAATATGCTCTGACAGCCTATGCACAGTGCTCATTGATAAGACAAACATTTCCTGAGATGCATAATAAAAAACTGATCTTAAAAACCTTAATAGGCAGGACAGAGTGTGCAGGCTGCCTGCTCGAGCTACCTATTCATCTTGCATGGAGCTTATAAACAGTGGGTGACATGGTGCTATATTTTCATGTAGTTTTATTATTAGTTAACAAAGCCAGGAACAATATTTGAATAGCAATTCTGTGTTTGGAAAGGTAGGCACTTTTAAGGCACATAGAGCTGACACGCCCCAAGGCTATACCTCATTAGTTTGCTTATGTTACCTAGCTATATATCTCTGGGAATAGAATAAGTGCTTTACATACAAATAAAAAAAGTGGGCGGAGGAGGAAAGAGGGCTGAATTATTCACTTTTCTGCCCTGCAGCTTGTGAAATCATGCATGCTATGGCAAAGTGAATGTAAAATACCCTAAGCAAGGTTTGAAGCTGGTGTAAGTTAGTACAGACCTGTTGAAGTTGACAAATATCATGTGCAGCTACTGTGAACACTTAGACCTGCATTATATTCACTGCTGTGAATGACTGTAAGGAATCAGGTCTGAGGTCCCAGGTCTTGTTTATACATACTAAATACGCATAGGAAATCAGGGGGGGAATGATCTGAAAGCAAAATATTATTTTGAGTTTTACACGTTTCTAGACATGTGAGCAGGTAACTGGACTCCACCTAGGCAGATAGATGTCAGCTGGCTACTCTTGAAGGGTAGGAAAAATAGATGTCAGAGAAGAATTCCTGTTCCAAGAAAATAATTGACTCCTTTTTTGTTTTTTTTTTTTTTGATATTTCATAAGCAATCTAAATTGGGAATAAAACTCTTAGTCAATGTGACAGTGGCATGGGTTAGTACACAAAACAAATGCCAGGAAAATATATAAAAAACCAAAAGCAGTTACTGAGTTAATTAATTGCTCAGTACTGGTAAAGCAATGTAACCATTTATTAAAATAGACAAGGTTTTATGTGCAAGTCATAGCTGAATTGCCTGCTAATTAATAAAGAGCTAATACTCATTTAGATAATAGTCTTGTCAATAATTGTGGACAAAAGGAAGAAAAATTTTATTAACTGGAAAAAAATGGAATTGATGACTTCTGGATATTGAAATCTGAAAAAAAATTAATGAGCTTGAGAGATATTGACACTAAATGGTACCAGACACTTCCTGTTGAGTGACTATGTTCTGTTAGACACCTGCCAGGACACTTTTCTCTCATCACTCATCATTCTGATTGGCTAGGGTTTTATTGTGTATTTGATAATGTACTTGAGGGAATATTTAAATATACTGTGTGGGAGTAAAGAGCACGGAATAAAAATTTGATTGTAATAATTTCTTTGTTTACCTACTGATAGAAATTCCAAACTTCATAGTGTGTATAAAGATTGCAATTTTGAAAAATCTATAGGCATCTTATTTCCAAAACTCATTGGAGGGATGGTCCAAGCCACAAATGGGTGTTTGGGCTACATCCACAAAAGGTTTTCCATCTCACAGGACATACCTGATGAAGTGAAGGGCTTGCAGATTGTGGCTTTCCTGGGGGGTCATGACAATCCAAAATGAAATACAGAAAGAGGAGCTCCTAGTAGTAATAGTAAGTGCAGGGACATTCTGAAAACTATCCTTTCAGTGGTGATGGCACCATCCTAGTATGTTTCATACACTCATGAGCCAGGACATTGCTTTGGTCTTTCAATAAATCTTGATTCTTTCCATTTACATGACCATGAGTGCTGTCCTTGTCATGACCACCTTAAGGGATTATTTAGAGGTTGTGACTGGTTTGGAAAGTGAGATTTGCCCTTCTCAGCCTTCGAAAAATTTATTTTTCAGATTTATGCCTTACAGGCCAAATACCTGGGCTTTGCAAGAAGTAGATCTCTGTTCTTCAGGTCAAACAGGCAAATTGCACAACATGAGCCAGATGTCACCTTGATTGCAGGCATCAAAAAGAAAACTTCATAGTTCTTTTTCTGACACACTCCTGTCATCTCCTCTGGCAAAGATTTTACTTTCCTCTACACCAGACAAGTTTGTGTGCTTTTCTGTAGACCCTAGGGGTAAGCCTTGGCATATCTAATCTTAGAGATCTCTAGTGTACACTTCAGCTTCTGAGTGAATCATTGAGATTTCCTTTATAGGCAGTAAGGAACAGGACTATCTGAACAAAGTCTTATTGTATTGTAAAGCAGATGTGCAAAATAGGTTGGATGAGTCCTGCCTAAAAATACATATTTCTTTCCTCTAGAGAGCTTCAGGTAACTAGCTGAAGATACACTTCTAGAGAGAAGCCGGCATATCAGTGACATCCATATAAGATAAATCCGGATCTCTCTAGATTTCAAGGTCTCCCACGTCTAAAAGTCATTGAAGGAGGTAATAGAAGGTGAGAAATAGACACTGCTTCCTGTCTTCTTCTACTTCTCTGTGTCAGACTTCTTTAAAATTTACAGAAATTATACTCAACTATTATCAGTTGTCCCATGGTGATAACCAGAAAATGAGTTATATTTTGTTACTGACCTTTTTGTAAGGATCAGTCTGGAAGCCTGCCTGTCTTCTCTTTTGCTTTTCTAAAAGGGCCCAATGAAGAGAATGAATCATTCTAAGTCAGTTGGAGTTAGATCAGCTTTTTGGGAAGATTTTCAGGTATTTTTCCTAGTCCCCTTTTCTGAAGTTAATTCTCATATTGTTTGTGTTTGAAACAGATTCTCCCCTTGTAAATGCTGAGCGTAGTATAATCACAGAGAAACTGATATTCCCGTAATTCTTTCTTTTTTTCCTTCTCCACATCCACTGTTCATCTGCATTCTGAATGTTCTGGGTTTTGGGACTTGTTCCTTGGACCTAGTGAACTCACAGTTAATTGACCTTGAAGTTGATCAGTGAGATGTGACCAGTTAATTTGACTCTAAAGCATATTTGAGCTGGCAGTTTTATTTTTCAGCATTCTTAATGGAAAAATGCAATGATACGTTGCAAGATGCTGGATGTCTTGGAAACCCATAACATTTACAAAATAAGCATCGAATATAAAGAAGTAAACTAGTTGACAAGTTGTGTCAAAGAGGAAGCTTTGAGCTGATCAAGCTTCGCTTCAAATGCTGGAAGATGCTGACTGTGTCATCCAAAAGTTATGAATGTGTGTGCTGATAGAGGGATTTCAGCCCTGCATGCCTATTGCTACCGAGCTTTAGGCTGCTTTTCTTCAGGTCTAGGCCAATTTTCAAGAAACAGAAACTGTTCTGTATCCAGGTAGTTCTGCCAAAAACCCCTCAAACAAAACCAACATAAGTCTTGTGCCTAATTCAATCTTTACAATTTGGACTTTTTGAAAAATGAGTATGTACATCACAATTTTCATTTTCAAGTCCTTTCCGATGAAAACGCATGTCATCACCTGTCAACCATCTCCATGTAACAAAATACATTATTATGGAGATCTATAGATAGCAATCTGTAGATATATCATGGATAGCCTGTTGGTGGGAAGTCATTATTTGTCAAGCTGATTCTAATAAACACTCATTTACTTGGGTTTTGTTTGTGGTGCTCAAGCTGAGAAATGCAATTTAGTGGGATTGTTTATTTTGCAACTTAATGCTAAATCAGGAGGGAGAGGCCTTTCTTGGCAAGGATTTCAAACACTTCTGAATCCAGAGATTAAGTCTGCTTGTCTCTGACTGTACTTAATGATTTTTGATTACTAGTGCTGATAAATATAAGGGCTTAACTAATAGCCACAGAGTGAGGATAAAGGTGATAATTTGCTCAAGGGGCTTAACAGTGACATCTTGAAAAGAGAATCCTTGGAATGAATTCAGCCATATACTCATGTTAGGGTCATCTATTGCTATTTACTATAATTTCAAAACCCCACCTCTTTAAATCACAGAATCATCAGTGTTGAAAGAGACCTTCAAAACTATCTTGCCCAACAGTTGACTCAGCACCACCGTAGCGACCCCTGAACAATATCCCCAAGTGCCACATCCAGATGCTTCTTTGAAAATTTCCAGAGACAGACTCCACCACTTCCCTGGGCAACTAATTTCAGTGCCTGAGCCTTTCTCAGAAAAAAAAATAAAATCTAGTATCTAATGTGAACCTCCCCTAAGCACAATTTAAGTCTGCTTCTTCTTGTCCCTTCACTTGATATGTGTCAGAAGAGACTGACCCCCACCTTGGTACAATGTCTTTTCAGGTGGTTGTAGAGAGAATATGAAGTTCCCCCTGAGCCTCCTCTTCTCCAGGCTAAACACCCCCATCTCCCTCAGCTGCTCCTCCTAGGATTTATGTTCTGGACGCTTCTCCAGCTCTGTTGCCCTCAATGCTCTGTTGCCCTCAATGCTCCAGCCCCTCAATGTCTGGGCCTTTCTTGTCATGAGAGGAACAGAACTGAACACAGGGTTTGAGGTGTGGCCTCACCAGTGCTGACAGTCATGGGGACAATCACTGTCCTGGTCCTGCTGGCCACACTACTGCTGACACAGGCCAGGATGCCATTGGCCTTCTTGGCCACCTGGGCACTGCTGGCTCATGTTCAGCTGCTGTCAGATGGCACCCCCAGGTCCTTTTCCACCAGGCATCTTTCCAGCCATTCTTCCCCCTGTAGAGCAGCAGGGAGTTGTTGTTACCAAATATTTTAATAAGTTTTTTTCTTAAACAGCATAGAGGATCTATGGAAACACTGTTGTTCGTATTTATGTAAAGACATCCAAGACACTGCTAGGGGGAATATATTATCCAAAGATGGGAAGAATTGAATTGGTGATGATGTATTTTTTATTGTAGAGATTATCAGACAAGATTATCAGGTTTACTAAGACTATGGGGACACAGTCCAAGCTCATGAATTGTCCATTGGATTAGAAATCCTAATATTCAGGTCTATTTTGTTTTCCTATATTTGACCACATTTATGTTAAATGTGGAAGTTCTTTCAGTCTTGTTAGCTATTTTTATAGAGCACATGCAATAAAGTCTAGTAAAACTAATGGCCCCATAAAGTCTGTGACCAAACATTCTGAAATTTTCTTTGATTTAGGGACATGAACAAACACCAAACTTACAACAAATATTAGTGCAATTCTCTCACAGTTTATTCAGTGTGAGAGCAAAACTTTACTAAGTGCTTGAGATTCACTTGCTCTCTGTCTCAGCCTTTGTCTCTTATCAGGTTCATCAAAGCTTTCAGGAGATACAGAAGCTTTTTGATGAAAAGCAGATTAGGACTGCAGGATGATACTGAATTTTGATTTTTTTTTTTTTTTTTTTTTTTTAGTGTGATTGTAGACAGTTTAAAGTAGAGCATCTAGACAGGAAAAAGAATATTTCTTTTCATTTCCCCAAGCTCTTAAAAGCATCTGGTAGCTGATGAACCTTTCATTCTACTGGGGAAGTAGAAGTCCAGCGTTAAACTGGAAATGTCATGCGAGTGTCAAGTTTGTTCTCTTCTGAGGTGTCTCACAGCTTTTGCCTACGGTCTGGCCTAGCCGTTTGCATGAGATTGTGATGGCTCTGAAAGACATTAGTGTTTTTATTTTTAGTGTTATCAAGAAACTTTCCCTCCCTTTCACTGCTAATTTAAAAATAAAGACAAAAAAACTAGCCAAGCAATTCTCTCTGCTCCTAAATCACCTTGATGTTTGTTGTTCCAAACAGGCTTATTTTTCAGCTTTACCTGGCTGTTTGGTAGGCTGGTAAAGAGATGAAGGATGTTTAAAAAATTACTTCTGCAGAGTGAGATTCAAGGAGAAAACACTGAAAATTTCTTTTAGGCTATTTAGGCCTCTTGGATTACTGAACTTCTTTCTTTTCAGCACAGGTATTTGGACAGCTCTTTCTTAGAGGCCATTTGACAACAGTTTAGGGATGTCTCTGCCAGGGTCACCTCACTCCATTCTCACATTTGTTCTAGCAGCTTCACCATCCCCCTGCCTCCTACTGCAGCTCGAATCTCCATGTAGACTCCCCATATCTGCCTGTCTCTCACCTTTATCCCTTCAGGTTTGTTCAACAAAGTTCCTCCCTGCTATTTCACTCCTGGCTCTTCCTCTTTTATCTTCTGGTTGTCCAAATCTCTAGACAGTGAATCACAGAGTCCTAAAGGGGAAGTGAAATGCAAAAATAGGGTGCCTGGTTAGTTGATGCTTTTGGGAATGGCTCCAGCCCCATCAGAGACTGTTTCTGTGCATGGAGAATAGGCAGGAGTTGGGTGCTTCCTGTCAGTCCTGTACATTTGATCCACGTCTGAAACCAGAACCTGGCTGGCACTCAACCTCTTCTCTGTCCTCCTCCTCTTCTTGCTGCCAAATGCAGTGTTTTTCTTTCTTGAAAGCTACTGATCATCCTCCTTCAGTCCAATGGCCTTCAGGAAAACAGTGAATTTCAGGCATGTGGTCTGAGAAACTCCTTCATTTTCTCTTCACTTTCTGCACTGACTGCAGGAGGGCAACAAAACCACTGCACTTTTTCAAACAAGACACTTAGCTGGCAGTGCCTTTTAGAGAAAGATGCCTAAAGCATAATAAACAGGCTGAAATTATAAATCCATTGCTGTCACAGAGCTTACAAGTTCTTAGTTTACTTGCCTGTGCATAGCTGGTTGTTTTCTTTCTGCATATCAGCATGTAATTAAAATATTCATATGCAGATTGCAGCCCTTTTAGGGCTGAATACTGCTAGATGCTGAGCAAAATGTGAATAGTGCTGAGAGATTTCAGCTGCCAAGGAAGAGAGAGGACGCTCAAAGTAGTCTGAGTTGGCCAGCATCTGGCAGAATGCCTTAACATTGATTTGTTCTTATGTTAGGATAAAACTGGCAAGGAACAGGAAAGCAGTTTAGGGCTCAATTAACAAACAGCCTTTAAAAAATGTATTTCACTTTCTGCCTTAGGTTTTGCCTTAGGGCTAGCCCTGTTCACAGAGCTAAGACTAAAAGAGAAAAACTGCTTCTATACATAATATCCTGTAAACAGTTATCCCCTCTATAATAAGGATAATTCAAAACATCTCAAAGTCACAGACACTCTGGTATGGGAATCAATCAGGCTGGTATTAGATCAAATTATTCAGTATAGCTACAGCCAATTATTCAGAATTGCTACAATTGATTTGGAAAAGGTTTGTTCATTTGTTTGTTTGTTTGCTTGTTTGTTTTAAGTTTTCATAGTGTTTGAACTGGAAAAAATAAAACAGTATATTTTGAATTTGGGCATAAAGTAGGCTGGGCTAGAGAAGTTATATGGCACAAGGAGGCTGTTGCTTTATCCTGGTCATGGAGAATATTGTGGTGGAAAAAGTAAAGTTGGGACGATGCTGTTGGGACATATTATATTAGATAAATATATTAATTACAGCAGTGGCTACTTGTTTCCTGTTACACTTCACAAAGGTGCAGAGGGTCTATGCTGTAACTGGGGGTAGTTTTGATTAAGTCACTTGTGTGTTCTTACAAAGGCTTATGTTATGGCAAAGAAGAATGGTTTTTTGGAGAAGTGTTTTTGGAAAAGCATTGGAAGTCATCTCTGCAAAATAACTGTGACTGGGGTCATGGTACTGTGATCCTCCTTCCAGGAGCTACTGCCTGGAGAGAAGATGTTCCACTGCTGCTCTCCCTAGCTGCAAATCATGTAGGAGACTGGAGATTTGAAATTCTTCAATGCATTACAATCCTTTTACTCCTTTAATGGGGTCAACAGCCATATCATCCTTGGCTGAAATTTCTGAGGTTTTGCAGGGGTTTTGTGCAAAAATTAAAAGCTAAATAAATAAAATGGCAAAACAAAAATCCATCTACTCTTTCTCATTAAGTTTATTTTTGATTATCTGACTTTCTAAAACCTTTTTGCCTCTCCTTCCATTCAAGGCAAATTAAGGTGGTATCAAGAGAGAATAATTCCTTTAGAGCAAAGCGGTTCACTGTTAGTCTATATTCTGTTTGTCTATACAGTTTCTCTAAATTGCTATGGCAGTACTGATAAAGAGATCTATTTCATCCTTCAATGTATTTGTTTTTCATTCTGGAGAGTAGAGTGTGTCCGATCACACATTTCCTTTGTTCGCTTTAGAGAAAGGTGCAGAGTAATATTTCTAAATTAAGCTGATTCAAGATTTATTAGTGCTGTAAAAAACCTGATTTTGCTGCCCAAAAGATTGAGCTTGGGCTGGCTTATTTCTGGAGAAGAAAGAGATAGCAGAAAGGATATGGGAGAAGATGTTGCACAGTGAGATAATGAGCTTTGGAGAGCCAGGCTTGCTGGTTTTGCTTCTGCAGGAGGAACAGGATGCAGGGCCGACCTTTGGGAAGGAGGCACACCACCTCTTTTCTTTAGCAAGAGAAGCCACAAGAAACAGCCCTCAGGGGTTTATACAGACACCATAATTCTGAGCAACTCAGCCAGCTGGCCTCAAAGAAACACAACAATATCATTGCATTCCCTCTTTCTTAATGGGAGCTTCTGTGCTGAACTTACACGAAAACCACAGCATGGGATGTAGGCAGAGGAGTGGCAGATGCTGCCCTGCTGTTCTGTGTTCACTGTGTTCAAATCTGTAACAAGGAGATGATCCAAGGGTGATGGTAAGAGAAAAAAAAAAACATTAAACTAGCCTATGACAAAATAACATATTGGAATGTTTGGGTTTGGTTTTTTTTTTTTTTTTTTGGTGTGTTTTGTTTTAATTTCATATCAGCTGCAAAAGTTGAGGCTTGAAAATAAAGATGATATGCTATTTTTGTAAGTCTAATGAATCCCTTTGAAAGTTAATTTATAATAGAGTTAATTTATAAGCTTGTAAATGACATGCCTTTTTCATGAAAAGTTGAATAATGGCCATAAACAGGTAGAGGATCTCCTAATTGTATCCAAGTGATAATAACTGATATATGTATATAAAATACTTTAATAAATAACATGAGTAACTAATTCTTAAAACAAACTTCTTTTGCAATCAGACAGTGCTTTTTTATATTCATTTTTGCTAGGGAATTGAAACTACTGGTTTTATCTACATTGTGTAAATTCAGTTTTGCAATGGAGGTTTAATTTTATTTTTGAAGGCATCTGATATGAAAAAATACCAGAGTATTTAAAATTTCCCCTTGAAAAGCCATTCAGATTTTAAAGAGCAGTCACTATTAAATATTACACTTGGTTAAAGATGGATAGTTGTTTTTCAACTTTGCTGAGATTGGATTTTTCCCTGCAGTCCAGAAAACTTGAGTTCTTTGTCTTCTGTGAGGATGAAGTCCTTTATTTCTTACTGTGATATATTTTGATGTGGCACCTGCAGCTGTTCTTGGAAGTCTTGGAAGACTTACTCACAATGTAGTTTTAAACACAGATCAAATAACAGGGGTATTGTCTAATTTTTTTTCTCTCAGATCTGTTTCATTGTTTATTCCTATCATTTCATATCTTAAGACGATAGAGCATTATATTGTTTACCAGTTTGTTTGTGTGGTACCTGGTAGACCTGAATTCAAGTAGAATCCCTCAGTATTATATTCATCAAAATTATCCATTCATGTTGCATCAGCAGGAACAAATCTTCTGAACAACTTTCAAGCACTCCTGTTTCTTGCAGCCCTTTCAGTCATAGACTGACTACCTTATATTTTGTTAATCAGTTAAAGGTGTTGTATATCTTTATCTGTAATGCCTTTTTCAGGTCTGCCTGTACAACCCATTCCTTTAATTTATCTTCTTTTATTTCTGCCTTTCTATTCTGCTCTGCATATCTATTATCCCTTCTCAAATAAATAGTTCACAACTTTTTTGTGGTATATTCCACAGAGTCCCAGCTGACAGTTTGTGTTTGGCATAAACGAGTGGACCTTGTGCAATTGGAAAAAATCCCAGCGGGGTTTAGGTGGAGTTTCTTGTGGTATAGATAAAGACCAAACTGGTTTGTTAAGTGTGTAAAGTCCCCAAAATTCAGTGCAGAATAAGGAAAGGAGTGGATGAAAAGGAAATCTTCTTGGTATTTTGAAACTTCCAGCTAGTTATTTGGTACCTTGATATTTTCAAATACTGTCTAATTTATAAACCAAAACTGCAAAGATGCTTGCAAATGAGTGAGGCTCATAAAGAAAAGAATCATTATACATTTCAGCTCCTCAGGAAATTATGTCTGCTGAGTGTATGGGTAAGGATGAACTCACAGATAGAAAGCAGAGTTTGTAATCATAACCTGTGATTCTTTTCTACCTGTACCCCAAATTGCTTGTAATCCACTTAATTTCTCTCTTTCTCAGTGGCTATAGCAATACAACCTTGAAAATGAAATTATAAAACACAATTTTGTTTCTCCTGAAAAACAGTGTAGCATCCATTTGTTAAGAATCAGTTTAGACTGAAAGTACTTTTTTTCCTCTTCCTTTCTTTTTCTCCTTCCCGTAACAAAATATTGGCACTCCTGACCCTTATTCCATCTTCCTCCTGTTCTAGTTACTTGTCAGTATATAAATTCTTCGGTATGGCAATAGTTCATGCACTATCTTCAGTTTCTCTGCAATTCTGTCCTGTCATTTAAATCCAGTCCTGTGTTCCTAATGTCAAACTAGTTTTGTTCAATATGACCAGCAAGGTAGCATGTATTTCCATGTTGAGTCCCACTGCCAGTTCTGGAGGTATCTCTCATTAATCAAGAATCACTTTGTCATAGTGCAGCTAAAGTTGTCACCAAACTTTAAGTACAAAGTTTGAATAATAATGACTCTTTTGTTAAATGGAGTTAACAGAGCTGAATAGCTTCCCTGATGGTTTATTATATTAGGCTTTCAGAACATTGACTGATTTCTTTTTATTACCATGAAAGCTTTTGTCTTATGAAAATTACTTGGGACCACAGGTCAATGTTTTTCATGTCACATCTCTATAAAAAGTACATTGCTTTATTATACTTTGTATTCTCCACTGCAACCTGTATGTCACTTAAATTTATTTGTCATGATACTACCGCCAGGCTGCCATTAAATTGTTAAAGTATATTCAGGAAATGTTGTTGCAGTAACCTTTAGAGTAAGACATATGGAAATGGACTATATCTGTTAATTAACATTTCAAACTGCAAACCTTCCAAAGTATAAGGCCTGGTATGAATCACTACACATGAGCAGAATACTTAGAGGGGTGATGATCATGTTTTTCCTGAGACAACAGATCCTTCAAGTTCAAATTGCCTGTCTGTCTATTTAAACTAGGAGACTAAACTGTTAAAGAACAAAAATGAAGTCTAGAGAAAGATCAAAATATGTCTCTCTTCTGTCCATCCACAGCAGTACCAAAAATAAAATGCCCTGTGATTCTTTTCTGTCTCGACAACGTTTAAAAATTGCAGCTCACAGAAGGAAAACAGAGAGCATAAAGGATGCATAAGAAAGGAGAGAACCCATGGGAGAAGCTCCTGAGGTGTGTCAGGTTAAGCTGAACCAGGGATCCCAAGTCTTGGATACAACTCTCTCCCCACTGGAGAAGGCACTGACAGAGATGTTGCTCTCTCTGAGCTAACATGCTGTGATGCTTCCAGGGCATGTCCTGGGAATAAAAAATTGGACTGCATGCAGATAAACTGAAGCTGGGGAGGATTGAGCTTTCCTGTTCCAGACACTGTGATCTCTTACAAGATTGCTATGTTAAGGGATATTTAGAGCATTAATTGTTCATACTTCAGGGCTGGTCAGAATTCCTGAAGCTGGAGTTCTTAATGCTGACCCTATAGTAATGTAAGTACCTGAAGGTGACATAATCTAGCACTGTTGAAGAAAGAGGATCACTGCTTTTCTGCTTGATAAAATTTTGTCTACATTGGTTCCCTGACAGGGTTTGGTGTGGGGTTGCATAAATCCCTGTGGCAGCATAAAGTAGCACAGGAACATGCTGGTTTTTTGAAGGTGGCAAAGACATGGAGCTGTGTGCACCAAAACAGGTTTGGAGTTACAGTGGGAGCAGTAATCCCAACAGGCAGGTGCTGACAAGATGGAGCAGGGATAAAAGTAGAGTGAGGTTGAAGCAGGACGTGGTTGTAGACCATGCAAGTATGCTTGGGTGAAAACATACATGAGTAAGTGTGATATGTGTGAAAAACAAAATGATAGACAGTGAAAGGAAATCCACAGGCTAGAGAAGACAGAATTGTTTGCTCTGAAAGGAATGATGTTGTCCATCACATCTGGCAGAAACCCCCAGTTTTGCCAGGTTTGAGCTACCTGACCCCACTGCACATAAATCAAGAGCTACACAACAATCTGAGACTAAAAATTGAAAGGTGTCAATTGAATACAAGTTTTCTTTCCTGTGGACATTAAGGTAACTGGAGGAAATTGAAAATTTGTGGTGAACTCAGACAAAAGACTGATGGCTAAATCAATTTTTTATTGTTCTTTCCCAAGCATTAGATTTCATAGATGGCACTGTGAATTCTGTTAGGTACATGTGGCTAGGCTGTGTGGCATGTGAGTATGCTCACAGCATTTCTCCAAGTATTAGCTTGTTTTTGTTCTTTTGGGTTATTGCCTGGCAAAAACAGTATAAAACAGGTTGCAGAAACTGTATAATCAGGCTTAAAATATTTAGAGAAAGCAGCTATGGAATTAAATATTTGAGAGGAAATACTATTACAAAAGCAGAAATATAGGATGCCAGTATAATTATTGTTTCCATTGTTCCATTGTTCACTGTTGTCTCACTAGGTGAAAACCAAAACAGAGGCTTTGGAAAGAACTGCAGTGTATCTTTCATACAGGTTGCTTCTCACTACAGTGTATTCAGCATCCAAAATGACACTTCTGGAAAGATCCTTCCTACTTAATCTGCTGCTTTCATTAGAGTTATTCTTTTTCATTACTGCTTATAAGCTTAGGGCTAACCAGGAAGTCTCATAATATCTTGCTTTTCTGAATGCAGTTTCTCTATGAAACAAATGTGGATGATGACATTTTTCTTGAATTTTCTTGAAATTTGTTTAAGTATTTGAAGTTTTCACTTGGCTTGGATGAAATAAAACCCAGTGTAATACAGACATAGAAAAAGAGAAATTGCTTTAAGGAATATTCCAATGCAGTTCACTAACCATTAAGTATTGTTCTACTTTTCTGAGCTTAAATCTCTACTGACATGAATCTTTTATGTCCTGCAGTGCAAGCTGTACTACTTGGATAACTAATACAGTTAAAGCAGTGGTTTCATTAGACCTGAGAAAGTTTGGAATTGGTTGTGATTGTTGAGCAACTGAATCCCCACTTTGTGGCAGTGGAAATTTTTTATATTTTAATAAACAAATATTCCTGAATGTGTTCCTGAACTTGATTTTAGCCATTACTGGTTTAAAAAAAAAAAAAAAAAAAGTAATTTGAAATGTGTTTTTGAGATGGCAGTTTGAAGGTATATTTTCTGTGTAGTAGTACACGTTGGTTCCTCTTTTTATCTGTGACATTTAATTTGAGTTTATTAGCATGGAAATTAGAATGAATGATGTTAAATAAGATGAACAGACAATGACAGAAGAATAAAGGGGAGCTGTGACAGTCACCATGGCCAAATGTTTTCTACATATATATAATACTGTGCCAAATTCAGCAACTCTTTAGGGAAATGATGTATACTGACATATGACATGGTTTACCTGGAGTAGGACAAACCAAAACTGTTGAACATGTTATTTATTTAAAAAACATACTTTGGCCTATCCTAAAACAAATCACATTTTTCCCCAAAATGGGTCCAAAATATATGCATTTATTTTGCTTAGAACTCCAAGTTGATACTTTGATGAACTTCATGAGGTTTCTGCTGTCCTACTTCCTGAGTTTATTATGGTCCCTATGTATTGGGTTGTGGCTTGGTATCTGTTGTAGCCATCATTCCCCTACAATGAACATATGTTAGCCTTGTTTCTACCCATTAGGGCCCCCTCTGACTGCTGCAGTTTCTCACAAGTGATAGGCAGGAACCTCAGAGTCATGTTGGACACCTCTGTGGGCAGCCAAAGGAGCCCCTTACACCGAGTGTGTCCCTTCTGCAGGCAGTTCTGAACTACTGCTCCCCTGCTGACGTTTGCCCCTCTGCTTTGCAGAAACACAAAGGTCCAGGAGCAGTTTTTGCCTGTGAAGACAAAGGCAAAAAAGGCATTTAACCTTTTCATTGATAGTTTTTCTCTTCCCTTCAGCACACCTATTTTTTCACTGGTCATCCTTTTACAGGCTCATGGACTTTAAAATACTTCTTTGTGAAATCTTTGAGCATCAGATGATTTTGTCCTTCCTGATTTTGTCGCAAAATATTAAGTTGTAATTGTTTTGCTCCCTTTTCTTGCTTAAATTCCTTGTACATTCACATTTTGAATTTTAGGCATTATCAGTGACATCAGGCTTCCTAAGCCAGCAAACACTTTTCTTTTTATTTGTTTTTGAGTTCATGGTGTTTTGTCTGTTGAAAATATCCTCTAAATAACATATTGTGTAGTATTTTTTTCTCATAAATGGATAGATTGGAAAAGAGGAAACAGTCTGAAAAAGAAAATTGCAGTATAAACAATATGTTTGACAAAGTAATAATAAAATGCAAAAATTCTTAACAGAAATTGTAGGGCTACAGTCTTTAGCAAAAAATATTTTACTGCTGTTGATAAACTGAAGTGTTTTTTCTTGGTCACTTTGTTTGTTTTTAATCTCTTCTCTCCCCACTGTCCATAGGGAATGAATACTGTGTACCCAGACAGCAATAAACCTTCAGCTGCTGACCACTGACAAAAATCTATAGACCACCAGTGTGGGAAACCTCAGCTTTAAACTCTAAATGATTCAACATTTCTGTAAGTCAGACACATTCTGCTATTATATAATGAAATAATTTTATATCCATGTTCATTGTAATGCTAAGAGCTTCAGGTAGTGTATGAACTGTTTACTCTTGCAAATTGTCTCTCTAATAATTAGGTGATAAAATTGAAAGTGCTTGTGAACTCTAGATATGTCCTTAAAATGTGCAGGAAAAGCTATGTGCTGTTTGCAGGCTGTTAAAGAAATCTTTGCTACATTTTGTAATGCTTACATGGTTTGGGTTGGGTTCAGCTTAACTTCAGCTTAAAACATTACCAAACAACTAAGGCACTATTATATTGATATTTGAGGCAAGGCTTGTGTGTTGTTGTTTAATAATGCAAATGACATGTAGAAAGCACAGAGCTGACGCTCAGAGAAGGGTTTCTTTTCCCCTAACCAAAGTTGAGTATTTCAGGCAAAGACAAATATTGGTACTTAAATTTTTACTTCTGCTGTTGCTCTGTCCTTTTACTTTACAACGAGAGACACTGGAAATGCAAAAGTATTACAAGGGGGGACAATTTTGACTAATATAGGTTGAAGTGTTTTATGAATGGAAACTGAAACACAGGCTGTAGAGAAATCACTTAAGTCACTGCTGAGATGCATTCATCTCTGGTAATGCATAAAAGTTAATTAACAGTGCAGTGAACTAGAGGCAATTCAGAGAGAAACATTATTAGATGAGGATGTACAAAGAAAGTGAAATGTCTTTCAGTTTACTGGCTAAGGATAGATGAATATCTACTAATGTCTGTAAGTGACCTTGACAGCAAGGAGGAACAGTCTGGTTGGATATGTTCCTTGGGGTTTTCCCTCTGTGGGAGTGATAGGATAAAAGAACAGGTGATCAGGTTGTGATGTGAAAGACACACACACACAGGCCTTTTCCATCCTAATGTCTGGCAGCTATTGAGGTTGCACCCATATAGCCCCTATATGCAAGAAACTTTTACTCATTGAGCACACTCATACATGGCCACCTAGAGTAAATTGCATTTTTCTGTTGTATATATAGCAACTGAAAGTGGAGAGCAGCATAAGGCACTAAGGAGTGGATACTGAATTCCAAACTTGGATAGATTTGAAGGCAAGGAAGAGCAAAGCCATTGCTTTGTGTATTTAAAGCTAAACTAGAAACTACAGCTTAAAGTATTTTGAGAACAGTTCTGCTCTCACAAGGAGGTGAACTTAAAACTCTAAATCAGTATTTTTAGACTGTACTTCTTGTTATGGGATGATAGAGTTTCCTATTGCCAGCCCTCACATGAGTTATGAACCTCAAACATCTATTTGCATGGACTTTCCTTTTTTTTTTTTTCTGGTCACTCCTTTGTTGGGACAATTGTGCACAGAACACTTGGTGGAAAATATGTGATTAAACTATGTCTGCTCCTGAAAGCTGAATTTTCCTACCCTTAGTTTTCTTACCATTTTCTAGATAGATTTGGGATATGGAGTTTGTGAATAGTACCAGGTTATTACTGATGTGATCAAGGACAACTAGAATTCAAGAGAAACCTCAAATTTTTCTTGATTGCATGTCTTCTGCTGTTGCTTTCTTTTCTCCTAGATTTTTCAGGATTTTCCATTGCTGTAGGTTCTCCATGCATATTATACAAGTTCCTACATCACTGTCAGAATTATGGGACTTTAAAATTTTAGCCCTATTTCTTCTATTCAAATGGTAAAATGAAATGGATTTATCTGCATCTTTATCCAGGTTAAGAATAATTAATATTTTTAAAAAATTATTTCCATTTCATCCATGATCAGTTAACATCCAGAATCTCTCTTTCTCTATTGATATCCAGAATGAAGGTTTACAAGTACTGAATTCTTTTTTGAATATAGCAAAGTTGTAAAGCTATGAGCTTGCTCCTTGCTTGTTTGAGCTGAACCCTTGCTGTTTGCCTCATTGGCTAACCAGGCATTCAGAGAGTTCCCATACAACTTGTTGATGTTTTCATGAGTGACTGAGCTCTGCAGATGAAGGTCCAGGAGAATTCCTGGGAAAGTGAACTCTGTAGCAACTGGAAGCAAAGCTGTGGGAGCTGGATCTTTCCACTTACCCATTTTTCTAGACTCTGTGAGCTGGCAGTCAGTTGGCAAAAGGAGACAGAAATATATTCTTGAAAATATTTCTATTCAAATGAGTAAAAGGCTAGAGTAAAAATAAAACAAGAGTGAGAGACAGGAAGATAGCATGAAAATAGCAATTTGAGTTATTGTCACAAGGGAGCATTACACATGGTATCACATAATGCATGAGTTAATCATCACAACATTCTTTGGAAATGAAGCAGAAAAGTACAGAACATGACAAGAATTATATCCAAATGCAATAAAATCTTATTTGAAAGTTGTTTACATTTTGAAAAGTAGATCAGTAAATTATGGGTAGATGAAACTGGTTTGTGAAAATTTCAGGAAGTTGGCAGAATTCATCCATACAGTGAAATTAATCTTAGGCTGATATATTTTCCTTCATAAGGCTGATTGCAGCAGGCTCCCCCTCCCTGGAGACTGAGTTCTGTGCAGCATTCCTTAAGAAAGCAATGCTGGCAAACCAGGCTGAGACAGAGTGAGTGAACTTAGGTGTCTTTCCACCTTACATGGCTGTGATTTGGAGAAGTGGCAGGGCACAGTGGCTGCACTATTACCTGGACTGCAACAGTGTGACAGGTTATCACCAACCTGTGACACTCAAAATAGACCCCCCCACCAATATTCCCCATTGTTTCTGATAAGAATGCCTTCACTTTGCCAAGGCTGGCAGTTGCACTTAGCAGAAAGGGACCAAGTGGGGCTCCCCATGGGACTTCCATGCTGGTGCTAATCTGGAAGTAACCAGGAAAGAGAGAAAAATGAGGAAAGAAAAGATCAGTAATGGAAATTATTTGAGGAAGAAAATAATGAAAGCAACAGAGGCAAACCAATTAAAACAAAACAAAAGGACAGGAAAGCTAAATTCACTCCCTGGGCCAGATGCATCCCTGGAACCTCAGCAATGCAGCCCTGACCATAATGGATATCCTGGTGGAGTTAAGGCATTCCCTGAAACATGACTTTTGCCATGATGCATGATGACATCTTCTAAAAAGCGATTGTGTGATGTGTGCTCTCCAGCCTTCCCTGAAAAACTGGGACCTTCCAGTTGATATGGGTCATGATGTGGTTATGGGACTTAAGTGCTAAACCTTACATATACCCCTGAAATTAATTTGACTGCTGTGTACCAAAGTCTAATTTATTTCCTTATCATCTTCCAACCATTAAATTGCTAGAGCTGAGTTGTGTAAATGCTTTAAAGAAAGGCGGCTTCTATTCACTAAGGAATATTGCAGAAAATATGCCTTCTGAGCATAGTTATATAACGCCCACTTATTTTAATTAGACTTTAGCTCTCAAAGTCCCACTTTACCTAAGTGGCATGATCACTGAAACACAGTAGAGATCTGTGATAGGAAATGCAATCTATCTGCTCCTTTCAGCAGTGACTTCTCCTTTAATATTATGTCTCTCAGGCATGTGAGCCCCAAGCAGCTACTTGCAGTGCTGTCTATTACTAGTGCTTACTCAGAATGGGTCTTGTTCTCCAGCAGAAGTGCAAGAAATGTCTATGTAAGCATTGCATAGCTTTAATTTTCCTACAGAAGAGTGGTCCTCAGGGAGGAGAGTCAAATAAACAGCAGCCTAAACTGTACTCCAGGTAGCTGAGCACCAGGAACAGGACCAAACCAAATTACTCACAAAGTGATGCTGATGTTAGTCTTTTCTCAGGAAGATATGCCAAGCAGAGACAAGCTGTTTTGTTTTTGGTTTTTGTTTTTTGTTTTTTTTTTAATAAGTAAATTCCAACTAATTAAAGGTTTCCCTTCCTTCCATCCTTGCTTGAAATTTTTGCTGCAATAAAGTCTTTGGCAAGCATGAAAAAGATATTGTGATTACATCCATTAACTCCTCAAACACTGCAGCAAACTGTCTCTTCTTCCTATGTTTTTTTGTGATGTGTTCTATTGCAGAACATGGAGACCTGTTTGGCCAGGCACTGAATGAATACTATTTCATTGTACAAACCCAAAAAGAAAGCCAAATTGTATATTTGCCATTTCCTAAAAGGATAATTTGTGTATATAGGGGGCAACAATCCCTTTCTGGTTTTTGGCTCAGTATTCTTGTGCTTCTAACTGAGCAGATGAAACAATTTGTTTCCATGTAATCATGGCAAGTCTACAGGAAATTCCTGATAATTGTGCTATGCTTTGTTATGATGATGAATTACTGCACATGTTTCTGCCATACCCATTAGTCTTACTTTGCAGTCTTCACCCTGCATGTGCTCTGAGATAAATTGGACATTGAGACTAAAAGGCAGCATCATCGTGAACCAGATTGTTTTAAGGTCAACTTTTTTATCTTACTTTCTGACATCAGCTGCTCTTCCAAATCTGAAAATGGGAGACATCACTTTTTTTTTTCTCTCACTGTCTGATTTAGAGATGGAATACTTTATAGAAATGCCATCCCTTAATAAAAAAAAGCAGGAACTAATTCCAAGAATAAGTACCTTACAAAACCAAACAAAAAAATCCAATCCTACGTGTAGATAAAACAGTCTTGTAGCAAAACGGACGTGTGGGCTTTGCCTGGAGGGAAGAGATATAGCTGATAAAAATTCAATAGTGTATAGATTGGTAGGGGAATTTGAATAAACCTATTTAGGAAAAGAGAATAAGCAAGGCAATAATCAAATGATAGAACACATAGTGAGCATTTGCAGCAGTTTGTTTTACTGAGTGGATTGTTTACTTCTCAGAGCAGTCACTGCAGTCAAGCAGGGAAAGAAATGCAGTCAAGCATCTGCTACATGTCTTCTTTCTCTCAGTGGACACTACAGTTTTTGCCAGACACGACACATACACACAAGAGGCACATTGGGAAGAAGCTCAAAGAACTTGCTCAGTCATCTGGCAATATCTAGTCTAAAAGAATAGCTAACCACCAAATGGATAACTTATATCAGTTTACTTGTGTAAACTGCACCCATAATCACATTTATTATGGTCAATTCCTACAAAAATGCTGCAGTGGAAAAGTTAAAAGGAGACTGAATGCACAGATCCCATGAGTAATAATATTATCTGAACTTTTTTTAAGGAAATTGCTCAGGGAACTGATATTTACAGAACATTAAGCTGTTGGAAAAACTACTAATTTTTGTTTAGATTCTCTTAATAAAAGGCAACTTCTCTTTTGTCAAAAATGGACTGCCAAAAGGTGAATATGTGTTTCTGTATAGATATGCTCTCTCAGTGCTTCATGAGTCTTTTGTTGCCTGATGTTCCAATGTACCAAATTCGTGGTGATCTTGCAGTGAGGGGGTCAGCACCAAAGTGTCTGAGTACACCTAAATACACAAAGGTTGGTATCTGATGCCCTCTCTGCCCAAGATTCTGCAGCACAGGCCAGTTCCAGCTTGGCTCACAGCCCAGTTTGCCATCTACTGAGCCTGCATGAATAAACTGAGAGGTGTGAATTTTTAGTTCATACGTTATCCTGTAATAATGTGTCTAAATGCATTGTGAACCTGAGGTGACATAAAACGTGGAGTTAACTTATGATCTAAATCTGATCATATAGCTATGCCTTAAAATGACCCTTAAGCCCAAAATCACTCTTGTGTAACCCTTGTGAAAGTGATCGCTGGTGATTTCTGCTTGACTGGTTCTGAAGACAGAGTATGCAAGGCATCCTTGTATTCCTGAGGAACACATATGAATGAGCTTGTGCTGTGCTGTCCTCCTGTTAGCCTGTTGAATATGAGGGAAACCATAATAAACTGCTTCTTTTGAATGCTACGTATCCTGTGACAGTGCCATGACCTTTGCAGATAAAGCTGTTCAGATTCCTAAATTCCAGAGATTCAACTGACAACCAAGATACCTAAATTTGTTATGCCTACCTGCAGGAGTCTGTTTGTGGCCTAGAGGCTTGCTTCAGTCACTCTCACACAGGAGCTGCTGGCATTTCAGATGCCCTGAAGTATGCAAGGCACCTTGACAGCTCTGCAAGATGCATTGCCAACAGGACAGGAAGCATGGTTGTGCTGTCCATCTCAAATGTCACTGGCTCTTTCTGTGTGGGCAATGGATTGAGCCCTCAGTACCAAAGCCATTGTTAGAGTCAGTAAAGATCAAGGCTGGAGCCACTGGGGGTGAGCAAGTGATTCAGCTCAGCAGCTGCTGGTTCCCTTGGTTGGGGTGAACTCAGTTGTGCTCTACATTGCATTGGCTGGATTTCTGCTGACTGCAGCAGGCAGATGAACAACTGATGAATGCGTGCATGCCTGGATGTAGATAACTGTGTTTGAATAGCCTAAACACAAAAATTGTTTAAATGGTCAAGAATTAACTTTTGAAATTTGAAAGGGTAGTGGCAGAAGTTTATTTTCCCTATGGAAGTCTATCAGGGGAAACAGTTATTTACGTGGTACACAAAAATTAACACATAAGACAGACCAGCTAACAAATGATCTGTCAGACTGGTTCCCAAAGAAAAGCAGAGCCTCTTGCTTTGTGTTTTTTAAATGTTAGAAGACTCACTAATGATCGGTGGAATGTTTGCAGGAGGTGAACTGGAGCTAGACACATCATCACAGTTTTTGGCTGCTCTGATCCCAACAGCTTTGTGGGGCAAGATTTCCCATTCCTCATTAGTGAAGAGCTAAAAGGGAAAAGGTGGGCTATTTCTTTCAGTAGTCCATTTTTCAGAGAGTGAAAGCTGAGCTTTATGTGCTGTTTCTCTGCTACAGGGCTGGCCTTGTTGTACTGAAGACAGAGGTGCAGTAGCGTTCACATGTGCAAAATTTAATTACTCTGATTTATCAAGCAATTATTTTTCCTACTAGTTTTATTTAACTGTGGGAGATCTCATGCTTTCTTTGAGCATAATGAGTGCATTTGCTTCAGGAGGCAATTTGCCATTCACAGATGAATTCTCTTTAACAGTGACTTTGCCTTTATTCTTCATTTTAAAATGAAAATTACATTCTCAATTTGTTAGTAAATTTGAGTAGTAAATTTCTTAGTATATGGAAACAGTGAATTCTTTATTGCATGATGACAGAACTTCTGCAGGAAAGCAATTCTCATCCAAAGCTTCCTTCTAAAATTGATAAGCTGTGCTGATGGAAGATGGAAATTTTGAGTTTGAACCACCAGGCTGGGGAAGGTCTCATATTCAGAGTTTCTATTTCCTGCATAAGAGCACTTAACTTCTAATCTATAACATAAATTATAATCACCACTTCCATTTTTCAGCCATTTAAGTGAATTAAGAAGTGTTCTGTTTCCAAAGTACTTGGTGTAAGTGCCAGCATCCAGGACATGGTTTGAGTCTCTAATTGTCAGGCTTGCACAAGCTTTAGCTCAGAGTTTCAATGAGGGGACACCATGCCACACTACTACCTCTGGTTAGCATAGAGCTTGCTGTGTTTACTTGTGATTCTCATTCCCATTTAGAAGCATCTATCTGTCCTTTGCATCATGAGAAGGATTTGTTTCCACCATCCGTGTCTGTGGTTTCTGCTGAGCGATCAGATAAATCAAAGGAGGTGAAACTTAATCTGAAAATATGGGCTTAACAGAGAAGTGGGTTAGTTAGGTTCTGCTTCTGCTGTCCTGGGTATAAAGGTAAACCTTCTTTGTGAGCCTTTAAAAAGAACCATTACTGAAAAACTCTAATTCACAGAAGGATTGGGTTTATATCAAAGATGTGACTTGCGTGTGACACAACTCCAGATTTCAGTGGAGAGGGCCTAGAATCAGACAGCAGCCCTCACTGAACTGTGGTAGCTGACTCCTCCTGGTTTTGCCTCCATTCCCTGTCCTTCTTTGCACACTGAACACATTCCAGTATTTTGTCTACTTTTCTTTTAAGCATATTCCATTGAAAACTTACCTTTTTCTCATTTAAAATTTCATATTATCCATTCTAAACTATTGTGCTAAATTGGTCTTTATAATTCCCAATTCATATGGAGCATCTAATCATGTTCTCCATTTTACCAAACCACCTTCTATGTTTTTGTATCGCTGCTTATCACATACATAGAGGGTGGCATCTCACAAAGTCTGTAACTTTCACCAGATTCATTTCCCACACTCGTAACAGCAGAAAACAACCTAATTTTCATTAGAAAAGCAATCCAGTTGGAACAAAAACAATTAGGATACATCAGAAAAAAAAAGCCATGTAGACCATGACAGGAGAGAAAAGGCTCTTCACATTGATTTTTCTTCTTTTCATTCTTGAATGCTTCAGAGTTTTCACTTGATTCATGGTGATAAGATGCACTTAATGTAGTTGCAATCTAGAAATCACAGGATCTCACAGCATCACAAGAGCTGAAGCTGGAAGGGGTCTCTGGAGACTGTGCAGTCCAAACCAGTGCTCAAACCAGGGTCAATTACAGCACATTGCCCAGGGCTGAAGACTCTATAACATCTCTGGGCAATGTGTTGCGGTACTCAATAGTATTCAGTTAATCTATTCATAACATCTAGATAGTAAGGCTAGCAGAAAACATTAGAAGCATGTAATTTAATCTCCTTCAGAAAAAGAATAAGGAAAGACCTTGTCAGTCATTTCTGCATAAGACCACATATACTAAGTGTTGCAAGACAGTGTATTTCATAGGAAGGACTTGTATGTTCAAATGCAACTAGAAGTAACTGAGACTCTACAACATCCATTGGTGATTTGTTCAAGTAGTTATTTGCCTCTGCAAAAACAGATAGAAAAGCAACTAAAAGGCACCAAAAAAAAAAAAAAAAAAAAAAAAAAAAAAAAAGGAAAAGACCCAGGATGGCAACTCCCTTAACATGAAGCTGTGTCATTTATGCCTAAGCCTTTTTTGATAGGTGTTTTTCTATCTTTTCCTAAGTAAACTCCAGTGATGGAGACTGAGCTGCTTTGTGAATAACTTTGATTGTCCGAAAGTTTTTCCAAGACCTGGCTTTGAATTTTCCTTGTTGGTATATACATGACAAACTTCTTGTTTATCTGTAGAGTCATGGAGAATGGCTTAGTCTCTTCCTTACAACTACTTTTTTCACGTCTGAAAACTGTTAAAGTTCCTTTCAAATGTCTCTCATTTAGATTATATGACCCATTCAAACCTTCTTGAAAAATATTTTATTGAATTCTGTCATTCATTCCTCTCTCTTAACTCCTTTCAGATGACCTAGACTATTGTCGAGGAGCAGTGCTTGTAACTGAAAACCTACTCCAGTGGATGCTGCACCAGCTCTTACAGCCAGCCTTTCATTTAGGCAGTATGTTTGCTTTTGGCAATGTTATTGGCACATGCTCTGATCCATTTTAATCCTCAGATCTTTTACAGCAGAGCAGATCTGTCATTCTCTATCCTCTATTTGTGTAGTGTAATCTAAATGCATAACTTTTTTTCTTTTCCCTCTAATATGAATCCTGGTTTTTCAGGAATGTTCTTAAACCTTTTAAGATTACTTGGAGTTTTATTCCTCAATCTTTCAGTTCTTGAAACTTCTTCAATTTCGGTAGGGTCTCTGTATACAACAATTATATTATATTCATAATGTTATATAAGTGATTTTTGAAAATATATCATATTCTGCAATATTTTAATATACTTTAATTTTGAATAGAATATCTCAAAATAGTTATTGATTCAACTTCCAGCTCTGAAAGTCATTAAGTTGCATATTTGTTGAAACCAGCCTACCACATTCTTACCATACTTTTTTCATGTTCTTCCTTGACACCTGCTAGTGGCTTCTGTCAGAGAAAGGATACTCAAATCAATGACATTTAATTTTGACTTCTACAATCAGAGCATCATTTACAATGGAAAAGACTCCTGAGATTATTAAATCCAGTCATCAGCCTAGCACTGCTAAGCCCTCCCCTAAACCATCTCCGTAAGTGCCAGTCTTTGTCTTTTAAATGCTTCCCAGAATGGTGATTACACCACTTCCCTTGGCAGCCTGTCCAGTGCTTTACCACCATTTCAGTGAAGAAGCTTTTCCTAATACCCAATCTAAACCTTCCCTGCTGCAGCTTCAGGACATTTCCTCTTGTCCTGTTGCTTGTTGCTTGGGAGAAGAGACCAGTCCCCACCTGGCTACAGCCTCCTTTCAGCTGATTGTAGAGAGAGACAAGACCCCCCCCTGAGCCTCCTTTTCTTCAGACTAAACAGCTTCAGCCTCTTCTCACAAGACTTGTGCTCCAGAGCCTTCTCCAGCTCTGCTGACCTTCTCTGGATGTGCTCCAGCCCCTCAATGTCTCTCTTGTCATGATGGGCCCAGAACTGAACACAGGATTGATTTAAGGTGTGGCCTCACCAGTGCTGAGTGTGGAGGGACAATCCCTGTCCTGGTCCTGCTGGCCACACTATTGCTGACACAGGCCAGGATGCCATTGGCCTTCTTGGCCACCTGGGCACAGCTGGCTCATGTTCAGCTGCTGTTGACCAGCACCCCCAGGTCCTTTTGCACCAGGCAGCTTTCCAGCCACTCTGTCCTCAGCCTGTGGCACTGCTGGGGTTGTTGTGACCCCAGTGCAGAACTGGCACTTGGTCTTGTTGAGTCTCACACCACTGGCCTTGACCCATGGATCCAGCCCGTCCAGGTCCCTCTCCAGAACCTTCCCACCTTTCTGCAGAACAGCACTCTCACCCAACTTCGTGTTACCTTGTGACCAACAACGCCTCTTGTGACCGGTTATTTTTGTCTTATTTATTTTTCATTGTTACACCTCAGCAAGTCTGATCTCATACAAAAAATTAGATTAATTTACTATGATTTGATATTGAAAGGTCCGTGCAGGCAGTCATGACTTTTCTGTCTTTTAGGTGTTTGTGAATTGTGTGTTTGACTCTTAATTTCAAGATTTTTCTAAAAGTGAAAGTAGGCTGAGTTGTTTTCTTTCCTCTAGCCTGTCTTTTTTTTTTTTTTTTTTTTTTTTCTTTTTTTTTTTTTTTTAATTAGATGTAGGAGTGGTTTTTTTAAATTTTGTGGAGCCTAATTTATTTTTGACTGGTTTTCAAAACATAATGATTTGTCATCCATGGGACAAAAGGCAGGCTTAAGGAAAATACCAATGGAGAATTTCCACTGAGCCTATCTTGGAACTTCTCATTTAACTATTTTCCAATCTGTTGTTCTGGTTTTATTACTCATCTCTATCTCTGCAGCTCATTTTCTTAGCTGTAAGATCAGAATTGACATTTTTACTGAAGAGAGAAGCAAAGATGACATTAACACTGTGACCTTCTCAAGATTCCTGTTGAGGAACAGATCAGCATTTTTCTTAATATTCTAATACTAATAAATTTTCTCCTGTTTTACTTTGTCACAAGTTATCTTTTGCCTTTCTTTTTATTCCTAGACTGTTGACACTCTAGTTCAGGATACTTTGTACAAGTATACTATGAATTGTCCTTTTTTTATTCCTTTTTGTTTTAACAGTACTACCAGCTCTCTCCAGTTCCTACTTCCCTTTGTACTGACATTATGTAAAAATCTAGCACTTCCACCCCCAAGTGTTTATTGCAGTCTGCTGTCCTGAGCTCCATGATTTATGATGTTTGTGTTCTCCCTCCTAACCATCTGAGGCTTGTTAATTCTGTCATCTATTTCGTGGTCACTCTGACAGGTTACTTTGCATCTGCACAATCTCAACCTGTTCTTCCAGGCTGGCTAGAAACACAGTCAGGGGCCTTTTCCTTTAACTGCTTTCTTTAGCTTTTGTAGAAACAGATAAGACTGTTATATCACCAAAGATTTTGTTACCAATATGTTCCTGCTTCCCTGTTTTCCCAGTAGTCTGGATGGTGGAAGAGTCCACCCCAAATCTGACCTGTGCTCTTCATATTTTTGCTGGTTGCCCAGAAAATGCATCATCCACCTTATCTTTGTGACCACAACATGACAATTTGCTTTCACCTTCAACATTTTAGCAGGTCTTTATTCCTACATCACCTGGGATCCAGAATAATATCAGTTATCCTTGATACACAGAGAACATGTCCTTTGTTTTATTTTTCAGTGAGAGCCTAACAAGATATATAGACTTATGTCTGCTAAATAATTAAATTAGTAAGTATGGAAGCATTCAAAGTCTGGTACCTTCTCAGTCAAATAATCTGTTGGTATAAATCCCATAACTTCAATATTGTTTCTTAATAAGAAAATGACCTCTATTTTCCCCTTGAAAATGAACAAAAATTACATGTATGTTCTTAAAATCTAAAGTTCAGTTTTGATTTTAATTTAGGAAATCACAAAACATTTGAACAAATTTTCTGAACCATATAATTATTACTTTAAATATTATATTCAGGGCAGTTCATAGACCAGAAGTAGTATTATTGCAGAGAAAAATAAACAAGATTATGAAAGCAAAGACAAAAAAACCTCACTTTGAGAAAACTCAAAGACAAAGAAACTTACTTTTCAGATCTTGTGGATACTACATTTGCATTATAAGTCAATGAGGATTGCCCTTTTATATGATTAATTCAGATTTTAATAAGTAAATTTTTCTGCAAAACTGCAGTCAATTTTTCATCGTTAATGTAGAAGTTAAAAAAATGTTCTTTTTCAAGATGAATGGAGAAAAAGATGTAATATTATTGACTTTCTTAAACCTATCTCATATGATGGATTTATGAAATGAAAATAATATAGAAATTCCTTAGACTGTGACAGGAAATACAAATCAAGTGAATGGAAAGGCAGTTGCACTGAAATAAAGACATTTCAGAAGATAATGGGTTCACTACAAAAGGGTCTTCTGTTAAGTACTTCCTATAATTCTGTTTTCAGTGGAGTACCTGACAAGAGACAGGCAAAAATGCATATGGATATATCATGGTTTTGTTCACTGGTAGCTGAAGATGTATTAGGGCTGTAGGCAAAGAAAATGCAGTGAGGGTTGGAAGGATGGAAAATTCCTTGTCCAACCTGAAGTGCTGTTTCCTGGTTAGTACAGAACTAAAAGAAACTAAGAAAAACCTCCAGAACTGACTTAGAATGCTTTAGTTCTGATTTAACTCGTTTAGCTAAAGGGGAAAGATTATCAGCCACAGTGATTGAGGCATAATACCTACAAAGATCAATCTGTTGTGTCTTCTGGGTCTCAAATGTCATCAGGAAAGGTCTAATAAGTTGTGCAAAGGTGTGTTTAGTTCTATATTGCCTTTACACCGTTTCAAAAAAATTTTCTGGAAAAGAAAGCGTGGTGCCAGGCAGGAGGTTTCATGGCTTAAGGTGATCTGTTGACTGGAAGTCTGGGAAACACATGGAAAGCATGGCCTAGGAATCAGCCACATCTTACCATGGCTTTGAAAGAGACTTTCACACTCATTGCTGGTGGCCAGGCTTGTGGGTTTGCACAGCATCAGGGGTTTGTGCAAATTATAGATGAAGATTAATTTTTAAAATTCAATGAGCTGATGTCAAAAATGTTTCCCAAGGAATACAAGAGATTCCTTCTTTAGTGGTGGCAAGAGGCTTGAACACACAATTACTCGTGTTCCCTTGTATTCGTCCATGTGGGAATTGCTAATTGCTAAATGTTTCTTCTTGCCGTTAGAAAAGAAAAGAAAAAAAGAAAAAACCCCTTTGTTTTCTTGTAAAAGCTTTCCCTGCCACCACTTTTTTTTTCCTTCTCTTTTTTTTTAAATAAAATTTGGGGCTATAAAAGGAAGGAAAAGGGATGGGCAAAGAATTCTGGCAATACGTTTTTTAGAACTGGGTTTTTTTACTCTTCTCCTCTGAGATAGAAGTTCCCAACACCAAAGAATGAATAATAGGTGAAATTTCTCAAAGGTTATAAACCTGGAGCAAAATTCCCAATGCCTGCAAATTTCTAATGCCTTCCCAGAAAGACAGAAATATATGTCAAATAGGCATTCAGCTTTTTATGTGGAAGTAATTGTTTCATACTATTTAAAACCTATCCTAACATGAGAAAAATGGTAAGTCTCACTTGAACACATGAATTTGATCTCAAAACACATGTTCACAGAGCAGCAGATACCAAAAACTAAAAACATCTTCAAAGTCCATTTTAGAGAACTTGAATAAAGCCCTTCTCTAGGTTAGATCCTCATCACTGTTCTTTATAACTACAGTACGTCTTATGCCTCACGTGCTCTGGAAATCCAATTCAGAAATTACATAATTTGCTACAAGAGTAATGAGTGACTGCCTTAAGGGGTCATCTCCCATTCTGCTACTTCACAATAAATCTGAATGAAATCCTATTTCAATGAAAGTAGTCACTAGAGGGAAATAGAACAGAATTTAATCTCTAAATTTTAATGCTGAAACAGGAAAACTAAAAGTTACCATTCTAAAAGTGCTTTTGGTGCATCTGCCCTACTTTACAATAATTTAGAAGTTGATATATTTCCCCAAATTGAGAAATTATAATTTTTCCTTGTTTTTTTTTTCCTAACCTAAACCTAAAAAGACCTTTATAATCACTTTTGAGAGCATGCGAAATACCAGACTAGAGGAAAAAATATTTATTGCCTATAACTTTCCTCCAGCATACGCCAACAAAACTGCTAAGATGAAATTTTTGTTGCCTTAATCCTTGTAACATACCCTTTTGGTGGAAAACCATACATACGTACAGCTTTACAAACAGTTTTTAAAGCTACAGGATCCATTTCTGAGCAGAAAAAAAACAGATAATGGGGATACTGGAGCATACTTTCACCCCAGGACACTGGGCAAGGCATCTCTGCTGTGTGTTGAATTGGGCTATGCAAAAACTGGGCTCTAAAATTGTTAGATTGAGAGAGGGGATTTTTTTTTTTTTTTTTTTTTTTTTTTGCTACAGGAAAAATAGCAATTTTTTTGATATAGGAAATCCATATCAGCATTTTTAACTCTTCTTTCTTCTGCTCTACTAGGTATTCTCTTATGATTTATTAAAAGGTATAGAACATGTATTCAGTTAAAACTGTAGAGGAATCAAGTTCTGTAACAATGAAATATTGTACAAAAAGATAGAGAAATATTTATGCAGAATCTTGTGGAATTTTTATGTGTTTGCTGCATATAAGTTAGCCCTATATCTTCACAAGGGAGAGACAAGAATAAATAAGTTCTTTGGGAAGAAAATTTGAAGTTTTAAATAACTAGCTGATGGACAAAGCTGCAATTAACAAAAGAGATAAAATAAAAAGCAGAAAAACTATCTATTTTCTTTGGCTTGATTATGAATACCACTCTTCTTCCTGATATTTATGCAGTTGAAAGTGTAAGGTCTATGAGATGAAGAGCATTCTCAGAAACGGGCATATTAGACGAAACATTTCTGTACATTCTGTATGAGTGAGGATTCTCTCCTTGTTCTGGATTTCATCACAAAATATTTGAAAATCCACTAAACAATAATTTAATAAGGAAATTTTGCATAACAATACAAATGAGGAAACAATTTTCTTCATTTTGATCAGCTTGATACAGTTTAAATCAGAACTTTAACTCTTAATAATGATCACCCATGTAATGTTGTTGTACTTTATGAGAACTGGTTGGGAAAAGTTCATACAGTAGATGTTTAGAAAGCAAAATACATTGTCAGAGATGAAATAAATTACAGGACTAAGTATTTGTTCATAGTATGTGTTCATACCTGTTAAATTATTCCTCACTCTATTAAACAAAATACATTTTTGTGAAAATATTCCTAGCTGGTTCTCTTCATCCTCATGAGTTTGTGTATAATACATTAAATTACAAAAGAAAACAAGAGAAAACAGTATTAGAAGACCATTAAAGCTGTGAAGAAATAAAAGAACCCCAAACTTGGATACAGAAGATTATTGAAAGAATGTGTATACATCCTGAGTGTTCCACTTCCCGATAACATCAACGAGCACTGTTGAGCATGCAACTCACTGTGTATCATATTAGGGCTGCAATTACAGGCTGATATTTTCTATTAAATGGCACCTTCCTCATAGATTATCAATCCTCTAAAATAGGATTATTATCCCATGACCCTTCCAGTTCCTCCTTCCTCCCCACACCCCAGCTTCACTTGCACATATTAGAAACTATGCATATATTAGAATCCCATATATTTAATGTATTAAATATATGGGATTTCAAAATCCCATGGGCAAACATTTTTCCATTTCCTGTAATTTATCTGTGAAAATACTACCCGGTCTTCATTTTCTGCTGAGTTTCACATATATTTTTAAGATCCTAAGAAGATGCTATGTTGAGGGAGTAGTATATGCAAATGACATTCAAAACTGCTACACCCGTGGCTGTATTAAGATTGTATATGCAAGTATAATGCTGTTACTGACTGACTTTGAGGATTTTAATCTTCCATTTTAAGACTATTTGGTGGCAGCTGTTTGATAAAATAAGTACTTTATATATCATTTGAAAAACTTAGTTGAGAATAATATGATTATCTAAAACTAACTGCAGAAAAAATATATGCTGTTAGGAGGAAATAAGCCTAAGCAGACGAGAAGAACTTTACAGGCTGTCTTCATAGGAGATAATTTTTCTTCACAGAGTATAAATATATTTTTCATCCAGTATTGGGTGTTATAATACAGAGGAAAACTCACAAAATAAAGTATGGGTATTATGTTTTTACAAAAAGGTATAGCCTTTAAACATACATCCTCTAGAACAAAGTCATTCAACATTTATGGAACTGTTTGTGGTTTCCAATGGGTGTGGAAACCTGTGGAAACAACACGTGTCTACAAAACAAAATCTGTTAAAAGTGATTTAGTATGACACTCCTTGTGCACCCAGACAGCCAACCCCCCTTCACTGGGTGTAAACCTCACCCTGCTCAGGCTGCTAGAACAGAGCCAGCAGAGATCCAGGGCATCCTCACGAGGGTCACTGCCCAGGGGCTGCTCTTGGAGAGAAGCAGAAAATGTTCAGCTGGGAAATTACTGACAGATAATGTTCAGCTGGGAAATTACTGTGGGAGGGCAAGCCTGGATTATGCTCTCTGGTGTCTTTGCTGAGTTGAGTTTTTCCAAAACCTTCAACCATAATATTCACAGAATCTTAGTCCTAATTTTTCCTGTAAATTTCAGGCTCGTAATGGCATTAAAAGCTAATTCAGGGATTCTGCTTACATTTTCAAGCAGCGGAAAATATCTAGCCTTTGACCATTGTCCTTCTCTAACTAGTTCAGCTTTATGGTAAACAACTAAAAACATATTGTCCATTAGATCTGCTATTCTAAAATAAAAGAAACAAGTCTTCTTTCCATATGCTAAGAATTCCCAATCAGCTTCTAACAAGACATCTTATAAAAGAAGGTTTTTTTCCAATATATGTAGGCGAAAAATGAATAAAAATAATCAGAAATTACTAATTTGTGAAGTTAGATACAGACTTAAGGAAAATGCTGTGTTAGCAAAAGAAAATTCTTCAGCATAAAATGGCAATAGAAAAGCTTGAACTTTTATGGTTCTTTTGAAACCAGTTGCTAAAATATTTTGTGAAATTTAACTATTTAGGAGTATTTAGAATTCAAAACAACTCTTGTGTAAAATGTTCATGTTACTGAAGGCTGCCCAAGAACAGGAGCTTAAGATGGAGTGTGGGGAAAAATACATTACTCAACTGAAATTGTAGAAATTATTGTATGTAGTTAGGAGGCAATTTCCTGAGTTGGATTTTGTCCAAGGTTCTGCATTTGTCACCCAAAGCTTATGGGAAAGACCACACGATCTTTCATGAGCACAAGTAACCATGACCTTTGCTTTAATGCCTCAGGACATCAGATTCAGAATAGCTGCTCCTGACAAAGAGCTGGTACAGTACAGATATGGGTAACAGTACTATTTATTCCTTGCTTAAGTCCCTGATTTTGTTGTTCTTGGGTAAATATAAGAGATAATAAAAAATATAATGACTATTAAAAAAAATCTGATCACTAGAGACAAGTAGTGGTACTTTTTGGTGAAGATTATGAGTTTGCAGACTTAAAACCTCCTATTTTGTAATGCATATGGTACTAGCATTTCTATAACTGAAAATTTGCTTCCTGACTTCATAAAATGGTAGGGCTCTTCAAAATTCAGAATGGCAAATGTGCAAAGCACTGTGCCTGAACCCAGTGTTATCTGATTCCAAAGATGAGGATAAAAGTACAAACCAAAGACCAAACAACAGAATAATCTCTAGGAAAAAAGAAAGACCAAAACAAATCAGTGGCTGTCTGTGGGCTGAAAAGCAAAACCTTTCTTATGGGTAGAACTCTTTGACTCTAGACATTGTTTTCCATCTGTGGATTCCAAGGCATTTTATTAATGATAATGAAAACATCACAGTGTCTTTTTGTGGGAAGTAAATGTTGGGTCTTTTTTGCATATGGGTAATGATGATACTGGCCCTCATCTTCCAATACTGCTCTTGACTGCTCCCTTCAAAAGCTGCAAGTTGAAATGGAGTTGTGATGATAGAAAAAATAACTAGGTTTTTGGACTGAAATCCTTTGAACCTTTCCAGATTATTTTTCATAGGACTGTCACAGGAGTGTGCTTACACTGTGAGATTGCTCATTGTGTCTAGTTAAGCCATGTTAATTAGAAATAGGACTACAGACTCATTGTGCTATTATAGTCCTCTTTACATGTAGCTCGATTGATATTTTATGGCTCTGTCGAGTTAATGAGTCACATGGGATGCAAACATTCTTTTTGTTCAAAGTTAAAAAATATCACTGCACATACTCTTTGAAGTGCTCTGGAGAAAGAACTGGTCACAGGTGCTCTATAATGCAAACGTATGAATGGATGACTGGGCTGAATCTTCCATATATGATCTTTACCACCTTAAAAATCTTCCTCATGCAATGCGTGAATCAAGACAGAAACTGATATATCTGTGGTTCATTTATTTTTTGTTTTATGAACTTTACAGTCTAGCATGCAGTGAGAATGATTGTAATACGTTCATAATAAGCACTGTCTTTTCCTGAAGGAATGCAAACAAAGAAAAAAATTGAGAAGAAATAAAAAAGTCTTTCCCCTCTGTTCAAGAGGTGCAAAAGTAAAAATCTTCTCTTACAGCTAAGCTTGGGAGCAAGTTGTGTACTCCTGATAAGCAAGTGAAACTTTCTCAGAGTCAAACATTCACTAGATGACCTCCTGAGGTTCCTTCCCTATAAGCTTATATTTGTAAAATATAACAGTCCCACACTTGTTGCCATTACATCCATGGTGGTGATCCCTTTGGGATTCTAGTTGGGCATCTCTTACACTCACTGAATGAGTAGCACCTCTTGGAAAACAATAGATGTTATTAAAAATGAAGCAGGGAAAAATATAAACTGGTGTTTGGTTTGTTGAGTCAAAAGAACTTAAAAGCTACCACTCTCAATTTTTGCTTACTTTTGAGCTGGAAATTGCCATTCTGGTCAGATGAGACAGCGTAACCATCAGTAAGATCATAGCTAATACTTATCAGTGCAGTGCAGAACTACATAGCTTAAACAGCTCCTCTGGCAGCGTGTTAGTGGTGATTTTTAATTTGAAAATGGCACTGAAAGGGTGAAGCACTATTTTCTGAAATTGCTTCAGCTCAGATTTCAAGAACTTGACCCAGTCCTTGGTAAGAAAGTAATTTGGTTCTAGGTATCCAGATCCCAGGCAACTCTATGGCATGTAGCAAAAATAGAACTGAAAGAATTGCCCTCAGTAAGAAATCTGAATAAAATCTTAGTGCAGAAAGACAGGCTTTAAAAAGATGAGCATTCAAATTAAAATAATTCTCACTTCCCCCCACCCTGCCCTCCAGGCCCCCCCNCCCCCCCCAATTTTTGCCAGGGATTGGGGGGGAAGATAATTCAAATTCAGAAGAGAATTTGACCCAGGCAGTTAACTCCATGACATGATCAAGTTGCACTTTGGGGTATCTTCTGCCTTCTTACCTGAATTCAGGATCCCAGGCTGTTTGCTTCACACCTTTCTCCTTTTAATACGAGTTTCAATGCTGTCATACATTTGCCTCCTCAACCTATGCCTCTAACTCTCTTCCCACAGATCGTTTTTCCCTGACATGTTTAGCCCTGCCCTTAGCCTTTCCACTACTAGTTTTATCCTTGATTTGGCCTTCAATTATCCTCTTTCTGTTTCACCTCCATTTTGTAATTTATCTTTTGTTTTTAGGGTTCTGAGCGCTGATCAAGCAGTTTAGACCTATTTTTTTTCAAGAGCTAATGGACCTGGCTCACTTCAGAGTGGACCCTATAGAGTTACTGAAAGTCTGAGGAAAAAATGGCATTATATCAATGTATCATGGCAGCTTATTATAGTATTCCCCCATTCATCACATGCATGATATCTGAAAGGAATGTGTTGTAACCTTCTCTTAAAGCACCTGAAAGACCAGAATAAATTTCCTTTGATAAAGGGTTTCTGTTTCTGAGCCATGAAGAAAATTCTGCCTCTTTCTCAAGCTTGGCACTTTCTCATATTTGAGCACTTACACTGAGCACAGGGCAATAAATAAAAAGCTAAAAATTTTGTCAGTTTAGATTCATGTTGACACATGTTTTGGCATGATATGGATATGTTTAAATACAGGTTCTACACTTACAGGGAACACCAGATAGCCCAGTGGCAGCCTGTTCAGCTCTGCAGTATTAGAACTGATTTCATATCTGACGTAAAAGAACTGTTTTAGCTTAATCAAAATTAAAAACAATTCTCCAATTTCTTGCTGCTGCAGCTACAAGTAGAAGTGATCACAGATTTTTATTTTAAAATTTGGCTGAATTTATGGCATAATTTTGAGGTGTAGACTCAGCTTCCTCAATCTCATGTACTGGGACTTGTTCTTTAAGCAAAAATAAATTTATTCCAGATATGAATATGGATATGCACAGAGTGCATCAGTATTTATGTTTCTGGCTAGAAATAAAAGTAATGTTATTGTTAAAGACACCAATTTCCACCTCTGTTTATCTGTGTGTTTCTTGTTTATTGCTCTTTCTCGCAAGGCTTTGCACCCTGGACAGTGCTAACTTTTAGTAGTTATGTTTTTTAGTATTCTTTTTGGTCTTGGGACTGTTTCACCATTTGATTATATTTCACCAAGAAAATCATGCTAAGCCAAGGATATACTATTTAATGAAAACAACTTGCCAAGATACAGAGAAACAATTGCTTTGATGAGGATTCTCTGAGCAGGATACAAAGAAAAAGAATATTTGGAGGTCTTTGGTGCTTGGGGAGATGCATGTATTTCATAACATTAATTGATCCCAGTCTGTCCAAGGCTGGAATAATATGTAAGAAAATCTAGACAACACAATACAGCATTATATTATGCTTGTTAGGATGCTGGCTCTTTGAGGAGCTTGTATACACTTACTCAGTTCCTTCTGACCTTCATAAAACACTAAAGATGCTTAGAGTCCTTCCTGGGACAGTCAGGCTCTCCCAGGATGAGAGGGGAATACCCATAAGTCCTCTGCAAGGGTAGTGTCACCTTCCTATGCAAAAACAACCCTTGGAACAAATTCAATTTTTTACAGTCGGTAGCTGAAATGCCATGTCTTATGGAAAACTATAGATCTTCCAGTGTTATTAATATCCTACCTTTGGGACATACACACATTGACCTCTATTCCCAAAATGTATCTTTGAGTGCTGGAAGTATTTTGTACAGAATATAAGGCAAATATTTTTGCACAAAGATTATTGTATCTGATGGAAGAGGGATAATTCAGACATTCAAAATAATTTCCAGAGGCAGGTGCACTTTGTAGTGTCAAAACATTGAAGTTCTTGATGCTTAACAAGATAGTGACAAATTTCATGGCCATTGACCTCTGTTTCTGGAAGAAGCTACTGATATCTTGTACCTGTCTTTCTAATTTTTTTCTTCTCCTATTGCCCACTATTAAAATGCACCAGTCTTTCAAAGGTTCATTCAACATCAGACCTCTTCAATGATTTCTCAGGCTGGTAACCCAAAATAGGAACCCTGGGCATGCTAAAAATACACAATGCATTGCAAGCATATTTAGAAGTCAAATGTGAGTTGAAAAGAGGAGGTGCATTGAGATTTCTGCCATATAACAGCAGGGATTTGATTGCAGTGGCAGTGCTGGAGTAGCCCCTCGTCTGCAGTTCAGTGTATGTTGGTGTGCACAAAGCACTGCCTGCTGCACCTGTGGCAGCTTCTCTGTGGGTAGAAGTGCAATTTTCTTGCATGTGCTGTGTTAGATGATGCAATTCCTGCTTTACTGCCTTTTCACCTCAGGGGTGCTGCATGTGGTGCTCTGGAAAGCAGCCCTGTGCCAGTGGGAAGGCTCAGACACCCAGCCAAATTGCAAAGCTGACAAGAGGAGGGAAACTTTCTTAGGGACACAGCAGGGTCTGAATGGTGTTGGTACAACTCAAGATGTCACTGAAAGTTGCTGGGCTGGGCCGTGGGCTGGGATTTTCTCTTCAATGCTCAAAAAACTCTGTTCTCACCTTCCTATCTGTGGCTCTTCCAGAGTCACAGGGCTTGCTGTGCATCCAGAAAGAGTATGTGCCTTCCACCTGGGCATCAGATACAGAAAGAGAGTCTAATGCTCAGGGACATAAGAGCAAATGCTTCCCCTATAGGATCAGCCCCCAAAGCTCCCTCAAATGGAAGATACTTTTTCATTAATATGTAAGCCTAGAATACTCAGATTGCAGCAAAATGCAGAATTGTGACTATGGAAAAAAAAGAAATACACAAAATAAGTGCTACAGCATTTTGAGGCAAAGCCCTGAGCTATCAGTGATTTGTTCTGTGCTAAGGATGTGGTATTTGCTGTATCTGGCATGTGCAGTTCCTCAGAGCTTAAATATGAAACAGGGCTCTGTTTCTCTTCCTCCATATTTTCAGTGTATAACACAGATGCACTTTGACTCCAACCTCTCTAACAACAAGGTGCAATGGAAAGAGGAGATAATTGGTTTTTTTCAAAAAATGATTTTTTCACTGATTGGAAAGGGCTAGATCAAGCTCTCCTAAGGGGAAAAAATGACCCAAAGTATAGCTGGGTTAATAACTAGAAAGCTTTAAAGTCAAGAACACTGTGTTCTGCAAGATTTGGTGGCACTGCAGGTGGGTAGTATGTGTGGAAAGTATGAAAGGTGACAGCTGGACAGTAAATTCATAAAGCTGAGGAGTTTCTTTGTTTTCTGCTTGAATAGCATTTGCCTCAGTGGCATTTTGGTCTGTGACTGGGCTCATCATACAAATAAATGGACTGTTTTCTTTTTGGCCCTGAAGGGAACAGACATGTGTTTGTGCTGCATATATTATCTGAGCAGATTCAGACCCAGCATCACACTGTCACATCCAGGACAACTTCAGGTCAGAGCAGGGTTTCAACCAGCTCCTTCCAAGTTGTTTTTGGTGATTTTGTGATCTAGCTGTGTTTTGATGCCCAGGGACAAAGGAGCCAGCTGGCAGAGGTCCTCATCCACAGCCTCTCAAAATCTGTTTTAATGGGCTTCAGGGAGATTTGAATTAAGGTTTTTAGGCTGAAGTTCCCATCACTTAGTGCCAGTAATTGGGTCAGTTACTCCAAAGTGTTCAGTACTTATGATTCTTGTTCTTCATATTCGTGTTTTCCAGAGAGCCCAAAGACCTGTTACATTTAAGCTACTGGAAGACCAGTTGCAAATGTGCTGTTTGCATCTAGGGGATGCAGTGCTCTTAATTGTTCATCCTCCACATATGCTCCAGAAAATATTGATAATGATGAAATGTTCTGTGGTACTGATAAATGCTGCTTTCACAATAGGTCTGATACATTTCTCAGGAGAGTGGAAACAATTAGAGAAGTTATGCATACTGAATTTTCTTTCCTCCTTCCTACTTGTTTGCTGTTAGTAAACAGAAAGCTACCATTTTCCTTTGCACTCTGGCATGCTAGAAATTAATGGAATAAATGCACATGCTGTTTTACTTTGCCAGAGACTGGCTTATACAACAGATTTTTACTCTGTAAGACAGATTTTGCTGTATTTGTGCTTTTTTCAACTCCCCCTGAGGAGTATTAACTCAAAGCGATCACAAGACACCCATCCTTGCCTGCTGCTTCTTGAACTGCTGTATCCTCTTTGCTTCTTGCTTTTCTATTTGAAGCTTTTTTTATTCTTTTTTTTCTTGATGAGGGAACAGCAGCAACCAAAAAACATAAAGGGTGTCTTCTTTCCTAAAATAATAACTATTTGATGTGAGAAAACAAACCCACAGAACACTTCTGTTCACACAGGATTTACTTTCAACAACTGTGTTCTCTCTACCCAAATGAAGATAGGTCGAGTGCTCTGTGAAGTACAGTACTGGAAAAGGAAGACGTGCACACGCTTGGAAAATGCTGAGCTGCTTGTGAAGCTGGAGACACTGCATGTTTATGACTTGGTTTTCTAAGCAATCTCTAGAGCTTGAGCAGATTACAGTGATATTTTAACAAGGCTGCTGGCATCCATCACCAGCTTTCACTCACTGAGAAAGCTAAAAGATGGAAGAATGTAATTATTTCCGCAAAAGCTAAGTGCTAGTGGCTGATTGTCATGAGAACTTTGATGCTTTAAACTTCTTCATCCTCTGAAGGCAAACAGGTAAGACTCACAGGCTTCTCTTACAAGGCTCGTTTTGGTGAGGGAGCAGGGGCTTGCAGGGGACCGGAGTCGAAGGGAAACGTGTTTAATATGAAGGAAAGCTGTTTGTCTCTGGATTTTAAACAAGCAGTATAGCACATTGTCATTTTCTGTCTGTCGGGTTACAAATCCGTTACCTAACAATAGCTATTATTCCTTTCCATAGCCAAGATATGATTCTCACTCCAAATTAATCCCTAACTTTTATATATTTAATACTATTAAAAGAGAATGTGTATATCAACCATCTGTGCATACTGAAATATCAATTTCTAAATCTCTTTCAGTTGTCCTGTAATTACTTCCAGATTTATTATTGTGGTTAAAATAATGTTATTTCATATGATAAATGAAATAATATGCATAGGATTATACTTTCTAAAGATGATTTTTGTTGAACAGTTTCTCCCTGAAAGCAGGATTTCCTGATCTGAGATCTTTGGGCAGCTTACTTCTCTGCATTATTGTAGAAATACTGTGGTAAACAAGGGGTTTCCTATCTTGCAAGTGGGAATCTAACAGCATCAAAAATAGATATTTCTTTCCCATTCACCCTTGAAAGAACACTTATTCTCTTTGAGTAATGGCATTGCTGTGCCTCTAGAGGTGAGGCTTCCTATCTGAAGACTTTTAACATAAAAGCCCTTATTACCATTTACGGAAAGAAAAAAGACTCTTTGACCATAAATAGGTTTTGTCTTAATTAAGTTATTTTTTGTCCTCTGAGAACATTTGCTACGTTATGTATTGATAGTATTGAGGGGCAAAAATTTTACACTATTCTCTAAGATTTTTGTTTATAAGAATGACTATCAGAGAAGGAAGAATTTTGAGTTAAAAATAAATATTTATACTTCTTGTTTGCTTGTATTAAAATATGGTTGTTTACAGAAAGAATTCATTTAAGCTCCATTTCCAATCTGGCTATGATAATTGAAACAAATCCTGCTGGCAGACACAATTATAAATAAACTTCTAAGAATAATTAGAAGTGTAATTAAGAGAAGACTGAGTTATTATCACTTTCTCCTCCATACAATAATTCTGCATAAAAACATGAGAAATGGCTCTCATTAAAATCTCACAGCTGAGAAATCCACAGAAGGGAATGAGACATTAAAACAAAGCATTCAAGATGTGCAAATACTGTGATTAATTAATTAAACAGAGACCAGCTCCAAGGAAAAGTCTGAAAGCAATTGGGATATTTAAGAAACAGATATATCATAAAGAGTTAACATGTTCAGGTTGGTTTCAATTTGTCTTGTTTTGCTGATTTTTTGGTTGCTTTTTTTTTTTTTTTTTTTTTTTTTTTTTTTTTTTTTTTTTTTAAAGAGGATGTAGTTCAGAGTACCTTGTGGATCTGTATTTTTGTGTTTTGCTGGTATCATTTAACTCTGTGGATTCCTTCTGAATGCCAGGACCTTATTCATCACTAAAGCCTTTAAAATACAAATCAATGGAGTGACTATTTAGGAAGGACTTAAAAGAGAGTATTGCTGATGGAGATTTTTTCCACACCAGTTAAAGGGCATTCTCTGTTAAACTTGAGAAACTTTCTGAGCTGTTCCAAGTGATTTTCATCAGAAGGATGCTTACAAAGGCACCTCTGGTAATGGTGAAAAAAAACCAAACCATCTGCTGAGTCTTCTATGAAGCAAAGAATGAACAGGCATTTGAGAGTTTTTACCAGTCAGAATGCTGGTATTCTGGAGATCAGCTGTATTCAGAATAGAAATGCCAGCAGCTGCTTAAATCTGGCTTCTGTCACATTCCTCAAGGTACATTTATTCAAATACTGTGCAGTATCTTGACAACACCCATACTGTATACTTTGGAGTACTGAATAACGTTCAGGACTACTTTGGCTGCTATGCAACATTAATTCTAGCAGCATCCTCTGTAGCAATTAAGAGGTTTAGGTGTGAATCATATAAATATTCAGGTTATGTTACTTTTCTTAATGCTTGGAAGTTAACCCAGGAAAGGAAACCTCTACCTCTTTTGCTGAAGGGGGAAAAAAACAAAACCAAACAAACAATAAAGTAAAAAAATGAAATGGAAAAAAAATAGAGGGGAGAGAAATTTTTGTTCTATGGCATTAAATAGTAATGTCATGTAATACACACCCAAAAGCTTAACAGAACTGTAGTAAGACTAATTTAGCCCATGTCTGTCTAATCCTTCATTAGCATACTATTATTTTTTGTGCCCAGTGGGTATATTGCCTGTTGAGAAATAATGTGAATATTTATTAAGCAGTAATAACTGTTGCTGCTTGAGAGCTTTTTTTTGCCACGTGTGAACATGCTTATCTAGAGAAGAATTTCAGGCAGATGATCACCCCTGGGATTCAATGAATTCATGCGTTGCATGCCCTATCTTACTACACCACTCCACAGCAAGATTTCTGTTTTTCTAATGAGATTCCACTTTGAGCACAGACACTGCAAACACATCATCACCTCTCAGAACACAGTGCTTGTCTTCTGGAGTGCTTCAGTGTAAGCACAGAACTAGTCCATTTCAGCAGCTTTAGGGGGGCAAGGCTGCCTCTGTTTGGTGCAACAGGCTAAGCAGTTTCTGGGTGGGACTGGAGTAGTCTCCTGAGAACACAGCTCAGTCATCTTCCCATAGAAATCAGGGAGCGTCTTTCTACCTGTTTCAGAGGATAAGGATAAAACTCTCTATTTTGACATCTAGTTTGTGTTCAATATCAATGATTTCCCCCCAAAAATACAACTGCCACTGCATATTGCATGTACAAAATGGAAGTCTAGCTCAAGATATCACTTTTTTAATGGGTTGAAATCACTCATTTGTATTTCATTTGTATGAAATTAAGAAGTTAATTAAGAAGTTAATTTCAAAGCAGGTTTTCTTTTTCTAAAGAAACAAAGATGCTTAGTGTATATATTTTCTGCAATGAAAATAGTTGTGCTACTAGCCAGGTAGTCACATTTTTTGTGCATACATTTTTGATACAGCAGTATTGAATGTTATTTTTAGAGCTAGGGTGATGTAAGGAAGCAGTGCTACATTACTGGTACATAACAAATTTAAACTGAAGATAACTCTGCATGAACAAAAATTAGTACTGCAATCGATTAGACTTGCTACCCTGATGGAAATTAAGGGTGATTTCATTGAAATCAGTGAATGTAAGAGGTTTACTTTTCCTTAAATGAAATACAAGTCAGATCTACTAATATTTATTTCAGACTAGCTTATGAAAGTATGAACAAACCAAACAATTATCAAACACAAGCTGTAACCTTTTATCATTTCTTTAGTCAGTTGGCAGTTAAGTTGTAGTAAAGCAGCATTTATTTAAAAAGGAAGAGAATAACAAATGATAAATGTTTTTCATTTTACTGGCTTTACTTATAATTTACTTACCACATACCATTTTCTTAGTGTTGTAAGTTTTTGACAGCTATGGTATCCTAGTCTGATTTGCATTGACGGAAAACAGAAAAGAAAGAGACCCATACAGAATGTGGAAAATAATTATCACACTAATAATATAATTAAAATATATTAAATAAATTAAATTTAAATAAAAAATTAAATTTAAAATAGCATTTAGGAATGCTAAATATTCTACAGATAGATGGAACTATGTGTACATCCTCTGTCATGCTTTGGATATTTTTTTTTTAATAAAGGTCTATTTCATATGGTTAGATTTTTCAATTAATTGCTGATGACCTGGAAATACACTCACTGAAGCTCAGACTCTCTTGCATGTATTATGGCATTTAAACTAAAAAGGCAAGAAATCAATTCAGTTGTTTGTGCTGTAATTGACTGAATAGCAAATGTGACACAGGATCTTGAAAGGTCAAAATGAGAAACATGCCCAGAACACTTATTTGTAAATAATTTTCACCAGTTTTTAATCAAAATTTCATTAATAATTGAATTATACTTTTATTTCATATGTTAAATAATCTTCATTATCTGGGCACATCTTTGTGTTTCTGTTAAAGTTACTGTATCTTTTACATACAATACTGCATTTAAAAATCTAATTCACTTCTCAAATCACAGATTCTGGAAAGATGTGGCTTGCAAGGAATAAAATGATGGTCTTCATAGTATTAAGCTATGGTTGTGAGGAAGACAAGCTGTTTCACCTGCTTTCAGTGTCTGGACCATGGCGTGGCAGGCAGCTGGCTCAGCTGGGGAGGAGGTTTCCCGTGTCACTTGGTGGCCTCTGCACTGTGCTGTGGAAGGCACCTGCTGCTGACAGGCACTGCAGAAGCATCCTGAGCGCACAAAGAGCAAGGCTGGTGCACCTCTGCTTCCAGCTCTCTGGTCTTCCCTGCTCCTGGCTTGCAGGGAGAATTCCCCAGAGATTTTTCTGCTTCAAATTCTTAAATGTCTGACAGTCTGTGGCCCCATCTCCTGAGTCTCCATGGCTCTCTGCTGTGATTCAGGGCAGAGGAGAGTAATTGCCCAGCAGAGTAAGGAGCCCATCCACCCTGGGTGCCCTCTGTCCCTCCACACAGGCATCTGCTCACTCAGAGAAAGGCACTGTTTCCCTGGCCTCAGCCACCATGTCGTGCTTGCTGCAGCACTCACTTGCCTTTTTTAAATGCCACCTTTCCACTTGGCCCTTACCTACACTCTGGACTAGAACATATTGACAGAAGTGTCTTTTTTCTTCCCATTTGTCTCCCTGGGGACTTTCTCTCACTATCAGGTCCTGGCAATAGAGTCTAAGATCAGAAATGGGCTCTGCCCAACCAGTGCCATGGCTTGTTTCACCTCCCTGTTACTTTGGTGCCCAAGGTGCTGCAGTAGGGATCCTGTCTGGATCAAGGGCTTTACCATGGAGAGTGCTGCCAGGTTTGGATGGGACACCAGCTGTACCATTCCCTCAGGGAATGAGGGCTGACTCGGTCCTAGCTTGCGCTGGTTCTTAGGCTCACAGGACACCTATTTTCTCAAAGAGGATAATGCTACTATTGAAAGGATATAAAGGTGAAAAGAGAAAAGACGCATAAAAAATGGAATAGGAATAGAACATATGCATTAGTCAGCCTTTTCAATGAATAATAAAAAGCATTTTTATGAGATTAAATTCAAGTCTTGTGTAAGTGAAAGAGGGATACTGTACTTGCTTTCTGTAAGATACTGAATTTTATCTAACCAGCATTGCATTCTGTAAGAAAAAAACACTTAAAAGTTGCAGAAATGTTGACATCTTCAAACCTACCTCTCCTAAATTGTTTTTAATAATCTGATAGTTCCTTCTTACACACTAGTTTGCTTTCATTTTGAAATCACCTGTTGTTGACTTGCTTTCTTTCTATGGTTGTTTTGTTTTATTGTTTTGCCCTTCAAACTGCCCTTCCCTAAAACTTCTAGAGATATTTTCGCCACTACAAAGAACTTCAACACTGTTTGGTATTCTGCCTTGTAAAAATAAAGTACAAAGCAAAGCACATTAAAATATTAATACTTTGTTGTCACACTTTTTAAAGATTGCACTGTTGGGGATAAAAACAGGCACCAGCATGAATGTAAAGGAGTAATAGTGGAAAGATAAAACAACAACAACTTATCATGCTGAAAGAAATCTTTCTTTACTATGTGTTTGCTGAAATCCATTAATATAGACTCAATAATTCCTTTGCAAGAATTTGTGAAATCTCTCCACCTCTCTTTGTTCCCTTAGTCTAAATGTTCCCATATTTCTCTGGATGTGATACTTGGGGGATAAAGAATTCCCAGTATATGTTCATATCAATAAACATATTGGATGAACTGAATATATTCTGTAATCTGCTTCATACAGCAGCTCTGCTAACAGGATCTCATGGTTTCCTGAGCTCTGAAGATATGTGAAGCATCTGTCTTTGCTAAGAAAATGAGGCTAAACTGTAGATCTTTTTTTATAAAGCATGAAAGCAGTGTGGTGCAGCTAAGCTACTGTCAGAAAAGTAACTCTCTTCCTTAAAATAACCTGTCCCTTTTCACAAAGACCTGGTGTTTGCCACTTAGATAGGGCTTACTAGATACAGGTTGGAGTTTTTCAAGGGGAGAATTAGATAATTCTGCTCTGTGACTGCAAGCTAAGGTAGTTCTCAGGGCCTTGCCCTTTAACTTATCCTATCACTATAACTGAATAAAGAGCTGACCTAGCTCAGATCTTTGACAGTAATCGTGTGTGAGCAGTTTGGCCAAGATCTAGTGTTGTACTTTCTGCCAGGTCACAGAGAGAGAAACCTTGAGGTCTTTTCATTTCTTGCATCTTACCTGTGCAACAGCAAGACAGCTTAGTCAGTGCTGAACAAATGCCATGATCTGACTAAGGATTTATACACCACAAGGGAAATGTCCTCTTTCAGACACTGTGATGTTCTGGGGAGTTCTTTCACTCTAGAGCCACAGAAGTCAGTGGAAGCCCTGCCACAAATTTCAGGGTCCATTCCCTTGTCATCAACCTTGCAGAAATCCTCTGTGTTTCTCCTACTGGGCCATCAGTAAAGGCACTCAGGAGAAACCCCTTTGAGCCAGCTTCAGTTACTCAGTTATCCCATCTCTTTTGTGGACCAAAACTAAATGGCCTCTTTGCTGCTTTGCTCTTCCATGGAACTTAAATGTATCAGTTAAAGCAATTATAAGGTTTTGTCAGAGGCATCCCTTTTGTACCAAAAACAGTGTCAAAGATACCTAGGCAATTCCTCTGTGTGGTGGTTCTGGTTTAGAGTGCACCCTTTCAGCCAGACAAATACCTGCTCTGTCTGAAGTTCAACATGATAAAGAGGTCAGGAATAAGCAATAATTACTGTTACTGCAGGGACAGAGCTTAAGTGGCTATGTGTTCAAGTAGAAACTCACATAAGATCGGAGCAAATGACATGAAGCTGTGTCAGAGGAGGTTTAGATTGGATATTAGGAAGAAGTTCTTCACCCAGAGGGTGACTGGGCACTGGAACAGGATCCCCAGAAGACTGGTCATAGCATCAGCCTGACAGAGTTCAAGAAGCATTTGGACAAGGTTCTCAGGCACATGGTAGGATTCTTTTCAGGGCCAGGAGTTGGACTTTGATGATCCCTGTGTGTCCCTTCCTATTCAGGATATTCTATGTTTCTGTGATAACCGTGGGACTTTGTTGTCATTTTAACATCTTGCAGATGATTTTTGCTTTTCAGAAGGTGGCTGCACTACCCTGATTCCCCTACCTGTCGACACAGCTGGTTGGGTTTCTCGTGGCCACCAGCCCCGCTGGCCCAGGCACCCCAAGCAGGGTGGCAGAGGGGGATTGCTGTCACTGTGAGGTCAGGCTGTTCTCCTGAGTCCTGCCAGTGCAGCACAGGCTGGGGGAGCATCCCAGCTCCTCCCTGCTGCCCTGCTGAGGGCTTCTTCCTTGCAAACCTTCCCTGCAGGGCAGCTAAGGACATCCGGATAGGGTGACAGATTCCGGGAGGAGGAGAGGAGAGGCGGGGGAGACCATCCCCTCTCTGCTGCTGCTGCTGCTGCTGCTGGAGCTGTGCTGGAACCGGAGCCGTCGATGTGGCTCCCCAGAGTTAGTTGCTCGGCAACCAGAATCAATTAATATGCTTTGCAGAAAGTGCAGGGAAAGCCCGAGCTGCTGTCAGTGAGCAGGCAGGAGGCTGACGGTGACTCAGGATCCCACTCCTGCCTGACACCCACTTGGTCCCACCCCATCTTCTCCAAACACTCCTTTAGCCACCGTTCTTTTCCCCTTTCTCCTTCCCTAGGGTATTTAATGTGTACGTCCCCAAATTCTTCAGGCAAAGTACCTCATTGTTCAAGAAGCCTCCTGCTTCAAGGCTTTTGCTTTTAGAGTCTGATTTGTATTTTTTGGTTATTTTCAGATTTTCTTCAACACTTTTCTAGAAATTCTAATATTCGTGTTCTTTGGGAAGGGGAAGGGATAGCTGGTTTTTGTCAGATGGTTTTAAAGATGCCTGAGGATGAAAAGGGTTTTTTGGTAGTATACAGTTGAGGAACAGCAATGAAAATGCATCATTGTAAATTGGGAAAGTTTTTGCTTCTTCCTTTGTTACAAATGATCAGCACTGCATATATGAGACCAAAGAGGTAGTATTGATTGTTGTGAAACACCTAGATAATAGAGTAAATGAGGGGGTATTGTGGGATTTTTATATCTTCTCCTTTTCAGTGTAGTAATTTCAGGGCTTTGGTAAGGTATTATTTTCTTTCTTTTTTTCTTTCTTTCTTTCTTTGATTTTCTTTGGAGTCCCTCTGATGACACCGCGAATCTGGGAATGAAGAACTTCTTGGAGCTGATTGGAAATGGCATTGCGGAGCTGAAACTTAACTGGAGGAAATACATCTCCTGAAGAAGAAAATATAATGCACTGTAAGGATCTGTCTTCTGGTGAAAAATTCAAGCCTAGAGAAAACTTGTCCGCTTTGTTAGGAAGAATGGGTTGGACAATTTTCTTCAGTTCCAAAGGATATCTGAATGCCATGCTGAGCTTAATCTCTGCAGCATGCTCTGTGCTTCTCATCTCTTCCTGATGCATTGCATGGTAAGGCCTTTTTCCTTTCTTTTAATAATAACTATCTGATGAGGTGAGAGGTATAAAAAAATAGCAATAGTGAAATTAAAATTGAAAAAAAATGTACAAACATAACAAAAGAATGTCTGCTTCCGTGGTTGTTTTCAGGAGCAAGAGTCCTGATTACTGCAGCAGCTTTGTAAGATCGTTTCTGTCTTTCTCCCTTGCTTTGTGACAGTGTGTATGCGTGTGTGTGCTTGTGCACACCTGTGCTGTCATTTGCACTTGGACTGGAACATCTGCAGCTGCACTGTTCGTGTTTCCATGCTTAAGAGGATGTTTAGGAATTCGCTTTGACATTTCTCTCTTTTTCCCTCCCTCCCTCCCTCCCTCCCTCCATTCCCCTCCTCCTGCCTCCTCCTTCTCTTGCTCTGTCTGTTTCTCTGGGGTTATGGTTCTATACCTTCCCTGCACCTCAGTCGTGCACTGACCACTAGAAGGCAAAAATGGGAGGAAAAGGAAATCGTATATCAATGCAAGAATGAGTAATATTATTTTAGTAAATGAAAGCTACAGAAAGGTTTTGAATGTCTGCGGTACTGGCAGGTACAAAAGATTTATTCTATTTTGTTTCCATGGGAAACAACTACCAGACTTGCAGACTTGGATGCTGTGTTTTAGAAGCAGTGGGAGACAGATCCTCTTACACATGTCAGAAAGCTGAAAATGTGAATTATTATCCAGGTCATAAAATAAACAAATCCCGTATGGGATGTTCTCACATCAAGTAACTTTTTCTGTGTATTAGAGGAGTGCAGAGAATTATTAGAAATACCTTCAGTGGGCATTGCAAGATTTTTTTTGTTAATAGCTGTAATGTGGTTTTGTCTTCCTGGATGAAGGGTGCTAAGGGAGTACAAAGAGATATAACTACCTGACTTACAAATACTTACGGTCATTGTCAAGAAATTGCCTAGGAGATCAGGAATTGCACATAAACTGGGATGGAAGAGCAGATTTCTTTTCCAGGAAGACTGGTTTATTTGGGTCTCTGTTTTAGAAATTACGGTAGAGCTAAAAGATGATATAGCGGTAATGTGAAACATATGCATTTTCTTATGCATCCTGGTTGATCACTGAGTTTGGAAAGTTGAGTGGTTCTTGAGTAAACTGTGGTAAGGGCCTGCCTCCACTCTGAGGGCAACCCCTTGGAAATCTGACTACTTTTGATGGAGCCGGAAAAAGATCAGGAGTAGGTTTGTGTGGCAGCTGTCAAGGACTGTGCAGCTGGCTATGGAGAGGACAGGTTCCTGGCAGCAGGTTTTCAGGATGGGAAGGGTAAATAAAGCCAAATCACAAAAGCCAGGCCACAGCAGGACTCATGAACAAGAATCAGAGCTTAAATACGATTCAAAAGAAGTAATTTTGTCGTAGTTTCCAATAAATCTTCTCCTTGTATGATGGAGGACTCCATAAGGCAATTTTTAAAGAAAGAATGGTAATGCAACTTCTTCAAATCACTGCAGCAGGAGGAAGCACAGATGAAAAAACACATTGTAGTGTGACAATATTTCAACAGGGTTCAGAGGAATCAGCCTTGACTTTAGGAGTAAAGGTTCAAATCACATATACTTGTGCATTGAAGCAGAAATTTTGTGTATTTTGCTATCTAAAATGTGTGACTAGTGTAAGAACCAATAAGCAAAACTAAAGAAGAACACAACCCACAAATGTCATCTTCACTGTCAGAAAGAAGCTCTTACTTGCAGAACTCATCCCCTCAACTCTCTATGTGAACAAGGACTGCATCCTAAATTCAAGTTGCCCATTGCAAACCTCTCTTCACATCAGAAGTTCTATGTCAACCAGGGGAACAACTTGAATGAATATAATTGTATAACCCCAGCTGGAAGCTAAACACTGCAGGACTGCTTGCTCACTCCCTGCTGGTGGGACAGGAAAGAGAACCAGAAAAGTACAAGTGAGAAAACCCATGGGTGAGACAAAGACTGTTTAGTAGGTAAAGCAAAGGCCACACACACTCAAGCAAAGCAAAACAAGGAATTCCTTCACCACTTCCCATGGTTCAGTCATCTCTGGGAGTCCCAGGCTCCATTGTGTGTAATGGCAACTTGGGAAGACAAATGCCATAAATTTGAACATTCCTTCTCCCCTTTTCCTTTGTCTTTCCCCTGTTTTATATGCTGCTTTATGTGTTTTATGACACCATATAGTACAGAATATCCCTTAGGTCAGTTGGGGCCATGTGTGCCTGCTGTGTTCCCTCCCAATTCCTTGTGCAGCCCCAGCCCAGTCTCTGGTGGGGTGAGATGAGAGGCACCAAAGGCCTCGGCACTGTGGAAGCTCAGCAAGAGATAAAACATCTCTATATTGTGAGTATGCTTCTAGCACCAAACATAGCCTCATACTAATTACTAGAAAGACAATCAAGTCTCTTCCAGCTAAACCCAGCATATTATTCCTTATTCTACACCACTTACATCAAGCTCAGCTACCACACTATCCAATACATCCTCATTAACCAACCCCCCTTCCCATTTTTATATATAACATGCAGATATCACTGCCTTAGTCTATGCACCACCCTTGTAAAATATCCAGAAATGTCCACAAAATCTCTATTAATAGAGTTTGTTTAGTCCATGACTTGGGGCTCCATCTCTTACGGTGGTCACTCAGAATGGGAGAGGTCAAAACTAGCACAGTGAGTAAGAACTACTCATGTGGATAAATTGTAAAAGGTTTTGTAAGACCAGGCTCTTTGATTGTCATGGCAACAGATTTATTAGGCTTCAGGCATAATTTGGATTTTCCCTCTAAACAAAATCATTTTTCTTTTTACCTATGCAAATCTTTTGCCTTGTAATTAGAGCAAGAAAAATAGGTTAATTACATTCTTAAAGATCCTGCAGCTGTAGAGATACATTGTTAGAGAAAAATTATCAGAGTATGCAAAAATTTACCTTTATTAGTGGCCTCCAAAATGAACTAAAGTGTATTCTTATTGGAAACATTCATTGCCTTATTATTTTTCTGACAATATTAACATTGCTACTGGGTATTGTCAATTCTTCCAGGAACCCATCCTGGGTTCATTTGAAACATCACTGATATTACAACATACTCTCTGTTATTAGGTTCAAGGATACTTACCCTGCTTTTTACTGCATTAAATATGTTCATTTTTTAGTTAATACATGATGTTTAGCTCTTTAGTTGATCCAGGAACATTTATCTTTCTTTACAGTGTAGAAACACAATATGAAATCATAATTATAGTAAACTTCCTAAAGAATATCGATATATATTGAAATAGGAAGGATAAAATCATCTGGGTTTCATTTCTCTGTGCAATTTTGCATGCTTATAAATGTCTATATTATTAGGATATATATTGCATAACAAGCAATATTTAATTAATTATCATTTGTAAAGAACAGTTCCGTTTTGCATAGGACTTTTACTCCACAAGGTTATGCATTATGGTAGAAAGAAAAATATTTTAAAAACAAGCATAGCAGCTTAATATGTACCCAGTACACTAATGCAGTAATGGGTTCATTTGTTTATTTTATCCTTGTAATATACATCGTGATAATAGTGGGCTCTTTTCTAAAGAGTGTGTATTTTGAGAGAGGAAGGTTTACATCATACAGGGTGCTCATTTTCTTTAGCATACATTACTGCCCATGATTTGCTGTGACGTAAGACACTTCAGTGGCATTTTAAATCATTTTAGAACTTGTACAACAGCTGCATTTGGCTTTCTCTGTCAATTCTAAAGCAAGTACAATTAGTAATTTCCTTTTAAGTTGTTTAAAGGTTCGATGCTGAGAACACCTGTATTTCATTTCAGTCTGTTGGAATATTTCTTTAGATAAATAGTATGAATTAAAGCTTGAACCATCTGCATTGTCAGGGAAGTTATACTGAGCAGTGGAAATATTTTCCACACCTGCAGCAACTATTTCCAGTCAAGAAAAATGTGGCGCATAAGCAGTCCCTCTGTTCCTGAATGTCTTGAACTGTCTTGATTCAAGATCCAGCAGAAACCTGATTTTTGAAAGGCCTGCAAAAAACCCATAACAAATTCCAAATGAAACTTGAAGTTTTGTCGTTTAAGTGTAAATGTCCATAGAAAGAATATTTTTTGGTCAAGTAATTTCTATAGATCAGCATCTGTGTTTTACATAAACCAGAATCAAAAATTGAATTTTTTTTAAAAATGAGAAGTTCTAAAAATCAATATGTTGGGAAATACTGATATCAAAATGACACAAGATTCTTTTTTTTTTTTTTTTAAACAGGAAAGTGTTCTGTTGTGATTTTTTTTCACTAGATCTTTTATATTGTCTCTCACAAGTCATTCCTTTAACTAGAAGCTTTCTGAAGGGTCATCTTTAGCACTACATATTGCCTAGCCCCATATTACTGACACTGAGCAGCAGTTCTCACCAGGCCTATGGTAGAACATCATCTCTGATGGCGATTCCCTCCTTTAATTCTTCTTGTGTCTTCAACAAAAAGCAGGCCTCTATATTTCTGTGTTTTACAGATATCAGAAGTAGTGCTTTTTATTACAAAAGCCTTCAAGAGGCCTTCAAAAGGCATGCAGGAAAAGTAGAATTAATCTAGTATTAATATCCTTATTAAATAGATAAGGAAGGGAGCAACAAAGAAACTGCCCAAAGCAATACTGGCAAGGGAAGAGTTCGGAATTGAACCCAAATGTCCTTATTCTCAGTTCATCACTGTCCCTGCAAGGTTGATCTTCATTTTGTTCATTTCTTTGCTTAATGGCTTATATTTGGACTTTTAAGTTAATACTAGCTGAAGTATCAAATGTGAAAGGGAATTACTGATGCATACTTCCTTTCCAGTCTGACACAGTTGTCCTAAAAATTCTTTTTTCTCTCCTGAGCCATTCTGTTTGAATGTAACCATTAATTATGTAATTGCTTTGCTACACAGGGGAAGTAGATCCTATATTAAACAGAAAGTTGCTAAATATAAATATCCTAAACCTGCCATACAGGTTCTGGGGGATGTACATGTGTACCTGTTTATGCTGTTAGGGTTTAGGGACAGCTGTGGAGCTATGCAATGGTTTTGAAGGTTTTTGGTAAATTAAGCAAATTTCAACACAGAAAAAAAAACCAGTTAAAAAGACTGATGTCTAGAATCCACACAGGTCATTATGAATCCAGCACTTGTGGGAAAAAGATGTGAAAGAAAGAATGTGATACCTAAGAGTGATTATTATTATTATTATTATTATTATTATTATTAACCCTGTATGCCTCCTCTGGTCAAGGTAATCTTTCAGTTTTGTATCCTCTTTATGAGAAATGAAAAGATGGTTTGCATGGAAAGTACTTAGTTGCTAAAATTGCATCTCAAGTTGGGGGAGAAATAATCTGACTTGTCATCTTAATACAATCTCAGAAAAATTTTCTACATGTCAAGAAGGAAAAATAGCTTTTTGCAAATATGCCAGAGTTTTGGAATGAGTTCTGCAGAAGAATATCCCAGAAATCGGCCTCACATCAGTCTATTTGTGCAGCTCCAGGTGTTAAATGCCTCCGGATGCTGACAAGTACAGGACTTGCCCTATTACCAAGTGACATATTAATGTAGAAGAATATGAAAGTCTGATTAAAAACAGTACTTTACTGGAAATCTCATCTCACTTTGTTTTTATTCCTGCAAAACCTTAAGAAGAGAACGTAAAATGGACCTTACTGCACCAAGTATAATCTTTTATTTTTTCTGACATAAACTTTTTACAGGCTTATCATGGAACAATGTTGGAAAGGAATGCTTTTGTCAATACATACTCCACTGTAGTAAGGAATTACATAACTTGCTTCAAAATAATATTCTCCAGTGCACAGACCTCAGCAGCCAGGAGGATCACTTGCACTCTAATTTCATCTACAGTGATGGTGCAGAGGGTCATCTTCAGCCTACCTCAGCCTTCCGTACTAAACTAGACTTAATATTACCTGTAAATATCATAAAAGAAGATCTGAAAGTCTTTTCTAGCTAAGGTGGCAAATTTTGCCATGGAACCTAGGATATTAGAGTACATTGAGGTATTTAAGTTCAAGCACATGCAGGTGCTTAAGAACTTAACATATCACATAGACTGTACTTATTTTTTAAGACAGAGGTAGTAAGGTATTCAAATACCTTTGAGGATCTGACCATGGGGTTTATAATATTTGTTTATTTTCCACAACATTAAGAGTCAGGAAAGTAAATCTAATTATTGTAGTTGGGTAATTACTGACACTTGACAGGTGAAGTGGTTTTTATTTGGCTGAGAAATATTGGAGAACAACTGAAGTCCATCAACATAAATAATGGAAAATAAATAATGAATTTCATTCATTGTAAGAGCCTCAGAGGATATTAATGCAATCCATATTCTTAACTTCTGAATTCTGTAAATTTGTGATTTATCATTTTATGTATATGGCTTTAGATACTGAAAAGCAAGACTCTCTCCTCCACGTGAAACAGTGATACATTTGATGACAAAAATTAGGACTTTATTTTGACACATCCCAAAACTTCGCAATACTGTATGCAAAGTGAGATTTTACTGAACTATTTTAAGAATACCAGAAATTTTCCTTTAAGACAATCCTAATATTTGAAAACAAAACATATAACTTTTTAAATGGTAAATCTTATGACAAGGCTGTCTAAGACCTGTGTGTTGAAATTCCTTTCTTTACCTTGCATCTAAAAAAACATTGGGTAAAAGGTTTTATGTACAGCTGTTCACAGTAAATGAACATATAAAAGTATAACTTTTCACTGAATACAGAAGCACTGCAAAATACTTAGCAGAGGAAGGAGGATTTCAGAAAGGCTTTTAAAAAATTCTTGAAAGTGGCTCTTAATGATGACCACAATGGGCCTTAGGATAGTATTGTTTCTGTGCTGCTGAACACAGTACTTGTTCTCTGTATGTATTAATGAAAGCTAGAAAACAAACCTTTCTGTAAGGAAGATTTTCAGTCATGTCATAACCATTTGGTTTGGGGTCCTGTGACCTCATTCCATAGCAAATGGAAAGTTGCACCAAAATGCTCTGAAGCCTGGCACAGGTGGATGAGTTCTGAAAACACTGCTGTGGAAATGTATGGCAATCTACACTCTACCTGCTCCTCTGGTGCCATTCTGAGGTGTTGTTGGCTCAGCATAAAGGTAACCATTGCATCTTTGACATTATTAATGTCAGCATGTTTTAATGTCTCATTTCACTGGGACCACCCTGACTGAGTAACGTGATGTACCTCATTGCATGGTTTTAGTACATGAGCACTTCAGAGGGGATTGAGGAAGGGCTGGCCATTCCTAATTGTTATGCCACAAATTCTGCCTCTCTCCATGTGCTTTCAAAAGGAATTTTAAGGGATCACTGTTGTCTTTCAGTTTAGTTGATGGCCCCACCCTGAAAACCATGCAATGGATGTTTAATGCTGAAGGGTCCCAAGTATCTGCTCCATTCCTCACTGAATTTTAGTAAGCTAGTAAAAGATGACAAATCACATCTACAGTGTTTCAAAAGGGGAGATAGATCAAAAGCATCACTAAAAAAACCTAAATAACCATAAGCAGACAATGTGTAATGGTGCAGAGAGAATCCTACAATGGTTTTGCTGAATCTATCTCTAAATCCATTTCTGACCTCTCATCTGGCTTTAATGTCAGGAACACTCATGTTCCTTACCTCACAAACTCTTCCAACATACAGTACCTCACATGGAGGTGCAGCATCTCCCTACAGAAGTCAAGTTGCATGTGAAAAGAGAAGCAGCCTTTCTGAATCCCTCCAGGTTAAGCATGTGAATAGCACAGTGTGAATATGATGCAAACAGACAGGATCAATAAGCAATTTCTTTCATAAAACAGAGACCTTCAGTTAAAATCAGTTAAAAATTTTTGCCAAGTTACAGCACATGAATTACTGTATATCTAAAGAATCTGGCATCCTCTTCTCCTTGCCCACGTCTCTAGCAGATGCTTGTACAGATTCATCTTCCCTTGTTGTTTTTTGTGTTTATCCCAGTCCATGTGGACATACATGGTTAAATCCCATGACAGTGCATCTGGGTACATCCATGCATTGCACATGGATACAAACCAGGATTCTCACCCCTTCAGTGCATACGTGCACATGTCCCTCCTGTGAGGGGTCACACCTGTGGGATCTCACCAGGGACCTGATCTCCCAGTCCCCTGTGGCTTACAGACAGCTCCCCAGCCCTCAGTAATACTGTTAAAACCAGATTTCTCATCTGCATAGATGATGTGTGCACAAATCACATCTCTCATGTAATTAAAAAGCCAGCCAGCATGGCCTCATGGGCCATGGCCATGTGCCACTTTGTCTCTAGGTCTATGTGCTCTGTCAGTATGATCTTGTGGGCTATACCCATCACAGACCCTTCCTGCTCCTCAATGCAAAGCCCAAGCTCTGTGCTCAGATTTCAGTTTTCACTCATATGATGACTGCTACTCTGTTATAAAACGATCCCATTGAGATGAGCTGAGATGCTTTGGGTAGCTGTTTGGGTAGGGAAATCACAACCAGGTAGGACTCTTCCACTTCAGCTGCTTGCTTTGCTTTAGGCTTTGGGTGTGAAACACAGTACTTTGAACATGAACATGCCTGTGTCCTCAGTGCTGGGGTGAGAGCTGCCATCCTAGTTGTGATTGTCACAGCTGCTGTGAATTGAACAGGAGCCAGGATAAAGCACTTAAGAAAAGTCCCACAGTCCCAGTTCCCACAAACACAAGAGGTTGGGCCAAAGCTGCTATCTGCTTCACACTTCTTTTTCTCCTGGTCTGGAGGTATAAAGTCCCATCCTCTTTGCTTTTACAAGATGTAAAGATGCTGATCCTCCTGGAAATCAGGTTACCATCACTGTGGGAGGCAGCTTCCAGATCTGTTTGTCAGGACTACTGAACCTTGCTTGTGTGTCCCAAGGTGAGGATTAATCTGTTAATGTTTGTAAAAAGCTATGTAAATGATCTGTATCATGCTGACAGGTCAAGTACTGCATTGCTCACTGGCTGCTCTTCCTGACAGCTTAAGATACATGCCAAACAAAGCCTACTCTTTCAGACCATGTTCGCTGATGTAGTTTGACTGGCTTAACCCTCTCAGGATTTGGACTTAATGCTGCTAGCCTACTGATTGGGTGATAAAGCACAAGTATGCAAAGCTGGTGCTTTTCACATAACCTAGAATTCAATATAGACATTGATTTATGCTCGCACAGGACCACGGGCTCAAAGAACACCTCTTGGATCTGTTACAGTACATGTGCAGTTCAGGTCCTGAAGGACAGTGGAAAGCAGTGAGCCAAGCAGGACTCAGAGCTGTCCTTGGCTGTGGGCAGGAGGCAGCAGCAGAAGCTGCTTTTGTGAGCCACTAGCAGGATTTGGCCCTGCTGCACCTGCAGGAGCTGCAGAAACTCAGAACATCTTCAAGGCTCAGCAAAAGCTCACCTGAGAATGTGAATCCTACCAAGAGGAGGGTGTGCTTGAAATTTGGGAACCTTTTTGTTTTGTGCTTATCATATAGATTGCAGCTAATATCAGTTATTGAGATCAGGGTCTGACAGGGGTAAATATTGAAGAAATGATAAGCGAAACAGCCTCTTCTAGAGAATTAAATTCTAAGTGAATGCAATTCCCATAACTAATGCTGCAAGCACACAGAATGCCAAAGAGATAGTAACTAATTTCACTGTCTGCTTGACTACCTACTTGGTCCCAGTTATTAGAATTACATGTGGAACTTTATGTTGATTTTTGGTATTAATGATTAATACTTTCATTATCTTTAAAGCCTTTTGCAGAGAGGATCACTTGCAAAAGAGGGTTTTTACAGATGTCTCTCTCTGGGTCTAACTGTACTTTTCCTTAACTACCTAAGCTAGAAGGCTGTGCTGCAGCAAGATGCAGGGGCTGTTCTCATTAGAAGCTGTTACTAAACAAGATTAGGATTGACAAAAGATTGGGACTTTCTGTGAAACTTCATGGTTGCATGGTCTTCTTTGAGGTTACTGGAAGTGATAACTTATATTTGGCTCATTTTCAGGGACTAACACAGGGCTGTAGAGTCAATATGTACTCTAGCAATTTGGGTGACTAGGTTACTACAAAGTATATTTTTTTTTTCTCCCACTGTTGCTCATCTGGGAAACTTTTGATTTCAAAGCCTAATCCAGTACCTGATGGTCAGTGAGAATTGTGCCACTGATTTCTTCCACAGCTGGATCAAATCACTAACTTGTTTCATCTTCACCACTGGTGCAAGTTGCTGTGGTAGGAAATACAAATCTACCTTGGCTTTGCACTTTGTTTCTTTATCTGGAACTTACTTTCCATTCCTTTCCTCTTCCTATATTTATCTGCCATATACTTGGTGCTTCAGCAAATGGTCAGGGCATATCTCTGTGTCTCTGCACAATGCCTTTGCACACACACATCTCCACTGGTATGTGAATTGCTGCTCCACAGCTGGGTATCTCCACGATTTAGCACACCTCTTGTTTTGTTTCTCTCAAGCAGCCTGTTTGTCAGCTGCAAAACTCCATGAGAATAATTGATAATGAAAGGAACTGATTTCTTCTTTCTCCTTGTAAAATGATAGCACAACTCCATTTTAGGTCTTTGCTTACACTTGCACTAAGCAATGTGTATCAATGTACCCAGCTGGCATTGATCTAGCTGGATCAAGTAACAGGCAGGGGAGAGGTGGTAGGGCATGGGCTTCAGAGTGCACCTCAAGGGGATAGCAGGACTGTGGCTGTGGTTTCAGGTAGCTGTTCCTCATGGGTGTCCAGGCCTTTTATTTTCTAGGAGACTTCTGTTCCCACCTGGCTAGGTGGCAGTCACCTTGGGCACAGTTGTGTGTGCAGCAGTCCCGTCACTGTAGCAGAGAATTAGCTGATGTCAATTATAAATGACTGCAAGCTGGAAAATTTGGAACAGGATGAATTTATAAGCCTTGTTTGGGAAGTTTTAAATATCTTGTTTACTGTGCTGTTAAAAAAAAAAAAGGTAAAATATTAAAAAACAATGAAGACCAATCATCTTCCCTTGATGTGATGCCTAGTGATATTCTAGTGTTTACAGTTTTGACAGCAAAATGACACAAGAAAAAAAATCAAAATTAGCATTTACAAGAAATCAGGAATGAGAAAACAGAAGGAAGACAGCAGAGATTTGTGCTAACAGAGGGATTATGGCTTTCAAGAAAGGGCAATGTGCCATCTATATAGCACAGTCATTTTTGTAAATCCCTGTTTTCCTTCTTGGCAATTACCACCTGGCAACAGTGAGGAAGAGGCAGCCCATACACTGCTTTGACAAGATGGAAATCATGTTCTTTAATAAAATGTTTAGTAGCTCTGCACAGCATTGTCTCAGCAGCGTATGACTGGGGAGAGAGTGCTAATATGAAAGGAGGGCAAAGACTCAGTTTCTCAGAGCCAGAATTGTTCATGCTGACCAGCTTCCCAACTGCAAAGGGTGTCCCTGTGTTCATGAAGGCACACTTAGAACCCCAGAGGCCCTGACTCCTCAGTCCCCACCTGGTGCTCTGGCCACTAAAACATCCTTCCTGTGACAGGGAACAGCATCCACCAAAACTGTAATTGCAAGTGCGATGTAGAAGAGTTTGTTCTTAACTGGTTGGGCAGTGTACAGAAGGTGGCACGTGTTGGTTAAGCATGGTGTACGTGCAGTACAGAATACCCATGAGAAAGCTATTCTGTTCTTAAATATTAGCAAATATCTGCATGTGGTGAAGTGCTGTGGATTTGTAAGTCATGCACATTTTTTCCTCAGTAATGTTTACTTTAGCCCCAGGGACAATGCAGAGAGTAGTTGTGACCAGAATGGATGACTTCATAAGAGGAGGGAACTCACCCAGCCTCACTGACAGATTTTTATGAAGGGTTTCCCAAAGCCAGCCTGCAGCAGTGCATCACTACAGATATGCTTCTGACATTTGTAGTTCAAGAAGCAGCGGTACTAAAAGTAAAACACTGACAGTGGTTTCCATTAAAAGCCTGATTCCTGGATTATTTCTGGGGGTTTCAGTGTAGCTATGAGCTGTATGACCCTAAGCTTTCTCTTGGAAGGACTCGACCAGCCTGCATCTGTCTTCCTTTCCACCCCTGCCAAACAGTGCTGCAAGCTCCAGAGAAGCAAGGGCTAGAGAAAGGAACCAGAATTTGGGAGCAACTGTAAGAAAGAGACACATGAACTCAAGAAAAAAGACTCAGGAGTCCTTTGAATGTTTACTTTCAGAAATAAGCAAAAAAAATTCTCCTGACAAAACATTAGCTTCCAAAAAAATTGACAAAGTTAATTTATTATCCATAAAATAGATTATCCTTTTGGAAAATTACCTGGAGTCTTTCTTATCCATGCAGAAGAGATATTGCCCAATATTCCTCTGGCTTCTGCCATAGGTCCTAGTTTGATTACAGGCATGAAATGTAGGTAAGTGTAATTATGATACAGGCAGATTTATGTGTCCCCAGGCAGGTTTTAAAATAACAACAAGAGTATAAATATTGGATGCATGGAAAGGAAATGTCCATTATTAAAATCAGTCCACAAGCTGGTACTGTGAAAAGCTTTCTTCTTCAATACTGCTGTCAGCCCCGCTGAGATTTTAAATTGGAGTTTGTCTAGTGTAACTCTCACTTTCTATTTAAAAAGCAAAGCCAGAAACATTAAACTTTTGTCTCAGGTTTTTAAAGTATAGGAAAGCTAATATAATTGCTGCATTAATGTAGAGTTATGAGATTTTAGGCTTCCCAGTTTTTGGCAAAGAAGAGTTGTGTCTCTTGATTCATGGAATAAGATATTTCCCAGTATAAATTTGCCCTATTCTTTCTCTTCAGAAAAAAATCTGCATCCCTTCCACTCCTCTGGACCATTTGGCATGGCTGTGTGGTTTGTAACTGCCTGTGCTTCACTCCAGGGCTGGCTGCACTTCAGTCACCAGTCACTGTGCTGAGTTTCTCTGTGAATTATGGGATTGTGTGCCTGACATCTGGAGTTCTAAGGAATTGAGAAGTAGAGTTCAAATCTCAGAAAGGCTAATAGAGATGCAGAGCCAGGTCTGTGGTCTGGCTGAGGCAATGCCCATGCCAAACTCAACAGAACAAGTCACTGGGTGAAAAGAACTCTCTCCCTTTGGACCCATGGCATGCACAACATGGCTTCTGGCGTCAGCTTAAAAGAGAGTGGTTTAGAGGGTGACATCCCTGCGAGGAGCACAAGGGTTGGATATGCCACCTGTGTCAGTGAAGTTTGGCTGGACTGACAGGGCAAGGAAATTAGGACTTAGCTTGAGTTCTTAAGCTAGACAGGTCTGTGTGAAAGCAATTAACCAGCTGGGAATTCTTTGGAGAAAAATTACTTCAAACAAAGATAAATCTTTGGTAGGTTGTTTTTGTCAGGAGGAAATAGAGAGGATTTTGTTTAAGCATGTTTTTATGAGCTGTGTTAATTTATTTTCATTCGTCATTGGTATTAATCAACACTGGATTGACAACACAATGTCATTATTAAGGTTTTATTAATAATCTTTAGCAAAGTAGTTAGCATATTAACAAAAAGAAACCTGCACATTTTATTTGGTGGTTTTTTGTGCCCCTCCTTGGAGTCTCTAGAGCCACAGATCAATTGCTAGTGTTTAGTGACCTTCTGCCCAAGAGAGTAGGGCCTGTGGGTGGCTCTTTTTCTATGGCTGACACTTGTACAGTGCACAATCTAAGATGACACTGACCCTTTCAGCCTTATAGAAAAAATATTCTCAGCACAATGGATTGTTCTTGAATGTTTTCTGCAGTGTACTGTTTTACATGCCCAAAACTTTTTTTCATCTTGAGTGTATGTCCAACATTTCCTCTCTGCTCTCTTTGTTGCATGGGTTTGATTGTAGCCAACAGCAAAGGTCAAAAGACATTTTACTGTTTCTATTTCTATGTTTCTGTTAAGCTGAATTAAATTGTTGGTGCTGCAAAGTGACTTCTTAAAAAGCTTATGCTGCAACTCTTCAACCAGCATAAACTGAAGATGAGCTGCAGCAGTTTAAACCACAGGGTGTAGAGACAAAATGTGGTCCAAAGAAAAGGGTGCTGATCTGGAAACCATGAAAAAAGGTTTGGTTCTCTGGAGCAGTGGGCAGCTTCATGAACTTAGATAAAATTTTTCTTCTTCCTCTAGCTCAGGTTTTCTGAATGGGTGGTAGAGTGACAGTGTATTTTTAAAACACTTTGCACATTCAATTTTTCAGTCATGTAGTCTTTTTTCTTTCACATCTAACATTCATCAGTATGACTGCCTGATTAATCAACATTACAGATAGGTCTTAAAATCATAATATATGGAAATGCTATGGTATCCTGGAATAGGCTAATTGTGTTTACCAGTGTATGTGAGTATTCATTAGAAGGTGACATTTCTCTGTTCAGCTTTGGAGCAGCACTGACTTTTGTCCAACAAGCAGCCTTCCATTTCTTTCCTACATAGTGAAGAAAATCCAAACATTCTCTTAGACTATGAATTATTTTGATCAGCATTTCCAGGTTAACCTGAATTAATGTTCAGTTCAGCCTTCAAAAAGCCTTCGGAGAAGTTTGGCCGAAGTGGTTGGGTTTTTAAATCTTAGATTTTTTTCTATTTGTTAGAATTTCTTCAAATGTCATGAACTGAAAAGATCTGACTATCTCTGCTATGATTAGTGTTCACTTCCCAGCTGTGTTTCCTGAGGAAAAGTCTTTTTTCTCATCAGAGCCTGAAGAACAGGACTACCATTTTCCATGGGTTTTAGATGGTCTGTGACCATAAGCTTTTTGTTCCACTAGTATGGTCAGTTCTCCAAATCAGCTCATCCCAGCACTCTTTGATGCTGCCTTAGAGCATGATAGGGAAAGAAATGGATCAAAATCTCCCTAGAGGATCACCTGGCTTTAAAAACACAGGTAAAGCCAAATGGATACTTCACAAATGTGAGCAAAGTATATTAATGGAGAAAGCATCAATCCTATGTGCATGGTATGACAGCAGCTAGAATAAAACCCAAGTCTGTGTGAACATACAGAACATCTTGGGCAACAATTCATAACACATAAACACTCTTTTGAAAACAAAGTTTAAAGAAACATTATCCAATGTACTGTTTCCAGGCAATTTGCTATTTATTTACTTGTCACACTGGTTCAGTGGGACTCAATGCTCTCCCTGTGTGTTATAAGGCTTCTGGGACCTACACACAATCATTTCCAACGACCAGTTTTGCATAATTCAGATACTATGAATATTTTATTTATTGTTAGCAGCCTCTTTATTGCAAGCAATATTTTTAATTAATCCATTATATGTTAAAAAAAAAAAAAAAAAATAAAACAACTAAAAAACCAAAACACAACCAGGATTAAACTTGGCTCTCTGTTCTGGGGTCATAAATCCAGATTAGATTTCCTTTTAGCAGAAATTTTACTCGAGGTTTTGTGAATGAAGTTTGACTTGGTGTCCATTGAAAAAAAAGTGGCAAAATACACATTCTTTTCCTGAAATTTTTGTGAAGAATCACCAATATGCTAGTGAATCCTCTAATACAAAAAGTCAGTGAAATTTGTGGCTATGTTCTTGGTCTTACATTTTATATGGTCACTGTTTTAAATTACTAGCACTACATTAGAGTATGTCAAGATGCATCATATAAACAGATACAATTTACCATGACCTTGAGGCAACATGATGTGTATGTTGCATTACATTAGCTATCCTTATATAGTACAGTGCCCACTGCAGACAGAGATTTGGGTTGTTAGCGTTGCATTACATTAGCTATCAAAGTATGTTCCTTATATAGTACAGTGCCCACTGCAGACAGAGATTTGGGTTGTTAGGCATTCTGTACAGTTGGGAGACATATGCAAATAATCTCTCCAGATCTGTGGCCACATAAGTTGTATCTTTTTAAAGAGAATAAGAACAAGTGATAAGAAAAAAGAAAAGAATCCAAGAGGCTGTGCTCCATAGGCAAGGTGAAATCTTTTGGTACCCCATGGAAACCTCTGCACCTCAGGAAGAACATAACCATGAGGGCGACCAAGGAGGGGAACAGGTTGCACAGAGGGGTTGTGGAGTGTCCATCTTTGATTTTGAAAAACTCCCTGGACATGGTCCTGGCCAACTGGCTGTAGGTGATCCTGCCTGACCAGGCGTTGGACCAGGTGATCTGCAGAGGTCCCTTCCAACCTCAGCCTGTGATACCCACAACAGCAAACACTTGCTATAGCAATGTGCCAGTGCACAGGGGTTAGGAAAACCAGCTCTTCCCATGCTATTTTCTTCACTGCCTGTCCCCATGGCCTTGCCAGAGCATTTTGTGAGTTAATTGTGACCTTTTCCCTCCCAAATCCCAGTTCTCTGCTCTGCCATGGAGCTCTACTGCAAGACCTGAAGATGTGTCACCTTGCCCTTGTGTCTTCCTAAATGTGTTCCTCCTGGCACAACCAGCTTGTTTTCCCAGGAGCAGGGGACCTGCACAACTCAAGCCACCATCTCTCTTCCATGCCATGCTCACTCAGAGCACGAGCCAGAGGGGCAGCTGCTCCCATGGATCAAGGCCCTGACTCTCCCAGCTGTGCCAGGTTTGTGAAAATCGACCTTCAGCAACCCACTTCAACCTTCTGTTCTTCCTCCCTCCCTTTCTTATACTTCATACTGTTGTAATTTTGCAAGCTGCTTGGGCTAGGTATCATTCTCACTATCTGTGTCTGGTTTCTAGCCCAGACGTCAGCAGGGGTTGCTGCATGCTGCTGCAATATAAATGACTAATGATGATGATAAAAGGTGTGGGAGTTGGTTGCCTGGAGTGTTACCCTACTTTGACAACTTTGGTTTAGAAACCAGCTTCTTCCTCAAATTATCTGCTATTTTATCTTATTACATCTAATAATTTACAAGTAGCAAGGGATTTTTGGCTGCCTCCATTTTGGAGTGCTCATCCCAGGGCTTTGAAAGAGGCTTTAACATTTTCAGAGTTTGGATGGTGTGGCTGTGACAGTGCCAATAGACTTCAGAGTTGCAGGGTATTGGAACCTTTAAAACTCAGCTGCGAATGCATCCTAAAAGAGGCATTCAATAGGGAAGTGCTCTATTTTTAAATTTGGACTGATACAGGTAATAATTACACACAAAACAGTATGTGAAAAGAACATTATCAAGGTTGCACAGCTCAGCACTTGAAGCTAAGAAATGCTGTAAGCACAATTGTCTCTACTCCATTAATTTTCCACCTTGCACAGGTGCATCAGTCACAGACTATTTTTGCGCAGGATCCGAGTTTCACTTGGTGCCCATAATAAATGACTCAGTTTGTGAGCTCAATACTTGATTTTCTTTTCCAGGCATAGTTCAGACTCTGCTGTGAAGGCTAAATTATTTCCCACTGGGGCATTCCAGGGTGTTCCACCGTGCGGGTCCTTGCCACGTGCGAACACTGACTAATTTCCATTTATAGCATCTTAATAGCAATTCTCAGTATCATTGCTCCCTGGTACAGCTGATAACCTAGGGCTAAAAAAGAGCAAGATTACAAGTATCCATAACTGTGGATGTCTAATGTAAATTTTTCAGAGGACCTGGCAGCACATCCTGCAGCTCCTATTACCTTGCCCTACACTGCTGGCCAGCAGTTGCCACTTTCAAGTATTCCAGCCCCCAGGAACACAGACCAGGGGAACAGGTTTGAAAAGGACTGTGTGAGCAACTTGTCCTGTTCCTCAGAGCAGCATCTCAGACCTACAGACAAAAGACTGCTGTTCTTTTTCTCAGATTCTCCTGACACCTCTAAATTATGACATTTAAAAAAAAAAAGAAATTGAAACATTCTACAAGAAAAAGCTTTCTTTTTCTTCTCTTCTGTGGCAAATATGTGGTGCTCTGAATGAAGCTGTAATTCAGTGCATTCTAAAGCCTACCTGATAATGCATGAACAGATGGAGGCTGAATTCTTTCTGGATCACCTTTAATCGTGGCATTTTTGGGTGGACTTTGTAAATTAATGACAAAAACCCAAAGAATTGATTTTTAAAAGCAAAATGAAAACCTTCTGCTGTTCAGATTTTCTTATGGAAAACTATCAATGTCATTTCAACCTATTGGAGTGCTGCAAGGATGCACTGGGCTAGGAGAGTAATTAAATGGGAAAAGAAATTACAAGATAAGTAATTTCCTTTACAAAACCCATCACTTAAAAATAAACATATTGAAAAACCTTCTTCAGCACTTACATCAAACCATCTCAGTCACAGCAAAGTTGAAAATACAGTCCTTGCTTCAAAGTGAAGATATTTGAGTATTTCACAGAAAGAGTTGTCAGGTTTTTATATGGATTAAAAAATTGGTTTACAAGTATCATTCCTATAAACAGCAAAGTTAGGTGATTTTTTTTCCAAAGAAATATTTTTCCTGAGGGAAATGGCTGGTAAGTATAATTTCAAACCAAACAGTTATAATTTTAAAATTATAAAAAAACCCTGAAGATAGTTCTCCTAAATCAGAAAGTGTCAGTTGGTTAGATTTATTTGTAGTGTCCCTCAAAGTACCTATAATTAGTAATTAATTTTGGAATAAAGATATAGATGGAAGTAACAGTGGAGATTTTAGGCTTTATAGATTGTTGTTGTACCTACACACTAAAAGACCTTTCCTAGAGAAACTCTACTTCTATATCCCTCAGGCTCCTGAATGCTCTTCTGGTGCACATTTGCTTAGTAAGGAGGGGTCACATCTGAGTTAAAGGTACTTTGATCCATTACAGGCCAAATTATCTTCTGGCCTTGGCTGAACTTGGAGATAATATATAGCAACAAATTAATATAAATTTATGTCACTTTTCCTTCTCTTAATATTTCTTAAATGTCTTTGAAGCAGCTCAGTTTCCATTCCAACATGCAGTGGTGAGGGCAGATCTTCAAATTGCTTATGACAGAGGTTATGTGCCTTCTGGCAGATAACGGAGACCTGTCTTTCTCTGAGACTTGGATATTGCATTTTTTCCTTGTACAGGGCTCCAGTGTATTTTTGCTCCTAAAAGAGAAGCCTGGAGATGCCCTTGAAATAGAAAAATAGTGACATTATAGTGATACTTTAGCATCTCATTCTTTCACAAAGCTTTCCCAGCTAATACTACATTTATCTGGGAAAAAATTTGCAAATTTGAGGAGTTGTACAGATTTATTTGTTGGTTTATTTATTTATTTTGTTTATTTATTTCTTATATCTGAATTTTTCAGCATTGAAATGTGCTCATGATAGATTTTTATTGCTCTGCTTTTTTAACCTCAGGAAAGATGGAAGAGAGAGCTCTGGCTTCAAACTTCAAATCTTTATCATAATTTCTGTTGTGTGGTAGGGAGAAGTGTTAGTTTCTTTTTTTCTTTTTTTTTTTTTTTCTTTTTTTCTTTTTTTCTTTTTTTTTTCTTTTTTTCTTTTTTTCTTTTTTTCTTTTTTCTTTTTTCTTTTTTTTTTCTTTTTTTTTCTTTTTTTCTTTTTTTTTCTTTTTTTTTCTTTTTTTCTTTTTTTCTTTTTTTCTTTTTTTCTTTTTTTCTTTTCTTTTTTTCTTTTTTTCTTTTTTCTTTTTTTCTTTTTCTTTATCTTTGAATGAAAAGTGTCCTTTCTGCCAACCTTGATATGTGTGAATGACAAAATCTTTGGAGTAAGCACAGTACAGCTTCAGCTCACAGGCTGGACATTAATACCTGAAGCCCAGAAAGGTTTTGCCATCTGCTGCTTAAAACTTGTTCATATTAACAGAAAAAACAGAGAGGAAGGCAAGAAAAATAACCAAAAGCAGGGAATAGCCTCTGTACGAGGACACCACCAGACAGACTGGGATTTGTCAGTCTTGAAAAAAGATGGCTACAAGCATATGGGAAGAGACTTACAACATTCTAGGTGGCCTGAAGAATAAAAGCCAATTACTCATTTTGTCCCAAATTGCCTAATGAGGAGTGAAAAATAAATTCAAATAATAAGTGGATACTTTTTCAGAAGTCCCTTAATTATCTTTTGACATCATTGCTAGAGGACACTGTAGTGACAAGTTCACTGAAGGTTGCAAAATACCAAAACAGAAAGAAAACAATATTGGGTACCAAAGTCAAAGAATAAGATGCTACTAAAAATAGCTGCATCCATGCACTAATTTAACTACTGACTACTCCTGGGATAAAGTTGTTCCTTGCTTTTCATTTATTCAACCAATTTTTCCATTTATTTTCACCGCTTTTCAGGTTGAACCAGAAAATTGGTAACCTCTGGACTTGTTAAATTTGGACTTTTAATCGTAAATGCTTCCTCCAGTTGTGTTTTATGTAGACTGTTAATTTTGATCTGTAACAATTCATTCTTCATAGTGAATCTCATACCAAAAGGGAAAGGACTGTGGGTTAAAGGGTAATTTGCTCTCCCTTTGGTCAGATTTGTTTCTTCCACAATCCAGGAAACTGGGACTTGTGAAGCCTTAGGAACCCTGACGTGGGAAGCCTTGCTGTAGGTGGAGGAACCAAAGGCTGTCAGTGAGTCTGGGGATGGCACTGCCTGCACAGTACTAACAGCCTGGTGCTGTTAGGACATTATTCTGCTATGAATTATAGCTTTGTTTCTAACATAAGGATATTTGTATGGAAAATATTTGATTTCTTAACAATAGAGCTTAGGTATATGAGTATATCATGGCTGTGAGTAGTCCCAGAGACATAAACGAGGAGAAGGAAAACTGGCTGCAAGTCCTTTTGCTCCCCTGAGTTCCAAGCTGCCTGGGGGACAAAAACTGCTGCCAGAACAAACTGGATCAGACCCAAGGTGAAGAGCAGGATGAGCCCTGTAATACATTACTTATTTAAATTCTGCCCTCTCAGAGTAACCTCTTTGCTGCTGAGTGCTTCCCTTTATTCTGGAGGGGGTCTCACATTGCTGAGACCTTTGGAAATGTCCTGTAGTGCTATAAATAGCAAGTATTTCCCACTGAGTAAAACCTGCAGCATAGCAGCAGTCTGATGTGGGTTTATTTTCCTGCTTGAGGACTACATAAGTGCTTGTGTCCTCTCTCTGCTGAGACATCCCTTCCCTTTAGGCACTGCTCTCTCTGCTCACTGCTGGGGAGTGTTATTGAACCTGGCTCACATTCCTGTGCCTTCTGATCTTCTTTTTTCTAATGAAAGACCTCCCCATGGGCACCTTTCCTAATTTTCCCTCTCCCTTCTCTTATGGCAGGTCTTTGCTTCTCTTGAGTATACTGACTTCTACTGTTTATTAATTTCTGCTCATTCCATTTTGATTCCTCTGTTATTCATATATTCTGTGCAGTGCCTGTGCACACTGCTGTGTCTGGATGAGCTTTTAGTCAAGCTTCTTATAACCTCAGAGCTTTTCTTGGCTTCATCTTGCACTTACATCATGTCTAGTTCCCTGAAATCCAATTCTAAGAAGAAAAGCAAATGTGGTTCCCTGCACCTACCAGTGCTTCTCTGAGGATCTTGACTGATAGCTGTGTTACTGGAGTTTAGGAGAAGACTGTCCAGCAAAAACAGCACAAGGATCAAGTGCAGATACAAAGTCGTCACAGAAGTGAGAATGTGACAATGTAATCCCTAGAAAAAGAACAGCAAACAAGCACAAATGTGTGTGCCAAGCGTGCCTTCCTCCCGTACATCACAAGCAGCAGCACTTAATGCCCTGCTCAGCATCTCGCTTGGGGGCTGTCCAGGATTTAAGCCAAGCACCCAAGTTCCCAAGTTTGCCCTTGGAAGAAAAAGAGGTTTTAAGTACTTACTAGGAGGAAAGGAACAAAACTGCATTTGGCTGTGATGTTCAAGTGAGGTTAAATCCTCGAGGAGCCTCTCCTCCCTGTTTGGTAATTCAAGCACTTGTTTGTGAGATAAGGGAAGGTGTCAGCTCCAGCAGCATCTGCACTCACACTCTGCTGTGTATGATTTCTGTGCCCTCTTCAGTTTGCTAATCAAAACAAGTTTCCGCTGTGTGTTTCTTATCCCCAGAGGGTGGAACTATCCTCAGAAAATTAAAGCTCTCTTATCTCTTAATGTGTCATCACAACTAATAGCCTGGGGACTGTAAACAAGTTTAAATATCAAAACAATTTGGCTGGTGATTGTCTGTGATTATGGATTAAGAATACAAAATTTGTGCTCACTGATATTCAAGGTAGATTTAAAATAAGGAGCCATATCCTCAGCTGATGTAAATGGAGGTGGCTGAGCTGAGCTGGGGGAGGAAGACTGCTTTGTACCAGCTGAGCATCTGACCCTGGGAGGTTTTCAGAAGTTCCCATTCTTGTTTTTCAGGGTGCCAGATAATACATGACAGCACGGGGCTGATCAGGAGGAGCACTGAGGGCCTCCGGGAGAGCCTGGATGATCCTCCCCTTCTCTGAGTTCCCAGGAGCTCAGATTCTGCTTGCTGAGCCCTCCACTTGCAGCCTCTTTGGGGAGCTCATAAATAATGACTTAGAGGAGAAATGATTCAATATTACAAAACTTTTTCAAGATCAAGTCAAGGTGCCAGCACATTCAAAAACTGTCAGATATGTCAGGTCAGGTGCTATGTGAGGGATGTGCTTTGTACCTTTGATGTGACAAACATACTGCAGTAAATTCTCAAACATGCACTTGCTACTGCCTTTTCCAAAGCCCTGTCATCAAGCCATCACCTTTAAATCAGTCATGCTCAGTGAAGAGATGCAAAAAGGTTTTTTTTCTAGAAATGCTTTTCCTGGTTCATTGGATTGTTTTCAATGGCAATGATGTGCAGAATGTTTCCCAGATTTGGGGAGATGGCAGTGGGTGTATTTCATAGCACAGCTGGATATAAAACTTTTCATGTTAGTGTGTTCCTCTTTTGGAACTAATATTTTGTTCCAAAAGAGGGGAAACAAAATATTTGTGAGGCCCCACTTTTGTTATGGACCATTTTCTGCTGCAGGTTGAATAACCCATTCTTCAAAGAATCCCACAGATGAAAAACTGAGGCAGAGAGAGAATAAGTGGATTTCCTGTAGATGTAAGGAATGAAGTCAGCAGAAGTGCAAGGAGATGAGTAGTGCAAGGAGTGTCCTAATCACTGAACTGTCCTTGTCTCCCATGTACACTACAGAATACACAGAATATTTATCTTTTAATGGATAGCTTTTTGGAATACGTATCTGTAAAAGGCTGATGTTGGGTTAATGATGAATCTTACAGAATGAAGTAGGAAAGACATTAATTTTGATGTGGCAGGAAAGTGCTTTCCTAATGAGGTAGTAATTAAATAAGAAGGATAGTTATTAAAAGAAATGGTAAATTTAGTGTTCTCCAGCCCTCCTATCTGAGCAGTTCTAGCTGTGGTTCTGGGTAAGAAAAAGGAATGTTTCTGTCAAGCATGAAGTACCACCAGAAAAATATAAAAGGGAAAATGTGTCATAAGAATCATTATTTAAAAATATTAAATAATGTCAAATAAATGAAATCCATTTCTAGAAGAGAATAATAAAGACTGAGAAAAGGTACCCAGAAAGCTAGATGACTTTTCTATTTTCTTAATTGGGGTAATTATACTAAAACTGACATCAAGTATTTCCCCAGTAGCAAAAAACACCCACAAACCTCAGCCAGCAAAAATGCTGCTCTGAGCATGAGGCCTGTGAAGGTTAAAGGCTTGAGTCTGCCATTAGGAGAGTGCTGCTCTTCTCCCAAGGTCAGTCCTTACATATGGAGAAGTAATTTTCATTCTGGGCTCCTCATTGTACAAAGTCAACGCTTACCTTGATTTCAACAGTGCTATATTTGGCAAAGTACTAATATAATTGTGTTTGGTCCCAGTCATGTCCTGTTTGAATGTTAAACTCCTCTTAAGACCAAGCCATTGTGTGCTGCCTCTTGTAGCTTAGGCAATGTACAAAATAGAGAGCAGTGCAGACCCTCTGGAGCAATCCCTCCAGGGAAACCTGTGCTGCCAGTGTCCACACTGTGTGTTTTCTGGGTGTTTTACTTCCCACCAGCTTTTGTCTAGATCCCTACTGCCACTGGCTAAAAGCACTTTTTTGGGTGTAGTTTCATCCAAAAAGATGCAGTTTATGCAGTCTCAGACTTCACCATAGTGTGATCCAAATACAGCACGTAGCACATAGAGACAACCTCCAAAAAATCACACTGTGCATCAGCCCCTCTGTAAACTCTCAGCTGCTGATGCCCCCTTGTTGTTCATCATGTTCCAGCCACCAGCTTCTCTGTGGACATTTTGTTGCCTCACACTGAGGACTTCTCCCTCAGTTAAGGCCTCTTAGTGGGACAGAAATAACCTGGCAGTCTGTTTCATGTCACCTGAACTGAAACCACCCACTATCTCCTTGCTAATAAGTACAACTTGCAAAGAGGAAAAATGTGATTGTACAGCCTCAGATCAGAGATCGTGCAGCCCAAGGACCTCTACCTTTCTCATTAGCCAGTAATGGTGCCTGGGAGATACTTTAATAATAAGGCAAAGATGTGGTGGTACTTCCCCAAAATAATTTCTTAGCCTACAAAAAATTCACAGCTCAAGGATTTGCTAAGCCAGAGGCTTTGTCATTATATCTAATAGCCTTTGATATGTCTCCTTAGTTTGTGAATTATTTAGCTACTTTTTAGATTGATGTTAATTTTAGGATCTAGCGTTCTGCAGGAGAGAATTTGATATTGACTTCGTGCTGCACAGTTTATTAAGAAAAGAATGGGAATGTTAATAGCAGGAGATCAGACTCTGTCTGAGCCCCCATGCTGCCTCTGTTCACATTAATCTTGGAGTCAGGATTTCCTAGTGCTTGCGGTGCAGGGTCACTGTTCCAAAGTTAGGAGTGCCAGTGGCTGCAGAGCCAAGCTGTCCCTTGAGCTGGGGCTCTGCACCACCCTCTGTGGGTTTTTTGGTGTGAATGGGAAACTGCCCAAAGCATGGGATGCAGAGTCAAATTGTACCTTCTCTGGCTTTTTTCAAGCCAGAAAGGCTTGACCCACAAGATGCTTGGGTATGATCATATTTCTGTGGGAACCAGTGTGCTGAATCAAGAGTGTCCAGCTATTGTGGGAACCAGCCAGAAAGAACTTCACTCTCCCCTCAACTCCTTCCATTCTAGGCCTGGGATTTTATCAGACTTTATTTGTAATCCTACTTGATTTCTCAAATAAACAGTGAAATGCAAACGATTGGCCAGAGGGAAAACCTTCCAGTTACTGAAAGGGAAAAAAGAACACAATATCCAAATGACTCATGGCTCTGTGGGTGACGGAGCATGTCACAGCCTGGGATGTGGGTTTGTGGTCCGAGGTCACACGGAGTGGATGCACTTAGGTTGTGATGTTGGTGTAAATGGCTTTGGTAGGAACTCTCCTGTGACTTACCAGAGACAAGTTGATTGTTAAGATACCACTGACTGCTCGGTGGCAATTAGCAAGATAGGAAGGACATACACCAGGTGCAGCCAAACCTCTGGACACTGGCTGGGGGAAATACAACACAACCCTTCTGCTGCTGGAAGAGGTAGATCCTGAAGGAAGAGCTGGAGATGGCTGTGGCTGAAGGAAGTCTGGGGACACAGTTTCTGAGGGCTGGAGCCATATCCCTGTGAGGAACCTGGTGCTGTGAAGTTTTGCTTTCCTGGGGCGGGTTATCCAAAGACCTTCTGGGTGATCATGCTCTGATGTTTGATGCTCTGATTGTTGATGCCCTTCTCCTTGGTGCCCCTTGCTCCCACTGACTGCTGTCTGCTGTGGGTACTCTCAGGTTAGTAAGAAGGTACTCCCTTCTTATTTTTTCCTCTGATTCACTGGTTACAACAAGACAAAACCTGTAAATGCTAATGCAAGTGTAAGTACAAAGGTCTCTGCAGAGCCCGACTTCTGCCCTACTTGCCACTAATCCCTTGTACCTGCTGGGAATCAATCACTTCTAAGAAGTTGCCAGCAGTTACTCTCTGTCCTATATATGAACAACTTGCAGATGTGATAAAAATACTGGATCCTCAGTTCTTCCTCTCAGTCTCTCCACTGCAGGATTTCCTTACCTCTCCTAGTCCTTTCCATCCTTTTAGTGCTCTGGGTGCTGCTCTGTGGCTGTGCAGTGCAGGAGCAGCTCAGAGGAGCTGCAGGTCAGGAGTTCCCTCTGATGATTCCTGATGGATGGCAGGTGCCCACAGAGTGGTGGGCAGTTTTTGGGGAGCACTCACCCCCCTGAATGTATGCACTGCCTGCGAGGTACTGGTTTTGCTCTGTGAGTGGAGGGAGGAATGAGGGTCCACTAAAGGGCCACATCAAATCCCTCTTTTAGGCAGGAGCTGTTGGTAAACAATTTTTTTTTTCTACATCCTACCGCTGTTTTCTACTGCAGAGATACGATGGGATATGGTTTGTAGCTTGGAAGACAGCAGCAGGGCTTTGCCTGAACACAGATCTTGGCAGATCAGTTGGCATTGGGAGACCAGCCAACCTTTTTCAGTTTTCTGGGACACTCCGGTTTGCCCATGTGATTAAAATTTGATGTGTTAAATAAAAACAGATAAGAATTTCTCCATTTCTAATTTGAACAATCAGATAGTGGGAAGACCAAGGAAGCTTCTTTGTTTGTGGCTTCAGCTGTGCTGGGAGTCAGGGCTCATCCCACATTTGAGGAATGTTCTTTTTTTAGTCTGGGGCTGTTGCTTGGGAAATGGCTGTATTCTCCCTGCAGGCAGATCGATACATTTCAGCTCACTGCACTGCAAGTAACTTTTCATCATACATTAAGAACAAGGAAAATAAAAGCCAAGATGGATGTTATTTTGGTTTTGCTTTTATTTTGAATTATTTATTAAGAAGTCACTGCTGTCTTCCTTCTCATCGGGAGACAAAATGCCTTTCTCTAATGATTTTTTCCTAGTAAAAAAAGAAGCAAGGTCTTCCCAGTTTTATTTCCCTCACTTGCTTCTTGGAACTGAAGTGTAAATATGGGGTCTCCACTGCATGGCAAGATGATCTCCTGTGGTCCCAGTGCAGGCAAAGTCCCCACTGATGCTGGAGGAGTCACACCTCATGGTACATTTCTGATCAGTTTTATAATGTTATAGCAGCTGCTATGGGTGCTAGGAGTGATTGCGATTGCTGGCACATAAGCAGAGGGTTATAAGTAAACCACAGAATAACTGAACTATAATTTTAATTATTTACTGAACAGCTAATAGAAATACTAATTGTGTTATGGAGCAAAAATTCTGCCATTGGCTCTACTATTAATGTGAGTTTCTATACTCCAATTAATAATCCATTTTGATGTTTTTATTCCTAAATCTAGGTTATTCTGAAGGGGAGGATAAAGAAACTGGCCACCAAGATGGTAATCACTAGTGGAAATGAAGAAGATAAAGGCAGTCAAGAAAAGGAAAGCAAAGAAGAAACCATCTTGGCAATGCTTGGAATTATTGGAACAATTCTGAATCTCATTGTGATCATTTTTGTGTATATTTATACAACGTTGTAAACTAGAAGGCATGCATATAGACCAGATAAAACGGCCATTAAGAGTGACAACAAACATTGCTGACTATTGACAAGTTCTTTAATCAGAATTGACTCTGTATTATATTAACACATCATAAAAGCACTGCCTGAAGGCAGCGAAGACTGAAGCACAATTAATTTAACAAGACTTTTTCACACAGTAATAAGCTTAACTCTTCTCTCCTGCCCTCTCCCTTTCGGTTTGGTTTTCAGTTTGGAGGAGAATGACTGCAGTTATGTAAGTTGTAGCTTTGAAGAAATCCACCAGAGATATGTTGTTTTAACACAATTTAAAAAAAAAAAAAAGGAAAAGAAAATAAAAGAAAGGGGAAAAAAAAGAAAAGAAAGAAACTGTAAATTATATATAATTAGAAATGTATGCTGTATACCTGCAAAGATTGAACTCAAAGATAGCTTCATAGCACAGATCACGTGTCTGTTAGGTCAAATGGTTTTTTTCTCTTGGTTTTTGCTTTTACTTACATTGAATCTGACAAGCTTTTTATTTAGAATGAACATATGGTGCAATCATGAAAAAAACAATTCTGTTGAGCAAGGTCTGCCTAAACCTGATAAAATGTTGGGAGAAATACAATACATGGTTATTTTTCCTTTCTCATTTGCTTAACATCTGTGTCTGTTCATACCAATGTTTATAAATATATATTTTTAATAAATGTGCTATATTTTTAGCATGAACCAAATATTTGGAGACACTTGTATTCATGCAGCTAAATTTTGTTTGATTAAGTGCCCCTTTTGACAATGGATGTTATTTTCCTCGGCAATTATACAGCAGTCTTCTTTGCAGCCCTCTCACTGAGGTCTGAAGCAAGCTCACATCATGCTCACATGCATGACTTGAAGTTGGAATGTCAGCTGAAAAGCATTGCTGCTTAATATGGGAAATAGCAAAACATTGTAAGGTGACCTTTGGAGACTGGTTGCAGAAAGAAGGCTCTATTTATAGTTAAAAAAAGAAAAAGCCAATGAAAGGAACACTGAGGCATCTCACAAAATATTGCAAAATTCATAGAATTTATGGCTTTCAGTATCTGGTCACGCTCTCTAAGTACTTGTGCTGAGAGAAGTGAGTAGAGGTTTATACAGTTGAAAAGAGAAATTTATAGAGCCTATAGTGAGGGGCTGAAGTGAAATCCAGATTGTAAATACAGAGTGTATTTTAAATGTGAGGATCATTAACTCTTTACGCTTCTCTGATGTGCTTTAACTGAGTTGGTGCAGTGAAATTCTCTGACTTGTGTTTTTGACAGGAATGTACAATGATGATGATCACCATTTTTCTTCAGAGTTCAGTACCTATAAATATACAAAGCATTAAAAATATGAGACTTCAATTCTGCCTCAAGCTGCCTAAGTACATTGCCTACTAACTCTGATATATCCTCTTAAAAAACAGGTCAATTAATTGTTTACTGACTTGTGGCTTGGATTGTATCCTCAGATGCACAAGAAGGATTGGTATTGAAGTAAGCTAGAGCTTTGAAAATTTTGACCTTAGAATCTTATTAATTTTAGTGATCAGACCTGTCCCTCTGGAATCAATAATGAGTTTTTCACCATTTTCCAGTGTCTAGGAATGATCTTAAAAATACAGAATTTCAGTGCAGGATATAAAAGAAAGGCTGGAAAATCCTGAGGGGTACCTCTTATAAACAGAGGTGTTTAGTCTCTTATGGTATCATGCAGTCAATAACAAAACCATTAAGAGTACAAAAAAGGTCAGTAAATAAATTACAATGAAATCCAATATGAAGACTGAAGGAAAACAAAGCAAAAATAATCTCATGTTAATGCAAACATGACAGGGTGAGAGAGGTGAGAAAATGAGCAGAGATTTGAAGTAGAAAACAGCACAGAAAGCCAGTGCCATGCATGCCAGCATGGCTGAGGAAACATTTGTGTTTGCACAGTGCTGGTAGAGCTGCAGATCTCAGAGAGGACAAGAAATAGTAGTGGGGCAGGACAGTGTAGCTCAGTGAAGGTGATCTTGCTTTTTAATTTATAGCTATTTATTGATAATTCTAAGGAATCAGCAAACTCTACTTTTTGATCATCCTGATGGCTAAAATATATTCCTCCACTAGGCATATTTTCTTCTGTTTAAACTACTGCTGCTCACAGCCTGTGGCTTTGAGCACCTGCACCTGCTGCAGGCACCAGCCTGACTTCAGCCAGCCCCTTGCCTGCCAGAATCTTCTCTGCAGATATTTCTCTTGGACTTCTCCTTTTCCAGCAAACACCACAGCAATCTGCCCAAGGCTCATGCTCATCTTCTAGAGGGACATCTTCTGAGTCAAAAGTCTCATGCCAGATAGTTCTTTGCCTCCCTCTGCCTCAAATGGTAATATCTCTTCTTGAGGGCATGAAGATGCTTAATGAATGAAATTTCATGAGGGTTTCTACTATTTTACAAATTAAAGCTGTGCACTGGAAAACAGCACCGAATCATCCACCGAATCACAGCAGGAGCTTTTGCTGCTCATCCCAGTTGCACTTATTCAGACATGGGCCAGCACCTTCAGCTAGTCAGGTATGGCAAATAGCCCAAAGAGGCTGAAATGGTCACCAAGGGCCTAAGGATTCAGTTTTCTCTGCTGTGCTTTGCCTGTTGGTCCTGATGGAGGCAGTGTGTCCAGCTGCACTATCACCTCACACCAGCAGCAGCTGGGTGCAGTGTGCTCTGCCACAGGACTTCTATTCCTCTGAAAGAGGAAGAAAGGTTTATCCCATTCCATAAAAAGTTTAACATTTAATATTTTAATTTTACAGGTTTCTGTTCACAGATAGTTCTAGAAATATCCCGAGGCAATTTCTTCTTAAGTAGATTCATTAAGTATTCATTTAAATAAAAATGAAGAGTTTCCTTTGAGGGCAATTTCTTTACCTTTTATTTGGTATTCATGAACACTGATAGGGGAAAAGTATGTTTTCAGGAATGACAGTGGAAGAGGAATATTTTATACAAGGATCTGAAGGTGTGCCTACCCCGGCAGCTGTGGGTAGGCCTATTCTTGGCTCAGTGACAGCTGGAGCCAAATTACCCTCATGCTTTTTTTATGTGAGCAGTTTTCAGCATGCACCTATAAGAAATATTCGACTAGGTAATACATATGTCATGGATACCTTATAGTCAGTAACTGCTCTATAAACAGTTGAATAAAACTTCTCATTACAAGAGTTGAATGGTAAATCTGCTTTGGCAAGGAAAAATCCAAGTCTCATTTTTGGCTTGACTTGTATGTAATGCAAGCAGTTTCCAAAGTAAATTTTTAAAAATGAAGTATTAGTCCATTAGTGACAGGAACTTTCATCTTTGCATTTGAGTAGAATGAAATTAATATCCAATATCATAATAAGATATTAAAGCATCACCTTTTGCTTCAGGCAACTAAGAATATGATTACATATCCTATGTAGTTTGATGGTCTGTGTCATGGGAATGAAAAATATTTTCATGAGGTGACAGAAAGATGACACTGTCCCCATTGTTGTCTGTTGTGTTGGCTGGTGGATACAGAAGACTTTCAAGAAGGGAGAAGATAAAACTATTTATTATGCACACAGCAGGATTGGGAGAAAAAAACAGACAGGTTACTGCCCTCCAATCTGGTTCCTACACCTGCATTGAAAACTCAACATCTCAGGAACCACATCTTTATACAGAAATGTATCATCCTGTGTGTTGGCTCTCAGGGCAGTCCTGTATTTCAGTTATGTACCTTCTGCTCCTTCCACCTGCACTCTGCAGCAGCGTGTGTCTCATTGTGCCTGAGGAGAGTTTGAGCATAAACCCAGCCTGGCAGCCTCTGGAAGCAGTTGTTTTGTTTTACTGTGGTGTAGCAATCTACTTTGGCCCTGAGTTTTATTATTTTAAGGGCAATCAATCATCATCATCATCATCATCATGTTACTGTCTGACAATCTAGGGGATACTTCACTCTGTGAATTCCCAGACAAATCCCACCCCTGGCCTACAGGTAAAATTTTGATTCAGTAGACACCAAAATACAAAAGAAAGCTTCAATTACATCACAACCAAACTTCAAGCATTGCTGAAGTCCATGTATCTTGTACTTCCATTTATCTATACACTGGAGCTCACCCCAAATGCCCCAAGATCTCATCTGTGTCAAGAGGTCTCGTCTCTTCTGAGTTGGAATTACCATTTCTGTGTGAATTATGGCATATGCAGAGAACTTGGCCCATAGAAGGAAAGGATAAAAATTAACTGAATTAGAACTCCAGGGAGGCAGCACTGCAGAATTTACTAATTAGTTTGAGGTCTAGCTGGAGTACTTTGTTTCTGGATAGTCAATATTGTGGAGAAAAAAATATTGTTCCTTGGAAAGTTTCTGGAAGAAATATGACTAATTGAAAGAAAGAACCTCAATGAAAATTTTTCAGCAGCAGTCCTCCAAAGAAAACACTGACCAGGACTCTGAGTGTCTTGCCTCCCAGGAGAACTGTTTGGCAGCCCAAGAACAGAGTGCACATAAATGTAAGCACCTCTTGTTTACCGAGAGTCTTTGTCTTCTGTGGAACAGAATGCACAGATTTACAAAGATTTACAAATTTATGAAATAGCGCATAATGCAACATGAACGACAAAAAAACTGTTTACCTTTATTTCCTGCAGATGCGCTGCAGACACCCTGCAGAACCTGCACTGCTTCTGTGCCTGGCTGTGTGCTTTGGAGGCTCATCCCAGAAGATTTTAGAAACTCAGTGTAGCTTTCTTTCCCCACCACTGATCCAAGAGAAACAAAACCTGTTCAGTGTGGAAACCTCCCCACCAGACTGAAATCCCACCTGCTTCCCTATGCATTTTTCTGCATATGAACCATCTGGTGTCCAATAAGACTTTCCTTGTCTCAGGCATTAGGTTTGCTTATTTCACCTGGGGGCTCAGACTGTGAAAGGCAATTTGTAGAGCTGAAAGCACCCAACTGTTTCCAATGATCCAGCCTTACATAATGGAGCTGTCACCTGGAGAGTGCATTCAGTGCATGGCACACCACACACCACCCTCCTTGTGTGCTCTCACACTGACACAGCCTCTGTGACACCCAGGGGTTAAAAAAGTGTGCAAGAAAAAGTGTTCTGTGCAAAAGCCTGAATCCCAAGTCTATCTCTGTAGAGTGAAAGGCCATCCTGCCTCGTTGATAGAAAGGCACTTTGCTATGCCCACTGGGACCCCTTCTTCTGCAACCAGTCCCAGTTCAGCTGAAGGTGACCCATGCACCACCTTGAGCCTCTTGTGGCAGCTGCAGAACTTTCTTCCCCTGAGGGAAATAAACAGCTCTGGACTTTTCTAATCTCCTAGAATAGGAAACCATGCCACTATTGCAGGGCAGAAACAGCAGCAGGAGCATCCATTTCTGGCTGACTATGACAAGACTGCCTGCCCAGGGCACTGATGGGAACCCTTTTCCCACCCTGGCAAATGCAAGTTAATTTTCTGGACTCCAGGTTCTTCTCCACAGACTCAGTCACCATTCAGACTGAGGCAGACTTCTTTTATGATGCTGAGACTTTGTTAAGCTCAAATGGCTCCTGAGGCCAAGTCTTCAGGAACATATTAAATGTCATTATGCTTTAATTTGGCCTTGATATCATGAAGCTGTCACCATAACAAGCCTTGGGTGTTGTCAGTCTCTGCCATCAAGGTGTTAAGGGACAAACATTAGCAAGGAGCACCATGTGGGAGCCATGGGCAGCCACAGGTAATGCACTGTGGCTGCTGTCCCCAACACTTCCCTTCTTGAGGAGCAGTGGTATTATGGTGGATTGATACTGGTGGTGGCTAAATGTAATAAAATGTTTGTGCAGAAGGGCGTGATTTCTCACCTTTATTTCCTGCAAACTTGATGGGAAAGTCTTTATACATAATTCTGGCTTTGTCAATTGAAAATATGGATTAAAATTTACTATATATGTTTTCAAATTTTAATGTGCTGCTTCTTTTTCCCGCCCTACCAAAGAATTCAATTTTAGTTTTGCAGATGCTATTCTTGATTCTGTAATAATGATGGCTAATGCAAAAGCATTGGTACTGGATGCAAAAGAAAGGAATGAAGATTATATTGTCAGTGTTATGTTATTCCATTCTTGTGAGGAGGAAAAGCTAGTCAGTGTGTTTTTTTGCATCCAGTGCACATAGTTAGCAGTATTTTTATAATTTAATACCATTATTTCTGGAATTCTGTGGGACAAAGTTCCATCATTTAGAGCAGTGCATACTCAAACAAATGTCAGCAAACTGAGAAGTATTTGAAATGTTTGCATTAGCTAAAAGAAAACCATGTCAGACATACACATTTTGAGCAGATTCAAATTCAAAGTGAAACCACACAACTATCATTCTTATACCCCTGCTGACATTGTATAAGACACACCAGGACATAATTTAGAAGCTCACTCTGCTGAGACTATTAATGTACATAACTCAGATTAAGGGGCTAAATTCCTTTACAGTTAATATGCATATGAATATGTATTTGCAGGTTTGGGGCATTAGTTGATATTTAGTTGACAAATCAGCTATAGCAAAGATACAGCTAATCAGACAGGGAAAAATAAGAAATTGCCTGTACAATGAGCTATTTCTCTTTGTCTCATTGACCTTATTTTTAGCTGATATTTTTCAGACTGTGTGATTGATGAGAATGATGCTAAAGCCAGCCTAACCAATGAAAGAATAAACACCATAGAGGAATATGAAATCTACATTTTCCATCAGAAACTAAGCATTTCCCTAAATGGCTTTAAAAACATCTCAGTGCTGAATGTTTTACATTTTCCTTTCTGTTTCACCATCAGCCAACACACTATTTCTATTTGATTGTATAATAATATTTATGTACAGTTTCACTGAGCTGTGCAAACACCAGCAAATGGATTTTGCATCCTTTGTTGCTTTTTAAGTTTTATAAGCCTCTTTCCAGTACATACCCGTCTCCTGTTTTAAAGATCACAAGGAGAAATAGATCACATCCAAAAGTACTATTCAATTATTCAAACCTCACTACAAGCTTAGATTGAAAGTATATGACCATTTACACAAAACAGGGGTGTTATTTCTTGAGACTGTTCATATGGCCCAAGAGACCCTGATATAATGCTTTATACAATATTAGATTTTTTTAGTTTTAGAAAAAAAAAAAGAGTCCAGCTGTGAAACTCCTTGAAACAGTGCATTGTAGTGTATTTGCAATTTACAGAGCAAGGCAAAAAATCTGATGAGCACAGACAGTGCTCAGCTCCTGGCTGACCTTCTCCCATGGGGCAGCAGCCCTTGGTGTACCCTGAAAGACGAGTGTTCAGTGCCCTCTACACTTGGTGAAAGGCAATAATAGTCAAGTCATTAACATCCCAAAATTTGAAATATCACCATTTTCTGTCTGGTTTCATTGGTCTAGAGAAAAAAAACCCAAAACACTACCAAACAGTAGGCTAACACAAAACAGAAAAGCAGCCAGTGATTTCTTAAGGTGCTCCTGAATGTCTCTCCTCAGAATACATCTTTTTAGAGAAGTGGCTCTCAGGAGCTGTGAAGGGCCCTTGGCAGCACCTGGTGCCATCCACATCCCCAGAATTCACCAGTGCTTTGACTCAAGTGGCCTGAAAAGACATCTTCCAAAATGGGAATACGCCAATTCCCCAGAGGATGTGTGATGCTGCAAACCCTTACTCCACATTTTCCTGCATGCGCACTTTCCACAAGAATAGAATAGAATAGAATAGAAAAGACTAGAATAGAATACTTTGGTTGGAAGGAACCTACAGCAACCATTTGGACTGTCCAAAAGCTAGAGCACATTACTAAGGGCACTGTCCAAATGCCTCTTAAATACTTAGAGGTTTGGGACATCAACCACCTCTCTAGGAATTCTACTGCAGACCTATTCCAGATCACATTCTTGGTAAAGAAATGTTTCCTAATGCCATCTCTGGATCTCCCCTGATGCAATTTTGGACACTATTCCCAGACCATATATCACTGGATCCCAGGGAGAAATGCTTAGTACCTTCCTCTCTAATTTCCCTCCACAGGAAGCTGCAGAGAACAATTAGATCCTTCCTCAGCTTCCTCTTCTAGAAACTAGACAATCACAAAGCCTTTATCCAGTCCTAATAGGAGCTGCCTCACTTCTTTTCTTTGAAAAGGGAGCAGTTTTCTGCATCTGTATTCCTCAGACTCCTGCCACCTCCATGTGACAGGGTGAGTGGGAGGACCACAAACGAAGGCTGCGTATCCAGCTGAGAATCTTCTTCTCTAAAATTTGACTCTGTTTGGCTTAAAATTCTCAGATTGTTTAAGGATTATTTTGAAGTGTAGCTCAGCTTTTAAGAGTCACTTATATGAGTCTTACTTGAGTTGTGAGCACTCACATAACATGGTGGTGTATGAATTCCAGTAATGGCATCCACTCTTTTCATGCACAGTGCCTGGAGTGCTCGCAAATTCTTATGGAATTGCTGGGATATTATCATCATATCAGTAACTAAATGACATACAAAACTAAAAATCATAATAGAATCATAGAATGGTTTGGGTTGTAAGGAAATTTCATTCCAACTCCCCCTGCCATGGGCAGGGGACACTTTTAACTAGACCAGGTTGCTCAGAGCCCTATCCAGCTTGGCCTTGAGCCCTTACAGGAATGGATCATCCACAGCTTCTCTGGGCAACCTGTTGCAGTTCTTCACTGCTCTCACAGTAAAAAAGTCCTTCCTATCTGATCTAAAACTTGCCCCTTTTCAGTTTTCAGTGGAGGCACTTAGCTCCCCAGTCCCCGCCCTGCTGTCCATCCACTCCAGAGGTGTGGGAAGGGAGGTTGCCATTGAAGATTGGGGGGGAAAAGTTGTTAAGTACCTCAGCCTTCTCCTCATCTGTTACCAGATTTCCAGCATTGCTTATCAGGGGAATGACACCTTGTTTGGCTTTCATTAGTAGAGGTCAATAATTTGAATTGATTCAAACATTGTAGCTTGTCTGAAAACAAAGGGTCCTTACAAAATTTGTGGCAAAAGTAGAATGATGTCATGAAACCTGAGGAGGATAAAGATCTCATGTTATTAAAATACAATTAATACCAGCTGAAACCCACTTTTAGTTCTGAGACATCTCTACCATTGTCAAACGAGCTCAAAAATTTTGTATGAGTTTTTGTCATTTTGCAGAATAAAGTAAAATGTCTGAAAACAGTGATCCTTGTGCTCCAATTCCACTGCCTACAAACTAAATAAAGAAATCAATGCAGAGTGTTCCTCCATTAGTCCATGCTTGGTTTCCAGAAGGATGTACTGAAGTGTGGCTTAACAGTAAAACAGAATCTGACTGGTACTTTCCAATATCCTTTCAGATCAATAAGTTTTTATTTATACTCTTGTCCCCTGTGCAGAGGATGGATACTCTTCTTTCAACCAGATGGTTTCCTCCTTCTGTGTGTCTTTTTACTCATCAAGTCCTGGGTGATAATATTGCTGATGTGTCATTGCTGAGAAGTAGTTTTAACAAATTAAATAGCTCAATTGTAAAAATGAAACATATTCATTTGTATCAATCAATTCAAGCTTCACAGACCAAAATGTATAGAATCCTATAAGAAATAAGTGCTTTTTAGAAGCCATAATTTTCAGAGAAGTGGCTGAAACAGAAGGATATACAGCATATATCCAAAGTCTCTTTGAAAACTACGTTGAAAATGATAACTTTATTATGTAAAAGTTAAATATTTTTGTTCAATTCAGTGTCTTTTCTTTGGTTAGATCATTTTCATTACATTCGCATGCACACAGGGTGGTGTTTCCCAGCTGTCAGTCCAGCCTTTGCTGAAGTTACATGACTGGAGCTGAAGGCAGAATCTAGCTCCAGGTCTGAATCCAGCAGAGCATTTATATTCATAATTCTGTCCAAGAAAGTGCATGGTCCTGTTGGCTTTTTCAGCTGCCCATAAGCTGGAAAGTAAGGATGTGCTAAAGTGCTTCACTGGAGCAGGGCAGTGTCCTGCAGCCGCACTGAAACACTCAGTCCATTTTGCTTTTTAGGGAGGTTATTACTGCTTGAAAGAGGTATTTCTTTGAAATAGAAGGGAACAAATGTCCCAGAGCACTCATTCATTTCCCTCTCAGTCATTTTTCTCCTTTCTGCAACTCCCTTCTTGTTTCCTGGCTCATAACATCAGCCTTGTCCATTCCTTACAAAACATCATAGTGAAACAGTCTTGCTTAAATGGCTAGCTCTCTCTGCTTTATGTGCTTCAGATTTAAATGGAGACCCTCTTCCTTGCCCAAGGCTCTATTTTATCTTCTGATCCCATTTCAACCACCAATGTCACCAGCTGTGCTGAGCATCATCATTTCCCACAGCCAGAACAGCTGTGAGCTCTTCCTGTTGCATACCTGCCATGCTTTGCCTGTTCTACCAGCTCTGCTCCTTCCCTCATTTAAAGCTTGCCAGAAATACATCACCACCACACTGTGATAATACAGCTACCCCTCAGCAGAACTTTTCTGGCTGGGAGCAAAAAAGGCTGGTGAGTGAGACCAGCACCAGGGCAGCTGCAGAGAGGACTCTGCAGGGGGGTATAAGCGACCAGAACTTCTTGGACTGAAGTGCAAACATCAGAGCCTGTGGTGAAGCATTTTGAGCCATAAAAGAAGATCATTATACAGGAATCTGTGACTGAATGCTGCAGTAAGTGCTGCATTGCAAAGGCATCTAAAATTCCTTCCTTACACACTTTGGTTAATAGAGAAAGAGCTGAGGGGTGGAGATGTTAGAGTCTCTTGTAATGAGACCTCTGAGGTTTTTGATAAGGCTGCTTAGAAAAAAAAAATCAGTTTATTGTCTGGTACAATCCTATTCTTCCTGCAGTGCTAGTCTTACAGAACTAGTGATGGTGATCAAGCTGATTTCATGCTCACAAGGTCACAGCTAATCTAACTGAACCTTTGCAGCAGTCTGTAACAAAGCTGAGGTCCTAAAAATCTGCCTGTTTGTGATTCTGTATGTCTTTTGAGCTTTTTCTGCTCCAGGGATTGGAAAAGCCTGGAAGACACAGGCAGATCTGTGGTTGTTGTTGAGATCTCATGTGCTCCATTCCAGGAGATGTGGCTGTGCTGGTGGTGAAGATCAGGCTGTCCATGAAGGCAGCGTGGTTGTGAGAGCAAACACACCCTCCTCAAGATGACTAAGAGCAAGCCTCAAGGAAACGTGGGAAACAAAGCAGGGAAGCATGAATCATCCGTGGAATGTCAGTTTGCATGTGTCCTTCTGCAGAATGTAATTATTTTTATACATATTTAATTAATTTTTCTTCATGTTTCCTCTGATATTTTTTGTCATTCTCCTTGCTGGGTATATCGACACACTCTTCACTGTCAATGACTGCTGTGGCAGAGGGAAACCCTTGAAGTGAGCGTGGCTGCCCCCAAAAGCAGTCTGAGCTGGAGACAACAGCCTGAAGGTACTCTGTGATGAAAATTACCTGTTCTGTCCTACACCTGTGTCTGAGGCCAAAGCTCATGTCAGGGCAGAGGCAGAGATGTTTCAGCTTTGGGACGGGCTGTGCTGGCCCTGGCCCTCCCTGGCTGCAGAGAGACAGAAACCTGTCACAGGAGCACCAGGGCAGCTGGGGAAGGAAGGGCAGCCACATTTGGGGCAGAACTGAGACGCTGAGGAAGCCCCTGTGCTGAGGTAGCAAGGAGTGCTTGGGAAAAGAAAACAAGGTGGATAGAACAAGCTTCTACCAAGGGCAAGCACAGGGAAGTGATCTCAGAGGAGGAGAGCTGGGATTGGGATGTGCCAGATGAAGAAGGAGCAATGGCAAGTTCTCTGCTCCTCCCTGTTCCTTCTCTCCACAGGGATAAACCTGAGGCAAAGGTTTAGGCTAGGAAGAAAGAAAAGTGTTTTGTCCAAAAAGAAAAATACAGTAGATTTACCCTTGCCATGAGGAGAAAGGCTGTATCTTAGGGCATTGGACATTTGTTGATTTTATGGGGCTTTTCTTATTCCTTTACCCATGAGAAAAAGGGCTTTGACTTTTTTGGGGAAGTTGTTAAAGCTGCTTCCTGAAGATTTGATTTGCTCATGCAAGGTGAAAGCAGCCCATGACTGTCTGTGTCACAGAGCCTAGGACAAGAAGGAGAGAGGAAATCTTCCTGTAAACATCAGTGCTTCTTTTACCCATTAATTATTGCTGTTACATATGAGTTTAACTCATGAAAATCTTTAGCTTTTCCCTATTTATATAACTACGTGCCTTTGGAATGCCCTGTGCCAGCTGCCCTCTGGGCATGGGTGGCAAATGGGGGGAAATCTGCTCTGCCAGGCTGGGATGCCACTGAAGCAAAGGCATGAGGGTATCTCTGGCCAAGGTGTGAACCCCCTTATCTCATCTAGACAATACCCAGTGCTGTAAAACCCAGATAACATCTGACAAAACTGGGCAAATTAAGGAGTGCCTTCTGTCAAAGGCATAAAAAGTTTTTGAGAATGCTCCTGCTCTCAGGAGTAAAACTGAAATAACCCTGTTCAGCACAGTAGAGTCTCTCAAGGAATGAAGCTATTTTAAGCAGAATGAAAATCCTGTCTGCCACTTGTTTCTGGCATTTTCCCAGCATGTTTTCTGAGCACAGGATGCTCACTGCTGGCCACGTCCCCTTGTCCTCTCTCTCTACCATCTCATTGATATTATTTTAAGATTTGCATTGCCTTTTTCAACCCTTTTTTGCTGGCTAGTTTAGCCTTTCATTTATAAGAGATGTGAAATTTTGCCATCCTCTTGAGTGTTTTTAATTTTTGTGTGTGTTTAGCCTATGTGCTTTGAAACATAAATTTTTCTTATATATTTTCTTCTTTTGCAGTATTTGGAAATTAAATTTTGATACTGTGCCTTTAAAGAAAGGCATGATGCTTTTATTTCCATTCTTTATGGCTACCTCATAACATGGGTTTGACCCTTTCTGTGCAAAATCCTTGCCAACTTTTTTGCTTTTTCTAGCCTTTTGGAAGCCATAAATAACACTTCTGCATTCTTGCATATTTTCTAAGAGTGAAAATGCATTGGAAAATTTCTTCTGTCCTGTATTAGTCAGGAGATGCAAGGAACAATTCTGTAATTTACTTCAGTATCCCTATACTTACAGCTAGGGATGTGAGTTGGGGGTGCTGCATCAGTGCTGACAGATATGTTCATACTCTTCACAGTAACTTCTGCTGCTCCATGTGTGAGAAATAATGGTGTGCTTTCTTCTCATCTCTTTGTATTTACAGAGTATCACAGGTAATGACTTCACCTTTCCTGGAATAAGCCAACAAGCCTTTGGCAGCCCAAGTGCTGCATGAAAAGATCCCTACTCTCACTCTACATGAAAATTAATCAGGAGTTTCATAACTGCAGGGCCCAGACAAGAAAAACTGGAAATGGCAAAACTAAAATACATTTCTTTTGTCTATATTCACAAGAGAAATGATCAATTTAGTAACAGGAAATCTTCCTGAATTGCCATATATGTTAAGATGCATCTGTGCTTTTCAGCAGGTACTTCTTATCTTTGTCCAAAAAAAGGAAAGATTTCCTGTGTGTAACAGTGTGGTTCGGAGTTTCCACTTCAGAAAGAAATTGTACAATGCAGCAACTATACAATTGTACAATGCACTGTGTACAATTCAGTAGAGACTGAACATTCTTATAGAGCTATGTTTGAGATATAGCTGAAACAGCATGAAGAAGGAAAAGTTAAATCTTTGCAATTTCCCATAAAGATGACTAAAAGCTAGAAGCCACAATCTAAAGCTCATCAATATTTTTAATTGAAACTTTTGAAGAGCATTTTGCATTTGGCTCCATCTTCCATAAATTTAACACAATGGGCAGAAAGTATTTCACATTTCCCAGATCATACTTGACTGTGGAGGAAGCCCACACTGTACAGTGAGTGTATGTTTGAGAAAAGATTTGATTGGTCCTCAAGACTTAGATTGATTTAGCAGTGATTCTTCTGATACAGATGAAGCACATCAGTGGTGTCCTGGAGGGGAATGTTGAGCACTGGTGACACATAAGGTGTTTGAAAATCTTGGATGAGCCTTCGAGACGTGCTGCAGTTCCTGGGATATTGCTCCCTATTGCAATGACACTGATGGCTCCTCCTGAACAGGAGAATATTTGTCAAATTGTAGGTTTAGTCCAAAGGAGAGTTTCCCATTCATTGTGACTCCTGCCTTCACAGCTGGTCAAGATGCCTCCTCTGTGGATATATGGGGAGACACAGGCTGTCCAATGGCTGGCACAGATTCTGCAGTCCAAAAACCAGGGTAATGCTCTGTGTGGTGCATCAAGAGTATTCAAAACTGAACATTACTATTGAGATGGTCCTTTCCCTCTGTTTTGGTTTGAGAGTCTGGGTCTTTTCTGTGAGATATGAAGCCCCGCTCTCCTTAGGCTTGTGTTCCCCTCCCAGCTGTGGAGGAACCCAGCATTCAAGCAGGATCTGTCCCTGCAGAGCTGCTTGTGCAGTAAGTTGCCAGCTAGCTGTAATGTGTGCTCCCCCATGGCTTGAAATATTGTCAGAGGGAGAATCCGTGGAGGATTGCTTGTCATCTGATTGTATTATTTTTCAACCACACAGGCAATAAATATTTAAAGTCTGGTTGTAGGCGACGTAACAACTCTGTAAATACACGCTTCTGAATACAGAAGTAAGAGGCTGATCTTTTCTTTTAAGAGGAAACAAATACATCTCTCTTTGGCATAAAGTGTCCTCCTCCCCATTCTGTAGGGAAGAATATGTTGAGGCAATTTTTCTGCTATCAATGAAGGTGAAAACTAAAGGCAGAAAAGTACTGCTGCATATTTATTGCTACCTCCTGGCGATCCTCTGTTCTTTTCCATTTGTCAGATCGAAGTATTAGATCAAAGCCCAGAAAAGAAAGGCAAAGAGGGAGAGAGGGAACCGAGAGAAATGAGCAGCTTCACTCTTTCTCCTGCTGTATTCTCTCTCTCTACCTGTCCCCACCCTGTTTATTTTCCTGACAGAGAAGCTGTGAACACTAATAGAGATAGGAAGCAGTATGGGAGTTCCTGTGACGTTTTCTGCCTTCTCTGCAGCACCACATGAACTTCCACTATTCCAAGTAATTTGGTTTCACAGGAGTACTTGCAGTTATTTTTTGTAAACTGAAATTAAGTATTGGCATGAGCCTGAAGATGCTGAACCCATATCAGCACCAGTGGAAAAGGGCAGCTGTGGCCAGAGAGGTGAGAAACACCCGTGGATGTGACTCAAAAGTGAGTGCATGATCCTTGTCCTTGGACGTTGACCACAGACTTGGTGGAGTGTGGAAATAAATCCAGGCCTGTTTTGATGTCCTTTGTTATGATTAAATTAGGGGTTTTTGCCTTTAGAATAGTTTTGAAAGGGAAAAAACGTACTCTGGCATTGACTGAAGGGAGATCTAGGGTCTCAGCTGATTTAAGCTGAGCAGCAGAGTTATGGTAGGGGGGAACTAGCTGAATCTGCACATGGCCCTTTATAGCATTTCCATTTTTTCTGTTTCCAAAAGAGCTTCCTTTATTTTTAGAGGGGATTTTATGAAGTGCTTCTGCAATTGAGAAGTAACTTGGTGATTTGACTCATGTGGTTTGTTTCTCCTCTGTGAGGCATAGTTAGTAAAGTTTGTTGAATGTATAAATGATTAGCTAAATGTGATGGTGTGCGAAGAATCTTACACTCCTGCTGTTTCTGAAATCCATTTAATGAACAAATTCCTTAGTGGTCATCTCAGAACAAACCATTATCAAACAACTCTTACCTACTAAGAGAAATTTCTTTCTCAAAAAGCCTAGCTTAGGCATAGTAGAATATTTATTACACGGCTGGCAGTATTCTTCTGCCTGAGGGATGGACTGCAATTACAGCATGGTAAATATTTCATTAGAACAAAGCAAAACTGCATGGGAAGTAGCCTTCCCTTTATTTAAAACATTTATTAAAATACAACGTTAGAATCTACATGGGAATAATTCTTTCTACCTAATCTACCAACTAAGCTACAATTTTAGGAGAGACATTTTGTTATTACAAAACCTTGCATATTAGAGCAATCTATCTTCTCCTCTGAGAAAGATGGACATCTTAGCACAGATTAAACTTACTGTACACTGGTGTTCCTTATGCCATTCTGGCTTGTTCAAAGAAGGAAGAAAGAGCAGGTGCAGAGATTTCAGTGGCCTTACAAAATAATTTCTCTTCAATGACAATGTAAATGTAGTTTAAGTACAAGACCTAAACATAAATGAGTGTTGAATTCTGTGCACAAGAGTGGGAAGTGGTCACTCAATAGTGCATAGTGATGCATGTGCAGTTTTGAAGAGTAGTGTTCTACTTTAAATACTTCCTGAGATCCACTTGTTTTAAAATCGTTCACCTCTCCAGACAGTGAAAAAAGAGACAATGACAATTTTTGAGGGCTCATCCAAGTGCAGCAATTCTCTTAGTGAATTGAAAAGTCATCTGAGAGCACGTATGAGGAATGAGGCCTTACTGAACAGTAATCTGGCTATAACTCCTTTTCATCTTTCTGCTAGAGCACCAGATTATACAACACTGTCCTGGGCAACCCAAAGTGTTATTGTATTCCATATCTACCTGTGCCCAAAAATATTGCTGTTTCTCTAAGATGTGGCAGCTGGACACAGAACCACAGAGGTCAGCGTGCCACCTCCTTTTGAGGTCAGGGTCTCTCAGGGAGAATTCTCTTCCCCTTTCCCTTTCTTTCTTGAGGGGAAGCTGGGACAGAGCAAGGCTGAAGGCTGCTTTTGTTCTCTCTGAGCTCCTTGCCAGCTTGCAAGAAACTACATTTTGCAGTGCTAGACTTCTTCAAGGCAAATTTCACAACACCTGTCTACAGCAGGGTGTGCAGCCAGAGCCATAGGGCTGGGAGGTGCTGATTCCAGTGCTTGGGAACACCACTTGTGGCTACACAGCAATGGATGGCCCAGAAACTGCAGTGCTGACACCAGCCAGGTGCAGCCAGCCAGCAGGAGGCAGAGAAATTGACTCTGAAGGTCTGATGAGTTCTCTGGCTCCGGAACTTCCCTGCCACCAGAGCCTTTCAGCCGTCTCTGTCCATGAAGCTGCCACCGCTGGAGAGATGGAGTGGGCATTGCCTGGGACATGCAGCAACCTTGTATCCACTTATTATTTAATGCTATTTTTCTTGTTACTCTTTTTCTTTTTTTTTTTTTTTTTTTTTTTTTTTTTTTTTTTTTAGTGAACAGCTTCTTTTTCGCTTCTCTCTACTTGCATTTTTGCATTTGTCTTTATAGATGCAAAGGGAGGGGTTAAAACTAAAAAGGGAAGTAAGTAATTTTGGAGTGTCTGCCCACTTGAATTGTCTTAAACCAAGACAATGTTTAGGCAATACTCCACTTTATCTGCTAGAAGTCTATGACAAGGCTCCAAGTCTATAGCCTGGTGCTACACTGGTCCTTCTTGCTTCTTCAAAGGCTAAGAAATTAAAAGTAAAAGATCAACTCACTGTACCAGTCACAGGCAGCCTCAAACCTCAGCTCAAGTTTTGCTCATGATCTTTTCTCTAGTCTCCTAAAAAGTTGCAAAACCACTTGACTGTGCTGCAGAATGTGCAAAATTATTTCTCATGGATCAGCATTACACTCATAGCATGACTTTCCATCTGTCCCAGCTGCTGCCTCTGCTGTGGTCCAGCGACAGGGAACTCCAACTTGTCTCTTGGCAAAATGCTGTGGGAGCTGGTTATAAGTTGTTGTGAGCTGTAAAAATGCAGCATTACTTTACTAGAGAAGAGTCAACCAAGATTTCTGGCTCACATTCGCTAGTCCAGAGAATTTTATTGTCTTATTGGTGTGTTTTGTCCTAACACCCTGAGCTCCATAGTGACTTCTCCAACTACACTGAAAGCTGACACACTGCAAAAGTTAATGGCCAGTGAAAACTGTCTCTAGAGAGCCCTTACCATACTTGATGTTAGAAGCATCCAGATGCTGAAAAGCTGTGTCCCCTTGTTTAAAGCCAAGGCTGTTTCTCACCCAGAGAAAGGGATCAAGCAGTAAATCTGCTCCGGGCCATAAAATCACCATTCATTGCCTATGGCATAAGCTAGCTCCCAAAATGCAGCATCAGCTCCAGAAACTAAAATGAGTTTAGGTTCAATGCTGGTTTCTTTTGGGTGGCCTCCAGACTCTGAGGTGCAAGTGCAAAGCATTCTAGTGAGACTCACAAGAAAATGCAAGTGGAGCACAAGTGAATCTCCAAAGCTGCACCCCCAGGGCTGGCCTGCCATGCAGTGCAAGACAGAAGTCCTGAGCAAACAGAAGCTTAAGCCAGCACATTTTCAGAGGACAGGGCAACTGAGCCACAGGAGCCCACAGAGGTGCTGCTGACTCTTCCCAGCCTGATGGGCTGGGAGTGAGGAGAGGCCATACTCTGCTTCCCAGGGCCTCCTCCTCCAGGGCTGGCAGATACAGGATTATTTCAGAGCTTTTGAAATATCTCTGAGCTACTTAAACTTAGACACTTAAAGATATTTTTCCCTTTTTCCTTTTTTTTTTTCTTTTATTCCTTCTGTCAGAGATGAAAATGAGTTGCTCAGAAACAAGGAGTCTGAATCTACAGAGCTGGCCATTGGGATGCTAGGCAGTGCCTGAGCATGGAAGTTTGAAGATTTCTTGTGATAAAAGCAGCTGAAGTAACACACTAAATGGGTTTTGGGTGCCTAATTTCTTGGAAACCTAATCCTTGCACTCTCCCTTTGTGGGTCACAGGATTAATGCAGCACCCACACAGACATGCTGTCCTTCAGAAAGATAGTGAGGCACTCTGTGCCTGCCTTTATATTCGGCATTAATACATGGAGCACTCCACATGCAAATAACTATGCCAGGATTTCTGTACAGTCCTATACCAGAAGACAAACTGTCCAGCTCCATCCTGATAATTCTGCTTTCCTTCACTAAGAAGTCAGAGCAATAAAATCTCACAGAAATGCACTAAAGCACACTTATTTTGTATAAGCACACTTATATTGTATTCAAAAGCAACAATGGTTAAGTACAAATATGTAATCTTCAACAATGCTCAGCAAAAAAACTGAAAAGGATTTATAGTATTAAGTTAGCAAAACTGAGTAATGGGAAAAAAAGTACGGGTACCTTCTGCCTCCTGTGAGGTTTATGAGGATGTGCCAAAATGAAGGTGGGTGTTTAGAGCTGTACTCCTCCCAGAGAGTGCTCTCTTGGTGGAGGTATTGAATGAAATATTCCAGCAACATTCCTTCAGTTTTTTTCCTCATATGGATAGATTAGATAGATAGATGGATAGATAGACAGATAGATAGATAGATAGATAGATAGATAGATAGATAGATAGACAGACTGATATGCTTTATGTCTTGGTGTGATGCCCTTCACTCACAAGAAAGGAGCTACCATATACTGTATCAATATAAAGTCATGAGTTAATGTTCAATGGTAAATGTGACAGTGATTTAACAAGATTTGTTGGCAAGGTATCCTTGCTTAGTTACTGCATAGAGGACAGGGTCAGATAGAACTGTCAGGAAGACCCTCCCACGGAATCATGAGATTCAGAATAGACTGTCCTGCTTTCTGAGCCCTTCTCAGAGAGCAGTTTAGGCACAGCTGGGTCCACTCCTAGTCCCAGACTTGTTCAACAGTTTAGGTTGAAAGGATTATACATGCACAGTGAATCCTTTTGACTGCTTAGCTAAGAAGTCAAACTTCAGCATGCTGTAACCACTTAGTGAGGATCTGCTGTGGGATGGGATCTCTCAACCTGGAGGAGTAACCTTGAGAGGTGTCCGTGCTCAGGGAGAGATCCTGGCATGCAGCCCGCAGCTGTATAGGAGAGCTCCACGTGCCCTGGGCTGTCTGCTATTTATAGGGAAAGATGAGTGACTTATGGTCATATTTGCATACCAGCAAGACGTCTGGGTCACCATTCCAGACAGCCCTTGGCTACCATGTTGCCATCCACCCCCAAAGTCCAGAGGAAGGTGGAGGGAGCCATCACATCCTCCACTAGTGGTTATTGCTTCAAAGGCATGGGGGAAAGCACACCTCACAGGATGTGAAGAATCCCAAAGATCCACAACACAAACAGTTTGCAGTTATAGTAAATATTTTAAACAGTTATTGAAGGCATGAATATGTTGCTATCAAGTGACAAGGTTCTTCTAAGTCCTATAAACTGAAACCTTTCCTGCAAAACAAAGATTGGGAACAGCCATCTTCTGGAAAGGTGCCTTGTTTTGCCTTTTTGATCATGAATTCTACATCTCTGTGCTTGTCTGGATTTTGTTAGAACAATTTTTACATCCAAACTCATATGTACATCATCTGTCATCCAATTATTGGAGGTTATTCAAAGGTTATGTTTGAAGTACTCACTGGAGATATAAAGCAAGTGTTTCATTCATTGATAGTGCTTGCTGAACAAAGGCTTGGAAATTCTAATGGAACCACCAGAACAGATTTGACCTTCTACACCATGGGAAGAGTGTTGTGAAGTCAGTGTGACTTTGACAGAAACAGCAGGTAGTTGTGCTCACACCTTCTGAAGTATGAGGGACACGTTTGCATAACTGACTGAAGGTGCTTTTCATGTGACTGACAGGTTGACAGCTATTAATTAATATTTGCTTGGGGTTCTGAGCCTGCACCAAGCTATTAAAGCTACTTTTGGAAATTATCGGTTTTGTTTGCACTCCTTCCTCTAATTGTTTGCTAAATAATTTACTATCATTGTGTTTCAAATCTCTGAGTGCTGCAAATAGTATATAAATAGTATGGTTTAATGCAGAGGGAAGTCAATACAAATGTGTAAAGAATGTGTGGAAGAAGGGAGCAAGGGTAGATCTTAACAGGAACATGAGTGTTTTCCTCACCTAAATTTGACATGATCATTTTGAGGTGGCTGGGACCAAAGTTCTGTAATGTTTCAGGCAGACACACAGGGTCTATTTTTATTATGTGGATGTTAAGTGGACTGTTAGGAACTTGAAGACTGTAGCAAATTTTCCAACAGTTTGCATTTCTGAGTGTCAAGTAGAACACCAAATTAGGTCCCTCCAGAAACCAAACTCTCTACCCCTCCCTGCCTGAAACCTCTTTTGCTGCACCCATTGGTTCTCAGCATCCCTCACCTGAAACTCATTGTGCAACTTTCTATGTCCTCTTCTATTTCTTTTAGGTCATAGTGATGCCTGTGGTGTTCAGGCTGTTCTGTAAATTTGGTAGATATCCTTTCAGTATAAATTTCACCTCATCATGCCCTACCAAATGCATGGCTACAGTTTGTAAGCATGTCATGCATTGCTGCTGTATTTTCTACTCAGATTAAATAAAACAAATGATGCAGTAATGTTTTCAAGAAGAAATTGAAATTCTGGGAAAGAGGTAATGAAAAGCTTTGTCTTTTGCAATTTCTGATCTGAATTCAGAGTGATCTGAATTTGTAAGCAACAGGGAAGCTATGAGTCTTTTCCTTTTTGAATCTCATTATCTTGCTTAGATCACTCAAAATTCCACGACTTAGCAATCACAATGCAGTCCATTCTGGTAATTATTAATTAATAATTACCAGAAGGTAAAGGTCAGTCTTATTTGGTTTCCATTGTCACTGCTATGCCTCATCAACAACAGAAACTTTTAGTACTAGGAAAGAATTCTGGCCAGCTCAGACAAGGTGTCGCATGTCAGTCTTGAGGCAACTACTTCCCTTGTGTGTGAGCCAGGATAAGCTTACAAAAACTGATAAAATTGATTATGCAGATATGTGGTAAAACAATCTATGGAAAACATAGATTTCTGCAAAACATTGGCAAGCTTCCCTCCTTCTGTGTGACAATGCAGACCTTCAAATCATTAATATCCTTAGATTATCCCACTGCTACAGTCAGCTAAGGTCAGCATTTACAGCAGCCCGGCATCAGTGGATGCTGAATTGTTGTAATAGAAGCTTTTTGTTAGATTTAATATAAGCAATGGTCAGTATTTCCCCATTTCCATTATAAGCATTGGAAAAAAAGATAAAGCAAAGTATTATGGAAGAAATTATGGGAATCCTCTTATATGTTTATGAAAAAATTATCTGCTTCTACCCTTTGGCATGTCTGGACTGTCCATAGGATGTGCTAAACCTTTGGTAGACTTAGCTTCATTCTGCAGAAATTTTTAGAAAAACAACAACAAAAAAAAGTATAAAGTATAAATATAAGTATAATATAAAGTTTAAAAAAACTTTCATGGGGAAAAAGTAGAAAAATGCCATTTCCAGACCTCAGAGCAATCCTGATTAACTACATTAGTCATTCTTTGCTAGAAAAAAAAAATAAAAGGTAACAAGTGTGGAGTGCATTGTGCCTCATTTTGCCTCATTCCCCTGTTCATGGAGAGAGTCCTTCCCATTCCCAGTGCTTGCATTGGTATTGGTATTGTTCACCCAGCCAACACACTGGCTCTCCATGAACCCACAGTGGCTAATGCTGTACCTGTAGGTGTAGCTGTATTTGGTCTGTTCCTGTAGACCTCTGGCAGTATATCAACCTGTGAAAGACTTTGATGTGCATATAAAAACATATGGACATCAAAGCATGGTATAAACCATGATATTTAAACTTGTTAAACAACCCAAACCATCGCTGCTTTGTGCCAGATTAATGGAGGCAGATCCTTCCAGTTGTTATTTGGCTGTTCTGAGTGCTTGGCTATCTCTTCCTCTCTGCTGTTTGCAGCAGGGCTGACAGCTGGGGACAGGAGTCACAGCTTCACTTATCCAAATTTGGAAGAAGACAGCAATCAGGTTCCAGCCCCCAAAGGCTTTTTATTTCCTGGCTGTTAAAATAGAAAAAGCATTCACATGCAGATAGAAGGGACAACCTTTGGAGAAAGAAAGGCAGGGCAAACTCTCCAACCTGGTTGAAAATCCAGTAACTAACTATCATTCTGCCCCACAAACACACAGAGCTCCTGCTGTGCTCTGCACAGACTCGTGATTGCCAGCCATGGTCTCACCCCTGTTCTGGGCAGAGTGCTCACACACTTGCATGCAGCCCTCCCTTATGCACTGTGTGCGTTCCTCTGGCTCTGTATAGATTCATAATGGTCAGAATATTTCTGACAGACCTGAGGCAGAATTCATTCTTTTCATGCACAGAATATAATTAAGTCCTATTTGGAAGAAAAATGTGTTTTTTTCTTTCATGGATATTTGTTTGTATACTAAATGCAATATTATGAGTTTGTTGAACTGAATTTGCTCGAGGAACTGCACTTATTTGCTTTCTTTCTTTCCTTTGCCTCTAGCTGTCTGTTCCAGAACAGGGACTCCCATTCTTCTCTGTCCACCTATTACAAAAGCACAGTCTACAGGAGAGTATTTATGCAGCAAATGGTACTGCTGCCATCTACTTGTTGAAGAAAGCATTACCATTTCCTTATTAATCAAGACCACAGCTCAGTTTATGTCCCAAATCACCTTTGTTTTCCCTGAGTCTAAATATTTAATCAGATTTTTTATCTCACTTGCGCTATGCATTCCCCGGACAATCCACCCACATGTTCTCTTTTACCCTTAGCCACAGCAGCACAAAACAAGTAGCTGCATGGACATTACAGTTTCCTATTCCTTGATGGGACTAGGAGTAACTAAAAAGATGCCAGTTTGGTCAGAAATGTTTCCTGCAGCTGTGCCATTAACAATGTGTCTCTCTCACATAGATTCTCTTGGCTTCTGTTGTTGCTGAGCTCTTACTACAGTGGAGATCTTCATTTGGCAGATGGTCCTTGCAAAATGTTTCTATATGATTTAATAATACATATAATAATAATAATAATAATAATAATAATAATAATAATAATAATAATATATTGTAAACCTATCTCCTAATTAATTTTTGCATTTTTCTTTGATAGATCTCTGAGTTTCACTGAGGTCCCTAACTGTGATTAAGAGAAAGTTTTGTTCCCATATGTCCAAATCACTGTGACTCAAAATTTAACTAAGATTGAAAGACTACATACAGGGCTGCTGCTTGCTCAGCAGGTCTCTCCAACATCTGGGCTCCCTTTGACATGAGCAGAGGGCTTTTTCTGCTGTCTGATGTGTCTTCATGGTGCTTCTGTGATTAACCTGCAATTATGAGCATTTTGCTATCTGTGCACTTGACAGAGGAATTCCAGAATGAAAAATAATTACTTCAATTAAAAACCCTTGATTTTCCAATTTTCTTTTTGCAATGATTTTTTATTTTGCTGCTTGTCTGATTCCTTTATGAAGTGAGTATTGAGGATGTGCCTAAAATATTTAAGGGGTGTGGTTTCCAAGTATCTCCTTGCTAAGCCTTTCTCTGTCTGGGGATTTGCTACATATAAAAAATAATACTAAACAGCAATGGTATCTTGGAATTAGCCTGTTTGCAGATACTTTGGTTATGGCAATGTTTGTGCAATACATCAATGTAAAGAAAAAATATGACATTTTCTTATTTACAAATGTACTCCTCTTTAGAAAAATGCCTTGATTTCTCCTATTATACTCTTTTCAAATGGCACAGAATCTGGGCTGTGTTTTAAAACACTCTTGCTGAAAGTTTTATACATTGGTGCTTCCTGCTGGCCTCCAGAAATGCCATTACAGCACCCAAAGGAATATTGTGGTCTGGAAGCCCTTCTAAAAGCCTAACGCCAGAAGGAATACATTAAATCCCAAAGAAGTAGGAATTAATGAGTGTCCTACATCTTTCTTTTTTCTCTGTCTTGTTTGTGAGCCCTTTACCACTGGGACACGAGTTCCAGCTGGTTTTTAAACCTGCTTGACTCATTCTTCCCTTGGGACAGTGTAAAGGGCTGCAAACGGAGCAGCTCTGGCTTAGTCCATGGAAGCAACGTTGTGCTTACCATGAGGCCCCTAATTCTCTCAGGGAATTATCATCTGATTAAGCACTGGAGGGGATGGTTGGTAGAAATTTAGATGGTCATGTTTCAGTAAATGCACCAATAGGCTGTGTGCATCTATTTGCTTATTAACTTGCTTGTCAAAGAAAAGAAACTGTGTAACACCAAGTGACGCTTCCAGTTGGTGCTGGTCAGAGCCTCCACAGAACTACAGCTACCCTTTACTATGAAATTCCCAAGCAGAAAATGATAAAGAAATCCAAATGATCATTTCAGAGAAGACAACTTTTTATAATGGTTTGTTTCTAAATATCTCTGCCTCACTTGTGTAGTATTAAATTAAAACCTTGCTTTCCTTTTAAGCCATCACATGAGTAAATTTATTTTTAACTGCCAGATTTAGAGATTTAATGCATCTTTCACATCTAAATTTACTGATTCAGGGTCTATTAATAGCAACTCTGGACCAGGGGTTTTTAACTGTAAATACTTTGATACATACCTTGCAGAAAGCTCCTATAATAAGATAATGATTTCATAGTAATAAGATTTATAGTTGCCATATTTATATTTTTATTTTTTTATTTTATGATGTCCAAAATTATTTCTAAATCCTAAAATGGATCTCAGTTGATTTGTAGGATGTGTGTTACAGTTAGTTTTATTAATAAGATAAAAGATTTATGTATGCCTATCTCCAACTCCAATAAGAGTTGGAGATAGGCATACATAAAAAAAATTAATATGGAAATCAGGAATACAGAAGTGAAGAGTTGAAAGAATTGGCACAATATTCCATGCTTCAGACATCTTAGTGATTCAGGAGTCTTTTCTTCATGATGGAAAAGGCTGATGTTTCTGCTCTATTAATTGGCATGTGGCTGCTTTAACTGTGAGCCCCAGAGTTCCAGCAGGAAGAGGGAGGTGAGCAGGTGGGGTCTGGGCTGGGAGGAAAAATCCACCTCAGCCAGAGAGCTGCTGCTCGATGCAGCAGCTGCCCCAGCTGAGGAAACTCTTGGCTGATTCTGATGTTTTATTTTCATCATTGTCTTGAGGTTTTTGTATGCATACTTCTGTCCAACCACAGAGGAGAGAAAACAGGAGCAGAGCTGAGAACAGGAAAGTTAATAGATTCAATCAGTACTGAATATAGGTTATTTCATTAAATCCATTGGTGCCTATGGTGTGGCACTGTACAGGTCAGTTAAATAGAGTAGTTTCAAATATTTGTTTTGTAATATAAAAATATAAGGCAGAAAGGGCATTTCTGGAGGCATGGGAAGGACTTTTCTGAGAATTGAAGTCTGGGAGGATAGAAAGGACAAAAGATTCTTTTGTATTTCTCTATTATTGTATTTCTTCCTCAGACACTTTCTGATGGAGCCCCTGAGACAGACCACAAGGCTGGAAGGGCCTCTGCAGTGACCCTACATTTCTGGGTTTGAATGCTCATTCCCAGGGTCAAGGACCAAAGAAGATGTGCAGGAACCATGGAAATTCCAAGCAGAGCAGCTACACACACTCAGAGCCACCACTGAAGGTGAGCAGATGAGTACCAGGCTGCTTAGCTTGGCAAAATGTCTCCCAGTCATGTCAGATACGTTCTCATATTCATTTCTGTTCGCAGACACGTGACAACAGCAGAGGCAGTGAGTGTGCTACAGTGCTGCTGGAAAGCTGTGAAGCCTGTAGCCTCATGTATTGTGTTTGCAGGGTGCCCCGTGGCAGGAAGGAATGATGAATCTGGCTCCATGTTCTCAGAAGACTAATTTATTATTTATGATACTATATTATATTAAAGAATATTGAACTATACTAAAGAATACAGAAAGGATAATTACAGAAGGCTAAAAAGACACTAATGAAAACTCATGACTGTTTCCAGGGCCTCGACACAGCTTGGCCCTGACTGGCCAATAAGTCAAAACAATGTACATGAAACCAATGAAAAAATCACCTGCTGGATAAACAATCTCCAACCACATTCCAAAGCAGCAAAACACAGGAGAAGCAAATGAGATAATATTGTTTTCCTTTTCCCTGAGGCTTCTCAGCTTCCCAGGAGAAAAATCCTGGGCGAAGGGATTTTTCTAGAAAATATGACTGTGACACTCATGGACAAAAGTCATCTTGGTTCTGTGGGATGGAGGGAGAGAGCAAGGGAGGCAGGGAGGATGGATGCTGCTTGTATTTTTGCCCATTCTGGAAACACTACTCCTGTTGATTTAAAAGAAGTGTTTTGACTTCTAAGTTAGGCTTTGGATGGTAATTTCTTAAATAGCAGGGACACCTGGTGGTGCTAAAGGAATTCTGCAGAGCATCCAGCTGATCTCAGGGTGCCCTCTGGGTGCAGTGGAGGGCAGGTGAGAACCTGTGCTGCAGGGCAGGAGGGAAGGGGCCAGAATGGCCAGAAGCAGTCATCAGCTCCTCGGTACTCTTTGTTTGCAAAGAGGCATGATAAGAATTTGTTATGGAAACTAATTTAAAATGTTAATTTCTAAAATTTTTAATCATTAAGAAAACTCATTATAATTTGATGACTGTACTAACTTAAGGCATGGACAAAATATAGACCTTAATCTTCCCCAGCTGCAGTGAGTGGTGCTATATGAAAAACACAATTGGTAGACAATTCTTCTGTGACCAGCCAGGATAATAATGCTGTTGTTTCAATGTCAAATCAGCATTCTTCATATTGTTTGTAATAATTTCACACATGAGGAGAAAACATGGAACAAGGTTGTACAAGTAGCTGCTGACATTTCAAGAGGATGACTGCTGGCCACACGTCTAACCCTGAGTTTGCATCCCAGGGCTTCCATGCCCCATTACTTAATGCTCTTAACACAGTCTTCAGCAGTCCTTTAAATCTCCATCTTTCCAGAGGGTTAAGGGATGTAATGTATGCACTCAATACCACGTTGCCCAAGAGTTTATAAGGTTGTTTCTAAAATCAGTCCCCTTCTCTGAATTGATTCTCTCTTGGGTGCAATGTCAGCACAAAATGTGTCTCCCGAGGCCTGAGCTGGTGTTTGGAGCAGTGGCAATAGCTTACAGCCAGCCCGTGCCTCTGCCATGGTGGCTGTGTAGCTCTGGCACACCATGTCCTCTGTGTATCATGACACGCCATGTCCTGGCTCTTGCCACCTCCCCACGTCTTCCCTTGTCCCCCATCATACAGAAATCAAAACAGCATAGAATAACCTTTCAACCCCATCACAACCCCGTCCTAAACCCCAGCAGCCAATCTCTTTATTCTCAGATGAACAGGCAGCCAAGCAGTAGAATGCCCATTCATTATCACCAGACTATTTGCCTCCCTCACTTACTTCATAATCCTCTTAATCCTATGCCTGTTGTTGGAGCTTTAGAAAACAAATTATTTAACCTCTAAAACTACTCTAATGGTTCATAAAAACTTTGGTCTTGTAAACCAAAGATTGAAGATTATACCTCTTCTCAGAGATCTTTCCCTTCAGAAAGAAAACCTTTATCTAAAATTCCCAAAGCTACTATTTTAAATTAAACTACTTTTTGACTCCTCTCTACCCTAAACTACACAAATTGCTCCCTAAGATAGCCCCCACAAAAGTTCTAAGATGACAAAAAGAGTTAGCAACAACTTCAAGCCTGCAACCAAAAGCCACCCTAGTGCCCATGGGTGGAACACAGCTACCCCACTAAAAGCCAGTCCCACAGACAAGACACCCCACTGTCAGCAGTGTCTGCACCCAACCAGCACTCAGAGCTACTCCTAAAATCAGCCAAAGCTCGCCACATGCCACACCCAACAACTCTTCCATCCCCCCATTCTTCTGGAAAGGAGTCCACTGCCAGGGACAGAGTAAACAAAGCCCACTAATATTCTGTCCAAGTACACTAAAAACAGCACCAGCAGCCAAAGGAGGTACCTGGACTCATCAGCCACCCACATGCAGCAACAGATGCCAGTACTAAACCTACCACCGAAGAAGAAGAAGAAGAAGAAGAAGAAGAAGAAGAAGAAGAAGAAGAAGAAGAAGAAGAAGAAGAAGAAGAAGAAGAAGAAGAAGAAGAAGAAGAAGAAAAAGAAGGATTGGACACAACTGCCAATTCTCCTAAAATAAAGCATGCACCCAAAAATATAATAAAATTTCCCATAATAATTTCTACTTGATCTTTCTCCAAGAGTTATGGTTACATTAAGTTGTTCATTATTATAATGCAAAAAACTCCATTTTGTAGCTGGAGAAAAACAAACGTATTAGAAACGTGTTTTATGTGGTGGATTGGCTTTTTTTTTTTTTCTTGTTTGGTCCCCTTTTTTCCTTCTGTAAGTAAAATTACAGGGCCAAAGAGTTCTGCTTTCCTCTGGGCAGAGAGGTCAGGCACGGAGGGGATCTCAGCTTGTGTAGGCACAGCCACCTGCTGGCACAGTGAGAAGGGCTGAGGGTGAACAGGAATAAATGTGATGTATGACGCAGTAAAGAGCTACAGAAAGCATCTCCCCATGGTCACAAGAGGGCAGAAGCATCCCAAGATTAGGTCTGCAGCTCCTAAGTAGCTTTGCCTTCTCTGAATTTCTTTTACATTCAAATTCATAAAATCCTCTGAATAAAAATGTAAGCACATGACTGAAAGCAATTATGACCAGCTCTATTATTAGCTCAGTCCTAAAAAAAAAAAAAAAAACCAAACCAAACAAACAAACAAAAAAACCCCCAAAAACTCTGAGATTATATTTATTATATTTTTTTATGGTCTGATGGAAAAATCAGTTTTCTTGGGATTGAGGGGCTTCAGGGACACCAGGGTCTTAATAGCATCCTTGCTTCCTCTCTCACATTTCTCTTAATATCCAGTTGCAAGTCAAGTTCTGTCACTTGAAAAAAGAGAAAATCAAGAAAATATGTTAATTTTTTCAGGTACAATAATCTTTCAAACACTATCTCCCCTTGCCCCTCTGTTTATTCATCTATTGGTTCTGATACCAAGAGGTTGTTTTTATGTATTTGACTTTAGTTACGCAAGCATCTTTGTTAATACCACCAGAATAGTAAAGCAAAGATACAAGAATTTTTGGGATTATAGCTCTATGGCATAATCTTTTTAATGCACTGATAACATCACTCCTGCAAATCTATCTACGCACAGAAATTAGCTCCAAAATTGTTTCTAATTACTTCAAAGAAGCATGACAAAACTGTTCTCTTTCCATCAAATTATATAAATCTCTGGTTTTAAAGCTTAAATCCAAATGTGAGTCTGCTCCTTCCTGCCAACAGCTCTGGATCTGACAGGCACACAACATAACCCCCTGTGCACTGGCGTGTTCTCCAGAGCCCTGCTCTGCTGGCAGATGGGTTCCAGCAGTGTGCACGAGCCCACGTGGGTAAGCAGAAACCCTGCAGGACTGGGCACAGAATCTGAGCCACTCCAAATGGTTCCAGAACATCTCAGTGAAAAAATAGACCTTTACTTTTGAAGTCTAAACAATGACGGATTTTTTTTTCCATAATGCTCAATAACTAAGCTGAAATATATATTACAAACAAAACTTGTAATAACCATTTTTAGAAACAATTTCATTTGTCATGTAATGAAAAGGACAGACAGAACCCCCAAAGAACTTAGCTGAATTCCTTCTTTAATTAATGCATGCCTACTGAATCAAATCTATCTTTTATCAGTGATATTACTTTGTTGGTGAATTGAATAATAGCAATACTAGTAATGTAGTAATATAATAATGTAAAAAAAAGCCCCATAGACAATAACACAAAGGATGAACAGAATCAGGACTAAACCCTTTTGTTTTGGTGCCATTTGGATGTTCCCCTGGTGTTAAGAGGTAGACCTTTGTACAGGCTAGACCCCTGGGTAGCCTGAGACACCAGAAAATCTGGAGATAAGTAAATAACTTATTCTTTCATCAGACTAAAGTGACTTTGAGTTCACATCTGTGTGACCTCTATTACAATTTAGAGGTGGCATGACATGAAATCTTAATTCTTTTCAAGGATTTCAAACTGTTTCATCTTTCAATGCAATAATGATGATGGTTTCTAGTAATTAATTCTTAAATTAAAATTGCAAATGCCACTAAAGCCAGAAATTCTTTTGATGACAAAAATAGAGTTCAAAAATGTTCCTGGCAAATTTGAAAATGGAATTAAAAATAAGATTAAATTAAAAGGAAGCTAGAATTCAAATTATGCTATATGAGTGGGATGAATCATCCCTATTGGTACAGGATGGGGAGCTCTGGACAAGTATAGACTTTGGTCAACCATGTCATATTACAAAAATGGGAAACATCATCCTAGGTTGCTTGCCAAGGGTAAAACTTGTAAAATACGTGAAATAATTTCTTCCAGTGTACTTCTCATTGGTAAAGATTCAGCTCAGGTACATTATTCACTTTTGAGAGTGGCCATGCAAGAAATAGACCAACAGGACCCACTTGGTTTAAGGAACTGAGGATAAAAAAGAACATTGACTCCTTGCTATCATGTGAGAAGCAGGAGAATTCAAGGAGACCAACCCTCAAAGCTGGACTTTTATGCCTGTGAAATACAAAAAAACCCAGCAACCTTAAGATTCTGATAAGAAACTGCAACACAAAAAAGGGAAGAACAGTATGATACAATAAATTAATTTTTTTTAAAAGGTGTATACATTAAGGTGATAGGAAGTAATTAAAAGAAAGGGGTATATCTGTACTTTAAAAATCACAAAATGATGGTTAGTACTTTGGAGATTAAAATTTCACTAGCTTCCCTGATGCTCAAAAAAAAGCTAAAGCTTCTGAGAAAACTCAATAATTCCTGTGGCCAGCCAGCTGATTATGAACTCAGCCCCAAAGGAGTGCTGTTTCAGAGAGTTCTTCCTGCTTACCACACCAGTCACATAAAATAGTTCAAGCTTATGTAGGATAAGTGGGTCTAATAACATTGTTATTTGCAATTAAGCTCATTTTATGAGCTATGCTTCTAGAAAATTCCAGCTCATGTCTTATTTCTGAAGAGTTTTATCCTGCTCTTCTCTGAGAAGCTTTACTTATGCTAAATAAGGCCAAGGAAAGGCTTAGGTGATCTATAATTCTCATTGCTCTTTGTTTTCTATATTCCTAAAGCTACCTTTAGTTAAAATTCACTACATATAAGATTGAAGAGGATTGATGAGGTACATGTGCTCTATAAAATGACATAATAATGTTCTCTAAATGCTGAAGAGATGGCTGCTAGGAGTTGTGGTGGTTTGACCTTGCCTGTCTGCCAGATGCCACCAAGCACTCTACCTCAGTGAGATGGAGGAGAAGCTATGATGAACGGCCTTGAGAGCTGAGACAGAGACAGAGAGATTGCTTAGCAATTACTGGAATGGGCAAAAGAGTCTTGATTGAGAAGGATTATATCAATTTATTGCTATTTAAAAATATATTAAGGTAGTGAGAGGAAAAGACAAAATTAAAGTCCCCTTAGTGTGCCCCTTCCCACTTGTTCTTCCCAGGTCAAGCTCGGTGCTGGCTCTGCTGGCTCTCCCCTGAGCTGCACAGGGGGCAAGAATTGGGTAAGTGATCAGTTCATAACCTTTCATCTCAGCTGCCCTGCAATCCTCACTTTGTTTCCCTGCTCCATTTCAGGGCTCTTCCCACAGGTACAGTCCTGGCTGGGTCCCTCCCAATTCTCCAGGAACAGCCTGCTCCACTGTGGGCTTTGAACAACATGAGGAATGTGTGATTAAATTGTCAGGAAGATAAGCATTAGCCATCCATGTGGTGAGGCCAGTGAAACAGAAGGATTTCATGGGAAGGATATGGAATTTTAATTACAGAACAAGTTTAGTACAGAGTGAAAAACCTCCTATCAAAATTATTGTATTGCAGAGTAGGGGTAGAAGAGAGAGTCCTTTCAAACCCCTCCTAATTCTGTGATCTTGTCAGGTTGAAAGAACTAGTTAGTAGATGCCACATAAGGTAAATTTGCTCTAGAGGCAAACCCATGATCCTTGACTTTAGTTGACTGATATTTGCATATTTAGTATTTTGTTCTAATTTCTTTGCGTTTCTTTTTTTTGCCCCTTCTTTCTTACTTTAAGCTAGGCTTTTGCCCTTGTGCAGTCTTTTACTTGTAGGCTATTATCTATTTGTCTCTCTGGAAGTTTGGAAGTTTTATAGAGCTGTTCATGTCTATTACCATTCTAGTTTAGTTTTTACTGCATGAAATTTAGAGAAGTAGCTGTTCCTATCAGACTTCATAAAGTGGCTTTCTTTTGCTTTCTGGCTAAAAAATTCTGCTTTGGGGTCTGCCCTTTAAAATGCAGAACATATTCATTTATGTTCAGTTTGTGCCATCAGCATGGCTCTTGTTAACAAGCAGACTGTTTCTGAGAGTGGATATTTTCTGGTTATTGCATTTTTCCTCAGGTGCAGACATCATACAGTCAAATATTGGGTTCTGACCTCTTTCTTTTAGTCTGTCTTCACTGGCAGTTAATGAGCTTGAATATTGCATTAAAGGCTTGATGACAACTCCCCAGAGAAGAATAATCTGTGGATGGTGTAATGGCAAGTAAATATTTAACTCTGCTCCCAAGACGCTCAGGCTGTCAGCTCTGTGAAGCATTGAAGGCGTTTTGCTCTCAGTGCAGTGCTGTGGTGTCAGCAGGGGATTGTTACTGATGCCCATGTTCTGGGGTGCCTCTGTGGGATCCCACACAAACCACCAAGAGGGCACATACCCCACACCACTAGCCACTACCTCTTTCCTTACCCTAGCACCTCTAGGTGCACAGGAAAAAAGTGGGAGGGGGGTGCAGCAGAGAGCCAGGAGTGCTGAGTGTGGTGTGGAAGTGCCAGCCTGGCAGCCCATGCACAGCCTGTGTGAGCCTTGGTGGGTGCAGCAGTGCCCCAGCCCCTCCTAGGGTCTACAGGCACTCTGGTTATACAAGTGAACCAAATATTACAAGGTCTCTCCCTAACTATATTTATCTGAGCATTACATTCACATTAGAAAGAATATCCAAGGCAATTAATTCTACTGCAGTGCTGAATTAGAGTCACTAAATTCCTCAAGGCCAGGAAATTTAGATAAAATATAAACTTCTGAAACACAGACAATTTTACCTCTCATTTCCTGCCCTTTTCATAAACACTCATAAAGGTTTCCCAATACATGATGATGTAATCAAGATAATTTACTTTGGAAAACACTCTGGGTTTTAGAAAGCAAATATTATCATGCTGAAGTTGCACAGGGTAAAACCACAGCTGCTGTATTGGGGTAGAAGATTAATTTGGAACATCTGTAATAAACTAATGACCCCCCCTCAAGCCATGAAGAGAAGGTAGTGCACTTTCCATTTGTGTTAGTATTAGGGAATGAAACCACATTACTGGGAGGGAAGGGAGGAAGATATTCTGGAAAATTGTCCTGGCTCTCTGGCTTTAGGCAGATTGAGAATATCTTTCCTGTCTCAGTTTTAATAATGACCAAACTTTTGGTGTTTGAAAATCTAAAGGCATCTGCCACTTGTTTTTTTCTTTTAGGGGAAGCAGAATGTAACAGAATTTGGCCTATAAAAGATGAGGTATTCCTAGTCTTTAGGCACACCTGCTAGTCCAAGCTTGCTAGGACTGGTGTGTGCAGAAGTACAAGCAAATCAGCATTAAAAATTTTTAGCATATTGGCAGAACCCAACACTGACTTTTGAAAGGCTGCCTAAGACACAAGAATCTGTAGCCATCTGAGAGACAGCTGCTTTAAATCCTGCTACTAATAACCTGCTAGGGCATACTGAGCAGCCTCCAGCTGGATTAATACCACTGGAGGAAGAGGAAGAGTTGAGTTGCTGGGCTGTTTTGGCTTCACTGGGAACACCCAGAGCAAACGCCAGCAATGAGGGCAAGAATGGTGCACGGTGTTGTGAGACTGAGCTTTTGATGGTGCAGAAAACACTTTCTCTACTATTCTCATGCAAAAATAATAAATTTAATCTGATCACATACTGACTACACAGTGAATATTTAGTCATGCTATATATGACAAAAATATACACTCATGCCAATTTTCTTATGTCCACTGCTTTTTCTTCTGGATTAAGTGATTCCACTTAGGACTCAGTAAAGAAGCTACAATAACTACCATTTAAAATTGCAGTTTGTAGGATACTTGAGGGAATGGAGCACAAGATATACTGTCATCTGACACAGCATAAAAGTATTTTATTTGGATGCATAAATGCCTTTAATACTCAGAATTACAATGTTAGATGATGTGACTATAGTCCCTTAATGAGCACTTTGAGGAAAGACAGCAAATGGAACAGGCTCTGACATCCAGTGTACACCTACACAGCTGCTCTACCACATGACATTTCTAAATGGGCTTCCCTACAACAGTATGTGACAAGTGATAAAAGCTGGTTTGTTAAAACTGACAGTACCTCAAGTCTGTATCTCCAGGACACTTTTCTTTAAAAGGCTCCCAACGTTAGGTCTTCTTGAAAAGAACTACTTTAAAAATTGCACTGGCACATTGAAGTCCCCTTGTTTATCATGCCCTATTTTCTAGAAGAAATCAAGGATGTAAAGATATTTTCCTGAGGCACCCAAAATCAGACCCGAATTCTTCAAAGGTGGATGCACAAAATCATTTCTCACCTTCCTAAGAAGCACGTAAACCAATAAATATTATATATATATATATATATATATATATATGTGTGTGTGTGTGTGTGTGTGTGTGTGTGTAGCATATCATAGTAATGTTATATTTTATATAATATACTATCTACAGACACATATTCTTGTTCTTACATTTTGAAAACCATGGATTTAATTTAATTTGCTTTTTCCAGTATAGCTGATTTGGGGGTCTGTATGTCAAAACTGTAATTTTTACATGTGTGACTTTACATGAAGTGCATACAATATCCATTGAATGAATGACTGCCCCCTTCTACCTTTCAAAATACCAACATCCCAGTCACTTTAAAAATGTGTTGGTGATAATCTGTTCTTCAAAGACTCTAAGAACAATAATATCCCGATTTCTGCCTGAAATAGGCGTGTGTAATCATCTACAGTAATACTTGGTCAAGCCATTTAAGGAATGCCTGAGACCCACTGCCCTGAGGCCCTAGTGTCTTGCTCTGAGAGGCTGTCCCATAAAATGTAGCAGCATTCCTTAGTATTACCACAGAAATCATGGCCTGCAAGGCTATGTTCTTGCCATCTGAACATGGTCAAGCACCCCTTTGTGCTCTCCATCTCTCTGTGTTGAGTTCTTTTTACACAGAATTATGGGGTGGTTTGAGTTGGAAGGGATCTTAAAGTTTATCTATCTCCAGCCCCCTTTCCATGGGCAGGGACACTTTCACTAGAATAGATTGTTCAAAGCCCCATGTAACCTGGCCTTGAACACTCCCAGGGAAGGGCATCCACAGTTTCTCTGGGCAACCTGTTCCAGTGCCTCACCACCTTCACAGTAAAGAATTTTTCATAGCTAACCTATATCTAACCTATTTCATATATCATGTTCAAGAGGAAGAGTAGAGAATAACTACACTAAATAATCTAGCTTAGTATTTAGGAGACACTTTAAAAAGACAGGAAAGGATAATCTTGGATAAAGAATTATCTGATGCTATCCTATGCCCAACACTTACACCTTTAAAACCCTGCATAATTTATACAAATGCTTCAATGTCTGCCTTAGCTGTGGGCAGATTCCCTGAATCTCTCATTCTGGAAGGTGAAGACCCACCTTCATTTCGACAGCACGTGCATGTCTGCCCAGTTGCTGTAGAGGCTCACAATCCAGACATTTCTGTGGCCATCTCTTTCAGTGACACAGCTTGAGCTCATAATTTTCTCAGCCCATGCTGCCAGATAAAATACTGTATGAAACAGCAGTAAGCCTTTTCTTCCCTGAAAGCCACCTAAAATACTCATCCTTCCTCTGCTGTCCAAGTGAGCACATACTATGCCTATCCTTGGAGAGCTTCCTGATCATCATGACTGGTTTACTGGGGACCTGACTGTTCCTTCTAGTTCTCATGCAGTCCCTGCACTGCCCTTTAGAGACCAAGTGATGAAGAGTGCATTCAGTATTTAGTAGCTATAGCACCAACTAAGGGGGACAGAGATATATTCCCTAGTTTCTACATCAGTAAATAGTTAAATTTAGGTACTTGACTATTCAGCCTCACAGCCCCTAAAATGTCACAATAAATACCTGACAGACTCTGGGAAATGTGTCCAAAGTTACAGCAAGAAGAAGAAGAATTGATCTATATCTTTTCTTTTAATAAATAATCTGCAAACACGCTCTGACTTCTGCAAAAATGTTTCCTGTGTTTAAGGCAAATTACATGGGTAGCATGAATGAACAGGCTGTGTCAAACCCTTGGATATAAATGAACATGCCTAAACATGTAAGATCTAAACAATTGTTGCAAAAGGGTTTGTGAAAATAGGATGAGCTCACAGTTACAACCCACCCTAGAAGAGGGTAATCCAGGTTCTTAATAGATCCATTGGGGTGGATTAGAGTGAAATAACTCTCAATGACCCATGTTTGTAAATATACATGTGTAGGGTTTATTGTAGTGGAGTACTACACCCAGGCTGGGGCTGCCCAGTGCAAGACAGATGTGAACACAATGGAACAGAGCAAAATCAGCAGAAGGTTTGTAGGATAATTGAGGGAATGGAGCACAAGATATATGAAAATAGACTGTGAGATCTGGAGTTGCTCAGCCTGGAGAAGGTGAAGGGATCTTACTGCTGTCTACAACTCCTCATGGAAAAACACTGTCTTTCTATTACAAACCACACCGTCTTACTTTATGGAAGACTTTTTGAAAAGGAATGAAAAGCATTTTTCATTGTACAAGAGATAAGCAATGGAATTTTTTTTTACCAACCTGATCCTAACGTTGCTAACTTTTCAATAAAGCAAGGGAAGTTTTCTTAATATTAGAACAAATAATAAACCTTGGAGTAAGACACTTGCCACAGCAAAATAATTTCTGTCTCTCTTGAAGTATCTTTATGCTCATTCAGATTCTGACTTCCTTCATAGGTGATTTCTTTCATTATATAGTCATTGTATCTGGTTTTATTAGATTATAGTTTATTTGACTTGATGGGTATTACGTATGGGTCTACAAAAGACGGATCAGTTTGGACAGGTGACATGGCTTGGAGCTCAGCCAAAACCATTGATACTTCTGTGAGATGTTCACTTTGAATGGGATGTGCCATTCCCCTTACCAAGGGGCTGCATGCATTAACAAATACAGGGTGTATTGCCAGTAGGTAACCAAACATGCTTTTCTCAGATTCTGAACTATGAAGACTCAAAGTGTCTTCCTTTGGTTTAGGTTTACTGACAAGTAGAGTATATAGCATCTATTATCAATTATAGTACTGTGTGTCTCTTTTTGGTTATTAATTTTTTTAGTGTTGTTTCTCACCCATGTCACTGTGCCATGTTTGTTTGTGAGCTCTTTAGGAGAAGCTTTCACTTTCTTGGTGCTGTACAGGCTCAGAAAATCTGCTCTCTTTTTCAGTACAAACTTTTTTTCCATTATTTAGAAAGCTAAAGCAAAAAAGTTTTAGGGCGTCACTTGTAAGTCCATCCTTGATGTACAATGTGCCATTCCTTGTTTTTAAGAGTGCAGGAAAATGCAAAGAGGTCAAGAAAAGCCTGTGAGGTCTAGAGAGTGTAAACTGTGTAGAGATACTGAAACATTTGTTGTTGAGCTACAGGAAAGAGGAAAAATAAAGGAAAAATGAGAGCAGTCTTTATATCTCTGAATGTTTGCTATGAAAAGGAAGGCAATAAATTATGCTTCATTTCAGCTGAGGATGAGAGCAAACCAATCACTTTAAAGAGAGAAAAGAAAAACTTAAATTTAGGTGTAAGGAAAGGCTTTCTACCAATTAAAGTAGTTAGCACTGAAATATGTCCCTGGGGAGTTTGCAGATCTCCATCATGTCTTCATCTCAGGACTTTTTAAAAATCCATCTCAGGAGAACATTGAATTCTGTCCGAATGTGAGAAAATTAACAGAATGGTCTCTTCAGGTCCTATTTAATCTTCTGTGTCTCTAATAGCTCCATCAGCTCCATCAGTACAACTTTTGTTCCCCACAGAATATGTTTCTGGGACAATTTTTGCACTGCATTTTTTGCAGCCATCGCAGATGGAGCAGGCTCAAATGCTTGCTAGGAGCAAGCATTTCCTATAGCTTTCCTTGTGAAGTGCAAAAACTTATTTAGTGATACTTGTGAATGTTTTGCATCTCAGACAAGGGAAGGATTTTAAGAACAGTCTTTTCAAGTAGTCTGTTTAAACTGTATAACTAATAGACCAAGAGACCAAGTTGAAAGTAGATTGTCAAAAATAGGATGGGAAATCAGACAAAAGCCTGAGGGGGGACTGCATCCTGCAGGCCAGCCCTCTGTCTGTTAGGTCTGTTGTGTTTTGTTTCTTCTTCATTATATGGTTGTTTGGGTCCAAGCTGTGTAATTCTAAAATAGAGCCTCTTCTTCTCCCAGAAAGCAGAAGAACCTGGGACACCTTAGAACCATCAAAGAGCAGCTCCCTTCTGAATATAAGAGCTCTGAGATGTGAGCATGTGAGATGACATTGGATCACAGTCTCTGGAGCTGACTGCTTGCTCAGTAAACTCACTTTCTCTGTATACCTCAAATGTTACCTGCTGTAACAATGATTGACATTAATCTTGGTGGCAGTTCTGTGTTATTCCTGCTGCAACTAGAGCAGACAGCATTGTTTGTAGATATTTTTCTAGACTGGGTTTATCACTGGACTTCTCAACTACTGGTGGGTACATACTCTTGACAGCAGCATGTGAACTATGAAGAGCCAAGGCCTTTTCTGCTTTCTGTACCACCACACTGGCAAGGAAATTGGGGTAGGATGTGAAGCTGGGAGGAGACACAGCTGGGGTGAGTGAGCCAAACTGACCAAAGGGATATTCCAGACCATGAGGTATCATGCACAGAATATAAAGTGGGGGGAGGAAGGAGAAAGGGGAAGACGTTTAGGGTGATGGATTTCATCTTCCCAAGTAACCATTACCTGAGATGAGGCTCTGCTCTCCTGGAGATGGCTGAACACCTGCCTGCCTGTGGAAAGCAGGGAAATAATTACCTGTTTTGCTTTTGCTTGTGTGTGTGGCTTTTGTTTTCCCTATTAAACTGTCTTTATCTCAGCCCACAAGATTTCCAGCTTTTATCCTTCTGATTCTTTTCCTGGTCCTGCTGGTGCGGGAGTGAGCAAGCAGCTGCCTGGGGCTTAACACCTCAACAAAATATTTGCAATGACTCCACTGGGACCCTTCTGCCAAAACCAATCAAAGAGTCAATTAGGACTTCTGCCAAAACCAGTCCAAGTCTAATTGTTTATGGCAAATTTTGTATATTAATAAAGTAAAACACAATGACAACCAAGAAAAGAGAATAAGTTAATATTGTTATAAAGCAAAAAGCTCAGACATATGCCACCAGAAGAGTTTGCATCCTTTGAAGATGTTGCTCTCTATAGGATCATAGAACAGTTTGGGTTGGGTTGGAAGAGACCTTGTAAGATCATTTGCTTCCAACCCCTCTGCCGGCAGGGATGCCTTCCACTAGACCAGGTTGCTTAAAGCTCCATCCAATCTGGCCTTGAACATTTTCTGGGATGGAACCTCTTAAACTTCTATGGGAACCTGTTCCAGTACCTCATCAGGCACTGATGATCACCAGCTTATTTGTGAAGAATTTCTGTCTCACAAGATCTAATAATGCCTGATGCAGTAGCTCACAGGGACTTCAAAGGTGCAAGAGTGCCATAGCTCTGGCAAGTGGAAGAAGGAAAAGGGAACAATTTTCCCATTTCAAAACCTTTGCTTTCATGTTCCCAAAATAATACATCAATATCTCAATATCTATAATTCCTCTGAATTTTTTTTGCCTTTCTTCATCTGGCATTAATACAGTTGCAATGAATTCTTCTTGGGAAGACAAAAACATTACCTCAGAATCTATCTGAAAGAAGACAGACCCTTTTCTACCAATCTTGCAATGTCAGCTTCTGAAGAAGGTGCAAACCAGGGAAGGTGAACAGCAGTGTCTCTTTGTCCTGACCAGACAGAGAGAAGGGACATGAGACATTCACATGGATTCTGCAACTGGCAGCAACTGGAAAAGTGTGAACTTGGTCAGTTCTCTTTGGTCAGTGCCTTTAGAAAAATTTGGCTTTTCCAGATTCATCCCTGTCCTGTTTTAAGGAGGATTCTTGTTGCTCCACTCCAGGAAAGCATTATTTGTTTTGCTGTCTGTTCAGCATTCATTACTTTACTTCCAAGAGAAGGGAGGAAACAACAAACCAATTTCTTCCATTCATTTTCCACTGATTTTAGCCCTAGGGTCAGCTTTGGCATTCAGGGAGCAATATGCTTTGTGACCTAAAATACTGGGGACAGCAAACAAAGTGTAATCCTTGCTGATCATATTAGTAGCTTTCTTTTTCAACAAGGAAGACTATTAGCTTTGCTTACATAACTGTGAATTCCATCATGGAATCCTGCACTTCTCTATCGTCTCCCTTTAATGACTGCATGGTCTTTTAATTAAAGTTAATGAAGCTGGGCATGACAAGCATTGGCAAGTGGGAGGAAGGAAAAAAACCTGATGTCTTCTCTTGTAAGCAAGTTATTTTGTATTATTTACATACAACACCACTGAAGTGTCTCACTTGTAAAAAGCGGTGGGAGGTATTGATGTGTCAGGAACAGCTATTGGTTCTCCAATAAACTGAGGCATTTGTCACAGTGATATTTGCACATGAGATTGCCTCACTTCTGTTTGTATAATTTCATTTTTAACAAAGAAAAAAAAGTTTCGGTTGTTTCTGAAATCATTACAATTCACAGACCATGGCATCATCTCCACAGATGCAGCACTAGCAGTGACAGAGAAAATTTCTCTTCCTGCCTTTCACTGCTGCCAAGCACCTTCTGTCTGCCAATGGAAGCCTCTGCACATGGGTGCCTGGTTGTTATTTTCCTTTGTGTAGAATGTCTGAGGAAGGAAGGCTGAACAATACCTTAATCATGACAAGTCAGAAGAGGATCAGCATCTGAAAATAGCTGCCACCCAACCCAGAACAATTATTGCTCCTAAATCAGACAGATTTTGCCTTCAGATGGGAAGAACATACTAACCTGTCTCTATCTGCAGATGTTAATCAGAGCTGGATCTTTCCACTGCATTTGCCACTCAGTACCAGACGCACTGATGCTCTCTGTGATGTGGGAAAGTTCCTGATGAGGACTGGACTGGGGTCCCTACATTTGTCTCACAAAGCTCTAAAATTTTCTGCTGTATCCAGGGAATATGGGGCTGCCTTACATTTTGGGAGGGGGAAAACTGCTGGACAAGGTAGGGAAAAGGTAGATAATGCACAGGGGAAAAACATTCTTATGTATTTTCACAGGCTCAAGTTCAAGAATAGCTTCTTGGAAACTAATAGCTTAAGGAATATTGTCTCAAATAAGTGTGATATACATAATAGCATGCTGGACATTGTCCTACAGAGTGATTAATGAGATGATCCTGTCTTCTAGCTTTCAGTGTTACTGTCTTTGTGAAATATTTCAAGATATGTAGAAGAAAAAAACTATGTAGATGCGCTAGAAATGAAAATAATGTTTCACAATATTTAAAACAAAAGTTATTTTAAGACACTTCATGAAAGACATCAGTAGTTAATTTGGCTCCCTAGGTATCTTCTTCTCACCATATGTTTAATTCTTGTTTGCATTATGCCATCTAAAGCTAAAAGAAGCTGAATCTTTGATGTAATATTTTTGTCCTTCAGTGTTTGGAGAACTGAAATCTCATTATTTTTTCCCAATTGTATTTTCTAATGTGGAAGTCCCAGAACCTGTAAATAATTTTCACTCCTTTTGAAGTTTCTTTATCAGCTTCACTTCAGCAAAATTCAAACAGAGATCAGAAGCAAGATGAATCTTCTTGTGATACCCTATGACTGTAAGGTAACACGCTGGAATGTTTCAAATGTGATACAAATGTTTCAATGGCTCCAAACAAAGTTCAATGTCACTATGTTCACATTTCATTCATTATGTTACCTCCTCACATTTAAAAGCTCCTTGCATCTTTTTAAGAAGTGAACTCAATTTCACAAGTGCTGACACATTAAACACATATTACATTGCTCTGAAAGATGTCTTCATTAGCTTTGCATCACTGGTGAGCAAAATTAAATGGCTGATGATGACCCAAATTCAGCTCAGTTTGAATACCATGGAAAAACCCCACACCGTATCAGAAATCTGCCAGGTGACAGAAACACTGAAATTCAATTTGAGAATTTCATGAGCATAGTGCCCCAGGAAAAGAAGGGGGGGAACTACAGATCTTTATGCAATGAACACGGAGCTTTTCCCTATCCTCTCACCTCAATTCTTATTAAAAAAACCAACCAAACTGTCAGAAGGCAATCACACCCAATTTAGTAAGTTTTAAGATTTCACTTCCTGATGGAATTACAACTCTGTACTATACCTTCTACCATTTATGATTGAAAGTGCCTGTTTGTGTTTTTTTATTTTGCAGGGGAGGTGAGGTACCAGGGATTTGAATGGCAGCCCAGCTCTTCCAGGAGATATCCCTGAAGATGAAGGCCTCTTTAGCAAGGAGAAAGAACTGGCCAGGGCTGGTAAATAATAATTCTTCCCCATTCAAGGCAGAGGACTGATGTAAATAGTTTCTTAAAGTCCTGTGCAGTGCTGTCTTCTTCTGGATATTTGATTATCCTAAAAAAAGTCTATACATGTTTACAGTTTTGCAGGCGCATCCCTTTTGCAAATTCTCTTGAGAACTCCAATGGGGACCATAAAATTCTCCTTCTAAAGGCCATATGTCCTTTTTCCTTAATTAGCATCTTGGTAATTATGTCATGGAATATGATTCTTAAATGTATGTTGACATTTCTTACTCAGAATGGAATTCACATTATGGTTGATGAATATATTTTTTCAATGAGTCCAGAATGTGTCAATGTCAAGAAATCAAATATGCTGTGACAGGAAACACACTGCAGAGCTCATTGCTTGCCTTGAACAGATTGGATGACTAAGGACAGATGAAAAGCCTGTTTGAATGGAGTAAAAAAGTAGTGTTTATTTCCACTAGGAATGTTTTATACTGTTAAAACCTTTTTTATAGACATTTAACTCAACGACAAACAGAACTGGTAGAGACAGATTTTCCTTCAGGGTTAGAGGAGGCTACTGCAGGCAAAATCCACCCTGAACTGGGAATTCTAGCCTTGCTGGCAGCAATCTTTTATTCATTCCTTTGTACCAGCTAATGTAAATTTGGGGTGGGAATGAATGTTTTCAAAAGCCAAGACATTTCTCAAGTTTTTAATAATGTATAAGTATGAAGCATTTTCTGTTTTGCCTTCATCTCAAAATAGTTCTCTTAAATTAGTGCCAATTTCCAGATCCATTATGAATCTTTCTGTCATGTAACATGAAATAAAATTATTTGAAGCCATTACCTGAACATGCAATCTCTAAGACAAATGGTTCTGCAGCAAAAATACCTAGAAGACTGTAATTGAGAAGGAAGGCTATATAAGACATACCTTACTCTTATCGACCCACGACTGCCATGAGGGGTCAGCCCCAGGGCTGCAAGAGATGCTTTGATATCTGTCTGTAATAAATGTGTGTCTCCACTGAGGGGAGGTAACTTCCTACTGGTTACTTTCCCACCTCTCTGACACCTTTTCTCTCCCAACTTCTTTCTAGTTGGGAGTGCCTGGTGCAGGCCAGGCTGCAAACACACACAGCAGCCCCAGCCTTCCCATGGAAGAGCCACCCCATGGCTCAGGTCTGGGCCAGGCAGATTCACCTAGATTGAGGAGGCAGATTTTGCTTTTGCTGCCCCTTCTGTTGCATTTTCAGCTCTCATAAATACGAAAAAACAATTACAAATTTTTCAAGACTTGGAGCACCCAAGGAGCTGGCTGGGGCTCTCTGGATAGTGCTGACCCCCAACAGGGAGGAGTGCCCATCCTGCCCTTGGTGGAGACTGGGAGCGAAGTAGAAGGCAATGCTGTTCCCTGTATCTATGCTGGTCCCTGTATCTGTGCTCAAGTACTTCTCTGTTTGTCCCCTGTACCACAGCAATTTGGATTGTCTGCTGTTAAAGCTGCAGTGCCAGCAGTACAAGGAGAGGTTTCTTGAACTTCAGAAGCCTTCTTGCCTGTTAGAATTAAATTCTACATGAAGATAAAGGCCTGAGGTTTTAGGAATTTGAGCACTATTATGACTCATCTATGTGCTACTGCTTTTAGAAGAGTTTTAAGTCTAAATCTCTTTTGTGAGGAATATTTTGCCCACAACTCTTTTGAAAGTAGTACCTGACTATTACTATTGTTGTGTGAGCAGCTGTGAGGATTCAGGAGTCACACAGAAAGTTACAAACTTAATTTGTCTCTGAATTACTTTGCACTAATTAGTTTTATTATGTTATGTGTGAGTGAGCCCTTCAGTATGTAACAGCTGCTGATAGTGGAATTTTATAGCAATCAAAAGGGATGTAATCCACACCAAATTTGCAGGCAGTGTTCCCATCTTGTGATTACTGTGATATATCAGAAGGTCAGCAGGGATGATGCAACTTTGACTTACAAAGATATTTTTGCTTGTCAAGCCGTAGAAATTGGTAGGTATAGATCTGACCTCCAGGCTCCCAGTGCTGATACAGCCAGACCCATTTCCAACCATGGAGGAAGAAAAATTAAAGGAAAAACCCGAGTCACATCCTGACCATTTTGTGATGACGTAAATAGGATGACATAGAAGTTAAAAAGATTACAGTGTAAAAAATGAAATTTTGTTATTGTAATTTCATTTACCACTGTAAAGGAGGAGAAAGTATGAGCTCACATGCACTAGGTGTGGATATCTGGCTGGACAGATAGTATTGCAGTTCCTGTCTTCTCCTGCAGTCATTTCTGTTCTTCTTTGCCCAGCACTACCTAACATAAAAGCCAACTGTCCTGTCAATTCTTTATCAGACTGCTTTGCTTGCACTGGGGTGCCTGGAACACTGGGTACATGTCATTATGATATTTTATGAAAAATCCTTTGCTAGGATTTTCTCCTCCTGAAGAGCTGAGGGCCTCAGGAAAGAAATGTAAACAATTACTATCTGCTGCTGTGGAATGCAACAGGTGCATCTGTGACTGGTGCATGTTGGTTGTTTCTGAGAGCCAACCACAGATGCAGCTGCATCGGCCTCTGAGAGTCACAAGATTTTGTTGTGCATTCTATTCTTGTTCTTTCAAGCCTTCTGATGATCTTTTCTCTCTGTTCTTTTAGTATAGTTTTTATGTAGTATTTTAGTATAATATATATCATAAGATAATAAACCAGCCTTCTGAGAAAAAGGGAGTCAAACCTCATGTCTCCAGAGATGGGGAGTCCTCAACAGGTACAGGCAGAGTCCTCCAAGTTCTTTCTCTCTTCTGCAGTGACTTACATGTCCTCCTACAGAGACATCCAAAGTGGTTTGAGGAGCAGATCTGCTTCCCAATGCCAGACTTTTGTAGAGGATATGCACCCAGGGAATCAGGACCTGCTTGGTTCATCTTGGGGTTGGTTGGCATCTAAGTCATACAACTAAAGTTTCCCTCTTCTGGGTTTATCCCCTTAAACAGTGAGCCCCTTCCAATATATTCTAAAGAGGAATCATACTTGCCCACCTTTGTGGAAGAAAAGATGTGGCTATGTTCATGCAGGAGGGGATGCTGGACCTGGAGCAGGCATCAGTTTGCAATATGGACTCAAGCACTTGTGCTTTGTAAAGGAGTATGTAAGCACACATCTGATTTTACTTGTTATTAATGAGCAGTTCAAACCACCTCCATTCCCAGTTTGACGGTGAGTCCCTGAGTAACTGTCCCAGTACTGCCCAGGGGAAGCAAGATGGGGCATTTGCATTCCATTAAGTGAAATTGGCTGCTTGAAATTTAAGGGCTGTACTGTGTTAATTTGCTGGTGTCAATGTTTTCTGTTGAAAGACCAAATACAAACAAAAATGGAGGGAGGGAGGGAGGGAGGGAAGGAAGGAAGGAAGGAAGGAAGGAAGGAAGGAAGGAAGGAAGGAAGGAAGGAAGGAAGGCTGGCTCTGAGTGAATTCCCTTTTCGTGATTCAGTCCAGCCAGACTTCATGTGCAAAATTCAGCATCCTTTGTCTCCTTTGTGATACACTGAGCAGCAAGAGTCCACCAGAGAGAATGAACCTGTCTTAAGAATGGATACCACATGTCACTGTGGCTGATTCTTCATTAAGGGAATTAATTACCTTGTGTAATTGCAACCTGCTGCAATGAGGCAACAGTAGGTTTAAAATGGGACTCAGAGGAAATAGCTTAAAAGTATACTAAAATGCAGCAAGAAGCCAATATTATCTTCTCTCCTTAAAATGGGAACTTAGTCTCCCTTTGCATAGATGAAAGATTTAAATGTGATATCAGGATGCAAAGCTAAAAATTGGTACTGCATTGCCTAGGGTATCTAAATACAACATATGGTAAGTGGGGCTGTAGAGATACAAACTCATTTAAAATCCTTTTTGGCAGCAAGACTCAATTGTCATATTTTGTTAGGTCTGTTTTGTGAAGCAAAGGCAGAGCTTCTGTGCACATGCAGTGCAAGAAAGGATTTCCTACTATGCCCCAGGAAAAATGACAAACCAAACTATTCTCTAATTGAGTTGTGTTCCACTGTACTGAAAAATGTGGCCTTTTTAGCAAACAGCTTTAAATCTAATTAAAGAGCATCTTTGCTTGTTTTTAAGAATAATGTTATACAATCATGTCTTCATTTTTAGCTGGGTGCTACAATGTCTGTCCACAGAAATAGCAAATTGTGACATAATCTTTTTAAGTGGTCTAGATATTTTGATGATAAAACTGGACACAAGGTGGGCAGGACAGCTGGCAGATCTCATTCAAGCTCTGCATTATCACTACTGAAAGACAGAAGCACATTCCAAACATTTGTTTTACAGAAGAACTTACAGAGCTATGATAAAGCAATTTATATCCAAAATTTATATCCACACACATTTATATCCCACAAAAATGTATTTTGGGGGAAGATGAAGAAACAAACCTTTGTATTTTGTACTATCATAGTTAAAGGCTTGAAAAGTGGTGGCAAATGGAGTTACATCCAGCTGGTGGCTGGTCACCAGTGATGTTCCCCAGGGCTCAGTGTTGGGGCCAGTCCTGTTAACAATCTTTATTGATGATCTGATGAGGGGGTTGATGGCACCCTCAGTCAGTTTGCAGATGACACCAAGCCAGGTGGGATCTACTGGCGAGTGGTTAAATTCTTCAGATGGGTCTGGGCAGGCTGGATTGATGGGCTGAGGCCAATTGTATGAGGTTCAGTACGACCAAGTGCTGGGTCCTGCCCTTGGGCCACAAACAACCTCCTGCTAGGCTGGGGACAGAGTGTCTGCAAAACTGCACCGTGGAAAAGGACCTGGGGGTGCTGGTCAACAGCTGCTGAACATGAGCCAGCTGTGCCCAGGTGGCCAAGAAGGCCAATGGCATCCTGGCCTGTGTCAGCAATAGTGTGGCCAGCAGGACCAGGACAGTGATTGTCCCCCTGTACCCAGCACTGGTGAGGCCACCCTTCAAATTCAGTGGAGTGAGTCTGGAGAAGGGCCACAGAGCTGGAAAAGGGTCTGGAGCTCCTAATGAGGAGCAGCTGAGGGAGCTGGGCTTGTTTTCCTGGAGAAAAGGAGGCTCAGGGAGGACCTCATTGTACGCTACAACTGCCTGAAAGGAGGTTTTAATGGGCTGAGGGTCAGTCTCTTCTCCCAAGTAACAAGACAAGAGGAAATGGCCTCATGCTGCAATACAGAGGTTTTGATTGCATATTAGGAAAATTTTTTTCACTGAAAGGGTGGTCAGGCAGTGGAACAGTCTGCCCAGGGAATTGGTGAAATCACCATCCCTGGAATCAAAAGGCATCTGGATGTGGCACAAGGAGACATGATTTAGTGGTGAACAGGGCAATGTCAGGTTAACAACTGGAGCTGATGTTCTTAGAAGTCTTTTGAACCTTAATGGTTTATGATTCTAGAAACACAAATAATTTGGTGTTCCTCAGAAATTATTTGCATCTTAAACAGTACAAACCATGCTATTTCACAAACACGGCAGTAAACCAGAGGAAAATCAAAAGTGAAAACTGAACAGTGATTTTTTTTTTCCTTTGTCAGGCTTCAGAATAATGAATTAGTGTTAATTTCTTAAACTTGCTGAACATCACAATAAAATATTTGGAAACCTGACTGGCAAATCTTGGTACCATTAGAAATCCTCCTTGAGGACTTTGAGGGAAAGGTCAAAATACCATAAGGTGGGTAAAAGAAAAAGACAAAGAGCAGTTCTCAGAAGGCAAGTTGTTTTTCCAAGGAAAATAATTTATTCATGTCCCTGTTTGACACAACCTTAGAGAATGGTCAGTGGAATAAATCTGTGCACTGCTTGGTAGGGAATAGAGCATTCCTCATTAGACACTTTAAAGAAGAGATTGGGTAAAGACAAACACCCTGTTTGGAGGGTCACTGGTTGCATTTTATGCAGATGCATGGACTAGGTTATTTCCTGAGGTTCTTTCCAGCTCTGTTGCTCTACAGTTCTCATCCTCCATAGAATTAAATGAGTGCAGAAGTCACTGTGATTTTGAAACTTTAACTATGATTTTATTCTCATGAACTATTTTATTATTCTCTGTTGCTGCAGATGCTGTGACTGACCAGGCCACGTTTGCTATGAGGAAATGTTTACCCAGCACATTTAAAATTTATCTGGATGATGAAAAATTAACACTGTTTTGAAGTTAATTTATGGCTTCTGACACACACATCAATATCCTTTCAAAACTTTGGAGAGACTCTACAAAGAGACAATTCCATTATTTACACAACTGAATTAAAAAATCTTAAAATTACATTGCCTCTTTGAGATTTTACTTGTTTACTTAATGGGCCTCTTGACATAAAAGCATTTTTGGCAGACACATTAATAGTCACTGAAGTAAAGGACTGATTTAAAACAGCTGATTTTCTTTCCATCACCTCCTGCTGCAGCAGTGCAACAGTAGGCAACACAGCACAGAGCTCACAGCACACACATGGTGAAGCACAGTCTGTTTTTTCCTCCAGACTTTAAAATCCCAGTGCAAAGCTGATTTTCCATGTACTTTTGATGGTGGCATACTCTCGTATTCTCATCGGCCCTGGTTCAGACCCTAGCAACAGGCTGAAGTAGTAAAAACATGGTCAAAGACTTGAGCCTAGGAGATGAAACTAACATGTAGAGTTAAAAAACAAACAAACAAACAAAACAAAAAAAACAAAACAAAAACAAAAAAACCACCAAACCCACACACACCAAAAAAGCTTTTAATGCATTAGGATGCACATTTTAATTATCCTGCTTTTTGTATTGGTGTCAAAGGTTTTTCAGAACCAACCTGTGAAGGAATATACTAAATTTTTCATGCTAAAAATGATAACAGTATCTGTGAGGAACAGGGAAGAGCATAAGAAAAGGGACAAAATGTATTGTGTATTGTTGAACAGTAAATTCTGGGAACAAGGAGGAGGAGGGAAGCTGAAAATAAAGTTCCAACAGCTCAGCCATGAAAAGATGTAACATTCAGCCGTCGGGATCACTTTTCAGCCGTGGTGAGAGAAGGAACCGAGTATTTTAAAGCCAGGCCGATGGCTCGGCACACTGGGCAGGATTAGCTGGATGGATTAGCAGTGTGGCCGCCAGGTGTGCATCTCCAGAGGCGCGGCGTGTGATGCAGAGGATCCGCACACGCCGCGAGAGCCGAGCCGAGCCGAGCCGCATCTGGCTCAAGACGCTGCTTTAACCACCCATCGCTTCTCTCCGCAGCACTCGCCCGTCACCGGCTCCGACCGGCGGGACCCAGCCCGAGGGCTCCGCCGTTCCGCCGCCGCGGCGCCCCGGCCGTGCCCGCGCACCCCGGCTCGGGGCCGCGGAGCCGTTCCGCGTAGGCAAACAGCCCCGAGGGCTGAGGGGTTCCTGCCGGCCCGGCCTGGCACCCCGCGGCAGTCCCAGGCCGCCGTGCCCGCTGCAGGGGGAGCGGCGCCGTGAGGGGCAGCGGTGCCGGGGCGGGGCCGCCCCACAGGTGCCCGGGAGGGCGGAGCGGAGCCGTCCCGGCCTCCCTGCCGCGGCCGCGCCCGCCGCTGCTGGGGGAGGCGGTGCCCGCGCCGCGCCCCCGCGCCCCGCCCGCCCCCGGCAGCAGCAGCAGCGGCAGCGGCAGCCTCAGCACCTCCGCCAGCTCCGCCAGCAGCTCCAGCGGCAGCACCATGGACCTCTCCTTCATGGCCGCGCAGGTGGTGCGCGACGGTGGGACGGGACGGGACGGGAGCCCGGGCGGGGCCGGCGGGGCGCGCATCCCCTTCTCTGCTTTCCGCTCCGGTCCTCTACTCCAAAGTTGCGTCGGCGCGGGTGTAAACCTGAGCGGTCCCGCACCTTGGGGAAGGGGCGAGGAGGAGGATAAAAAGGGAAAAAATGAGGCGGCTTGGCGCTGCTAAGGAGAAGTTGGCGGCGCAGCTCGGGGCGCAGCACCTGTTAGCGCCCGGAGCGGGCCCAGCGCGGCGCTGCCGCTCCCCTCTGCCGCCGGGGCGCTGCCAGCGGCCTCGGGCTGGGCCAGGCGGGGAATCATCTCCCCATCCTCCGAGACCGGCTGTACATGGAAATCGGAGATGTGAATTTTCGGTTCTTTTTCCCCATTCCGTACTGTGATTGTATGTGCAGCTGTGATTTGGGGGGTTTTAAAGTTGTTTTCTACACATACAGAATCCAGCTTGGCATGTATAGAAATACTCCTCTGTTCGCATGAACAAATGTTTTAAATTGCAGCTTAGTTCTGATTCCAGCTCGAGGCATGATTGTGGGTGTTGGTGTTCAATGTACTCATGCTTAATATACTGAGAAGTATGTACTGACTACAAGCCACCCAAAGCCAAACATCATCATGGTGAATCCAGGTGAATTGGATTTTTAACAGACAGAAAGTGCTGTGCTTGAGAAAAAGCCACACTCACCATCCATTACCTTTTCCAGGATATATTCTTCTATTCATGTGGGTATCTAAGCGTAATTGGACTTTTTCAAGAATAATTTGGATCCAAGTTTGTGATTTTGCCCAGAAACATCACCCACCATTCAGAGGTGGAGTAGGGGCCAGGAAAGCCTTTCTGTACTGTTGCTGCCTGAGTGCTGACTTCAGCTGGAGGTGTTTGTTGGAAGCCAAATCTGATCCCTGAGATGTTTTTCTGTTTCATTAATGCAGTGGCTGTTTTGTCTTGTTGACTTCCTAAAGTCCACTTCTGAGGGGGTGTCAGGCTCTGCCTTTCTGAAGGTAGCAGTTGGCTGTCCAAGCATCTCTTCCCTTTGGATGTATTTCTAAGAATTTTTAAAGGAAAACCACAGTGGGGAGGAAAGCATAATTTCTATTGATATGAGATCTTCCTGGTAACTGGAGTATTCAAAAGAAATTTTGCAGGTGTCAGATCATTTTCCTATGGTCCTTCTCAACACAATCAGTGAGCTCCCTGTGTCCATCTTTTGTTCCCTAAGCACTGAGCCCCCACAGCACAGAAGCAGAGGTGCAGCACAGCAGCAGGTTTTACCCGTGGAGTGGAGTGTGCCAAAGCTGGGACTAGTGCTGCCCATTCTCTTTTTGTACTCTCCCTTATTCTTGTTGTCCCATATTCTACGTAACTTCTACGCCAATTCTGTGTCTTCAAAGAGTCACAAAGCACTGTTGCTTTGCTTCTTTCAACAGTTCCCAGTGCAAATGTGTCTTACACTTACTAAGGTTATTAATGCAAATAGTGAAAAGTGCTTTTCTCCCTGATCCTTTGGGGTTAATTTGTTGTTTTCCTTTGTCACAAGAAGTGTCAATTGATAATTTTTGTTTCAGTGGGAGGTGAAGGCAAGGCAGTACACCTCAGGAAGAAAGGCTGGAATACCTTGGAGCTGTATGCCACAAAGCCCTTTGGGTGGTGAGGATGGTGGGAAGCAGTCAGGGCTGTCAGATCTCTCCCAGTGGGGCCACAGGGCTCACTGGGTCTGCACAGCACAGGGCATATGGGGAATTCCTCCAGGGGGTATTTGTGTAATTAACCTTTGATGAGCTGTAGGAGAGGATTTCCTGGGCT